>NC_045547.1:35627234-36258484 GCF_009769535.1 Thamnophis elegans | reverse complement strand
GCACCTTTGGGAGGCACCTCTGAGCAGTCCATCTTTGGGAGCTGCACTGGCTGCCAACATACTAAGGTACAATTCCAGGTGCTGGTCACCATTTATAAAGCCCAACAAAACATAGGGCCATGTTTGAAAGACCATATATCCCAAAATTTCTGCTAGGCTAATACATCCCAGCAGTTAGCATGGTTTCTTTAATTAAACAATGCCAACTATCAAAACCAGGAAATGGCACCTGTCCTCTGAATGAAATCTTCCCTGAAATGTCTCTGACTTACAACTGGCACTGTGAGATCTAATTCTCCCATGCCTTAGGTTAGGGTGGATGGAATGTCTTATTAGATGTGTTTTGTCTAAATTTTTCTACCAAGTGACTGGATCTCATCATGTTTTGAGTTTTGTTGTATATTTATTGTTTATTATATTGCATACTGTCCAGATGAGTCAGAGTATCTTAATTTGATTAAATAAAAATTAAATATACAGAAGATACAACTTTGACAGGTTTCCTCTAGTTCTAGGAGTGTTAGGGGAAAGTCAGGAACTGGTATATAGTTTTCTCTGTAAGTGTCTAGAAAAAGTATGAAAAGAGAAAAAGCATGAAAAATATTAGTTTATAATGTTTAACTATCTGATATAATATAGTACTTGCAGTTGTATTATCAGTGATTGATTTAATAGGTTTGTGAAATTTGAAAAATATATGGTTTAGCTATGTTTTATACTTAAAGGTCATAGGGCTCAGATAGATGTAGAGATAGGTGAAATATTAATTGAATTAACACATTTTTGTACATATTTACCTCATTTACTTCTGAGAGACATGAACAGTTCAACAATATGAAAAAATATAATTTTACAATTCCTAAATTGGTATTAATATAATTAGAGTTATATATCAACGTATAGTTCACCTTCATTATTCATGATCTTGTTAACTGTTGTTTTATATGTCTATGATTAATAATGATCAGACTGCAATATACACGTAAAGGTTTACACGTAGTTATCAATAGTTTTTGCCTTGTTTACTTCACAGATACTCAAAGTGGTAGGTAGACTTTTGTGGGTGGGTAAAGTATAAAGGCTAGGGCTAGGATTAGGTTAAAGGCTAGGATTAGGTTGTCTGCACAAATCTGATTGTGATGCATCCTTCTGAGTTAGCCTGATTACCCTAGTGGCTTTTTGGGAGTGACTCATTTGACTGGTGATGAGAACACCCTATTTGCACCATGTGACTCATAGTGGCTTTTGTACATCTTTTATTATCTCAGTAAAGGAACCTTTTAACTTCATCCTAAAATATTGTGTAGCTTGTAAAATGTCCCTGTGGATCTCTCAATTACACTGTTGGATGCTAGTGTTGCTTGCAACCCACAAGCACTCTGTGGGTAGCACTGCTGCCCAGCAGCATGATTGACAGAGTCCTCCATTACAGGTATGAATTAAAGAGCAGTGATGCCACTGTGAGCAAAGATGAAAATGAAAAACAGCTTCCATGAGAAGCCTTGTGATTGGGCTGACCCAGTAAGATCTGCCAGGAGCAAGTCAGAAGAAGCAAATAAAAATATATTTCATAGACAACCAGGGATGAAATGCTACCGCTTCGGACTGGTTCGCACAAACGAGTAGTAAAAACACATTACCACTTTGCCTGAATTGGTAATTAAAAAATGCTACTGGTTCGAGTGAACCTGTATTTTCAACGATCAGCTGTGATGCACGATTTATATTAGCTAGAAAGCAGGATTTCCTGTTTTCTAGCTAATCTAAATCGCATGGAATAGCAGATTCCCACCCCTCGCTGTTCTACTTTCATTTGCAGGTGTACTTGGTAGCAGTCTCCGCCCGCCCGCCCGCCTGGACGTTATCACATCCATTTTTGATGCTCTGCGCATGCGCGGAAGGTCCTGCGCATTCACGGAGGTTATGAGTGTGAGTGGAGCAAGCATGCTCACATTGGCAAATTGGTAGTGAAAATAAGTAGATTTCACCCCTGCAGAGAACTGCTGTGAAAAATTGGAGGAGAAAAGAGATGACCACGGGTATTGGCACCTAACTTTCTTGGCATTGAATGAAGGTTTTTTTATTTGGAGTTTTGTTATCCATAGTTTTTGTTGAAATTCAACTCTCATAAACAATAAATACTTAAAATCATTTTTTGAGTTAATTGAACAAATAAAAAAGCTGTAGAACCATTTTTGAACTTAGGGAAAACATAAGGTGATCAGACGTCCCAATTTTGGCGGGATAGTCATGGTTTATAACAATTTGTCCCGTGTCCCAGGGCGTTTTAAAAAAGTCCCGATTTTCTGGCTTCATGTTGAAAGCCCAGTGGATTTGCTTAAGAAATCCTAACCGGGGCAAGACAAAAGACACTCTGTCTAACCCCTCTCTCTGTCTCAGTACTTTCATTGAAGATATTAAAACTTTATAGCAAGAAAATGGAATCCCCCTGGCTCATTTTACTCACTTTTATAAGAAAAGATGACCCAGTACCATAGAGCTCCAGGAAATACTTGGCTAGAGAAGTAGCGAGTGTTCCTTCCTGGATTTCCCGGAGGGGAGGGGCACGGAGATTGGAGGTCAGCTCGTGTGGGAAAAATGGTGAAATGGGAGACTAATTTCAACATTTTAATTTGCTCAGTTCTTTGTATTAACATCTACATCATTCTGGATTGACTTGGAGTGCCTGCCTGCTGGTAAGTGAGCCGGGTTTTTTTCTTTTATTTTTTTAATGTATTTTAAAATAATATTTTATTTATTGTGCATAGGATTTTTTAAAATAGTTTTATTCTGGGTAGATTCTTTTTTTAAATTGTTTTAGACTATTTAAAAAAAGATTCTATCCAAAATAAATTGAAGTGAAACCATTTTTTTAAATCCTATGCACAATACTTTGAAATATATTGTGCATAGAATTTTTAAAAATAGTTTTACTTCAATTTATTCGCTGTGAAATAGTTTGAAATGTTTTACTTCAATTTATTCTTTGTGGATTCTTTTTTTAAATTGTCTTAGACTATTTAAAAAAAAGATTCTATCCAAAATATAAAATACCACCTGCAGTTATTCACTTAAGAACTGTGGCAAGAAAGGTGGTATAGTGACCAAAGTTACAATGGCATTGAAAAAAGTGACTGATGACCATTTTTTACACTTAGCGACCATTTTCACACTTAGCGAACGTTGCAGCATCCTCATAGTCACGCAATCAAAATTTTGATGTTTGGCAACAGATTCGTATTTATGATGGTTTCAGTGTCCTGGGGTCTTACAATTGCCTTTTGTGACTTTTTGACAAAGTCAAATGGGGAAACCAGATTCACTTATGTTACTAACTTCTCAGCTGCAGTTATTCACTTAAGAACTGTGGCAAGAAAGGTGGTATAGTGACCAAAGTTACAATGGCATTGAAAAAAGTGACTGATGACCATTTTTTACACTTAGCGACCATTTTCACACTTAGCGAACGTTGCAGCATCCTCATAGTCATGCGATCAAAATTTTGATGTTTGGCAACAATTACAATTTATATTTGTAAATTGTAGTTATGTTGAAATAAAAAAAATATTACAATACTATTTTTGCGTTGTATGAAAATTTTTGTTGCTCCATATAAAATTTTTAATCAAGCCCCCCCTCCCCCAGTCAAAGGTGTCCCTTTTTACCAATCTGAAAATCTTGTCACGTTAGGAAAACAGCCATAAAATAATTTCCAAAATGGGTAAATATGAAAACAGACTACAAACATTTGCATATTAAAAATGTGCATGGACCTGCATGTGGGTTTTTATGCAGACTGGGGAAAATATAAACAGATATGAAAGTGGACAGAAATGAAGAATATTAGAAAAATGAAAAACTGCGCAAAATAAAATATTTATTTATATTTATTAGCAGACTTAGAGTGCTAATGGAAAATGGTTGCTGATAGGGAGTTATTATTTGAATGCAGTACTTTAGATTTTTCCTTTTTTCCTACTTATATAATTTGGCACAACTGGTACAAAATGAATCACTATAAAAATAGTGTAGTTACTACTAAAATGTGACATAAAATACTTTATAGCTTTTTCAATAATGTTCTTTGGTATACTAATTAAACAATGCCGGAGAGCCATATTTTAAATTGAACAAGTATACTAGCAAATACTGCCTGATCACTCTGACTCGATTCTTCATGCAAGAAAGAATGGTTAAATTAATTAATTAATTGAATAGTTAGTAATTAATTAGGCAGTATTTCATTTTTTTTCTTTAAAAACTAAAGATAGCATGCAACAACAACCCTAAGAGGTAGGTAGAGCTCAATGAATTTTTTGATCGGTTGGGTGGAAACTGAATTTAGATTTTCTCAGGTCAGCTTCATCCCTTTAAACCAGCTGAAATAAACTCTTCACCCACATTGTTATATATCATTTTTTTATCCCTTTAGTAATATGAGTCTCTTGTACAAAGTGATATCCTGTTTTTTAAAGTAATGGGCAAAATATCTCTTTTGGGAAGCATTTGCTCTATTTATATTACACATTAGATATTTATAATCCTTAAATGTACAATCTCTTCTGAAACCTCTATTTATACCTCGTTCAAATTTTCCTCAGAATTTTTAGGTTTTTTTAATAGAATTCAGTCAAAAATCTCTTCTATTTAAAAATAAATGTGTTGTCTTCTCATTTGTCCCAATGAAATGGAACCTTTTTCTGCTTTAATCTTTCAATCCAGAAAGATTCTTTTCTTTTCTCTTATGTATAGCAATTATAGCAGTGGTGGGATTCAAATTTGTTTACTACCAGTTCTGTGGGCATGGCTTGGTGGGTGTGGCAGGTGAAGGATACTGTAAAATCTCCATTCCCACCCCACTTCAGAGGAAGAGTACTGTAAAATCCCCATTTCCTTCTGATCAGCTGGGACTCGGGAGGCAGAAAATAGATGGGGGCGGGGCCAGTCACAGGTGGTATTTACTGGTTCTCTGAACTACTCAAAATTTCTGCTACCAGTTCTTCAGAACTGGTCAGAACCTGCTGAATACCACCTCTGAATTATAGCAGTTGCTATATTAGAGTTTAGAAAGACAAATAGCATTGTTTCAATGTTACTTTTTACGATTTAAACATGTTCAAGGATGGAGATTAAAGCTTTGATTGATAAGATCTTTAAATTTAAAAATGGAGGACTTACAAAAATCTAAGTTATAAGAACCAAGAGTTATTCAATTTAAAATCTGTAGTTAAAAATCTCTTCAGATGTAGTTAATATTTTAAAAGCTTTTTTTTAAAAATCCCACTTTAATTGACTACCGATAATTTGCAGGATTTTATTTGTAGAAATAATTTACATTGTAGAAATAATCTAATCATTCCATATCAGCCAGTAACAACATTTTCATGGAAGAAGCCGTCCAAAGATCAGAAGTTCAGTTTCATTTAAAATAGCATTTCAAACATGTTTGCTTCCCTTTGGCTCAGAAGCCTAGCATCACTGCTGTGAGGCTTTTTAGTTTTTCAAATAGAATCAGGTTTTAATTTATCACAATGAGTGGGAAGCCTTGAATGGGAAATATAAGAAGAGAAATGACAACTAAAAGCTATCTATTAAGGCCTGTCAGATAACAAACAGGGACAACTAAAACATCCCCCACGCCCGGTAATTTTCTTCTTGTCCAGGCAAGAAATAAAGTGTGAAATTTTATGATCCATCTACAGCTGAGGAATTTATTTCTGAGGAAATTCTTTTATTTTATTTGTGTTAGTTTGGGATAGGAGAGTTTGTTCTCATATGCTCAAAATAAACAAGTCATTACTAAAATATATTACAGGTGGAAATTTTCCATCCTTTGGAAAAGAAAGTCATTTTGCGATTGTTACAGCATATTGGAACATCAACATACTCTTTGGACGTCCAAATGATTTTTTTTTCTTTGATTTTTCTTTTTCTTTGATTTTCTACATTATAGTTTTTTGCCTTGCAAATTTCTTTGGATTTAATTTTTTTTTTAGTGTTTTGTGTGTATGTATTGAGAGGTCTATTTTCCTTTTATCTTTCCTTATGATTCTTTTCTGTTATATTTTTAACAATATCACAACAAGCATTTTTTACTCTGTTCGTGAGGAAAATATATATTTGTATATGTACTACACAGGTGTGACTGGTTGGCCGGCCGAGTATACATGCATATATATGTTAGCACACACTACTAATTCTTATTCATTTACCATCTTTGGAGTTTTAGTTTAATATAGAATTTTTATTAATTTCACATAATATAAATGGATTGAAATTCTCTCTTAAGAGAAAGCAATATTATTATACTAGTAAAGTTAAAACTGCCGTTTTATTTTTTATAAGAAATTTGTATACTTTTATGTAGGAGACGAGTGGATCAACAAATAGGTCAGAGGCGTACCCAAATTAAAAACTATAGGCCCATTTCACTTTTGAATGTGGATTATAAAATCTTTGCAGCTATACTGGCAGATAGACTTAAATTCTTCCTTAATAAATTTATACACCCTGATCAGAACGGCTTCCTGCCGTCAAGGCATTTGAAAGATAATGTTAGAATGGTGGGAATATTTACAGGTTAGAAACAGGTTTAAAAGCGATAAGGTATGGTTTGGGATCTACCCAAACCCTCAGGGGCTAGATAAGATTTTGTTTGGCGGAGACAAGAAAATGTTATCGAAGATTTATCAATTTTTGACCTGCCAAGATGCTAATGAAGAGATGGATAAAAGCCTTCTAATAGCATGGGAGAGAAACTTTGGCTATGAGATTGAAATGGGCAAATGGTGGGATCTATGGAGTAAGACCATTAAACTTACAATATCTACAGCATTCAAAGAAAACATATACAAGATGGTTTATAGGTGGCACTTCCCCCCAACGAGGTTAGCCAAAATGTTTCCTGGGTTATCTCCACTGTGTTGGAAATGTGGAAGAAAGGATGGCACATTCTACCATATTTGGTGGTCCTGTACTGAGGCCACGAAATACTGGAAAAGGATTAAAAAATGGCTAAAAGAGGTTACCGGGGCAAGCATAGAATGGAAACCCGAGAACCTTCTACTAAGCATTAAACCAGAAAACATGAGCAATTCAATATGGCATTTGAGCCTACATATAATTGTGGCCGCAAGAATAACTTATGCACAATTTTGGAAATCCACTACCATACCGTCGGAAGATGCTATAATTAAAAAGATCTATGAATGTGCAGAAATGGACAGAATGACGGGTTGGCTGAGGGACAAAGGAGAAATGGAACATTACCTTAGCTGGAACTTATGGTATATGTGGGCGACAAGGAGAACAGCAGGGACTTAAAACGGGGAAAGTTAAAAGTGAATGTGGGTATTGTAATAGATCCCTGAATTTTGTAATGAGAAGATGTGGCTTAGAGACCTAACAATGAGGAAGGGAAAAAAAGTTGGGCTGTGAATGACTGTCACCGCGGGGGGGAGGGGAGGGGGGGTTGTATGTTTAAAATTGTATTTCTATTTGTATGTTTTACTCTTTAAAAAATGTATAACTAATAAAGATTATTTAAAAAAAACAAGTAGGTCAGAGGCCAAAATCTATCAGAGAAACAAGAAATAGTTGATCCCTAGCAGGGATGTCAAACATGCATAATCGCAGCATCACATGACATATGGTGCCTTTTTTCCTCTTCACTAAACTGGGCGTGGACATGGCCAGTGCATGACGCATCCAGCCTGCTGACCATGTGAGTTTGACAGTCCTGACCCACAGGGATATTTTAAAATATTAATTATTGCCCCAGTCAATGCATTGTTTTATTAATTATCATGATTTCATGATGAAGTCTCCAGAAATATTATGCAACTATTCCTTTACATTGCTTTCAGATCATATAAATATAAACAGATTTCAGATCCTGCATCAAATCATACTAGTATACCACCCAAGTTAAATGTCACATATAGAAAGAAGTACTGGTACATGGTACATGTTAGATTTTAACTTAGTAGATATTTGATTATTTTTAAATTAAAAAATATTAATATTTAATATTAGTAAGAATATATTTTTAAAAATCATGAGTTATTCTCTATAAATTACTTAGATATTTTGCTGTTTAGTACTATTAGTTAATAAATGTAATATTCCCATTATTGCTACAGAAGATCATGTTCTAGCTGCTACATCAGTTTTGTATTAAAAGGCAATTGTCCTACTTTTTCTAAATGATATGTAACTGCACTTTGTAAAATGGCCCATTTTTGACACCAGATGCAGCAGGAATTTCAGTAATATTTTCTTCTGAGCATTCTTCAAATGTAAGGGCTTTCTTTGATTCCTGGTGATCTTGTGGCCATTTCTATGCAGTTTTCTTGGCTTAATTTGCTATAGCCATCTTCCTCATTTTCTCCACCCCACCTGGTCATCCCTAAAAATATGAAAATATTTTTTCATACTTGGTAAATTCTTCGTTTGTTTTTTATTGAATGTTCCAGCAATTTATTTCACACAGGAAGAAGCTGGGTTTTCCTTTTTCTTTCTAATTTAGGGTGGTGGTGCTGGTGGTGGTGGCTTATTTGGCCAGCTCAGACTTGTTACTGTGGTAACAAGATTACTGCTGTGGTATGATCACACACACACACACATACACATATACATACATACATATATATACACATATACATACATACATACATACATACATACATACAACCTTTACTATGGCACACTTTCTTGAATTAATAATGTTTTAAAATTATATATTTTATAATACTAACAGAAATATACATTAGTTAGTAGTGAAAAATGTTTTTCACATATGTCTCAGTATTGTTTAAAGCAAAGAATTGCCTACATTTAAATATAATTTGTGATTTAGACTTAAGAGTCATTCTTATGAATTGTTTTCTTTAGTAATGCTTCCTTACTAATAGCTTTGCTGGAAAAACATGATTACATTTCCCACTTCTCCTCTGTTACTTAAATAAAGCCAGGGAATGGCATTAATGGCATTAATTTAATTGAGAAAATTGGGGATGTGGAGACTGTAATCTTTATTCCCTTCCCTACATTATTTTGACAATTTAAATCACACGTATCACACTGATGTACATGCACACACATTATAAAGCCACTGCAACAAGTGTCTGAATAAGAAGATAAAGTGGCATTTCCAAGAGGTACCAGCTATGACCAGTGGTGCCATATTTTGAGATTGCTAAAATCACTGGACTATTTTCAAAGGGCTAAATCACAAACAATCCATTGTATAATCCAATTTTGGATTTACCATCAATCCAAAGTCTTTATCTTCCAGTATCAGTGCAATCAGTTTATTGATTGCAATTCTATTCACTGTAATTACAAGACTATATCTTGGTAAATGGTCAATAGTATCAAAACTGATTAAAAGTATCACCAAGTTTGCACTTTTCACCTCATGGTATGCTTCCACAAGGCATTGTTCCAGGCCCCAGAAGATGTTAGTTAAAAAAAATCTTGAGCCCTTGATCAAGAGGAAAAGCTCTACTGATAGAAAACTATTTTTGCTCTTAGTCTCTCATAAGCCCACTTAAGGTTCTCAGTTCCAGAAACCCTGCATTATGATAACCAAAGCCATTTTTGTGCCAGATGCAAACTTACTTCTGGATAGAAACCCTTTACATAATTATTTTCTTCTTCAACACTACTTTCGTCTTTACCAGTGTATTAGACTGAATAGGAATTGGGCTCAGTGGTGGCCTTTTTAGTCTTACTATGTCTCTCACTGTCACTTGGGACAGTGAGATATGCAACATATGTATTTAATAAATAATAATGTATAAATAAATGAATAAATATACAAATAAATAAATAAAAAATAAATAAAGCAAGCAAGCAAGCAACTAGGAATTCTATCTGCTGCAAAAAGAAATCTCAAAAATCACTGTTGGGATGGAGTCCTTCAAGAGAATTTAATTGATAAACTGGAGAACAATCTAAAAATAAATACACAAACTGATCCATCAATCTTATCTATTTTCTTAAGAGTTAAGAAGAAAACTGCTTGTCAGATAAATGTTGTTAGATGGTATAATAGATATTCTAGGTATGATGCAAATATAGTTCAGCAGGAACTATTTCATTTATTCATTTTTATTTATTTATTAAAATTTTATGCCACCTATCTGCCCTTCAGAGCGACTCTTTTATCCATTAAAGAACACACAAATTGTACAGCTCAAATGGTACCAAACTGCAAATTAGGCTAACCCATCTCTGAAAATACCAGAAAATTTTGCTTCCTTTATTCAAAATCATATTTAGTAATGGTGCATGTAATTGTGCAGCAGGCACATTATCATTATACCTACAGTACACTGTAAATCATTTTCTTTATACTTTATTTATGTTCAAGTCCAGAATTTTGGAAGCCAATAAGCCAATAATATATGTGGGTGTTGTGACGCAGCAGAAGTCTCCTGTGAGTCTTTTCGGGATGCAAGATTAACAATGTAGCTGGGACTCATTAGTGGCATCTTCTGGTGATAAAAGAATGGATGGTGCCAGGCCCTGGTTGCAGGAGTCAACGTTCATTCATTCGTTCAACGTTCATTGATCATCGGTCGTGGTTTGTTTGTGAGAGACTCTTGGAGAAGTGATTTACTTTCTGTAACCCTGATTCGAAGAGACACTTGGAGAAGTGCTTTGCTTTCTTTTTGTACACCTTGTTTTGCCATAAGAGTGATTTGTTTTGCATTCTGTTATCTTCAGGCAGAGACTTTATTTAGGTTTATTTTGGGCTCGCAGCCAGTTTGAGCCAAGGACTGATAAAGTTAGTTCCTTTTAAGTTTGTCTGCCTGTCGTCTGTTAACGAGCAAAGGAGGGGGGACAGAACATGTGGGTATATGCATATTTTTGTATTTATTTATTTTGTCATGTTTAGGTAGTGTACATTGGAGGTGGAGACTCTTTGAGAGCTGTATGCAATGGAATTTCATTTTAATGTATGGCAATTAGTGTACTTCAAAGTGACAATAAAGTTATTCTAAGCCTAAGTGTAAGTCAGTTTCCTGACAGTTAGAACAATTAATCAGTGGATCAATTTGCCTCCAGAAGTTGTGACAGCTCCAACATTGGAAGTTTTAAAGAAGATATTGGATAACCAGTTGTCTGAAGTGGTGTAGGGTTTCCTGCCTACGCAGGGGGTTGGACTAGAAGACCTACAAGGTCCCTTCCAACTCTGTTATTCTGCAATCCAAAATGCAAGGATCCAATCCCCAGAAGGAAAGCATAGAATGTTTCCCAAATTTGCTATAGAAGATTTGGACCTGGAATAGGAATTAAGAGTTCTCAACATCTCAGAAACACTGGCAGGAGCATTTAAACAGTCAGAATATAAAAAATAAAGTAATGGTCACTAGAACTATTTCTGTAATATCATGTGTCACATGGGCTGGGTAAACTCGTGACTTCTTGTTTACCCAACAACAAGTATAACTTGACTGTTTTACTCAGATGCTGGAAATCTGACTCCTGACTGTCTCAGAACACTTCTACTGTCTGATCCTTTATATATTGGGGGGGGGGGGGGGAGAGAGAGCCAAAGTATGGTTAACTGTTTTACAACGAGATACAAAAATGTGCGTCTTTCTGATTTATGACATTGATGTTTACTTTCCAATAGAGCCTAGTAAGTCTGTGAAAATCTCCTCCAATCACTCCATACACTATGAGGCATTATGAGTTATGACACTGGATAGAGAATGCTTAATAGCTACTGTATCAAATACTTGGGAGTTTTCATTGTTCCATATTGCTACCAAATCACTGACAGAATGGTCAGCCAGGCTTGAGAAAACATTCTCCAGAGCCTTCTGGAATCCAGTCTGCTTATTAACATCTGGAAGAAGATCAGCTCAATCTGCTCTGCTTTGTATGCAAATGAACATTTATTTCTCTTACCTGATAGTATTTTATTTTCCAAAAGGGTAAAAACATATACAGATAGCTCCTACCAGGACAAAAATACAGTTGAGGTCATGGTCTTCCTTGTGGGTATATTTCCAAACATACCGAATATAAAGCTCATGGAAACAGTAGACATGAAATCCTGAGCTGTGTCTCTCAAAATCATAAGAGGAATTTCCTAACACTAAAATCCTTGATATCTGCAGCACTACTCCGAAGAGCATTTTGATCAGCTCAGGAGTCATGTTAGATTATGGGGTGTAGTCATAGAACCCTTATTGTCACTTGAGTGTTTGCAACAAGGTACATTCCCTTAAAAGTAGTAAAAACCCAGAAAGGGTAGTTTAAAAGAAAATGGAATCCTTATGACAATACTTTTACTCCAACCACTTTGGGACAGAGTATCTGCATAATAGCAAGTAAGATCACCGAATATTTTTTTACTTTCTCCACCCAAGTCACTGTGATATGCAGGAGCTGCAGGGACATCAGCAGCCAGGGGCGGGGTGTGTGTGAGTAATAGGGGTGGGGCAAAAGGTATGTGATTTAATAAAAGTTCAAGGAGTTAATATGGACAAAAGGCCAAGAGAGGAAGTATGACCTGCAACCAAACCTCTGGTTCCGTATGAAGGGGTGGACCATTGATCAAAGGCATCAGTGATTATCATTGAGTCTAATGAACTAGTGTTCTATGGAAATTAGTTTTCCACATATGCACACATACACAAATTAGTTTTACATAAAAACACACCAACTAATATGTGGGCAGTTAATTGGTGGCTATGATATGGTCTTACAATTATCTCTGTTCTAGTGGCAGTTGGGAAAGTCTGGCAAGGAAAGACTTCTTTTAAGGAAAACAAATTGCTATATCAATCATATCCAGCTGGAGCACATCACTGAAAGTTTCCTGAAAAACTTTCTTTCATTTAGGGTGCTGGATAGTAGACAAGATATGTACTGTATCTCTCTATGCAGTTATTTGTTTTGGGACTCTGGATGGTATACAGTAAAATGTTAAAATATAAAGGCAGTATATAAAAATTAAAATTTTAGGAGGATGCAAGGATGATTAAAAATTTTAAAATTAATTTAAAAAGCTCTCAGGGCAACAGCCAACCTCATGGCTATGTGCTTCTTTGGGTTCCCCATCCAAGGCCAAAGTCATGTTTTGTTCCCTTTTCGGAAGGCCAGGGTGGGGAAGAGGTGCCCCACCTCAGGGGAAAAATATTCCACAGGTCAGGAGGCAGGGGGATGTAATTCATCCTGTTGCTATATATAGAGAATAAGAAAAATACCTTTGGTGGAGAAATGCAGGTGTTGTTGCCTAGGCAAAAAGGCTAAAGTGGTTTTTTTTAACTCCAGAATGTCCAGATGACATTTGGAAGTGGCTCAGACAGACGTTTCCCTAATTCCCTGAACTATATGGAGGAGGAAGAAGAGGAGGAGGTGCACAATCAGACCTGCAAGATTGTTGTAGCTATTATAGGTTATTATAGCTAACTACAATGAAAGTATGGTAGTTTTAGCCTTCCTATAGAGTTGATTTCATGGTCTGGTCTATCTAGTGGGGTTTACATCATATATCACATTGATTATCCAAAAAAGAGCAGAATAATTGTCTTATTTTCCTCTAATTTATTTAAACATAGAATGGAACCTTCAAAGTTACTAGCCGAACCAATAGAGCTTTCTCTTCTTCCTGGCACTATTGAGTATTCTCAAATAGTGAGATGTTATATTTCATATGCTTTTGTCTACCAAGGAGAATCCCTACTGAAATTCCAGTCCTGGCTACAGGTTCTTCTTGGGATGGGCCATATCATTCTTCCTGGGTGTGGTCTATTTTTTTTTTCTAATCTGGATCACTTACATGAATAATCATAAACTTCAGAGCAGCATTTCTGGTGATGCTCTCCTTCATCTTGAGTTGCCCAGGTTGCCAAGCATAAATGCTTATTTATTAGCCAAGAGCTGCAGATGGTACATGTCTCAAATGAGAATTTAAGCTACAAAGACTCTTCAGTCTTGGAATCCAGCTTTTACTGGTATTTCTTTAGGTCCTTTTCTAAGAAAACAGTTAGCATTTCCAGCAAAATGGCAACATGCTAGGATGCAGTTTATTCTCTTTCTCAATTCTCCATCAGCTGCAAAAATAAAACTTGTGGGCAGTATTTGACAAGAAACTGGTGATGAGAAAATCTAAATTTCTGTCACATTTAATAATTAGAAAAGATAAAATGCCTCATTATCTCAAGCATCCTTCTCCTCCTCCTACAGTACAGTCTCCTTCTCTACCTTTGTCTTAGCTTCTGTCCAGTAGAATTGGGGTGTCAGACTTCAAGTGGCAGACTACCTATTCCTCTGTGCCAGATGAAAACCCCAATTGAAACTGGAGATATACAGAGATCTATTTTTATCCCTGAAAATTCATCTGATGAAATTCTTTGTAAAGTAGAAAGTTTTGAGAACCTCTTTATGTTAAGTTTACTGAACAGACATTTTTAAAGCTTTGCGATAAGATTGAAAAGAGATATGGTGAGATCAAGAACAGACCTCAAGACTGAAGCAAATGAGAAACATGTTGCTGTTTTAGTTGCTTAAAAGGTAACGGTGAGCTGGTGTCCTGCTAAGGATCATTGGACTATATCCAAGGTCAAGAACGCAGAAATTTTTTTTTGCTTGGTCTCTCCTATCAACAACATAAAGAAACTTTGATAGAAGCTATTAAAAAGTTTTTTGAACTGTTTCACATAGACTGCACTAAATCTATTGAGGCACCCTGTCTTTATAATATATTGATCCTGTTGTCATGAATTCCTCTAGAAATTTAATGATCCTGAGCAAGTTAATTATCTAATCCAAATGAAGGCCACGTACTGAATTGTAGGTGTTCCAGGCCTGTCCATTCCATAATGATCTATGGTTTGCAGGGTAACAGATTTACAAAATATACATAATTTTTTTTTCATTGGTGTCTTCTCTTTTTCTCTTCCATTTTCAGCCCAGAGCAGAAGAAGAAGGAAGCCTGTGTTATTGGCAAGTCTCTACCGCGTGTATTAACATTAAGTTTACCTTTTTCTTCCTATGTTTTCATTTTAATTTCAATTATTTTTATTTTCCCCATTTTCTTAACATTAATATTTCAATGATATTTTTAAAAATTATATTGTAATTACACATATATTAAAATGCTTTATTTCTTCCATTTTGGATTGTTATACTATATTAACATTATGTGGCAATTTAATTAGCAATAACTTGCCATATAATGTTTAGAAATATTCTGTTGCTTGAATCCATGGCAATAAACACATATTTCAGAATTTTTAAATGATGAAGAATTTTGTGCTATGCAATATTAAATGACTGGCAGAGAAACCTAAATGAAGACATATTCTATTTAAAGTGAATTCAATGAAACTGAATGTTATTAGATTGAAAAGAAAAACCTTTTGGCAAGAAAATAGACTGAACAGATTCCCACTTGGAAAATTCAAAATCTGCCAGAGGAGTATCTCCTAATTTTATAGTTAAACAATTTTAGATTCTGAAAGTCATTATATATTTTTAGTAATTAACTATGGAAATCTTCAGATGGTGTGAATAAATTTCTACAGTTCAGAGAAATGTAAACCAAATACTGTAGAGTCCTTAGTGTTCCCTGAGCTTGGTTATTTGCTTGCAGACATTTCACTATCACTCTAGATAGCATCTTTAGTGCTAGAAGGGAGTGAGGTTTGCTCTGGCCTTATATACAATAGCTTGCCCTTTCAGTGTTGATAAGGGTATTGTTTTCTACCTGGTAGTTCCTTGTTAGGTTGTGGTTTATTACTGAACTGTTTGCCTGAGTTCATAATTCCTTCATTAGGGTATTGTTTATTTTACTAGATTGTTTGCCTGATATTAATCCTGGAGTTAACATCCACGTATCTGGGTGTTGATTGCTGATGAGGAGGTGTTCTGGAATTTTTATTTCCTTTTTAGCTTTTTTATTGTCTCTTTGGAATGAACAAACCAAATAATTTATGTTGGAAGATTGCTATCATGTCTTCCCTAAACTTCTCTTTATTATACTAAACATCATATGATTTAACCTCCAGACACCTTATTATCTCTGTGCTCTTCTCTGCACTCTTTCTAGGGCCTCAGTATCTTTTTACATTGTGATGACCAGAACTGAATGCTGCATTGCAAATGTGGCCTCACTAGTGCGCTATTGAGTGGTACTATTACTTCCCAGGATCTTGATGCTATTTCTATGTTGATGCCATCTAGGACTGTGTTAGATTTATTGGCTGCTTCAGGACATTGCTGACTCACTCATACTTGAGCTCTGGTCCATCAGGACATCTAGATCCCTCTTACAGGCACTGCTATAGAACTAGGTTCTCAACCCGGACAAGACCGAGTGGCTGTTGTGTTTCCCTCCCAACAATTTGGCCAATGTTCCAACACTCAGGCTGGGGGGTCAAATTTTATACCCCTCAGATAGGGTCCGCAACCTAGGAGTCCTCCTGGATCCACAGCTGACTTTTGACCACCAGTTGTCGGCTGTGACCAGGGGGGCATTTGCCCAGGTTCGCCTGGTCCGTCAGTTGCGGCCCTACCTGAACCGGGAGGCTCTTGCAACAGTCACTCGAGCCCTTGTGATCTCTAGGCTGGAATACTGCAATGGGCTCTACATGGGGTTGCCCTTGAAGTGCATCCGGCGACTGCAGTTAGTCCAGAATGCAGCCGCGCGAGTGATAGTGGGCACACCGCGGTTCGCCCACGTTACACCCATCCTCCGCGAGCTGCACTGGCTACCTGTCGATCTCCGGGTGCGCTTCAGGGTATTGATGACCACCTTTAAAGCACTCCATGGTAGTGGATCTGGGTACTTGAGAGACCGCCTTCTGCCGATTACCTCCCTCCGACCGATTAGATCGCACAGACTGGGCCTCCTCCGAACCCCATCTGCCAGTCAATGTTGACTGGCGACTACACGGAGGAGAGCCTTTTCTGTTGCAGCTCCGACCCTGTGGAACGACCTCCCCGTCGAGATCCGTACCCTCACCACCATCCAGACCTTCCGCACAGCCCTTAAGACCTGGCTCTCCCATCAGGCCTGGGGATAGGTTTCCAATTTACCCGCCCGAGTGTTGACTGTTGAATGCAAGTTGTGTTTTATTATTTTATTCTGTTCACATATTGTTTGTCTTTTGGTATTGCACCCCCTTCCCTGTGATTGTAAGCCGCCCTGAGTCCCCTCAGGGAAAAGGGCGGCCTATAAATCTTAATAAAATGAAAATGAAATGAAATGAAAAAGCCTATCCTGCACCTATGTATTGGATTTTTCCCCACTTAAAGTGCAGGACCTTAATTTTTTCACCATTGAACTGAATCTTGTTGGATTGGCCTCAATGCTCAAGTTTATCAAGATCCTTCTGAATCTCGAGTCTGACTTCCACAGCAATTCTCATCAGTTTGGTGCCATATACTATTCTGTAATCTAGGCCACATGGAACCTGGTTTAGAACTGGACTAGATTCATTTGACTAGGTTTCAAATAGGTTAATTGGGCAGTTTAGTGGCAAAATACTACATTAGTCTAGTTATAATTTCTGACCATGTAGGAATTAATATAGTAATATCACTGAGTGTGGGGAAAATACCCAGATGCTGAGTGATGATATTTTAATACTTCCTTACTGGAAAACTTGAAATTTGTGGAACTACAAAAGAAATACTTTTTTTTCAAATGACTTCAATTAGGTGATAGATTGGGTTACATTTAAAGCATTTGTTTATGGTAAAATACTTCTTCCCCATAGCAGAAAATTACAGTGAAAACATTAAAAGTAAATGCCACAGAACAGACTCATAAAGTATATCATGCTCTTAAGATTTACCCAAATGGAGTTAGACCATACTGAATATTTCTTAAAATGAATGCTAGAAGTGAACAGGGAGTAAAATGTGAAGCATTGTTGGCTTCTTGACTGAAAGAATTATTATAAGTATTATTTTAAGATTTTTGTGACACCTATTATAATTGAATATTTTATTTGGCCAAGTGTGATTAGACATACAAGGAATTTGTCTCCAGTACAGAAGCACTCAGTGTACATGCAAGCAACAGAGAAAATAATAATAATACTAGTAAAAGGGGAAAGATGATAAGAAAAATAAAAAAATAATACTACAGCTATGCTATGTATATATGTTAATATACATACACATTAGACAGAACCGTGAAAATTAAATTTTCAGCAAAGTGATGACGTGGGGGGGGGACTGTCCCTGTGTCTAATTGTTTTGGCATGTGATGCCCTATAACACCATCCTGAGGGAATAAATTGAAACAGTTTATGCGCACATTCTAGTAGAAAGATGTTCCCTGACAATAGGCTCCAGCATGAGTCTAAAAGCTCAATAGATTAAACCTCTGGTTTCAATGACTGACTCAGATTGGATTGTCATGTCAAAATTTTCAACTTTCAATTTCCAAACATTAGGGATGCTCAAAAGTTGTGACATGCCTTGTGGATTGTAAAGTTGTTTTGGTTATTTTAATATAATTTAGATGTGCTTGGTAAGTAACTATATAAATAACATAACTTTTTAACATTTTGTTTGTTTCATTCCTATAACATTATCCAGAACATATATATTTACCTTCATTTGTGAAACAATTTATGTTCAGATGTGAGATATCTGCAAATATCTCCTTAGCCTTCCTTCTGACACACACAATATACAGGTCTTTTATGGAAGGCAATCTTAACTATCTGTTGGAATCTGTACCTGTATTGTTTAGTTGCTGCATCAAATCAGACAGTTAAAGAAGTACAAAAAATGATTCAATACTTCCTAAATAATTAATAATTAACTGAATAATTAACTTTAATAATTAAATTAATGTTCATTTTTATTGTTATAAAAATTATGTTCTACAAATGTAGAAATAACTGCAGGTAAACAGTTAGAAAAATGTTTTCCAGTAATCTAAGATGTTCATTTGGGGGAGATAGCTTCACACATAACTTCACAGGAAATCTATAATTTTACTGATATGATGGAATTGGAAAAACCTGAACCAGGTAGAATAACCACACAATAATTTTGAAAATTTCAGGAGAAAGTAGATCCTATACTCCTGAGATATTTCAAACATCTTATGAAAATAAAGTCCTACCAGTGTCATACTATCATGCTTATATTACTGTAATTTTGGAGGCCAATAATGACTTACTCAGTGCAGAAATTATTTTCTAATATTATTTTAAATGTTGATGCTAAGATTTTATCAGATGCTTTGGCAGGGTTTCAGAAAGTTATCTCAAAATTTCAGGAAAATGTTATTATTACTTAAATTTCTAGCCACCCAACACACAGCAACCCTGGCAGTTAACAAATGATTAAAAATATGACAATGAAAAAAAGAAGAAGAAACAAAAATGTGTTGGCAGAGTGACAAACTGGATGGAATCAAAACCAAGCAACCTATGTTAAAAGAAGTTTCCAGTTATCCTCTCCAAAGGCCTGGACAAAGAGCCAGGTCTTCAGGCCCTTCTAAACACCACCAGGGGAGGGGAAGGTGATCAAATCTTGGAATCTCATTCCACAGGACAGGTGCTGCAAAAAAGAAATTCTACTTCATAGGTCCCGATAGATGATGGTTTTGCTTAACTGAAGGAACCAAGAGTGTATCAACTCTGACAGATTGGATTGGCTAGGCAGACAACCAGGTCCTGTTCCATATAGGGCTTTATAGGCAGCTTGAATTGCATTCAGAAACAAACTGGCCATCAGTGCAGCTTGGAAAGCAGAATTATTACATAGGCATATTAAGGTATGCTTATCCCTGCTCATGCTGCTGCATTCTACACAAGCTGAAGCTTTCAGATGGTCTTCAAAAATAGGCCCATGTAGAATCCACTTCCATACTCAATGAATAGAAGCTGTGAATCAAGGAAGATTCCCAAGTTGCATATCTCCTTTGAATAGGAAAGTGCCCATCCAAAGTGAATACACATTTCTGTTTTATGCAGATTGTATTTGGGTATGTGCATTTTTGTTTATTAACATATTTAACCAAATTTGTAGAAATTGTATATAATGGTAAATATTCTGTGTACACAATTAATTGGAGTAAATAAAATATCATGTCAATTGCTAAGAAGATTACTAAAGATGGAGAGAGTGGGAGTGATTTATTGTCCAGAAATTATTAATTACCTGGATATTATTATATTCAGGAAAATAGTTGGTTTAGCTGTTAAGAACATTTCAGAATCTATTATCCACATGAAAGGGGATATTAAGAGGTGAATAAGAATGCCTTTAAGCCTGTGGAGAAGAATTAATGCCATGAAACTGAATCATAACTGATTTTGATAGCAATGCCTATGTGGTTTCACTTAAATCTTTTAAACAGATTGATAAGTTAATAGTTAACATTTTATGGGAGAGATAAATACTATGATTTCTTTATTATAGTTATGCTTATCATATTTTGAGACTGGCTTTAATTTTCCAATTTAAACACTATTATTGTACTTACTATTAACTTCAGTTATGTTTTGGAATAGAAACAATACTGAAAATTTGCTATTGTGGATTCAGCTTGAGAGTTGTTACTCAGTATTCTTATAACCTTTCAATTGCTGGGCACTATTTATAGTAAGAAATTTGAATTTTTATAGCATGGTTAAACATATTGGGGCTTTATTGGGCAGAAAATTTAGATTTTATTTTTCTTCTCAGATGAAAATTACATTTCGGAGTAACTTTTGTTAGATTGGTAATATATTTTTCTGTAAATCATGGGGTCATAATGTAATCATTATCCTCAGTCTGCTATTAAGTAATACTTTAAAAACTTTTGAAATTCTACAACAGGAATGTATTTTATCTAGAACTAAAATACCTTAATTTTAAATATTATCCATATTGTTTGGTCTTGTTGCCTTTCTGATCTCAGAAACACTGGATGTTTTAGGAGTGTTTGACATGCCTTTATAGAATTTAAGCCACCAGTAATTATTCTCATTTTTTTTTTTTGAAAAATCCAAGCTATTTGGAATAGTAAATGGGAACATCCTACATTATTCAGTCAATCACTGCAGGCTTTAAAGAACAGATATATTTCTTATAGCTTAAAAAATCATCTAAATTCATCAAAATCAATGTTTTTACAGTCTGTTGGATCCTCAGAATCTGTTTTTAAGAAGGTTGGTTCTGTTCCTTGATGTGCTGAAGATGTCATAAATTTAAAGGAAGTTGGAATAGTGGAAAACATGTCCACTTGTAATTTCAGAATATTTATTTGTACTACATGAACCAGTTCTTCAAAGGCAGTTATAGGTTATATAAATCAATTTTGTTAAATTACATCCCCCAAATCTGTAATTTTTCTGACTACGAAGAACTTTGTGCATGGAATATGGCAAACAAAAAAGATTATGATAATTAATGCTACTTCAGGAGTATTCCCATATCTGTACATTTGCCCCATATTTAGAAAAGTAGTAAATTAGCTTCAGTGTTTTGCTTTGATTTTGATTCTTTACTTTAATGTAGGGTTCTTTTGTCACATCCTGGGGGTGGTGCTGTCATTTTTCTTTTTTAAATATATTTTAATTTGAATTTTTTTCTTTCATCTTTTTTAATGTATAGTACATTAGGCTAAAGAAATTAATGCAGTTTTATTGCTAGTCTAGAATATTAGTTATTCAAATTCATTAGTAAAAATAAGAGTCAGTTGTAATTCTTTCTGAAGTTCAAATAAAAAGTAAAATAAAAAAAATCATGATCTTTTCTGAGAAAACCTTTTAAGGCAAAATCTGATTTCTCATCACTTAAAATGGTAACCATGAAGTTACAGCTGAAGCACAGAAACTATCTTAGTCATACTCTTTCAGTCCAAATGTTAACAGAGTTCCTAATTAGGTGTCTTGCCATGTTATGAGGAGCCTCTGCTGCTCAAACAGCCAACATTGAAATGGTAGCTAGGTGGAGTTCCAGACCAGGCTAGGATGCTTCTCCCTTTTGCGCTCTGGAGAAAATATCCAGTAAATTCATATAACCTGTCCACAAGATTATTGATGAAAATTTGATGTCTGATGGAATGATTTTGATGTTGGCCTCTTAAGATTATGGCCATCCTTTAGGATCAAGTATAATTTTGGTGTACAATGATGTTACAATGTACAATACTAATAAACTATCCTTTTCATATTGGATTTGCTTTCTGACCACAAAGTTGAAATGTGGATGTCAAGTCTGTCCCTCATGTTCATCAGCAATCTTCTAGTCCAACCACTTGTTTGAGCAGGAGACTCTATATCATTTCAGACAAACGGTTATCCAGTCTTTTTGAAAACCTTCAATGATGGAGCACCCACAACTTCTGAAGGAAAATTATTCCAATGGTTAATTTCTCTCACCATTGGGAAATTTCTCTTTAGTTCTAGGTTGCTTGTCTCTTTGGTTAGTTTCTAACCATTGTTTCTTGTCTTGCCTGTTTGTGCTTGGGAAAATAGTTTGACCCCTTTATCTTTGTAAGAGTCCCTCAAATATTGGAACAGTGCTATCGTATACCCCCTAGTCCCTTTTTCAATAGTCAGGTATGGAAATTTGGGTGTAAGTGGTTGGATGGCTCCCAGGTAAACTGCACAGGAAACACAATTATACAAGAGCCAATTCTACTTTACTGTAAGACTACATTAACAGAAACATGTGGGTCTGAAGGTAGAAGCTTCCCACCATCACTTTTAGCCACCTGATCAATTAGGGCAGGTCCTTCCTAAGTTTATTCCTCTGACTCTCTCTTGTCTGATTGTTTCCTAGGCAGCATCTATCCCCCTCATCTCCCATGTTCATCCATATATACCACTAACTGAATGAATACCTGTGCTCCGCTACAAAACTATGTGATCGGGCTTGATAAATTGACAATTAATTACAGCTTGAAAATTAATGAATAGTTACCATCGACTTCTCTCCCCTTCTCTCCCTCAGGCTTGGGCTACAGAAGCCTCCCCTATCCTATCCACTTCTCTCCCTCAGGCTTGCCCCACAGAAGTCCCACCTATCCTATTACCTTGACTCCCTCAGGCTTGCCCCACAGAATCCTGCCCTCTCTCCTATCCCCTTCTTTCCATCAGCCTTGCCTCACAGAAACCTCTCCTATCTTATCATCTTCTCTCCATCAGCCTTGCCCCACAAAATCCTCCCCTATCCTATCCCCTTCTCTCCATCAGCCTTGCCCCACAGAAACATCTCCTATATTATCATCTTCTCTCCCTCAGACTCCTCTCCAAACTCTCAGCCAGCAGACCAGATGAATCACGCGCCACACCCACATTCAAGTTTTCAGGTTGGGAGGGGGAGTAGAACATCTAACTCCTTAGCATCAGAGCGTGTTAATAATAACATATGAAATACTAATGCTCTGGTGGTCATTTTGAAAAATCCTTTGTTACCGAGCACCTAGAAGCCAAGAGGAACATATGTGTCAAATTTCAAGTTTGTAGGCTTTATGGTTCTGGAGATTTCATGATTCCTGCGTGAAAGTTTTCATGTATGTATGTATGTATGTATGTATGTATGTATGTATGTATGTATAGAAAATGATTTTTACTACCCTTTACTACTGTTTATTATCACTATATTTGCAAATGGTTTCTATTTGTTTTTGGATTATATGCAGTTAGGTTGTGGTGAGCAATCTGTTTCTCTAAGTAACCATCAACACCAGATCTGGACTTGGGCAGTAATTTATGCATTCATGATGAACCCTTCACAGATTAGTCAGAAATCCATCTTATGCTTGTAGTCAGAGAAAATTTCTTTTCTCAATATTTGGTCCTGTCTTGCTTTCACCCACCAGTTTCACAAAAGAAACAAGTCACTTTACTAAAGTAAATTTCCCTGTAGAAATCACCTTCCCTCTTCCTTGTTCAGAAGACTTTGATCTGTCTCTCCCATTGATTATATCATTTCCTCTTTCATCTTCTACTTGTCCTGCTTATTTGGGGAGTCAGATTGTTATAGGAAATAAGTTGGACATAGGTAGCTAATTCTAAACTGGAACAAATGGATAGGAATAAGCCTTACAAGCAAACATTTGTTTACAAGAAGATTAAAAATGTGGAATATTTAATATATATGTGTGAGCATAGCACTTAAAAAACTGGAATTAGTGTTTCCCTCAAATAAACAAGAAGCATGTTGGAAAAGGGAGGAGGAAATATTTATTTAATGTACAAAGGTCACCTGAGATGAGCTGCTATCAAAATCTAATAAATAAATACTTAGAACCCAGTGTTTTTACAGCAAGCTATTTTATATCAGATTACACTACAAATCAAGGCACATCACTAATAAATGCTACAGATTACAGAATATTGTAAATCATAGAAAACAATAAAATAAACTATTTAACATTCATAACTTTAAACATGAGACAATCAAATTAAAAGCCATAAAAACAGATGTCTAGAAGAAAAAGATTTAAATTTTCTAGTTTTTTGCATAAAGCAAAGCAGCAAAACAGCAGTCTATACTTCTAGTTGTTTTTACTCTAGTTGATTTCTAGTCAACTTGTTATCCTAATGAATTCCAACAGAGTTTCTCTTTAGATTGATAGATCCTTAAGATGATTGCAGTATTCAGGGGAAGCTTCTTCTTCAAGAAAGAGCTTCAAGCAATTAAGGAATTTATATTTACAGCAAGAACTTTGAATTTAATCTGGAAATATATGATATCTAGTGTACCAAGATATGACAGAACAGAAGCGACATGCTTCTGACAGTAGATATCTAACAGAAGTCTGCTGAAATTTCCAAGTTTTCTTCAGGAGCATCCCCATTTCCAGCACGTAACAGAGGCTCTTTAGGAAGTGCAAATATGACAATGGTTAAATCAGACTTTCTAGGGACGTATTTACCAAAATATTTTATACCTGGAAAAAGACACACTTCACTACCACACTGACCTGAGCACTCAGTCGAAACATTTAGAAGATCACAAACTGAACATGAACCAAGGGTGTGATGCAGGTAAAAGAAAAAGCAGTCCCAGGCTATATTTATAAATGCATAGCATCAGGATGAAGATAAGTCTTAATGCTCTATTATGCATTGATCAGACTGCACATGGAATATTGCATCCAGTTATGGGGACTGACTGAGTAGTAATACCTAAGCACAGTACAACAATAATACAATTAATTACCAGGGACGTGCAGTCAGGGGAGGCAGAGCCTCACCACTGTCATCATGAAAAGAAAAGAAAATGTAAAAGGAAAAAGGCTGAGGTAGTTGCTGCCAGAGCCACAGTGGATGACTCTACTTAGTGCTTAACTGTGTAAAAAAGCCTCTTAAAAAGTGCCTTCTACAGGGGGAGGCAGGAGAACGAGATGCCTCATTTAGTCTGACTTTATGATCACTCGAGCAGAGCTAAGCAAGGGTTAAAAGCCGAAAAATTCCTTATGTAGATGAGGCACGTGGTTCTCTTGCCTCCTGTAGAGGGCGTTTTTAGAGGCTTTTTAGAGACTCTGGGATCAACTAGCTCAGCCTGGCCTCAGCTCTTGCCTTTCTCCTTTTACATTTTTTTTCTTTTCATGAGGGCAGGCAAGAGCAGAGTTGAAATCCTCTCTGAAACAGCTGGAAAAGGTGTGTGTGTGTGGGGAGAGGGAAGGAATTCAAAAAGTTTGATTGCATGCAGAGCCACGTTGCCTTTTCAAACACACACACACAAACACACACCCCTGGATAAAAGTATATAAGCCCAGCTTTACTGATTACAAGTTTGAAAAGGCAACGTGGCTCCACCTGCAATCAAAGGCTCGGATCGGAAGGCAGCAGGGGAATTGGTGGGGGGGGGTATGGCAGAGGAGCTGCTTTCAAGCCATTGGAAAATATATCCAATCCAACTTCTGTGTTTGTGTTTGTTTGAGAGAGAGTGAGAGAGGGATCCAACTTCTCTGTGTGGGTGTGTCTGTTTGAGCGAGGGGGGAGGGAGGGAGAGAGGGAGGAAGGAGGGGGAGGGAGAAGAAAAAGAATGAAGAAAAACTTATTTCGCAAGGGGGGAAAATGCTGTCGCTTTAAATCGGAACTGAGCATGCCTGGCTGTGGAATTCTGGGAGTTGAAGTCTACAAGTCTAAAAAAATTTGAAACCCCTGTGTCAGTGTCTCACCAGCCATAAACCTCACCGCACGTCACTGTTAACTACAATACAGTTGTTATGCCCAAGTATGTGTATAACAATTACATACTACAGGACTACCACAATTTGCTCTGAAAAGTAAGAAATAGTGCAGCCTAGTAACAGGTGAAGAAAAGCAGGAGAAAAGAAATGTTTCCCAATGCCCATCTGGATGCTCCTCTGGCCATCCTTTAGGCAATTATGATCCTATTGTTTTCCAGGGTAGACCATAATTCTAAATCTGAGTCCGCCCCCCCACTCCCCACAATGCATCACAGCAATCCTAGTATGTACATCTTTTGAATACATCACTCCCAAACAATTTCTTATATTACTTGCCTGACTACTGCCTTGTAAATTCTCACCCTGGTTTCTGGTCATTATTTTGCAGTGTTTCCACTGGTTTTAGGACAGATATATTGATCACTGAAGCCCACGCTCCTCTACTATCCTCAAAGGCATTTTACATAGTCAAGTGACAAAACTGTTTAAATTGTATCCTCTCTTTAAGGCACAGTTACCATAGCGACCTCTTTGTAGAGTGGCAAAGCTTCTGAATTACATAATTGAAGAGGAACTTCAAGAAGATTTTGATCAGAGACGAAGTGGAAAGATATTCATCCTGCCTTAACTGAATTAAAAAATTCTTCAAATTGCTCTATTATCCCAAGCTGGAAAACAATTATACTATTTATGCCTAATAAAAGCTTATTGTGGCATGCACAATAATAACAAGTATTATTGAAAATGTGAGAACAGTAAAAATGACACATAAAACATTCTTAGGTCATTCTACTATTATCAGAATGGCTCAAAGAAATTATGTCTTGTTTAAAAAAACTGGAAAAATAAATAAAAAGCGGAGTTCATCTGCAGACTTAGCCATATGTGGCCTTGGTCAGGGGGATAAGAATCAGAAGAAATAATTTTCAGTTATCAACATAGGCCTTCCTGAATGAGATTATTTAAAGGATGGTGGAGTAATGGGGAAATGGAGAAAACCCACTATTAAATTCTCAATTAACAAAGAGAGACAGTAACTTGAGTGCCCTCATGTTTTCATAAAATCAGTGGAAATATACTGTACATACAGGAAATTTGTCCAATATGCTTTTTCTACTATTTATAAAACTGAAATACTGTTTGAAATTCTGGTCATGTCCCTTCAGAGAACATATTTATACTAAAGATGCAAAAAAGAAGAGAGAAAGATATTTTTTGCAATGTTAGAATCTGGTCCATTAGATAAAATTAGTATTATATTAATTAATGATCTATAGAATCTAATGTATAATAACTTAGCTGTTGGATTTGATAGCTGGATTAGTTGATCCATGTAACATAGTTAAAATTAATAGTTATTCTGCTAAAGGAACCCCTGTATTTAAATACAAATATACCTTTATATTTAAATACCAAGCCTTTAAATTTAAATACTAAGCTTATGAGTTTCTGTTACTAGAATGAAAGTTGTGATTTTTCCAAGAATCATATGATTGGTTGCCTATGGGATAAAGGCTCTCAATTTATTCCAGTTTCCAAATCTGTGTCTCTCACATTTTTATAAATTAATCAAATTTGTTGATGAGTATTATTGATTGTGCACATTATATAAAGGTGTTCCTGATATAATTTAATTAAAGAGCTACCTAGAGACATAAAAATGACAGAAATAAAAATTACTAGGGTTATCACCTCATCTTATCCATTTTAATTTTTCTAGACTTTAGAATTTTTTTTGCAAAACTTGATATTTGAGGTAACCATGACCTGAATGATTGAGAATCTCTATAGACAGAAATCACGGGTTGCAAAGTGGAATCATTGTTTTCTTTTCCAGTCATAAAGATTTAACTGTTTAAGAAGTACTTATACTTCATTATGTATTGATAAAACCACATCTCGTGTTTTCATTATAACCATACAGTGTTTTGCTTAACTGAGATGCTATATGAATATTGTTTTCTTGTCAAATATTCTATTGTTTGCTGGTCAAATATCTAGAATGTTCTGTAACTGAAGCGGAATATCTATTTCAACAGAAATTTGCTACATCAACAGCAAATGCAAGCTGACACCTTGCTTGTATATTATTTATTAAAATCCATACTTTCACAGTGTTACGTTTCAATTTACAAACATATCAAAAATGTTCACATAAAATACTGCTATAATAGAACAATAGAGATAAAATATAAATATACTGTATATACTCAAGTATAAGCCTAGTTTTTCAGCCCACTTTTTGAGCTGAAAAAAGCCGCCTCGGCTTATACTCGAGTCAGTGAAAAATTTGCCCGAAATGGAGGAGAAAAAGGGGCGGGGCCATGCTGCTGGGTGACGCTCGTGAATGGCCCAGCGCCCCTGAGTTTCCCCTCCCTCTGTGTCAGTTTGCCGCGCAGCGTGCACCGCACCATCCCCCCTCCTCACGTTCTAATGTAATGCAGGGCTATCTTACGATTCCCCTTCCTCCCCCTCCTGCCGCTCTGCAACGATGTCCCACCTCCTCCTTGTTATGGCAAGCAGCCACATAGCGATGTCCCACCTCCTCTGGTACAGTGATCCAATGATAGGAATCACTGTGCCGTGTGTCATAGGAGGCGGGACATCATCATCACAGCGGGACATCAGCATCATGAGGTGAGTGAAGTATTTCATTGAATACACCAGTATTGTGTGATAATAATTTGTTATGCAGAGCAAATTTTTACAATGGCTACTGTATATTTAATGGGCACAGGCAGGCTGTATATGTTATTCAATGGGCAATGGCATTATTGGTATCTATTTTTATTTTTGAAATTTATCGGTAGCTGCTGCATTTCCCACCCTAGGCTTATACTCGAGTCAATAACTTTTCCAGTTTTTTTTGTGGTAAAATTAGGTGCCTCGGCTTATATTCGGGTCGGCCTATACTCGAGTATATACGGTATTATGAAAAAACTAACACTAGGTGATCTGGAAAATGTTAACCAAGTTCAGACTTGTTTAGTTCTTGACATCACATCAGCAGGAAATCCCAGAACTGTAAATTAGACTGGGAAGTTAAAAAATTAAAAAGAAAACCCTGGAGAAAAGCATTAGCAGTTGCATAGTGTACTGTTGCCAAGAAAATCACATAGGTATAGCCACCAATACTTGAGTTCAATTGAAAAGAAACGATCTTTTTGCAAAAAAAATGTGTGCATTGGGACAATGTGTTCAACTATCAACCTTAACTGTAGCTTTGTCTATGAAAAAAAAATGAAAATGGAAAAGAAAGCAGGGAAAGTCTCTATGACACATTTCCTAGTTTGTAATTTGGGGGCAGAATGACTTTCATCTCCCTAAAAAAATGCCTTTGGCACCAGAAATGATCATGTATGTTTTTCTTCATGCTTCTTAATGGTATCACAGTACGTTTTCTGTTTGTCCAATACAGGGATATGGAGATGGAAACTTTTGGACCTCTCAAGCCATGGGCTTCCTGCTCCTATTCTTTGTACTAGGATTAGATTTATATACAGTATACAGTATTGTTTTTGAATTTAGTCCATTCTCATAATGATCTTTTGCAATACAAACGAAAAGCTAATCCTTTTGGGGAGAATGCAATTCTTAACACAAGGAAGGGAAGAAAAATTGGATTAAACAATATGTTTGTGTGCCAATTTTTTATCCTCTTGATGTTCTATTCTGAGCAAACTAAGAACATATCTTCCCTTTCTGAAATAACTTTCAGAATAATGAGCCAATGATAACTTTGGCTCATTGTTCCTGAATCTAGCTCCTTTTAAAAAAGACAATAAAAAGACATGTGGCATATTAAAAGTCTAATCTACTCTTAGACTACTATAGCAATAATGGAGCCATTGCATTAAATGCTTGAACATCCCCAGAGTGATATATACAAAGCCATAAATATCCTATAGTCAATATTTGTCTGACCTTATGTTCACCATAGATTCTCCAAACAGTTTTCAGAAATTTCCACAAGTTCAGGACAGTAAGGTCCAACTTAATTTCTATCAGGAAAAATTATTAAATAAAATAAGTGGTACTACTACAAGCTTCCATTCAATCCTGTAATACCTACAAGAACAAATAACACATGCCTTGATTGGATGCTAACTAAAGGTCCAGATAAACTACTTACTCTATCTTATTCCATAATTGCCCTGAAACCACGGTCTTATGAATCTTCTCCCCAGAAGGAAGGGTTAGAGAAAATACTGTATGTAAGACTGTTAGGGTCTAGGGATGGCTTGTTGAGAAGGGATCATACAATTCCTTTCAAATCTGTAGGTATCACTCTATCCCAAACTGAGGCATTAAAAATAAATCTGGAGCCAAATTATCATGCACTCCGACACCCTGAAGAAGCACAGACAGCACGGATCCAAGTTATAAGTAGCTGAAGAAATACCAGACAATCCACAGGCCAAAACAAATTCTAGGTAACATGGTAAAATGTTATCCTAGTTATGAATACCACTCATACCTGAATACTACTCATACCTGAATACCACTCATGAATCAAGAGTTTGATAACCAGCTAAGAGTTCTGTTGATGCCTCCCCCCCCCAAAAAAAAATAACTTCTAAAGAAAGCTGATGATATTGGCAGCTTGGCTACACAATAATACAGAAGAGATTGTGCTTCTTTATACCATAGTGATAACCTGAAATGTGTGTGTACTTGTAGTCTTCATTGCTTTCTAGACATTGTTTCTGCCACTTCATCTCCTGAGGCTCTTCAATAAATCAATAACCCATCCAGGATTGGCATACAGAGAGAGCCACATAGGGGATCTGACAGCAGCAATCAAAGGAACCATTCCAAAGAACATCAGGAATCCATCAGGAATCATGAGACATCTGGGGTAGATCATTCTAATTGGTATACATGTCCTGTGGCGGTCATGGGTCACACTCATTAGGATCAGAAAGTGATCTCAATCATAGCAAAGTATTAGCCACAATGCTTTCCCGAATACAATGCAAATGCTTCCAAGCCAAGGTAAAATTCATAGTATGTCTACCTACAAGTGGGGGCCCAAAATTAAATGGATTTGTTTAGGGTAGACTAAATAAAGAATATTGTTCTATTAAGTACTGTCTAGGTCTTGATGCAATTTGTTATCCATATATGTAAAGATACCACTCTTACACTTTCTGAGTTCAAATATTGTTCTAGGCAGGTATCTTATACTACTTTGTTTGAGTATCTATAAAAACTACAGTATATTAGATTTTAACAATGAAAAAAATCATGCTAATTCACTTATTCTTTATTATGAAATTATGAGGTATTCTAATTGCCAGAATATGTCTTGGTATTCAGATAAATAGGACATTAAATATTATGTTGTTAAAATTGTTGCTACCATCTGTGTCCTTTCTCCAACTGTATACTAAAATTTTATTTTAAAAGACCCGGGAGTCTTCCTTCTGCCATATGATAACCTTGCTGCAGAAACTACACTGGCTAACTATATGTTTTGCATGTAAATCATGAAATTCTGGTTACTACCTCTAAAACCATATATATTACTCAGGGCCTGGACACTACCTATCTAATAGAATTTTATCCACCCAACCCAAAGAAGCAGACAATCCCCAGTGATTGCAAAGTGTGATAGAAGAGTGGTGGCAGGGAGGGCAAGACTGGATATTCTGTCAGAGGTCTCCTCTTCTAGCGGAGCTTCCTCCTGAAGCAAGGGTAGTTCCAGCAAAACAATACAGTAATACTAATTTTAAACAGACATGAGGTTGTGTTGCTTAGGTAACAGGAAAACAAATAAGCACAGAATGTATTTCTAAGAAAACAACAGCTGAAATCCATATTTAAAAATAACATAAATATTAAAAGATATTGCTTGTCTTGGTATAACATTAGAATGGTCATATCAATAAATACGGTAACTGGTTTAATATCCCATTGATGAGAACAGTCTGAATAAATCAATGAATAGTTCAGTTTCAGTGACGTCTATTCAGAATTAAGTCTCCTATTCAATGGGGTTGGTGGACACAGAACCTTATACAAGCTTACTTGGCACTAAATCACATTTAACATAGACCTGATTTTCATGTATAAAACTATAACGCACAAAATTTTGTGAATGGAAGTTAATGCCAAAAAAACTATATTTACTGTGGTCAAAGTGATCTTTGTTACATGTAGCTCTTCTTTGGTGTATGTGTCCATACATGTGTAAAATTCCTTAAGATTTGATCTTACATTTTTCCATATGTCAACATAAAGGAATTAACTGTTTATAACTAAAAAAGGTATAAATAATTTAACATCAGTTGATAGGAAGTGAAGGATATTGCTTTGTCTTCCGAAAAAAAGTATAACTGCTAAAATATACATTTAACTTCAATTTAGACAGTTGTGATTTTCAATTTATTAATAATATAATATTCCACCTGTATCTCTTCTAATAAATCATAAATGTGCTATTCATCATGAACCTGGTTATAATACAAAGGTTTGGAAACAACTTAAGCACATATACATCCTGAATAACTTTCGACATCTAATGCTTCTTTATAAAATATTTTACATAAATGGGCAATCTCTATAGATACTGAAAGACAAAGACTCTCACCCTAAGCCCATTCATGACTTTCCATGGAGTCTAATCAATCACTATTCTAGATTAACAATAGTGTTTATATTCTCTAATAAACTGTATTTTATGTCTCCTCAAGTACACATTAGTAATTTTACCACATGGATACTTGTCTACTTAAGAACTACATCCCACTGGAACTTTGATTGCTCCACTGTGATGCTTATTTTCATATGTAATAACTGATTTCAATTTTCATGGCTATGGAAGCTTGAATAAAAGGTACAATACCCTAATCCAGATAGTGCTACCATTAGATTTGAATAGGGTTAATCTGCTTTAAATGTTAAAAAAAAATAGTCAACAAAGCAGAAACAGTAATGTAATTAGAAAAGTCCCATTTAACCATTTTTAAAAGATAATATTTTAAAACCTTCTACAAATATAACTGCACAATTTGATGTCATACAATATACCTAAGCTTTCTATGTATGCATAATAATAATACTGCAGAAAAATTGGAAGACAGTGAAATTTATTCTGATTCTAAGCAACAGATGTGGTACTATTACATCTGTATTGGATTCATACACACACAGACACAAAACTGTAAAAACTATCTATTTGTTTAAAAAATTAAGTATTTTTATTTTTATTTATGGTTTTAGATTAATATTTTTGGAACTGTATCTTTAGATAACCAACGTTATCTTTTGCTCATATTTATGTTTATAGGAAGCTCTCATGGGTTTGAAATATATATATATTACATGTGAAAGATACTGGTCATGTTCATGTCTGTTAACTCTTTAACAGTAAAATAGTTTTAGGTTAATATTTAAAGGAACAGCCATTTATTTCCAAACATTGGGAAAATTGCTAATTTGAAAGCTGAAAATTCAGCACTTCTTTGTTAGAACATGCAGAATTCAAGCTGGAATTATGAAAAAAACATTTAATCTTAATAAATAGCAAACCTTTGTAATAATATTTGATCTGTTTCCTACAGTGATATTTGCTGTCATCACTGTAAGGATTATCATTTTTGCCAGAGAATAGACAAGAAGAACTATTCCTTCATTTTCATGTAAAAATGCTTGGAAATTACCTATTGTATGAAGCAAAGAGAATGTTCCTTGCTCATACAGATAACAGATAGAATTTTGTAAAATGTATATTTTAAACACTGCAGATCATAAAACATACTCCATTCTGTTCAGACTCTTGAGAAGCAAAGACTCACTTACCACCATAAGCTATAAACAGAGAAAAGAACACTTACCATAAACTGTACATTGTCAAATCCATTGGCCAGCAAGTGGTTTTCATACTGAGGTAGCCCAATATTTTCCAACCATTGTCCCACAGTCTGGACAGGGCATCTGGGTGCTGAAAGAGTTTGAGAAGGGAGGCGTTTAAGCAATGAATATCCATCCACAGGATAATAGCGATGGTCCTGGGCTGAGAGGTGGCATTGCCACATTGTGTTCCGGGCAAAATTGGTATCAAAGGAGCCTGCCAGCTTGTCCAATTAATGCTTCCAGTAAATTCAAAAGTCAGAAGTAGCACATAGTTTCCGGGGCACGCTATAGAGTAAGAACTGCTCCTAACTGAACATTTCATCTGCATTAATCTGTACTACAGACCGGTACGTCATACAGTGGGGGGGAAACATATCAAGCTGTCAGCTAAGCTGTTTTCCGTTATATGTGATTGTTGAAATACTCCACAATGAGCAAGGATCTGCTAGCAGCAAGGAATCTTTCATGACGTGCTCCCACACTCATCAGTATGCAGCTCTATGCTCCTTGCTCCCCCTTGCTTGCCTGCCTTTATTACCCAGCCTAGGCTCTACCTCACATTTTCAATAATAGCTATCAGAAAAGGCAAGAACGTTTTTGTCTGCAAGCTTTAAGCTTGCTGCTGCTGCGGTTTCCACCTACACACCCATCCAAGCATCAACCCTGAATGATGGGAGCAGTCAAAACAAATGCAGAAAATAGCAGGTCATCAAAGGAAAGCTAACATGCTAAAATCTGAATAGAACCTTTGTCTGTTATGCATTAGAGAGATTTGCTTGTTGTAAATTGTTCATGTATCAAAGGAGATCAGGCATTGCAAAGCATGAACTGGGGTCTGTGTCAGTTTGCTATTTGCTTTTTTTTAAGCTGCACTGAGGTTTGTTCTGCTCACAATATACCCTAAACCATTGTTCCTATTATTAATCTTTCAGCCAATTATGAAAAACTGGTTACATTTTTTTCTAAAAATTGAAAATAATCTAAATTGTAGAATATCTTTAACATTTCAAATAAGTATTTCTTCATCTCTCTGATTTTTCAGCTATAGTGCACAACCAGAAAATAAAATACCATCTGCTAAAATTCAACCATTCATGTTTTGGAGAAAGAGAGATGCACATACACACACATGCACACACACAAAGACACACACATTGTTCTTAAAAGAGGAATTGAACATGACTGAAAGGATGCCATAGGAATATTATAATTTTAAAAAATAGCATTTAACATTTCTAAATTTACATGTTTGGCAATCCAGAAAGGAAAATATAGAAGGGTATTTCAAATGTCACCCTAAATATATATAAGAGAAATTATTTTTCCTAAAAAAGATCCATCCATTAGTAGATAAACATGCTTTTCTTTGTTCAGAGTAGTTTGAATCAGTTCAAGCATTTTACATGGCAGACACACACTGCAAATCGGTGCACACAATCCCACAACCAAAATCTGTATACCAGTTACATATGTAAAAATTAGAAATACAAGAAATGCTACTGAGAATGAAAGAAAGACTCTTGGTTACTTCTGTATATCATATTCAAATCTTGCAACCTTGCTATTATTGAACCTATTGATGTCTCATCGAAGCATTATTGAATGGCCAAATGCTAATAGAAGACTTCAGATTAATAATTGACTAGGGCTGTCTGTCTGTCTGTCTTTCTTATACTTATTAATGTCAATTCACTAAAATGAAAGAAAGAATGACTCTTTATGGAAAGCTCTTAGGAAATCAAAGTGAAAGGTAAAATTTATCCAAACATGGGTGTATTTATTCACACAAGTTTAGTAAATTAAGTAAAATTTACTTTCCATTAATAATCTGGTCCTAGGAAAAGCTAAATATATATAAGATCACTGATACTGAAGGGATTAATTCTCACAAGACTGCAGGTTTTATTAAGGACTGCAGTTCTCATCATCAAAGTTAAATTTAATGTACCTCATAATATCTACATTCAATTTGCATTCAATCTACCAACTTGCAATTAACAAATTTCAAAAAGGAGTTCATAAAGGAAGTTAGTATTTTGGTAGTCTTCAGATTACAGTTCTTTTTTATTCTTCTTCTATGCTTGGGCATCAACCCACATGACTAAAATACAGAATAATCTTTTTTTCTTAAATGATATATAAATGGAATTACAAGTTGTAAATTACCTAAATTGGATGCAAATTCATATCCCTTCACTGGCAAAACAAATTAATATTTGTCAGTTTTCAATCAAAAGCAATGAAAATAACAATTATGATTAATCAATAAATCTGAGGAATCGGGTAACCCAACTCCACAAGATGCAAATTAAAAAAACAACAACTAATTAAGGCATTTTGGGGAGAATACAGAGCCCCCTCCTCGACATTTCATGTAATATACTATCAGTGCACAGTTGTTGAACTTGTGAATGATAGACATAACCAAAACCACACCAAAGAATGGTGGATTCTATTGGTTTGATGGAAGGATATGCAATAGAGAAATATATTCTGGCATTTCCAAATTGACAACAGAAAAGAATAATATAAAATATTTGAAATGATAATTTGTTAAAGTACATAGGATTATTTCATATACTATTTCTATATAGTATTTCAATGATATTTAAAACGTGTTTGACAGAAACAATTAAAACAGTTACATATTGTATTTACCTGACTGGAAAATAATCCTTATTTTAAGACAATCTTCCAAAAAAGAGGAAGCTTGAAATTAAAACAAAACAAAACAATGGATTATTCTTTGTAATGTCAAGCTCCCAACATTGTCAAGGGAGAGCTGCCAACTTCAGGTAAAACCAATCCTAGACATTCCACTTCCTAAAAAAATAATATACTTGTATATGAGTTTCTGTGTGTGGTCAACAGCAGTCATAGAAATGTATTACTTTTGTCATAATGATGAAATAAAAATTGCAATGTTACACAGCAAATTCAATCATGTTTCAGCACCAATGTGATATCCTGACATCATGGAAAAGAAGTGGGGTTTGCAGCACAGTTCAGTAACACTGCTGATATTAGTGTAATGCACCTTGCCCCCCACTCCATGGCCACTCTGTGTGTAGACACTGATTAGATGCCAAATTCTAGACAGGAAAGACTTGGGACAAAATATTTAATTTAATATTAAATGAAGTAATAATGATTAAAGTAAAATGTCTTTGAAGTAAGATGTGACATTTGTGTCCCAATCTGTCTATATACTGCAAACCATTTTTTCTCACACACAAATACATATATCCATATTATTACTACTGCAACAACAAGAAAAAGAAAAAATGGATAGAAGGAGTAGCTGCATTGAGTAGGGAAGAGGAAGGACAGAAATAACATGCAATGTAGATGAGTCTACACAAAGAAAAAACAAAAGAAGAGAAACTAGAATTCAATAGTCTTTACTCCCAGATAAATATGATTATAACTTCTAGGTTTGTTCAATATTATAAACACGTGAAACAGTATATTCCAGTTCAAGGGATACTAACACCAGAGTTTTCCTTTGTTCTCCCCTCCCCCAATGTATACAGGCAGGAGAGGAAAAACCCAGTAATCATGAAACCAAGCTTCTGTATGACCGATGAAAATCCAGGAATCATGAAACCACGCTTCTGAATAAGCAGATGCAAGCATCACCACTTCTGACACAGAAACTACAACTTGAAACTAGATATGTGATCCTGAAGTCCCCGAGAATGCAAGCAGTATCTGGTGGAGAACCATTAGATATAATAAGCAATTCAGAAGCTTCACAGAAACAGATTCTAGAAAATCAGGGCTGTTTAGCTTCAACTGCACCAGAGTGGAGAAAGCCGGCATGTGCTTAAGACTGCCTCAGCTCAGCTGTCAAATTTCTTACTAGAAAAATTCAGTGACAGCCTTATCTTGAAGCTGTGTACCTTATACTAATGTGAATTCCTTAATCCCTGGGCAGGAATTCTTGAATCCTAGCACTGTATGGGTTGCTTGTAGGAACCTTGACACTTGAACATTGCTACTGTCTGACTCCTTACAACTCATGATGAAAGGCTAAAAGCTGATTTACTGTTTTACACCAAGAACAATAGTAGGTAGTCTTGATTTACAACTACTCTGTTTATTCACCCTGTTCCAGCCAGAGCAATAGGCAGGATGGAGAGGCTAGCACAAAAAAACAGTCTACAATCATACTATGTAATTAAGAGCACAATAATACAAACTCATGTAAATCTGTTTGTACCCAAATCTTCATCTGCCTCCTTCCACTGTGTTGGAAATGACAGTTTGTCCATTTTAAAAATACGGGAATCCAGGGAGTTTCATAACACTCCAAAAATAAAACATATTATTTATTCAACTATGTGATTAAGAATTTCTAGGTGATCATGCTCAAGTCATCTAGATGAATAAAGTAATAACTTACAATAGCTACACTTCCAAACTCTGCTGGAGTCACAAGAAAAATCTGCTCAGTATTTGAAGTCCCTCTGAAAGTTGATATTGCCAAGAGATGCATGGGACACCTATGGAAAGGACTGAGGCCTCTGACAAACCTATTAGTGAGTTTAGACTGGTAAATCAAGATCTGACATGAAGTCAGTCCACATTAAGGAACCTATTGTAGGTACACTTAATTGACAAGATCTTGAATGAATAAATGAACACAGAAAATTTACATACACCTCAAGCTTTTATGCAACTTGGTGTTATCACTACATGACTAAAAAGCTGGAGAGTTTAGTTGACAACAGTATTGGTCATAATTTAGTCTTTTGGGAACAAGTAACAGGACTTAACCTGCACTGAAGTCTTTAACAGAAGACCTTGGTGGCATTCAGCGTTGGCTGCTGCAGCCTCATTGGTAGAAGCTAAAGATCCAGCAGACAAGTCATAAGGGTTATTGATGATCTTATCAACTTCCTCTAATCTCTCGAAGATGATATACTCTAACTATATTTCAAACAATCTGCTAGTCATAGCATCAACCAGATGGCAATTAAACTATTAAAATGAGTTATTTCCTCTCATCATATTTTCACATTACACAACCTGCCAAATCTAATTCTGGAGAGAGAGGCCCAATTCAATGCTTGGTTTTGATGGAACTTGTTCTAGTTGTTAGGAATGAACTTGTTCATTCTCAGTCAGCTGCTTAAACAGAGCAGACTGATGCCATTTTAAAGCAACACTAAAGAATGCAATATCAGTTACCCAAAGACTATTATGGTGCTGCTCTTAGCAGAATTGGATTATAACATACAACAATTCCCAGGATTCTTCCGCTCATCAGACAACCTTGTAGTCTCCATATATTTTCTTCCATATCGGAAGTAAATCATGAATTCTAGGCTGTTCATCTGGTTTTACAAGAGCAATTGAAACAACTAAAAGAATTACAAACATATGGACTATTGATGGCAAATAGACCAACTTTTTAAAGTAAGACAGAAATCCTGGTTATACATAAAACATCTGACTAATTGAAGACCTGAAGGTGGAAACAGGATGGCATTACATTGTTAATCCCATCACCAAGTGGTTCCCAAAGTCAATTTAGTGATGTTAATGCTCTGGCTTCATTTCATCATGTATTCCACCTTTCTCTTCTAAAACCAGATCTTTTGAACTATCCAACATTCTCAAATTCTGCCTTGATATTAGAGATCAACATAGATGAGGAATACAAAGATAAAACAAAGCTTGGATACTTGATAGCAGATGCGAAGATTTATGGTACTTCATTAACTGGGAAGGTCAAGGGCCAAGAAAGATTTTGAAGGTTATCTCCTTATCTTGGAGATAAGGTTATCTAAGGTCCCAAGTTCAATATTTTTCAAATTTACTTTTCAATATTTGATATATGATTGCAATTTCTTTTCTATTTTTGGTTGCTATGCTAAATTGGTTTTAAGAACAAGCTATGATTCTATTATAATGTGCTTTTTTCTATTTGTGTGTTTTGCAGTTGATCAAACCCAGATATTGTGTAACACTCACCACAAGTTATCATCCTACCAGGTAATATGATCCTGAAACCATATTGATTCAAAACTGTCTTCTATAAGGACAGAACTCAAAACTTTTTTTTTTGGGGGGGGGGAGTAGTTTTAACCAATGTGCAAAAATGTAAATCCATGCACCTGTTTCAATTTTGGTTAGTCCTGCTTCCTTCCTTAGTACTACATTTTGAATGCAGTGTGCTACCTGAAATATGGCTCTTAGGAATTTTGGACTGCACACTTTCCAGAGGAATAAAAGAGAAGTAAAGTCTCAGCAAAGAATAGTTGTGCACAAGCTTTAGCTGAGTATAACTTCAGTGCTACTGAAATATATTGTATCCTCTGGGAAACAAAAAAGATTGAATTGCTGCTACCACTGCACTGTATTTAGTAGAGCTATGGAAAACTATGCCCAGATATTTATCAATAAATCAGAATAAAGCTGAAAGGGACCTTGTGAGGTCTTCTAGTCCAGTGGTCTCCAACCTTGGCAACTTTAAGACCTGTGGACTTCAACTGCCAGAGTTCCTCAGCCAGTCTGGGAGTTGAAGTCCACAAGTCTTAAAGTTGCCAAGGTTGGAGACCACTGTTCTAGTCCAATTCCCTGCCCAAGCAGGAGAACCTATACCATTTCAGATAAGTGGCTGTCCAGTCTCTTCTTAAAAACCTCCAATGATGAAGCATCTACAACTTCTGAAGGCAAGCTGTTCCACTGATTAATGGTCCTCACTGTTGGGAAGCTTCTCCTTAATTCTAGGTTATTTCTCTCCTTGATTAGTTTCCATCCATTGTTTCTTGTCTTGTCTTCTGGTGCTTTGGAAAATAAGTTGCCCCCCCTCTTCTTTGTGGCAGCCCCTCAAATACTGGAATGCTGCTATTATGTCATATCTAGTCCTTCTTTTGTCTAGATTGGTCATACACAATTCCTGCAACCGTTCTTCCTGGGTTCAAATACCATTGTTTTTGTCCCCAGGCAAAACTTAATCATCTTAACTGTCTTATTCTTTGTTTCTGGCCATGTATATTCCAGGCATGCAATTTAGATCTTTTTGCAAAAATCATGATCTTAATTTTGCTATAGTTGATTTCAAAGGCCTCTTCAGAGCAGTAACTAGCCAGAGCATTCAAGGCTTGTGTAAGTTCAATTTGTATTTCTGTATCATCTGCATACAACAGGGATGTAATATGTAATATTCTCCAAAGCACCTGAGGGCAGGACAAGAAGCAATGGGTGGAAACTAATCAAGGAGAAAAGCAATCTAGAACTAAGGAGAAATTTCCTGACAGTTAGAACAATTAATCAGTGGAACAACTTGCCTCCAGAAGTTGTGAATGCTCCAACACTGGAAGTCTTTAAGAAGATATTGGATAATCATTTGTCTGAAGTGGTGTAGGGTTTCCTGCCTAAGCAGGGAGTTGGACTAGAAGACCTCCAAGGTCCCTTCCAACTCTGTTATTCTGCTTTTTTCTGTCTAGTAGCTAGTTTTGGGGAATTGAGCTCTAATTGGTTTGATGGGGCCGCAAGTGGGTTTATAGAGATTAAACAGCAGAAGAGCTACAATGCAACTTTGCCTTACACTTCTATAGGTTAGAATCTCATTAGCATAATGGTCTTGCATGCAGCATCACACTTTGATTCCAGAGAACTTCAGAGACAGAGTGCTTAATTTTGCTGGGAATTAAAGATGGGAAAGTGAGAATATTTTCTGAATTTTCAAAGGTTATTTCTACCTGCTATTCATGATAATCTGTATTATGCTGTATTCACTAACAGTCATTCATACATTGTTTTTGAATGTTGAAATGTTGAACTAACTTATGAAATATTGATTTTTCACTATGAATTATTTTTATAAATTTCCATTTCTTGTCAGTGTTCTAAAAACAATGTTCTAAGACATTGTCAGTTCAAAAAATTCAAAAAGACAAGATACAATCTTCTTTATAGAGACTAGTGAATATATTCAGTTTCAATTGGAACAAGGTACATCCTGATCTAGGATCTGCACAGTTTACCATGAAAGTTGTACTATCAATTCCCATCTACCATCACCTGCAACCTTAAGGAAAACTGAGTAATAATCAGTGTTGCACTAATACCATATATTTCTCTTGGAATTCAAAGTCATGTAGGAGCTCTATGGTGAAATGGGGACTGAAACTGGATCATTCCAGTCCAAATCCAACTTTTTAATCTCTATTCTACATTTTGGAATGCTGTATAGCTTTATCCTTGTTTGCTATTGAATGTAAACCTACAAAAAATATGGCAATTTAAGTAACTAACAAACCAGAAGCTATGGAAAAATAACCTTAGTTTGGGTTACCAGATAACCAAAAGATTGCATCCATAGTCTGAAATAGCACAAAACAGAACACTGAGGGCACTCTCTGAATTTTAGGTAATCTGGAATTCATTGTATTTGAGTTTCTGACTGCAACCATTATAAATCTAAATGGCAAGCATGCATAAGAGCTTCATATGCTTGCCTGCCTCTATATATGTATAAGAGAACTGTGTGTTATTATGTATGTATATTACAGACAGTAGAAACCACAGTCAGAATCTAGGCTGCAATACAGTCAATCTGTATCCTAACCAGGGGTGGGTTCCTGCCAGTCCTATAGAAGAGGTTCCACAAATCTACCATGCCGTTTAGAACCGGTTCCAGCTCCCTTCCCCCACCCATCTGCACATCATCAAGATGAAGAGCAAGAGGAGGAGTTCTCCACAAGAAGACCACAAGTCTTAAAACTGTCAAGTTTGAACACCCCGGAGGGTTTTTTTTCTAAAGGGTTAGGGGTGCAAGGGTCTTGTAACTTGACAGCTTTAAGACTTGCGTGCTTCAAATGCCAGAGTTTCTGAGCCAACATTTTGGTTGCTAAGCAAGAGTGTTGTTAAGTGAGTTTCACCACATTTTACAAGTTGGCCATGCCCACCAAGTCACATGACTGCCAAGCCACTCCCACCCAGTCACATGGCTGGCAAGCCACTCCCATCCAGTCACATGGCTGGCAAGCCACTCCCACAAGGCAGGCCATACCTACAGAAGAGGTTCTAAAAAAATTTGAAACCCACCAACTGATCCTAACCCAGTGATTAAAAGAAAGCAGTAGCTAACAGATAGTCTGATCTGGCTATAAACACAGAGGAAACAAGCTAGGAATTAGTTATTCTGTTCTTCACATACAAAAATATTTAGGTTGCAACAATATCAGAACCCTAGAGAGATCATGGGTTTACATACTGGATTAATACTAAACAAGAAAACTATTATTACCCATACTTGTCTAGGTTCAACAGACAACTTAAGTTGGGCATGCAAGACAGGTAATACCTTCAGTCCACACCAATTTTCTGATGATTCCAAGTTAGCAAATGCACTCATCTTCATTCCTGGAAAACGTAGATGGTATAGAGAAATCATCCTGAGTTCTCAGATAGAAGTCTATTTCTCCTTGATGGAAAGGCCTAAAAAGTAATAGTTCTGAGCAGTTCAATTGGGGTGAGTGATTTGGAGTTGGCTATCCTCTTCATAGCCTTTGTGGGTTATGATGGGGGCATGACAATTGCTTTTCTTCTAGACTTTTGTTTTGAGCATGTCAGTGCAACATTGATGTCTATAGGATGCATTATTATTTACTATTATCGAAAAAGTGAAGCTATTTTTATGGTATATATTACATTTTAAACTTTAAACATATTTTATTCTATTATTTATATTTCTACTCATTTTTAGTACTGCATTCTCTTTCCCCTTTTCTATGAAATTGGTTGCTGCTATAATAAGGTGACCAGACATCCCGCTTTTGGCGGGACACACCCGCTTTCCAATGCATTTTCCCGCGTCCCGCCCGCTTTTTTAAAAAGCACGCTTTTTTTGGCGCTAGCAGCTCCCGCCCATCAGCTGCTAGCTTGCTGGGCTGGCTCATCGTTCTGTTCTCTATCCTACCTCCTACCTACAAATTTAAGCCAGCCCAGCCTGCCGCTCACAGATTGGATTGGCCTGGACTCCAGCCAATCAGTGAGCTGGCTGGGATGGAAAACGCGGCGTGCTTAAAGTTTTCCATCCCAGCCAGCTCACTGATTGGCTGGAGTCCGCTTAGCATGCCGCATGAGTCCCCCGCCCATCCGTTGCCGCTCGCATGGGCGGGGTAGCGTAGCGAGTGAGCGGGGAGCGAGCTTGCCTTTCCAGCTCCACTTCCGGACAAGCTGTGGAAAAACCTCTGCGAAAAGTGCCACCTGGGGCCGCCGCTTCTTCTCCGAACTCAGAGTAAGTGACGGGCGGGGCGAGTGAGGGGGGGTGGCGGGATCGCCACCCGCTGCACTGCAGCTGACTCACCCCGGGCCAGGCGGGCTGGGAGGCTCTGGGCGTCCGGGCGGGAAGAGCACAGAGAAAGGCAGAGCGGCGCTCGACGCGACTCTGCTATTTCTGCTGGAGGAGTCCCTAGATAGGGAAGGCGGGTGGCGAGGCAGAGCAAGGGAGCGCAAATGGCGGATCCCGGGCTCATATGCAGAGGGAGCTCTCCAGGCACAGGAGCGCTGGAAAAGTGCTCCGCTCATGCACCCACCGGGACGGAGCACACTCGCTCCATCCCTGCCTGCCGGCACGACTTTGAAGTGTTGGCTTGCCGCTTGCCTTCCACTTCGGCCCGCGCGGAAGGCAATCCAGCCCTTTCAAAGTCATGCCGGCAGTTTAGAACTTGCCCGTCATTCAGCGAAACATATTTCGCTGAATGGCGGCCAAGGGGCACGCTAAAGTGCCGGCATAAGTTTGAAGGGCTGGCTTGCCGCTTGCCTTCCACGTCGGCCCGCGCGGAAGGCAATCCAGCCCTTTCAAAGTCATGCCGGCAGTTTAGAACTTGCCCGTCATTCAGCGAAACATATTTCGCTGAATGGCGGCCAAGGGGCACGCTAAAGTGCCGGCATAAGTTTGAAGGGCTGGCTTGCCACTTGCCTTCCACGTCAGCCCGCGCGGAAGGCAATCCAGCCCTTTCAAAGTCATGCCGGCAGTTTAGAACTTGCCCGTCATTCAGCGAAACATATTTCGCTGAATGGTGGCCAAGGGGCACGCTAAAGTGCCGGCATAGGTTTGAAGGGCTGGCTTGCCGCTTGCCTTCCACGTCGGCCCATGCAGAAGGCAATCCAGCCCTTTCAAAGTCATGCCGGCAGTTTAGAACTTGCCCGTCATTCAGCGAAACATGACTTTGAAGTGCTGGCTTGCTTGCCGCATTTCCCCGGAGCGCTCGGGCTCCTTCTCTGGGCAGAGTTGGAGCCTATCCTCCACCTCCTCCCAACGGAGGGGCGCCCTAAAAAAAAAAAAAAAGGAGCCAAGCCGTTCCAAAGATTTGAAGGGAAGCAACCAGATCGCAGCGAGGAGAAGGAGGAGGAAGTAAATACAAGTATAATAAATACAAGTATTTATTATACTTGTATTTATTATACTGTGGATTTGGTCTGCATCAACCTGCCGCCTCCCCTCACCAGGCAAATCGCGGTGAAAACTCTGGGTGAGTCTCCGTGGAGAGCTTGGCGGGCAGCTGGCTGGACTTCTAAGAGGTGGGGGGGAGGAGCGGCAGCTCCTTGAAATGGAAAAAGGCTTGCTTCCCCCTCCCCAATGAGACGCCTTCCACGATAATAGGAGAGGAGAGCTAAGAGAACAGGGCGGGGGTTGGGAGAAGGCATGGGACCGGGCTCGGATTTGCCATTTGAGAGAGAGAGAGAGAGAGGAAGGGGGAGAACACGAGTGTGTGTATCCCTCCTTCCTTCAGCCCAACACTCTAGCCCGGCTTGGCTCCCGCTTCGTCTCTCCTTCCTCTTCGCTTCTCTGTTCGATTGTTGAAAGTGGGAGCCAAACCGGGTCATTCCTTCCAAGAGGCAAGTTTCCGTTCTCTTAGCTACGTTCTGCCTTGTGATTGCTGTCTCCAGGCTCTCCTCTCCTATTATCATGGAAGGTGTCTCATTTGGGGGAGGGGGGGCAGGCCTTTCTCCATTCAACAGATTTCTCCATTCAACAGATACAGAGTTTTATTTTTTGGCCCTAAAAATATTGTCACTGAGGATGACAGAAATTTCTTCATCATTGCTATTGGCCTCAAGTAGCAAATAATTAAACATGGTTTTTAGTGTACTTAGTTAGCTATCTGCTTTTTAACATTACATGGTATCAGTTTCAAGAATGCATGCAATCCTGAAAATTTGTAACAAACTTGTTGAAGAGCCTATGAAATATTTTCTAGTTTAGTGTAGAATAAGTATTCTTAATAAAAGAAAAAGTCATTTTTATTTAATCAATTGCATTCCTGTTTATAATGGCATTAATTAACTAAACTGGAAATAAATCTATGTTTTGCTAGAGTTTTAAAATTAAAAAACCTTACATTTTGTTGCTATTATTTTAATCAGAGTTTTGCCAAGTGAAATTATATAATGGTTCCTCATGTCTCTGTAATTTTCTAAATCTCATCCAGAAGTACCACAGAATCTGGCATTTTCAGCAGAATGATGCTGATGCTAATAAAACATCCTGATTTTTGGTGAAAGGATGGAAAGAGGAAGGAAGGAGGAAGAGAGATCTAAAGAGCAGAAAGACAGAAGGCAGATAGGCAAGAGGAAGGAAGGAAGGAGAAAGAATGGAAAGGAAGGAAGGCTAGAAGGAAGAAAGAGGGAGGGAGGGAGGGAGGGAGGGAGGGAGGGAGGGAAGGAAGGTGAAAGGAGGAAGGAAGGAAGGGTACTTCCACTTGTAGGCCTGGGACTGAATGCAGGAGGAGTCTCTCCATAGGATCAGCTGCTCCTCTGATCATGGTCTATGAAAATGTTACTGCCTGCCTGATGCAAATTTAGACAGATGGTGCTTTGGGCTGCCCCTCAAATCCCCCCTTTACTCCTCCCCCTGTAGAATTCAGCCCCCTGAGTTTTGCCTTTGAGGGGCATGTGTGGTTATGGCGGATGGCAGAGTCAGCTGGAGGTTGAGAGGGGATTGGGGCTTTTGTCCGCCTGTGGAGTTCTCCCCATGGACAGGATGGGATGTTGGCATGAAAGGGATCCAGGCACAATCTCACCTGTTCCAAGTAAAGTTGCCTTTTGCAATTGGCTACCGGTAATCCTCGACTTACGACCAGGATTGATCCCCCAATTTCTGTTGCTAAGGGAGACGTTTGTTAAATGATTTTTGCCTCATTTTGCGACCTTTTATTGCCACGTTAAGTGAATCATGGTGGTTGTTAAGTCAGGAACATGGCTGTTTAGTGACCAAAATTACAATGGCATTGAAAAAAGTGACTGATGACCATTTTTCCCACTTAGCGACCATTTTCACACTTAGCGACCGTTGTGGCATCCTCATGGTTACGCGATCAAAATGTTGATGTTTGGCAACAGATTCGTATTTCTGATGATAGTTTGAAATGGTGACAGTATAAATTATTGCTGGTGTAATACTTAACAATGGTTTTTAAGGATTTCTTTTATTTATAGAATACCTTTTTTATTATTTTGGGGGGATTTTTACTTTTAAATTGTTTATAAAATGTATTTACTACAAGAAATGTTCCTTTTTGCAAATGTGATCTTTGCAAATCTTTGTGATGCAATATGTTCAGACCAGGTTTATGTGTCTCAAAGTGGCTGCTATTCTATGGGCAGGCCAGGTTGGTGCAAGGCAGCTTTGCCAGATTTGGTGTGTTTCACCCTCATTGAATTTTATATCGTATAAAGAATGGAAGGAGGAAGGAAGAGAAAAAAGGAGGAAGGGAGTGAGTGAGGAAAGAAGAGGATGGAAGGAGGGAGGAAGGAAGGAAGAGAGGGAAAGAGCAGAAGACAGATAAGGTGAAGGTAGATCAGCAAGAGGAATGAAGGAAGAAGTGAGGAGTCTCGAGGAGGGGAAAAACATTTAGTGACCAAAGTTACAATGGCATTGAAAAAAGTGACTGATGACCATTTTTCACACTTAGCGACCGTTGCGACCATTTTTCACACTTAGCGACCGTTGCGACCATTTTTCACACTTAGTGACCGTTGCAGCATCCTCATGGTCACGTGATCAAAATTTTGTTTGGCAACAGATTCGTATTTATGCTGGTTTCAGTGTCCTGGGGTGACCTTTTGACAAAAAAATTTTTTTAATCAAGGCCCCCCCCCCCCCCCCCCCCCGGTCAAGGGTGTCCCTCTTTTCCAATCTGAAAATCTGGTCACCTTATGCTATAAAGCAAAGATAACTAACTCCAAGTAATTGCTTTGTGCTATTTTCTGAATCAGACATCTCCTCCCAACAATTTTATGCTTCAGACTTAAAGTAAATATGAGAACACTAATTGTCTTTCCTGTGCAATGGGGAATTAAAGTCTTAACATATTATTTTTGTGGAACTGATCAGAAATACATCCCTCCCTCCATTTTACACTCCTGTTCCTGAAGTTTACAGTTTAGTCCAGAATCACTGGGAATCGTGTGGCATATAAATTTCATAAATTAATGTTTCTGTTTTTGTGGCTCTTGATAAAGAACAGAAATGTGTGTTCAGTTCAAACTTATTTTTTATTTATTAAATTTATATCCCAACTTTCTTCAGGAACTCAAGGAATGTAGGTAACATTCCCTCCTCCATTTTTTCCCTTGGTAAAGGTTCCCCTCGCACATATGTGCTAGTCATTCCCGACTCTAGGGGGTGGTGCTCATCTCTGTTTCTAAGGTGAAGAGCGAGCACTGTTTGAAGACATCTCTGTGGTCATGTGGCCGGCATGACTAAATGCTGAAGGCCAGGGGTAGGTTACGGCTTCTGTTCCTGCTGGTTTGCTCAGGGATGCACTTTGCGTACATGTATGCTTGATGTGTGCTATGCATGCATGCACTGTAGTAAAAAAAAATTGCTTCTGCGCATGGGATAGAAGCAGTTTGGGAGCGTGGCTGGCTAAATTACTATCTATTCGGCTGAACGGGCTGAACCAGTAGGAACCCATCTCTGCTGAAGGCGCATGGAACACTGTTACCTTCCCACCAAAGGTGATTCCTATTTTTCTACTTGCATTTTTATATGTTTTCAATCTGCTAGGTTTGCAGAAGCTGGGACAAGTAATGGGAGCTCACACCATTACACGGTGCTAGGGATTCGAACCGCTGAACTGCCAACCTTCTGATCGACAAGCTCAATATCTTAGTCACTAAACCATTATATGTTTTTTTCCCCTACAGGATCTATAATGTGTAATATACTGGTCTGCAAAATTGTGCCAAAGTTGCCTACCAGTTTTCCAACTGTTGAAGGTCAACTTTAATTGATTAGACCAACTAGAAATCTATATTTTTGATGTGTAATCTATAAAATAATATTTGGTGAAGGATATACTATATAGCAGGCTAATATTAACCATAGGACCATGAAAACTGATCCAATGACTCTCCATATCCATTTAGTAATTCCAACATTAATGAGGGTATTTTTTAAAGTGACTAAACCCATTCCAATAATTGCTGTAAAACAACAAAACACATGATGCAGAACAAGAAAAATATGATGGATAAAGAAAAAATTAATCTGTTTTTTTCAGGAACATCTTTTTTCAGAATTAGTCATATACAATACAGCATGTTTTCATATAGCATGTTTTATATAATAATAGCAATAGCACTTAGACTTATATACTGCTTCACAGTGCTTTTACAGCCCTCTCTAGGTGGTTTACAGAGTCATCATATTGCCCGTAACAATCTGGATCCTCATTTTATCCACCTTGGAAGCAGAGGTGGGTTCCTACCTATTTGGTCCGGTACGGCTGAATAGGTACCGGTACGGCACCATCTTGGTTTTCTGTTCTGCACATGCGCAGAACAATTTTCATTGAAAAAAGTAATTTTTCCATTTTTTACTGTTGTGAGCATGCGCAGATCCTTTTAAGTGCAAATGCCCCCCCCCCGCCCCACCCAGTCACTCCTCACCTCCCGGGTGGCTTCCCTGCCTAACCTGCCAAGTGGTGCCTGCCTTGCGCCCCAACTGAGCTGCCTCTTTCTCAGATAAGTCTCTCTAGCCCACCCCTTAGAAATTGCTGCACCCCCCCCCCATCTCCTCCGGGCTCGCAACCTTCCCTTCCCCCGCCCCTTCCAGGATCCTCACCAGCCCCATTTTGGCTCCCAGCAGGCTTCAGGGTGGCCTGCAAGGGCCAAAATAGAGCAGGGGAGTGGGCCCATTTTGGCTCCCAGCAGGCTTTAGGGATGCCTGCAAGGCCCAAAATAGAGCAGGGGGGGAACTAACAAGCCTCCCTGCAGCCAGCAGATGCCAGGGGGGCTTCAAGAGAAAAAGAAAGAAAGAAAGAAAGAAAGAAAGAAAGAAAGAAAGAAAGAAAGAAAGAAAGAAAGAAAGAAAGAAAGAAAGAAAGAAAGAAAGAAAGAAATCCTCACCATTTGGGAATCCCCAAGTTCATGGAGCAAAGGTCTGCAAACTTGGCAACTTTAAGACTTGTGGACTTCAACTCCCAGAATTCTCCTGCCAGCAGAACTGAATTCTGGGAGTTGAAGTCCACAAGTCTTAAAGCTGTCAAGTTTGCAGACCTCTGGCATGGAGTTCAGAGTGTATTGAAAGTGTGGCTAGCTATCCTCGTACAGGCTAAGCCAATCAATAGTGGAAGGAAGGGAGGGAGGGAAGGGGGGGAGAGGGAAGGGAAAGTGAGTGTGATATGGATAGATGGATAGAGGCAGGGAGGGAGGGAGAGAGAGAAAAAGGAGAGGAAGGAAGGACCACAAACCTGGCACTAGAGGTTTGCTTCAGAGGATGCTTTGAAAAAGCACAGCAATCCAGAGCTGGAAGGGACCTCAGAGGTCATCTAGTCCAACCTGCTGCTGTAGCAGGAGACCATATATCATCTTGGTTATTTTAGTGGCTCTAACATAGAGGAGAAATTCCCAGAAATCCCCAGAAATCCCCAGGCATTGTCAACCTCCCCCCTAGTAAAAAAAAACAACCTAGAGCAAAAACTTCATGCGGCATTAAAAAGAATAGAAAAGGGGGCTGCTGTGTATTGCTTAATGGACTGCTAAATTGGCAAAATGGATGGCTAAATTGGCAAAATGGATGGCTAAATTGACCATGCCCACTCAGTCACATTACTGCCAACTCACTCCTACCTGGTCACATGACTGCCAAGCCATGCCCACAAAATAAGCCACGCCGACAGAACCAATAGCAAAACAATTTGAAACTCACCACTACTTGGAAGGATGAATCAATCTGGAGCCTGGTGAGATTTGAACAGCTGAACTACAACTAACAGTCAGCTAAAGTAGCCTGCAGTACTGCACTCTAACCACTGCACCATAGCAATAGCAATAGCAGTTCGATTTATATACCGCTTAATAGGACTTTCAGCCCTCTCTAAGCGGTTTACAGAGTCAGCATATTGCCCCCAACAATCCGGATCCTCATTTTACCCACCTCAGAAGGATGGAAGGCTGAGTCAACCCTGAGACGGTGAGATTTGAACAGCCGAACTGCAGAACTGCAGTCAGCTGAAGTAGCCTGCAGTGCTGCATTTAACCACTGCGCCACCTCGGCTCTTAACCATCTTGGCTCTTATCTTTATATTTTTCATGTAAACATAGTAGAAACAAGGGAATTCTTATTTATAAATGGCAGCCCACATTTATGAAAAAACCTATGCATATTTTTTTATCTCTGTCTGTTTCCAGCAGTGGGAATAAGGGAAAATAAGAAAGTTTAGGCCATATTATGGAAACATTAGTATTAATATGAAAAATTAGGAAAGCTTATGTAAGATGTTGCTTATATATTCTTTGTATAATTTATTAAAAATACTGCAGTCAGCACAGTAAATTTACAGCTATTTAATTAAAATTTAAAATGCATATATCCTTTTCCTAGATGAGAATTACAAATAAATGTTTCAGAGCTTCAGTTTTGCAACCATATGTAATAACAATAATAAATAACATTGATTGAATTGAAGAATTTTAAACTACACACGCTGCAAGAAAAGAACAAGCAAAAGCTTGAGAACATACTGTTATAAGCGAACTATGAAAACAAAATTAATTTAAAAATAAGAATTTGGTTCCAGTACAGAAAAACGTGACATAGCAATCACTTATCGACCTGACAAAAATATATTTGCCTCTGCTTCAAACTGGTGGGGAAAATTGTGAAAGCAATGAACAAGAACAAGTTGAAAATTATTATTATTTGAGGCAGATGTTTCCAAGAATAACTGATGACAAAATTAAGGAAGACTTTTACATTGGTCCACAAATCAGATACATCATTAATGACAAACAGGTCAAAGATCAGTTAGTGGGGCCAGAGAAAATCACCTAGAAAGCATTCAAGGATGTCATCAAGAATTTTCTTGGTAACTACAGAACTACCAAATTGCATTTAACTGATTGACAAATTTCTTACAGCAAACACAACCATAAAGTGCAATGTGTCACTGAAAATTCATTTTTTGCATTCACATTTGGACTTCTTTTCCAAAAATCTAGGTACAATCAGTGATAAACATAATGAAAGTTTTCGCCAGAACATTTCCAAAAACAGTATTAGAGCAAATAGAATTCCTCAGTGCTGGCTGATTAATGTTGGACACTACAGTGAGATGCATCAGACACTGAGTACAAATGAAAATCAGCAGAAAAACATTTTGGCTCTTAAGTAGCATGTGGAAATATTATGTAATTAAATACATTATATTCATTTCATATTTCCCAAGATATTTACATATTACAGTCATTCTGAAATTATATTTGTGTTCAGCTTGAAGCAAAACTTTTGAGGAAAATTTGTTCTCCAGCGATCACTTGATTCTGCTTGTCAGGAATTCCTATACATCCAACTTTATTGAATTAATTGTTGTGGATAACTTACAACTAGAATTTCTGTGGAGAATTTCTATTACATGAGTTGTACTGAAGTAATGTAATGGTGTGTATAATATAGTTATGGGCTTTATAAACAAACTTATTGATTGAGCACAATTTCACTGGGAAGATAATTCATTAGCATGTCTCTACTTATATAATTTATATAGACTTATACAGACCAGAATTAAAAATAAAATCTTCTAAAATTAAATAAGTATAAAACACAAAGCAGGAAAACAATGTTACAATTGGTAGTGGGTTCCTTGGTAGGCATGCAGGGTATATTTAAGTTTACAGGGATGTTTATATAACTGGTAAAGGTAAAGGTTCCCCTCGCACATATGTGCTAGTCGTTTCCGACTGTAGGGGGCAGTGATCAGTGGGGGGGTTGCTTATTCTGTTCCAACCGGTTCAGTTGGAACGGGGCTGGCGGCGTTCTCGTGCACGCGCGCAGTTCACGCATGCGAGCACCTGCGTGATGCTCCAGCTGCTCACAGAGAGTCGCGCAGGCACTCGCAGAGAATCGCGCAGGCGCTGTATGTGCCATGCCCCTTCGTGGAAGCGCAGAAGCCTTCAAAGACCGGTAAGGAGCACGGGTGGGCCCTTCGCCGTTCCCGGAAGTTACTTACTTCTGGGTTCGCCGACCAACCAGTTCACGGGGACTGCCGTGAACCGGTTGAAACCCACCCCTGGCGGTGATCATCTCCATTTCAAAGCCAAAGAGCCAGCACTGTCCAAAGATGTCTCCATGGTCATGTGGTCGGCATGACTAAACACCGAAGGTGCATGGAACACTGTTACCTTCCCACCAAAGGTGGTCCCTATTTTTCTACTTGTATTTTTTACATGCTTTTGAACTGCTAGGTTGGCAGAAGCTGGGACATGTAACGGGAGTTTGCTCCATTACACAGTGCTAGGGATTCAAATCACCAAACTGCCAACCTTTCTGATCGACAAGCTCAGCATCTTATCCACTGAGCTACCGCGTCCCTTATATAACTGGTTGAAAAGAATATTTGTAGCTCAGGGCTGAACTGTGGAGTTTTTCTGCTCTCTGACCTTGGTTGTTTTCTTGCAGACATTTCTTTACCCAACTAAGTAACATCATCAGTGCTAGAAAGGATTAGGCTTTACTCTCAGTTTATGTACTAGTGGTTTGCCCTACCAATGTTGGTGGGAGTGTTCTTAGTGGGTTTTTTTTAATTAGACTGTACTTCACTATTAGCTTGTTTTTCTGAGTTGGTAATTCCTTGGCTGGGGTGTTATTTACTCCCTGATTGTTGGTCTCATATTAATCTTGGTTTTAATCTCTGCTTATCTGGGTGTAAATTGGTGATGTTTTAGGGTTTTTTTGTTTCCTTTTTGGCCTTTTGATTGTCTCTTTTGGTATGCAGATGTTGTTAATGTCTATGTGCCTGTTTTGCTTGAATGCTAGGTTTTCAGGAATTCTGTGGTTTATATAATTTCTTCACACATACAATTGTGACAGCAGCTGTGTACATACAGGAGACAAAACTAAATGTACTTGAAACAGATTAAGTAATATTGGTTCTATATGTTCTGATCATGTTTTAATAAGCCTGATGCTTCCATTAGATTCCCAACTTCCTAGATAATATTACTGAATAAAATAATGGACGTGACTTACAACTTATTTAATTCCTTATTTCTTTGATCTTGCTGGCTTATACTGTAAATTCCAGAGCTATGAACTCATGTATATTATTGCTTAGATTCAACATCTTGTATAAGTTCTTTGCCTGAAAAGAACTTGGTTGAGGGTCTAATTAGGAGAAATGCACAACATATATTCTAGTGGAATGGTAGAACAACTAAATTCCTCTTTCAAATGCAAAATAAACATTAATATCTTTCAAATATATTTGTACGGGTAGACTTTGCTTAGTGATCACAATTGCAACCAGCAATTGCATCACTAAATGCAGTAATTGCTAAATGAAATTATCTCATGACCTAATGGATTTTTAACCTCACTTCTGTTTCAGTCATTAAATGAAACATCACATTATCATGACTTATGATTTTATTTCCATCTTCTCTATTAATGTTAATTAAAGCAGAATTAGTTAAGCAATATCATCTTATGGTACTCAGAAAGCATACCTTTTCAGTGGTGGCTCCTGTCTTTTGAAATGATATTGCACTGAATATTTGTTTTGTTCCCACTTTACTAATTTTTCACAAATAGTTGAAAACCTGGTATTCTTGGGTTTATATGATGGTTGAACTCCTTTGGGGTTTTTGGTATCCTTTTGGTCCTTTTGTGTTTTGGGGTCAGTTTTGGGATTTGTTTTATTTCCTTTTCATTTATATGAATTATTTTCTTTTAAGTGTCTTTTAATGCACTTTGAATCATTGTAGAACGAAGCAGTCTTTAAGCAGAAATATTAAATTAAATATTGAATACATGAATGCCCATAAAGTGAGACACACTGAACCAGTGTAAAAAAGAATCGTAGGATAGAGTGTCATTTTTTAATGAAATGCACTGATAAATGTGCTCATAAATTTTAAAAGCCTTATTCTTAAGCACTACATTACTCAAACATGATTGCTTCTTAGTCTTGGGTACTACGTACAGTGAAAGTATTTTCCCCAACTTTTCTACAGATGAATTTCTAATGTGTGGTTATCATGACAAACAAAGAGATAGAATGCATAGTGGTTCTGTGAATTCTATTAACTCTTTGATACATTGTGCATGTTAGGCTCACCCAAGCTCATTCCTTGCCTGAGGTTCCTTCACCAGCTTCGAAGCAACGTAATATGAACAATTTGTTTATAATTTTAGAAAGGCCTTTTCATTTTCCATTTTGAAGAACAAATATAAAGGTTGTTTTGACATTGTAATAATAGTACTGAAGATATGAAAGTGGCCACAAAAGCACTAATAGAATTTCACAACAGAAGAGTGTATGTGTAAATGAGGGCAAAAGGGGTTTTTGGCAAAGAAAATGTTTAAGAGGTTTTGGTGGGAAGAACTCTTGGCATGTTTCCAGACTTTTGATATAAATTGTCAATGCTGGCACAAATCACATAACAGTGTATTTTTTATTACATAAAGCAGAAATTATCAAACACATAATAGATAATTTTAATAAAATAAATTTACATAAAGAGAAACCTGAATTTAGGTTATATATGACCATAATATATGAATATAAACATGAGAGTTATTATCATGTTTCTTTCTACAATATTTATGATACATATTCATATATTTCTTCATTGTAGACTGAAACAGTATATTAACATCTATATTTGAAAACAGTTACAATGACTAATTAAATGAATAAACCAGAAATAAATTATCCCAGAATATGCAACAAACAACTGTGTAATTATGCTTTATATTGATCCGCCTACACATTTCCTTTTTAAAAAAAGATTGCTTTATTGTATTAAAAGATGCAATAATATGATACGTATTATACTATTGCAATTTAGCATGCAATAATATAATGCATTTTTTGGGTACAGTGGTAATATAGTATTAACTATAGTATTCTTGGAAGAATGAACCTTTACCCAACTCAGATTGGATCCTGCAGTGTTAACTAAAGATGATTAATACTATGATGTATTTTGTTTCATTAGATTGAAAATTGACTGAAAGGAACGCATGGCCTTTCACAAGGCAGTGAATTTCTAGCAATAAAGGATAATATTAGTAGCTCAGGATTATAATGAGGGTCTTTGGTGCTCTCTGAACTTGGCTGTTTTCTTGCAGATGTTTCATCATCACCCAAACTAGGTAACATCATCAGTGCAAGTAAGAAGTGGGATTTGGTCTCATTCCATATTCTAGTAGTTTGCCCTGTCAGTGTTGGTGAGTGTTTTGTTGGTTTTTTGGTTGGGTTGCTAATTGTTGGCTTGTTCGGCAGTTTCTTGATTGGGGTATTGTTTACTTCATTTTTGGTCTGATGTTAATCTTGGAGTTCATCTAGTTTCAGTAATGAAATGTCTGCAAGAAAACAAGCAAGCTCAGAGAGCAAAAAAGACCCCTCAGTAAAGTTCTAGATATTCCTTCAGGCATTTGTCTGTCTGTTGGTCTTTCTTTCTGCCTTAAAAACATTAGATACAGAGACAAGAGGTAAAGGTACAATCACTACAATGGTAGCATTTTTTCTGTTAATCCACCAGCTACCTCTAACAAAGAGTACCCTCGTCAGGATCTCAGGCCGCCTGGCAGAATTTGATTTTCATGCCCTTGCAAAAGTCAAAAAGGGTGGGACAGACCTCATCTCAGATAGCAAGATATTCCAAAAAATGGACCATAGCAGAAAAAGCTCTTTTTGTAGACCTTGTCAACCTAAACTAATTTGAGACAGGAAGCCAAACATGCCTTGATCTGCTTAGTACTTGTCTTCAATTATCAGAAGTGGAGTGATTTTTAGTCTCATATTTATATTATTGTTTGCAGTGTTAATTTTATACACTGTTTTTTTTTAAAAAATTAACCTCATATTATCCCTGAAGGGTACCATAGAATTAGCACAATTGGTTCAAGTGTTCAAGTGCAAACCCATGTCATCTCTCTTACCAACATTACTCATTGGAAATCCCACCCAGTTTCTTTACTTGTATTCCCATATTTCTCAGGCACAGAGGCTCTTATTAGGTGCTAGGAACCTGCAATTGCTGCAGCTGCTCCAATAGTGATTACAGAATGTTTAACCATGACTGAATCATGGATTAGTGGTTGTGATAGTTTCTGTCATTGCTAGTTAGCAATACTAGCTATTTTCTAGAATGACTGTTTCATTTGGATTACCATTTGATTCTTACACTGGAGAAAGGCAATAGTAATTTGATTGGCAGCTGTAATGGTATGTGTACATGATTGTACATAAAAATCATTAAATCAATCCTTTAGTTCACAAAGACTGAAAAGCTATCATTTATGATTAAGAGCAGTGGAAAGTCACAATGTTTGAAAATTAATTACAAATTTAGAAAATGAAAGTGATGAGAAGGAATTAGACTGTCCAAATAACAGTTTACAAACATAGAAAAATATAGCAGGAGCATTCCTTTACCCAATAAAATATCTCAGGATAAAAGGAAACAAAATATATTTTTCCTTTTCTACTATCTACAGTTAGCCATCTTCCCTGCTAAATTACCAAGAAAGCTATTTTTTCTTTAACCTTCATATCTAAGTAAAAGATCTGACTTAATTGTTTATAATGAAATACTGCAGATATATAACTATATAATTAAGAAATGCCAGAAATCTCTCTTAGATGGTGCAGTTTTAGTTGAACAGGTGACTTTTATTTTTGCATTTGTAAAGTATTTCATACAACTACTACATAAGAAATTTCATTTTTGAATATCAGTAGCAGTTCTGTCATTTCTTTCTTTGTTTTAAAAATGCTCTTTCAAAAATAAGCAGAATGCAGCATTTCTGTTACATGTTCTGTTCATTATCTTGCATGTTATGCTATCAGGCATTTCAGAAGTTTATTGATTTTTTTTAGCAGCACTTTTACTGACAAAATAAAACTTAATTGTTGGCTGGTTATAATGACAGGTTGGACTGATACTCAGAAATAAAATAAATTAATTATAAATGCAATTTCAGGATTAATTTCCAACATCTACTAAGTGTGTATTTTTGTATTTTATATGTATGGGGAAATCCTTGAAGAATTTTACAGAATTTATTTAATTTAATGCAACCTATAATTGAGTTCTCTTATGACACTGAATTTAGAGAAGTTTTAAATTCTTCGGGTATATGCACAACATCTAGTTTTCAGTTCACTATTCCTCAACAATCAAACAGTGAACTTCAATACAAGACAAGGTTTTAAAACTATGGAATACTCACTGTTCCATTATTATTATTATTACAGAATAATACTATTTTTTAATAATAATGCTTCGGTTTATATGCTGATGAGCATGCCCATATGATCATTCTCAGGTGACTAAATACAATTTATGGTATTCCAAAGTTATTTATGCCAGTATTATAGCTTTAATTTTAACCTACCTCATGAACTTTATTAAAATCTGTCTAAATTTAATTATCTACCAAAATATCATCTCAATTTTTCTATTCATTCCTTCTGTATCTTACTTCCTACAACAATTCTACCCATATAGTCATCATATAATATAACACATTAAAATATCATATCTATATTAATATTCTTCAGCAATTAATAGGGAAAATTCTCTAGATCTATTTACAATTTTAGAAAGAATTATAACGTTTTATAGAAATAAATGAACAGTCTTAATAACTTTTTAAACTGAACTTTCATATGAAATAGAAGAAACAGAAAGAAAGCATACACTTAAACACATAATTTGCATGTCAGGTTTATTTTTCTGTGAAATATCAGAAAATCAGATTTGTGATTTTAGTACGGGCAAAAAGATGATTTGCAAAGAAGTGAATCAACAGGAAAGATGATGGACAGTTATAGTAGTAATGGGTATGCCGAGTGGTAGAATTCAGCTGGTTCACACCAGTTCAGGAGAACCAGTAGCTAACTTTCTGAGCAGTTTGGCGAACCGCCTGTTGGAAGAAATCTCCTTCCAACAACCTTTTGTTTGTCCCACCGTACAGGGTTAATCCTATCAGGAAGGAAGGAAGGAGACATTCTGGTGTTCCTCTGTGTGTTGTTTCTAATCCTGCTTATCTTTATTGCTTAAGTGTTTTCTGAAACTGCCTCCAAGGTTAAGCCTTGTTGCACTGTAACAGCCTTTAATGGTTCTTAGCAGATTTTTTATAGCCTGAGTGGCTTCTCTGGAGCTTTTTTCTTTTGCTGGTACTTTTTTATTCTGGGGCTTGGCTTTCTTAAAGGGGAAGGGTTGTTTTAAGCTTTTTACACTGCTTTAGTGGTTCCTGGCACTGTCCTTTTGGGGTGTACTTCCAACACAGCTGAATTCCCTCCCAGCCACTCCTTGCCTCCTTTGTCCCCAATTAAGGGTGGGAGGGGCAATCACAGGCCTCTTTCTTCCCTGAATTCATAATGATTTCCTTAGGATATCTTGTGAGGTGAGTGAGACAAAATCTTTAAGTGGTGCAAATGGATCTAAGGATTGCTTCTCCTGGGTGGACAAGGGTGCTTGGTCAGTTCACTGAGCACAGGAGTTTCTTGTCTATGGGGATTCTTCAGTCATCCAGGTCATGGTTGTCTCAATGGTGCTTTTTTCTTGGTTTCCAGTTGCCTCTTGAAAAACACCTTTGGGACAGGAGTCTCTTGCATTGCTTTGGAGTGGTCAAGGCATATGATTGCTTATTAGTAAGATTTTTTTTAAAAAGGAGATAGAGATGTGGATCCTCCCTCCAATTCATTTTAATTTTCTCTCATGATAATAAGGCTTAGTAACATGGCACCAGGCTTTGAGGTTTATTTAGATATCTATGACGTGTACTAATTTTATTGTGATCCTGACAAGGCAGAGATTTGAATCTGGATCCCCTATATACTTGTAAATTTGTCTCTTTAGCTTGGCATCATGTAGCCCAAGTATGCCCACTCACTTTCTGGAGAGCTTAAATGACCTCTCTACTAAAGGGTTTCACTTTATGAGCAAGAATTGGCTGCTGATAGGTATTATTGCATTTTAACTATTTTAATTCCTCAAGATGCTCTGGCACCCTGCCTGATTTGTAACTGTGGGTGGCAGGTATTGCTGATGAAAAGGAAGGTATTTGGACAGAATGGTTTAAGTTTCCATGATGGCTCATTGATCTTCAGTGTGTATTCCCCCATTTGTAATCCAATGATTATTATTAGGGCAGCTTTTTGCAAGCAAAGAAGGTTTTTCTATTTTTGTATTTTTGACTTACAACAGTTCATTTAGTGACCATTCAAAGTTATGATGGGACTGAAAAAAGTGACTAATGACTGTTTTTCACACTTACTATCATTGCAACATCCCGACAGTCATGTGATCAAAATTCAGATGGTTGACATTTATGATGGTTGTAGTCTCCCAGGATCATGTGATCCCCTTTTAAAACGTCAATGGGGAAGCTAGATTCATTTAACAGCCATGTTACTAACTTAACAACTGCAGTGATTCATTTAACAAATGTGGCAAGAAAAGTTGTGAAGTGGGGCAAAATTTACTTAAATAAATTTCTCAGCAACATAAATTTTGGGCTCAATTGAGGTTGTAAGTTGAGGACAGGCCAGGCAAGGCGAGGAGGGGCCAGGCATGATAAGGAGTGGGTGGGAAGGGTGATGCAGGCCGGATGCGGTAAGGAGAGGCCAGGAGAGGTGAGGCACCCTCGATGTGAGTGATGTCGAGTTGGCCACGACCACCCAGTCACATGATTACCAGACAGTCATTAGGGCCAGTAATTAATTAATTAAATAAATAAATAAATTTAACTGGTTGTTAAATTATTTGAATCCCACCATGGGTATGCCATTAAAAGACCTGAAAGACTGGGTTAGAGAAAACTTATGTGATCAGTAAAAGTCAACATTCACTTGATGGCACATAATTCAACTTTTTGATTGACTGATTAATTATATCCAGAAAACCCTGCACTTCAATTAATGTAATGAAAGAAATTAATTGTGGTCAGAAATACACTCTAATATAAGACAGTTTGAATAAACTGGTATAATTTGCTATTTTTCTAACTTATTAATATAATCTTAAAAGAAATAAAGCATTTGTTTCTTACTTGCAGTACCATCAGTAATCTCTTCAAGTCCAGTAGTTATACCAGCATCAATGGAACTCATTATTTTGTCAATCTGCAAGAAAAAAAGGTTTTTTTAAAAAAGATGTATTGTATTGTAAATTAATATGTAATTGTGTACAATAAGACCTGTAAAGGCAAAATAATTACTTTTGTTATCTAAATATCACTATAAAGTATACACACATCTACAAATAACATAAAATGCATAGCTGAAGCTGAACATGAATTTTAAAGATGTTCAGCTTATCATGATATAGTAGCCACAGTGTTGGAAACATTTTATTAAATATGATCACCTAAAAAGGTTTTCAATGAATGCTATTATACAAGGAGGGATGGAGACAGGGAAGAAGGAAGGGAGGAAGGGAAGAAGGAAGGGGGGAAGGGAAGGGGAACAAGGAAGGAAGGAAGGAAGGAAGGAAGGAAAGGAGGAAGGAAGGAAAAATGTTATATGAAATCTGAATATTTAATCTTATCAAAATTAAGACACACTTTGTGTGATTTATACTTGTATTTCACCAATTTCCTTACCTTTTCTTTTTCTTAGAAACATACCAAGTATAAGATATGCATATTTTATAAAATTGTTTGTTACGTATTTGTTCTACATGCATCTTTGTTCTCCATGCACTGTGCATAGATTTTACATGAAAAAAAGCATTATTACAGAAAGACTTGACACAGAGTTTTAAAAATAACAGAATAGAAGGTTAATTATTTATTTTTCTCAATTTGGGGTATATACAGACGCTTGTTTATTGACTTTTCCTAAATGTACTGCATCACAACTAATGTCTTAGTTTCACAAATTTCAGTTGATGTCTTTTTCAGAATATTTAGCAAGTTCAAATGTTTTATCAATTGATCTGGAACACTACTAAGTGAAATAAAAAGATATTCCTTCAAGTGAGATACTCTCATTTGAAGTTTGATTTGCATATAAGCATTTCAAATGAAAAAGAAGTCCTAAAACTACTGATATTAATAGTTGATGGGATACAGCCATCTGTATATTTGCAAGGTAGTCTCTTGCAAAGATCCCAGCTTCCATTGAATAACACATAAGCATTCTTAGGATAAAACTGAGATTTGGTTTCACATGTGGTATAATATACCTAATAATATTAGGTATATTATACCACAGTGTATCTAAACTGACCACAATCAGAGAAAGTTGCATGTGATATGGGAATAACTAAGGGTAGTAACTTAGTTAATTCTTTCTTTGTCTTACTAAAATGCTTTATTTGAATGTTTTGATTAACTAAAACTATGATAGTTAGCATAGATCCATGATGGCAAACTTATGGCACCCATACCCAAAGTGGCATGCGAAGCCATGTCACCCGGCACGTGCAGCCTTGCATGTTTGTATTCCGGGTTTCTGGCATGCATGCGTGTGTGACTATCAGCTGTCCTTTGCATGCGTGGCAGTGCCATAAACCAGTGTGTGCATGTGCACTGGTCAGCTGATTGTCAGGTGCGCATGTATGCCAGAACCCAGAAGCTTTTCCAGAGCACAGCCCCGACGAGCGTGAACATGTGCACACATTTCTACACAACCTTTACAGCACTTGGGGCCAAAAAGATTCGCCATCACTGGTATACATGTTTGGCTCCATCTGATAATAATCATGGCATAGGAAGTAAGCATTAGTCTTTTTGAAGGGATCTAAACAGGTAGTCCTCAATAGCCTGCCCATTATGGTCACAAGTTGTGATGGCTGTTAAGTGAAGTGCCCATGTGATCACCTCGCTTAATGCCATACCTAATGACACCCCCCCCCCATCTCTTCTCCCCCCAAAGTGGTCATTAAAGGTAGAAGCAGAAGGCTAGAAGTTGAGGAGGGTCGGGGAAATGATGCTGGGAGAAACCTATTTACCACCTTCATTTCTCCCTGCAGTTCACAGGATACTTTGCCTTGCCTGGGTAGAAAGGAAGGGATTACAGAACAAGAGCAAGCTGCTCTGTCTCTTGGCATTCTTAGGCCTCATTGCTATTAGTATTGCTAGATAGTGTCCTTAGACTGTTCCAAAAATGGCAGCTTCCTGCTGATTTCCCTCGACCCATGGAAGTGAGGAAGCTGGCAGGAAATTGCAAGTCCCAGGATGGCAGGTAAGTAAGTGTCTGCTGTTGGGTGAGTGAAGGAATGAGGAATGTGGCAAGGTTTGAGAATGATGTGGGAGGATATTGTGGGAGGCGTGGCAAGGGTTGAAATGCAGTTCTGTCATTTTGATTCACTCTTCTTCCCCCATGAATACTTACTTCTTCCCATTCTGAAGTAAATGATGGTGTTCTTTCAGAATTTCTTCTAGAGGTTTCTTGGATAGCTGAAGATTCATTCCAATTCTGTCTTGCTTTGTGATCATTAGATGGGTAAGAAACAAGATTTGAATCTGATTTAGAAATGTATTTGGATAAATGAATGTCAAGAAGTGTCTTTGGCAAAGATCGTATTCGTCCAAGTGTGCAAGCACGTTCTACAATTCCTGCAGCATTAACTACCCACTGATCTCCAGTTCTTGTGATACCAGCCAAGGTGTTAGCTTCTCCTAGAATGTTTTTAGAAGGGAATATAGTTCTATTTAAAATTGGTGGTTTTTTCTTTTTAATCAGAAGAACAGTGCTATTTTCTTGCAGAGAATGTTGTGGATTCAAAATAGTGAGGTTCAAACTAATTTTCTGATTCAAGTCTTCCTTTGGACAAATTTTTCTGTAGAGCTGAAATGGATTTTCTGGTGGGTCACAAGCAGGTGATGATCCATGAAGAAGGCCAGCGAACTGCTCAAAAGGGTGTGCTTCTAGATGATCACTGTCACTGGATGTTTGCTGGGTTCCTGTAAAATATAATGATCTTTACTGTTTTATTATTTTAAACAGAAAATTTAATTTAATTTAAATTTTAATTTTAATTTAATGCAACAATGCATTAAGAGTAATGCATTGTTGCTTGCACAATTGGAAAAAATATCTGATAGTAGCATTAAAGAAAATCATTTTGTTTTTTAATTGTGTTCAGCTATATTTTAGTACATTTCCAGAATTACTCCCTTACTTTGAGAATCTTAGCCTTATTAAATTTCTATGAAGATTGACACAAAAGAGAACAATATAATTTGGTGTATTATGTATTATGATCTTTTAAATTTTAAATTCTCTTTATCTAATATGAAAGATATATATGTAAGTCAGTGGTGGGTTTCAAATTTTTTTCGAACCTACTCTGTGGGTGTGGCCCCCTTTGTGGGAGTGGCTTGCCAGCCATGTGACCTGGTGGGAGTGGCTTGCCGGCCATGTGCTCTCTCTCTCTCTCTCTCTCTCTCTCTCTCTCTCTCTCTCTCTCTCTCTCTCTCTCTCTCTCTCTCTCCCCCCTTCCTTTTGTCTTTCTGTCCCTTTTCCTTTTTTTCTTTCTTTCATCTCTCTCTCACTCTTTCTTTCTTTCTTTCTGTCTGTCTTTCTTCCTTCCTTTCTTTCTTCCTTCCTTCCTTCCTTCCTTTCTTTCTCTTTCTCTCTCTGTGTGAGTCTATCTGTCTGTCTGTGTGTGTGTGTGTGTGTGTGTGTGTCAGTGGTGGGTTTTGAAATTTTTTGGGACCTCTTCTGTAGGTGTGGCCTGCTTTCCGGGTCCACTGGTGGAACCTCTTCTAACCGGTTCGGTAGATTTGATGAACCGGTTCTACCGAACTGGTGCGAACTGGCAGGAACCCACCTCTGATGTAAGTACTGAAAACCCAATAATATACAATAGCCTCACTAATGTAAAATAAAAACTGTGAGTTTTTACATGTTGCAGTTTTTCTTAATTGTCGTTGCTTTTCTATATATGCATGTATCATGTATATAACACTAATAGTACAGATAATGGATTTATCAATTGAAATAACATGCCTGTAATGTAACTTGAAAGTGTGCAGAATTGAAATGTTTCAATACACTGAATATTTATTTTGCGTTCACCTTTGTTCTGGTGCAGAACTTACTACATAATAGCTTTGAATTATCTTTATTTTGGTATTCATTCAAGATGAACTATAGATAGAACTAAGAAAATAATTTAAGCTCCACTTGGAAGAATATGTGCTTCAACCTGTTAATGGTGTGTTTTATTTAATTATAACATTAAGAACTCTGATTTTTAAAATAATTGTTAAAGATTATAATTGCAATAGTAAAAGAAGGAAAGAATAATAGAAAGAAAGAGTATAAACTTCAAAGGAAAATAAAACAACTAGGAGAACAAAAAGAAAGAAAAGAAGAAAAGAACCAATATAATAAAGAAAAGGAAAATACACATATAAAGAAGTGATTTTCAACTTTCATCACAATAAGTATAAACTATTTAGTAACTTTTTACCTCCTTTTAATTTACATCAAATTATCTCTTCATCATATGTCCCATTTCTTATATATAAACAAATCTAGAAAGCATCATCATTTCAGTTCTTGAATCAGCAAATGTCCATTAAGTGTTGCCAGAAATAACAATATATTTATTTGAATTTTCATCTAGTAAATCAACTTTATATTGCTTCCTTTTGCTCCTAAAAATCATAATCTCTAGTCTATTCAAGTAATGTCATACTTTTTGATTATTTTTCATTTCTTGTTTTACCCCTTCTCACAAGATTCATCCAAACTTTAATAAACCTGTTTTGTAAATCAAATAAAAATATTATCCAGGTCATTCTCTTCATTTATTATTTGCAATTCTCTCTCTTTTTTAAACCATGAATCATTTTTTATTGTTATTGTATCCAATAAAACATTTTTCCATGTCATTCTGGTAGCCTATCATTTCCAATGTCAACTCTTTCTTATCAAATAAAACTTGATCTTCTTCTGTCATTTCTTCTAAAATATATTTTGGACACAGTCTATCCATAAAAGCAAACATTGCTATTAACATTATTAATATTAATTTCTGGTTCTATTTTTCAAAAGTATCCTTCATTATTTCCAATGTTATAATATTTTGCATTATTCTATATCTATTAATTTGGTGTATATATTCTCTTTGTTTAATTAAAGTCTTTAGATCCTTAAGTGTCTAGTTTTTAAAACTGTTTATCTTTTTTTGTCTTAGAAAAAAATAAATAAAACAAGTCCACTTTTCCACAGGAAGGGGTCTTTATAATTAATTCCAGATCTTATTTCAAATTTATTTATGTAAAATCTTCTTTAAAAAGTGTTTATGCTTGTAGTAATTTTGTTGTTTCATTAAAGATTTAAGGCATACTCACTCACTGCTTTCAAACTTGTCAATAGGTTTAACTTCTAATAGCTGAAAAGTAGTTAATAAGTAATTCTGATTGTTATAAAAAAGGAAGTGCATAAAACCAGTATCCTTTTAAAGATGCTGATCATGGCTATTCACTCATCTCCCAGTGCTCCACATCCATCAGAGACCATTGTCTTGTAGTCTTCTCACAAGAAGTAACTGTCTCAAGCACTTATGTGCAATCTCTCTGTCTGGAGAGATTCAAAGATCTACCTACTCATTCGTTCTTTGTTCTTCACTGCTTCTTCCTCCAGAAGAATATTAAGAACTTTCACAATTCTTGTGTTAGTTTTCTCATGCAGACAGACCCAAAGTTATAGAAAGATTTCAATCCAGGAACCGTTTTGTAAAACAATGTTCATGCAAGTTGAATTGTGCACTACACACATATACAAAATTAATGCCTGTTCTGTATCCAATTGTAAAATTTCAGAATTATGTAAAGCAGGACATACATAATCTTGGGACTTCTGGTATTATGAATGTTTACAGATATATACTTTTTTCTTAACAACAAGAAATGTTTTTAAACAATTTATGCAGTTCCATGAAATTTACCTTCAAATATGAGAATTTTACTTGATTTCATGCTTTTAAATCAAAATAGACAAGACACCGCAGCTAAACTTAATTGGATTTTAAAAAGTTTCGATATGATTCTTAGAAGTTACTGAAACAGGTTTGTCTTATTTGGAATTTCCTCAAAGTCTTATATTTTTGACTGACTTAATTCATTCAAACTTTTCATCATGTATTATTTTTAATTGTATAATTCCTCCTTGATCAAATTTATGTACACATCAAAGATACCTTCTTTCTTTCTTTCTATGGTTTTAATTTTATTTTAGTACTTATTGCTAATGTAATATACTATCTGAAAACATTTATAGAACTAACTTTTAGAAGACCCAGCAAACTAAGAGAACTAAGGTTTTAGATTAGGATTTGACTTTTTTACTTATCTTGCTATAAATTTCAGAGGAATATTCTCATCCTACATCTGTTCATTAAATTACATTAAATAATTTAGCAATATTCTCAGTACTTTAGACAAAGGTGGTATTCAGCAGGTTCTGACCTCTTCTGGAGAACTGGTAGTTGAAATTTTGAGTACTTCGGAGAACCAGTAAATACCACCTCTGACTGGCCCTGCCCCCATTTATTCTCTGCCTCCTGAGTCCCAGCTGATTGGGAGGAAATGTAGATTTTGCAGTAACCTTCCCCTGGAGTGAGAAGGGAATTGAGATTTTACAGTATCCTTCCCTGGAGTGGCATGGGAATGGAGATTTTACAGTATCCTTCCCCTGCCATGCCTACCAAGCCGAGGTGGCGCAGTGGTTAAATGCAGCACTGCAGGCTACTGCTAGATCAGCAGTTCAGCGGTTCAAATCTCACCGGCTCAGTGTTGACTCAGCCTTCCATCCTTCCGAGGTGGGTAAAATGAGGACCCAGATTGTTGGGGGCAATATGCTGACTCTCTGTAAACCGCTTAGAGAGGGCTGAAAGCCCTATGAAGCGGTATATAAGTCTACTGCTATTGCTATATATTGCTATTGCTCACCAAGCCACTCCCACAGAACTGGTAATAAAAAATTTTGAATCTCCTCACTGCTTTAGCAATTACCGTATTTATCGGCGTATAACACGCAGTTTTAAAACTAAAATTGCAAGCTTAAACCCTGCCTGCGTGTTATACGCCGATACTGCGTGTTATACGCCGGGTCCACTGTTCCCTCTAAGGTGCGCGGCCGCGCGGCCGCGCACATGGCAAGAAACCCCCGCGCAGAGGTTTCTAACTCCCGCGCAGAGGTTTCTTTCAAAGCAAACGTGGGGAAGTCCTTTGCAGGCAGCTAGAACTGGCTGCCTGCAAAGGACCTCCCCAAACTTGTTTCAGCGGCAGCTCTCAGCCTGGCGGCAGCGTCACACAGACTGTGGAAGGAGGGGGAGGAGGAGGGAACCAAAGAGAGCTTTTACCGAGTCTGCGCCCCACAGCCAGGACCGTCCTGGCGCCTCCAGCCGCGTTTCTTCCTGCAAAGCCCTTCGGGCAACCCGAGAGTTCCGCTTGACGCCAGAAGGGCTTTGCAGGAAGAAACGCGGCGTTTCTTCCTGCAAAGCCCTTCTGGCGCCAAAAGGAACTCTCGGGTTGCCCGAAGGGCTTTGCGGGGAAGAAACGCGGCTTGAGGCGCAAGGACGGTCCTGGCTGTGGGGCGCAGACTCGGTAAAAGCCTCTCTTTGGTTCCCTCCTCCTCCCCCTCCTCCTCCTCCTCCTCCTCCTCCTTCTTTCTGGAGCCCCTTCCTCAAAGATTTGGTACCAAAGCAATGGCGGTGAGGAAGTTGTGTCTTTTGGATTTTGCACTGTTGTCTTTTCAATGGTTCTCAGACTGGTTGAACCTTTAGCAGCTGGGGTGATATTCTTTACTGTTAAGGTTACAATTGGATGTGTTGGACAAATCTTAAAAGATGAAACTTTTATTAAAACGTTTGACTTAACTAAAAACGTCTTCCTTTTTCTTCTTCTTCTTAAATATGATTTATTTATTTATTTTTACTTCAGAAGTTTGATGACCGTTGTACAAACTAATCCAACCTAAATGTAGAGGAGGAGAAGAAGGGGGGGGGGATTTAAAAAGAGCAGAGGAAAAAGAAAAGAAAGCATGAAGAAAACATAAAGAAAGGGATGGGAGGGAGGGAAGGAAGGAAGGCACTTTATGTTGAGGAGTTAATGTTATAATTCATGTTCTAATGTTATAAATTTTAATCCAACATTAAGTTCCGAGCTTCCAAGTCATTTATTTTTAATGAAAAAAATTTTTACTCAAATTTTTGTGTTAAAATGGGGGATGCGTGTTATACGCCGGTGCGTGTTATACGCCGATAAATACGGTATATCCTGTATGATTTTTGACTACGAAAATTACAAATTCATGTGGTAAAAAGGGGATTCAAATTTAAACCTGAATGGCAGCAATATTGATATAAGATGTCTTGTCAACATTTCAGTTAGCTTTTATTTTCAACAAAGAGGCAGGGAAGAAGACTGTTCTGCAATATAATAAAAGATTTTGGAGTTCTTCGGTTTATAAAATAATTTCCCAAACTTTCAGTCATTTTTAAATTATTATTAGGTGACAACCTAATGCTTATTTAATTAGTTTTATATAATAAAACTATATAACAATATCATAAACATTCATGTATATATCCACACACATATTAATGTTCTATATTTTGAAATACTATTTTAAGTGAAATATTATTTTGCAAAGCTTACATAGGAAAATCAAACATAGTCTATAAATTGGCAAATAAACTCATTCTAACACTAGAGGTTTTGTTTTTTTCATTCAGTTTCCAATGTATACGTTTCCTATCCTTTATGCTAAATATTATATAATGGAGAACTGGGAACAGTTGAACTATATATTAAAGTAATAAAACTGCAATTTTTATTATGAGTGAAAACTGAATTAATTATACCTACTGAATAAAAATACGTGTAACAAGCGAGAATCAAATTATTAGATGAATAATGCTTGTAAAAAAACCTATCATATTATATCAATAATAAGCCCTGTGGTTGCCATAGCAAAGGATTCTAGTATGAAACAAAATCTCTTGTTTGAAATGTGTGCCATAGCTATGGTAACAAGCACATTATGACACTTGCGCTGCTAATCTACTTAAATTATCTTTATATTTGATTTAGAAGGAAATATTAGTAATAAAAATCTAAAAATATTTCTAAAAATATATAATGTGCAATCATTGGCACACTGGAATGTTGAACATCCAATAAGAATTAGAAAAGGAGAACATTCAGCAAGTTGTTGACACTTTGTCCAAGATATGTTGAAGAAAATGTTGATGTGTTCAAAGCAATGAACAGGTAACTGCCTTGTGTCTTAGAAGATCATACATCACATTATTTACATGAATGAGAAATGCTACATAAGATTCATAAAATGGGTATACATTTTTCACAAGAGATTATACAATTTAATGAAGGGATAAGATGTATATAGTATATTTCTAATAAGTACATGAATAAACAGAACAGATTTATCATTCTCTTTAAATAACAAATAAAAATGGATAGATGGTACTATGAAATAAAAGCTGTTGAAACATTAAGGTACAAAAAACAGAAGTTCCTATAAACATTGAAACACAAAATGTATTATTTATTAATAATAAACAAGTATTTATTTTTAATAATGAATACCTAACTATATGAGTAAATATATATGTATCACATATAAATTTTATATAATACAAATGAATATGTATGTGTGTGTGTGTGTGTGACTGCATATAATTCCTAATTATTGGAATATGAATTGGAAGGTGATCTTTTAAAAAATGTTTATTTACTTATTAAATTTGTCTGCTGCCCATCTCACTGCAAGGCAATTCTGGGCTGCTTGCGACATCAAAATAAAACTGTTCTGTCCTGAGAACGAGGGGTTAACAGAAAGGAGGAGAGGCGGAGATAAAGGCTAACAAGTTTATTCACTAACAAATGGTTGCCGACACGGCATCTAACACTGTGCCTGATCAGCTGTCGACAACAGCTGAGTTTAAGCAAGCCCGCTCTTTTTATATCAGGTTGTCAAACAGAGCAGCCAATCAGAGAAGAGGGTGGCACCCTCTAGCTGATGGACTGGAGTGGAGACTATGAACACAGCAAAAACCATAAAAATATACAAACATATAAAATCACAATAAAATCATAATAAAAACAAATTAAAACTAAAACTCAAACACAACACATGGGAGGAAGTGGCAACTGCTATTAATTGATCAAATACATCCAGCATCATATCTCCCCCCCCCCACCTGGGGCCTCAGGCCAGCTGGCAGAGCCTGGTCTTCAGGCTGGAAGAAAGCCAGGAGGATGGGAATCAATCTAACCTCAGGGATTGAGATATTCCAAAGGAATGTCACAGTTGAGAAGGCTCTTTTCCTGGGCCCCATCAACCAGAATTCCTTGACTGATGGAATCTGTAGCATGCCTCCTCTGCTGGCATGGGTGGGGTGGGCCTGTCCCAAAAGGGGTGAAATGGTTCCTCAAGTAACCTGGACTCCTGCCATGCAGGGCTTTATAGATAATAGCCAACACCTTAAACTGCAACCAGAAGCAAATTGGCAGTCAGTGCAGCTTGTTGAACAATGGTGTAACAAGGGCCACTCTAAAGGTTCCAAGGACTGTCTGTGATGCTATAGTTTGTACCAGCTGAAGCTTCTGAATGCTATTCAAGTATAGTCCCATGTAGAGCACACTGCAGTAGTTCAAGTGTGAGATGACCAGGACTTGAATGACTATGCGCAAGGATTCCTGATCCAGGAAAGGCCGCAACTGGCAAACAATCTGAAGTTGGGCAAAGTCTCTCCTAGCTGCAACTAGAGTTATGAGTCCAGGAGAACCTCCAAGTTGCAGATTGGGTCTGACTGTGGTAGTGCCACCCCATCCTGAGCTAAAGATATCAAAGTCCTAGATCTTAAAGTTTCATGAGGAGAAGCCCCCTCCCTTTTCCAGGTCAATGAGTTTTCATTGATGCATGCCAAGTTGGCTCATTCCTCCTCAATAAGTTCTTGAATAATGGGAGGCTTGTTAATGAATGACTTGGCATTCATCAGCAGCAGCTGAAGTTCCAGACCTCTGACAGTATGCTGTCCAGGAACTGGGAATGAGCTAGGGTGGCTAAAACGCCCCCTGATATATCACATCAAGGGCATCTTCCCTTGAACAGAAGACAAACCTGTCCTCTGGCTCCCGTAGCATTCATGTCCATCACCATTTTAATGCATTGCTCTACCCCACATCTCCAAGGTGATCATTCCCCCTTCCACCCTGACCTTCTCTATACTTCTCTGTTGGAACAGAGTAATGAATAATAAAATACTAACATCCCATGGAATCATTATAGTAACAATCATGCATGATCAATATTTTTGACTTATATATAGCAATAGCAATAGCAGTAGACTTATATACCGCTTCATAGGGCTTTCAGCCCTCTCTAAGCGGTTTACAGAGAGTCAGCATATTGCCCCCAACAATCTGGGTCCTCATTTTACCCACCTCGGAAGGATGGAAGGCTGAGTCAACCCTGAGCCGGTGAGATTTGAACCGCTGAACTGCTGAACTAGCAGTAGCCTGCAGTGTTGCATTTAACCACTGCGCCACCTTGGCTCCCCCCAAAATTTTAAATTCCTTCTGTAAATATGTTATTTTATTGTAAAATGCTACAAAAATTCCATAAATAAATACAACCTGTACAGCAAAATAAAGTGATGTATATAATATTTCAAGTTGAACAGACATAAGTAAATAAAACAAAAACTTCCTTTTTTTTCTGAACAATGAGAAGGAAAAAGAGAAAAACAACAAGGATATATGGTTTTTCCTATGGTCCTAACCCTAACCGTAACCCTAACAAACCTATCCCCAGGTATGCAATAGTAAAAACCAGAGTGGAATGTAAACAATAAATATAAATTTTAACTTAACAGAATGCCACCTTTCTTTTCTACAAGCTTAAATATGCTCATTCCCTTCTATCTCTGCTTGAGCAATCATGTTGAGAATTCTTCTTTTCTTCTGCCTCAGTCCTGGGCACTGAGATACAGCTGCTAGAATTCTTTCAGCCCAAGGGAATTTTGTTTGCTCCCTATAAAAGAGCCAAGATGGTTAAGAGCCAAGGTGGCGCAGTGGTTAAATGCAGCACTGCAGGCTACTGCTAGATCAGCAGGTCAGCGGTTCAAATCTCACCGGCTCAGGGTTGACTCAGCCTTCCATCCTTCCAAGGTGGGTAAAATGAGGACCCAGATTGTTGGGGGCAATATGCTGACTCTCTGTAAAACCGCTTGAAAGGCCTATGAAGCGGTATATAAGTCTACTGCTATTGCTATTGCTATTTTTCTGTTGTTTTTTTTCAATATACATGGCATAATCAGTAGTTTTAGTAGGGGGTAGAAAATACTTCATGTAGGTCAGAGCAACTCAGTAAATTTCTACTTATTTATTAATATATGTGATTTTTTAAAAGGTATTTTCTTCTTTGAAATTTGTATTTGTTTGATTTCGCTGCCAAGCATTCCAAAATGCTTTACAAAAAGGAATAAAATGGGATGGTATAAGGTTCCTGCTTTGAGCAGAAGTTTGAATTTTAAAAATCTCTGAGGTCCCTTCCATGATACTATGTTTTGTTAAAGAAAAGATTTATAGGAATACATCTTTTTTCTTTGTGTGACCATTTTTAACTACAGGTTGGCTTTTGTGAACATGGCATAGTCTACCCAATAAAGCAGATGGCTGACAAAAACAAATTACTTAGTTCATTCTACTTTACTTGAAATAAGCATCTATTCAATAATAATCAAAATAATTTTTGTTCTGAAATAACTATTTCCATTGTTCTTAAAATTTGCATTTCCTTTGAATATCTACTTTTGAAAGTGGGGGGGGGGGTGATTATTCCCCTTAGCTTGCAAGAGGACTGGATATGTGGCATTTGGGTTATTCAATTAATTATTGGATTAAGAACAATAAATAAATTGTTCTAAAGTATTACTATCATTTCCAATAACAATTTGCTAAAAGCAAACCCATAATTGCCCCTTGTATAGTTGCTTCAGTGGAGCTGCCTTTCAAGCAAACATGGTTAAAATCTTACAGCTTTGCCTATTTTATTTCTTGCACCACATCAGGTGGTAATGTGTTTACCATTCTAATTGCTCATTAGACTTTGTGCAGGATGGAGGAGAGAAGCAATCTGTTTCATTATTGCATGTTATGTCCTCAATAGATGGACATATTAGGACATTACTAGTCAGAGAATTCACACTCTGTGTATTAGAAAGGAATTGTTTTCCTGCCTATATTTGTTTATTTTTCACCAGTCCACTTTTCATGTCATCAAAGAAAAGAAAGCCAAAAGTAAAGATATAAAAAGATATGCAGGTAGAGACTAATTTTCAGTACATGCAACGGACATTTTCAAGCAGCTGAAAACCAAATTACATTTAGGAGCTGAAGTGGAATATTTTCTACAGCAATGCCCATTGCAGCAACATTAAAAATAGCAGCAAAATGGAGGGTAATGGGATTGTTGCAGAAAATGACAGACTTAGACTTCTCAGGATACAGGAAGAGTTTATTTGGCAGCCAAATTCAGAAAGTTAGCCCATGGCTAGCATTGCAAGTTCTGAACAACCTTCATTATTGAAGCACGCATTCTTATACATTCTCAAAGGCAGCGTAACATGTAAACACTTAACTCATTTCTAATTGGTTACCTTGAGGAAAAAGCCTTATAAGGAGATGGGGGTCTTCTCCTTTTGTCTTGGGCCATAGGTACTGACTACGTGTCTTTATGTGAACTTTAATTGAACCTCGTGGTTTTGGGCTTTTGACATAAGGACATATACTGGAACATTTTGTGGTTGAAGGCTGATGACATTTCCCTGTCCCTTTAAGCAAGCTTCTAATTGTTCCTTTTGCCACGTCTCTGTTTTTATATTTTTAATCCATATTTTATTATATGTTAGGATCACAACAATAAAAACATAAAAGTAAAATGCTTTTTAACTGAGATTTTCAGTTAAACTCTGCTTGCTCTAGCAGAAGGTATCAATCTTCAAATAATGCCTGCTTCTGTTATTTTTGGTTCTTCCTTGCCATGTAAGGTTTCATCTTTCTGCTATTCACTGACTAGAGCCACTATTATTACAGTATTACATTGCTCTTTGGAATTTTATGTACATTTTGGCAGTAAAAATACATCTGTTTCATAGCTGTCATTACTTTCTTCATTTCCAATAGTGAGGCTAAATTACCTTCAAATGTTTTCTTCCTACTCTTTCTCCAGGTGACAGGAAATTGATTGTTTCTTTGTCACTGAAGTACAGTACATTAATTCACACATTTCATTGTATAGATTATCTACATGCAATTATAGTTGTATATACGGTAACCTACCATTAAGCAATAATGATGTTACTTTCACTGGTTTATTTTATTTTATTTCACATAAAAACAGTTCTAAATTTCATATGGATTGCATTGTGCTAACAAAAATCATGTTGATACATTAAAATTCTTGGTCGGTATTTATTTTTTTACATAAATTTTACATAAAAAATGATCTTTACAAGTATATATTTACACTCTTCCATATTTATAATATACCATTCAGTGTATCTTAATTAATTTGTAGAAACTTAATTCCCTATTCAGATAATGTATTTCTGTCTATTTTTATTTTCAAACAGCTTCTAAAAGATTTGAGGCTAAATATTTCTCTCTCTCTAAAAAAATTCTTTCCCTCTTTAAAAAACGATCATTGATCCATCAGCCATTAGGATAATTGTATTGTTTTTAATCATGCAATGAGACATAAAACCCAATTCTAAAAACACTATTCAAAATTAATGTTCCTTACCTACATGATTTAAAGTAAATTTCCTTAAAATGTTGCACTCAAAATAAAGCCTATATAAAATGATTCAGTTCCATCAATCAAGATTAGTTCAAAAATTTGTTTCCCTATTAATCTAGTTAAGGATTATTTTATATGCAGTTGTAAAATAATGATTATACACTTTATATTCTTCACAGAAAAAGATATTATTGAGAATATTACAGGTTAAGAATATTTATTCCATAATAAAATAATTTTGTTCACCTAGGGTTGTTATAGTAAATATTTTCACTTTACAGAATAAATGTAGTTTACATTTTTGTATTGGTTACAAACTTGATATTTCTTATTCCCCTTCTTCCTCAAATTGATCTGATTTAAACAATGCTTAAAAATGCTTTCGAACAACAATTCTTGCCATCTATCATTTATTTACTGCCTTTCTGTTGTTAAAATTACCCCAGATTCTTTTTCATAATAAAAACATATTACAATTATAAAGTATATTAAGAGAGAGGGAATATGCATTCAACAGACTATTAAAATTATCTACTCAGATGAGAGTAGTTTACAATGACTTTACTTCCTAACAAAATAATAAAGATTTCACCAATTGCCAAAAGCTCTTTAAAGAAAGAGCCAAACAACTCAAGGGAAATTTTATAATTAAAGTATTACTAATAAAAGACATTATCCTTATATCCCAATGGGACAAGGAATAGGTATCTGACAGTAAACTAATGAATTGCAAAATTCACATGGAAAGAAAGTTCATATCACAGATTCTCATGATGGTTTGGTGAACAATAAAATGTTTGTTATTATATTATTTCAAAACAATGTGAAATCACAGCTGCTACCTCTTTAGCTGGTATTGGCTTTATACTCCTTGAGCTCTTCTCCAGAACTGAAGATTTTTTAAATATCTGCCAAATTCAAGCAGTGTGGTCTTCTGTAACTGACATATGGAAATAGTGTCAATCAGTGGTGGGTTCTGGATCCAGTTGCAACGGGGCTGGCGTCCTCCACATGAACGTGCGCAACGCGCGCATGTGTCTTACCATCCAATGATGCCTCTGCTAGCCTCCGCGACGCTCCAGCTGTTCGGCGGAGCATTGCGCAGGCGCTGTATGCGCCATGCATGTGCACGGAAGCGCTGAACAGTTTAAAAACAGGTAAGGAGCATGGGCAGATGGATGGGCCCTCCGGAGCACCGTACCGGAACAGTACCCAGTGCTCTGAGCAGACTCCGGTATGCCCGTACCAGGGTGTACCGCCTCCAACCCACCACTGGTGTCAATGCCCAGATTTTCTAAGTACAAAAATATTTGTGGATGGCACCTGCGCTGGAATCTCTATGCCAGTTTATGCCAAGTCTTCAAATTTCAATTTTCAGATCTATTTTTTCCTGATCTCCAATTCTTTGCCTTCAATTCTACTATCCCCTGGTATCAGCACATCACTTATACCCACTTTCTTCTTCTCACTCACAATTTAATCTAGGTGATTTAATTCTTGAGTCAAAACTTTGTTTGTATTCAGAAATCCCACAATATTTTAACCTGCTAATTTTGAACTACTATTTCAACTATATTCCACCATTTTTTCATTACCAGCACATGGTAATTTTGGTAATTTTACAGATGTTCCAATCCATCATTTTGGTGAATGTATTATGTCATTGTTATAATCAGTTTGTGCAATCTTCTTGATAAGCTGAGTATATGATCTGTTTCTTCCGCCTTTTTTGCACAATCCACACTTTGAATACTTCAACAACTTTTCAATTCTGGCCTTGATCGTATTAGTTTAAATAATACGTTCTTGAGCAGTCAAAATCAAACCTCTAATTTCTTTTTTCATTTGTAAGCCATTACCACTGGGGCGGTATATAAATGCAATCAAATCAAATCAATGACAATGGGTATCACATTTTATCCATAGTCATGTAGTTTCGATGGCCAGGTTGTGATATTTTGTTATTTTTTCCAGTTCTTTTTCTTCGACTCTGGCTTCTCCTGGTACAGTGATTGCAATAAACTGTACTCTTCGGCCAGTGGTGGCTTTCAATTTTTTTTAGAACCTATTGTGCCCATATTGCACAAACCCCAAAACTTCAAAAACATAAAACCATATAACATATAACCATATAACCAATTTGTTGTTCCCTGCACCTTTCAATTTAAAGGTATAAGCATTAGGACTTTTGGCCTTCAACTCTTTCGGAGCCTTCCAAAAGAATGGGGCTCTTCCCCCCAATCTAGTTTGATTGCTGGCGGAGCCACGTTGCCTTTTCAAACCTGTAGTCAGTGAAGCTGGACTGGATTTTTGCATATTTTTATCAAGCTGTTGGGGGAGGGGGAATGACTTCCTCCCAGGCCCCCATCCATTTCTCCCGACACACACACATCTGGATAAAGCTATGTAAAAAATCCAGCCCAGTTTCAATGACTACAGGTTTGAAAAGGCAATGTGGCTCTGCCTGCAATCAAACTGCACTTGGGGAGGGAGAGCATGAGCGAGCACTGAGGAGACCACAGGAGGAGGCAGGAAGCCAGGTAAAGAGCCATGCTGTAGCACACATGCTTCCCCCAGCCCCGTTCTTTGGCTCCAATCGCCTCCCCTCTGGCTTCTCTGCCTCTCCTCTCACCCCAGCCTGCCAGCAGGAGGTGAGTGAGTAGGCTTTATTGCATTCCAGGCATTTCCCACCCAGACAGCATGCTGCATTTGCAATGGGGGAGGTGTTTGGAGAAGGCAACGGAGGAATGGGGAGGATGGCAGAGGAGCTGTTTTCAAGCCGTTGGGAGAGATATCCAATCCAACTTCTGTGTGTGTGCGCACCCAGCTTCACTGACTGCAGGCTGCATCAAACTACACAAGGGAGGGAGGGTGCGAGGGAGAGAGCATGAGTGAGCCAGGGCCCTTCCCTCCAGCCTTTGCCCAAAGCCCCGCACCGCACCAGGAGGATGAAGTTTGAATTCCCCCCCCCCCCACGACCGTGCATACCTTTTCCAGCTGCTTCAGAGAGGGTTTCAATGCTGCTCTTGCCTCGGGTCCTCTGCATAAGCCTCGCCCTTGCTTCCTTCTTTTTAAGAAGCGCCTTGCAAATGGGAGCAGGGCAGGGGAGCGTACCAGTACAGGGGTGTGGCCACGCCACCGTGGAACGGGTATGCAAAAGTATGGCAAATTTCTGGCACCGGTATGCCTGTAGTGGTGTGTAACAGGCGGAACCCACCTTTGTCTTCGGCCTTCTACAACTGTGATATCTGGCGCATTGTGTTCCAAATGACGATCCATCTATATTCAAAAGTCCCACAAGATCTTCACCTTCTCATTTTTGGTAACTTTTACCACTTTGTGCTCCCATGACTTTTTGGACACAGGTAAGTCATATTTTTAATATAATGATCAGTGGATTAATTTAGCAACTTGGTTGTGTCTAGCTTTGCAGTTTGTGCAATTTTACTGCATTCACATATTAAATGTGAAACAGTTTCGACTTGTCATTGCAAAATCGGCAGTTTAGATTGTCAGTGGATTTTTTTATCTTTGCTTTCATGGCATTAGTTTGTAGTGCTTGTTCTTGAGCAGCCAGTATTAAACCTTTTGTTTCTTTCTTGATGGTTCCCATCTTAAGCCATGCCCATGTATGTTGTCATCGCATTTTCCTTCAATGTTTCTCAAGTGCTGTCCATGCAAAGTTTTTGTTTTCCTCTATTTAATCTGTCATCCAGCTGTTTTTCCTTATATTCTGCCTTTGTTTCTGTTGTTTTTATAATGTTCTCCCTTTTTACAGTCATTATTATTATTATTATTATTATTATTTAATCTTTGGTGAGATTCACAGCCTTTGGGGATGGTTAGTAGCTTAATAGCTCGAGTACTAACCAAGGACCTAGGAATTATTATTATTATTGTTATTATTATATATACTTTATTCATTAAACATGAATCTCAGCAAACTGAATGTTCAAAAATGCATTACAAATACCAGTGACTGGTGCTAATGGTTGATACGGTTTGCTGCCAGCGTCCGAGGTATCAACCAAGTACCTTCTTAAAATATAAGATGTTCCGAGTAGCACAGTTTTTTGCAGTTCTGCTGGTGTTATTGTAGGAAGCTGCAATTTGTTGATGTATCTTGTAAAATTCTTGGACATGGTGCCAAGTGCTCCAATGACAATGGGGATCACTGTTACATGCTTCATCGATAGCCATGTAGTTTCAATGGCCAGGTTGCGATATTTCATTATTTTTTTATAGTTCTTTTTCTTCAACTCTGGCATCTCCAGGAACAGCGATATAACTAAACTGTACACTTCAGCCCTCAACAACCCTGATATCTGATGTGTTGTGCTCCAAATGACAATCCGTTTGTATTCAAAAGTCCTGCAAGATCTTCACCTTCCCATTTTTGATAACTTTTTCCACTTTGTGCTCCCATGACTTTTTGGATACAGGCAAATCATATTTTTTACATAATGATTAGTGGATTAATTTAACAACTTGATTGTGTCTAGCTTTGCAGTTTGTGCAATTTTCCTGCATTCACATATTAAATGTGAAATAGTTTCGACTTTGTTATTGCAAAGTCAGCAGTTTGGGTTGTCAGTGGATTTTTGTATCTTTGCTTTCATGGCATTAGTTTGTAGTGCTTGTTCTTGAGCAGCCAGTATTAAACCTTCTATTTCTTTCTTGGTAGTTCTCATCTTAAGCCATGTCCATGTCAAGTTGTCATCACATTTTCCTTCAATGTTTTTCAGGTGCTGTACATGCAAAGCTTTGGTTTTCCATCTATTTAATCTGTCATCCAGCTGTTTTTCCTTATATTCTGCCTTTGTTTCTGTTGCTTTTATGCTGTTCTCTATTTTCACAGCCTGCAGCAATTTTTCTGTACTATGGTTCATATAATCATACAAACTTCGTTTTTCTTCTTCTACAGTTTAATGGATTTCCCTAGCCCCCTGCCCCCTGTTTTTCTTGGCAGGTACAACCTGTCGATGTCACTTTGTGGATGTGAAACGTGGTACATATTCAAATGTTTGTGTATTTTCCGGTCCAAGTTTTCCAGTTCAGCCAGAATCCAGTTGTTGGTTAATCTTTGGTGAGATTCACAGCCATTGGGGCTGGTTGGTATCTCAACAGCTGGAGTTCTAACCAAGGACCTAGGAACTGTTAAGATTACGTCAGAGGATATAAGTTGTTCCAAGTAGGTGGTTTTTTGTAGAATCAGAATGTTCAAGTCAGGTAAATTTAGAATTTCCAAATAGAGAAGTGGCCCTTTAGGTATTGCTCCAAGGGCTCCAATTACAATCAGGACAACACACGATTTCTTTTTCCACAGTCGCTCAACTTCAATTTGCAAGTCCTGGTACTTTGTGATTTTTTCTTGCTGCTTATATTCAATTCGTGCATCACCACGTATTGCAATGTAAATGAACCAAACTTTTTTCTTTTCAACTATTGTTATGTCAGGTGTGTTGTGGGCCAAGTGCCTGTCAGCCTGAATTCTGAAATCCCACAAAATCTTGACTAAAATCTAAAGTAAGAATCTAAAATCTTCTCAACCTGATGGTCCCAGTGGTTTTTGCTGTACTCAAATCCAAACTTTTGGCACAATTTCCAGTTAATGATCTTAGCAACACAGTCATGGCATTGTAGGTAGTCAGTTTGTGAAATTTTGCTGCACCCAGTGATCAAGTGGTCGACTGTCTCATCTTTCTCATTACAGAGGTGACATTTGCTATTGGTGGCAACATGTTGAATTTTTGCCTTCATGCAGTTTGTGGCTAAGGCTTGTTCTTGAGCTGCCAAAATAAAGCCTTCTGTTTCTTTTTTCAGTACTCCTGATCTTAACCAGGTCCAAGTTAGTTTTTGGTCAGCTTTGCCTTCAATACTTTTCAAGTATTGGCCATGCATAGCTTTGCTTTTCCAATTTTCAGCTTGCTTCTCAATTCTTCTGTCAGGCCTGCAGTTATATTCCTTTTAGGATATTTGGCCTGCCACACTCTCTATTATTTTTCTATGCTGTTTCATTAGTGTAGTAATTGGGAGGGAGAATAGTAAGGAGTAGAATTGTAGAAATTGTCATTTCATTCTAGAAGCCCAAGGTCATTCTTTGTCTCTGCACCTCTGCACCTGACCGGAATCAGATGGATGGAAATGCCAGCGTGCAGAGGAAGATGGTACCATGTGATAAACTTGTGGGTGTGGAGGCTAGATATTGAACTTTCAACTGGGTGGGAACCCAGGAAGTTTCAGATTTGGGATTCCACAGTTTGTTGCCAACATGTCTGTCTTATTAAATTTGAACTTTAAGGATAGCTCTGCCTTGAATTCTGATTTAATTCTGCATGATATTTGGAAAGCTGAGATCTTCTTTCTTATATTCAGCTTTTGACTTAGTTGTCTTCAAAAGGCCTCCTTTATTTACTTCCTTAATCATTGGTTCTTCGCTTTTCTGGATGTAATCATTCAAGCTGTGTCTTTCTTCTTCCACAGTCTGCTTTACTTGTAGGAGTCCTCGACCACCCTCTGCTCTTGGTAGATATAATCGGTCAACATCACTTTTAGGGTGCAAAGCATGATTCATTGTCATCATTATTATCATCATTATTATTATTGCAACAACAGAATTGTATGATAGCAGCCAGTTGTTTTGCCGGATTTGGCATTGATTGCTAGTTGGGCCCCACACAGGGGCCTAGGACGTCATAACATATTTTCGTAATATGTGTGCAGATCCAAGCAGTGCGGCTTTTTGCATTTGACTAATGGTGATTTTGTCAATTTTAACTGTTTTAAATGTAATCCAGTGCTTTTGGAATAGCACCCAGTGTGCTGATTACCACTGGAATTACCACTGCTGGTTTGTGCCATAATCGTTGAATTTCGATTTTTAAATCCTGGTATTTTGCAATTTTTTCATATTCCTTCTTGTCAACCCTTCTATCACCTGGTATTGCGATGTCTATGATTGCAACCTTATTTTTCTCAACCAGTGTGATGTCTGGTGTATTATGCGCCAGTATTTTGTCCGTTTGTATGCGAAAATCCCACGAGATCTTGAGCATCTGATTTTCGGTGACCTTTTCAGGCTTATGTTCCCACCAGTTTGTTGCTGTTTTAATATTATAATTTTTGCACAAATTCCAATGGATCATTTGTGCTACTGAATTGTGCCGCAATTTATAATCAGTCTGCGCAATTTTTTTACAGCAGCTGAGTATGTGATCAACAGTTTCATCAGCTTCTTTGCAAGGTCTGCCTTTGGCATCATCAGAGGATTTTTCGATTTTGGCCTTAATGGCATTTATGCAGATAGCTTGTTCTTGCACAGCCAGGATTAGTGACTCTTTTTCTTTCTTTAATGTACCTGCTGTTAACCATAACCAAGTTTTTTCACTGTCCACTTTATTTTTTATTTTTTCCAGAAATTGGCCATGCAATGCTTTGTTCTGCCAACTCTCCATTCTTGATTTTATCACATCTTTTCTGTATTCTTGTTTCATCTGTTGGACATTCAATAGATTTTTGTTCTTTACTTCGATTAATAGATGTTCTTGACTTTCTCTTAAATAATCAGCCAGTGCATGTTTATTGTTGTAGTTGTAGTTGTAGTTGTAGTTGTAGTTGTAGTTGTTGTTGTTGAAGAAGAAGAAGAAGAAGAAGAAGAAGAAGAAGAAGAAGAAGAAGAAGAAGAAGAAGAAGAAGAAGAAGAAGAAGAAGAAGGAGGAGGAGGAGTCATTAGCTTTCTTGGTTTTTTGGTCCAAACTGTGCAGTTCAGCTTGTGTCCAGTTAATAACTCCAGATGTGTATTGTATCATTATTATTATTATAGTTCATTGCACATTCAGCCAGATGTTCAGACTCAATTTGGCATTTTTGTCCACTTATTGAGTCCTTCCCAAGGACCTTTTATTAGTACTCTTTGTTTTCTTTTGTCTCAGTCATTCTCCTTGTATTTGGAGATTTATTTTTGTTACCTTCTCCAGTTTTTTCTCTTCTCCTTATACATTTCTACTGCCACATCCATTATACAAACTTTCTTGTCCTTCTTACCAACAGTTGTTAAGTCTCTGGTGTATACGGCAGGTACTTGAATTTTAAAGTCCCAGAGCACTTTAGCTTTTTAATTCAACAACTTCATAGAAGTTAAAGATGTTATTCTGTTAAGTCTCAGAAGAGCCCAAATGAAGAACAGTATGAAGACCACAGGTAAAAAAAATAACTTGTTAACAATATTTCAAAATTCTTAGGTTTTAAAAATTGTGATTATATAATTAAACTAGCTTTATTGTTTTTAAAACTATTAGGAATATCTTCTCTATATATACAATTTCATAAAAAAATATTGAGAATATTTAAGAAACTAAAAATTGCTGAGATTTATGAGCATATAACAGATTATGTAGCAATTGAGGAATTAAAACTTTTTGTTAGTATTATATGAATCTTGATTAGATGGACATTGTGAACAGAAATAAAATGAACAGCTTGCTTCTTTAAAAAAAGGAAATGAGGCACATGTAATTAAGGGAACTAATATTTTACAGAATGCTTATATTCATTTCTTCAAATGATCAGTACTTAGAATTTTTATTTTTACAGATTCTCCATTTGCACATTTACAGTTATATACTATGTGCTACACATATATATCTTTTAATCAGCAGCTTCTTCAAGATTGAATTCAAATCTATTGAGGATAGACACTGAACTCTTGAGGATAGGTTTAGGACATATAACGGAGAAATTATAGCACTCCTATACATACGACCAAAAGTATGAATCTGGAATATAGATAATATCTTTGTCACAATATAAAAGTAATAACGAGAAGATACATGAAATAATCAACATCTTCAAAGGAATAAAATTCCTAAGAGACAATGAAAGCAACAACACACTATCCTGGATATTGTTCCTGGATATTCCTATCAACAGAGGAAGCAGCGGAAAATTAGAAACATGTCTATTGCAAAACTACCCACATGAACCAAGTGCTCTACTACCAAAATTACCATCCAATTTTCTATAAGTGAAGTTGTAAGGTGTAAGAACTTTATTGACTACAGCAATCCACAACACCAGAAAAAGGAAGCAACTGTCTAAATAGCATCTTCCCAAAAAAATGGTTACCCACAAACCTTTATCAGAAAGTGCCTGACCATTTAACTCACTACAGCACAAAAAGGATAACAACTCCATACTTCAAAATCAACGTAGAAAGAAAGACTATTACAATCATCCATCACCACAAACCAAACCAAGCCCTCCAAAACATCAACATTCAAGAGCTAATGAAAACTCCTTAATTTCACAATAAATGGATAATACTAGCCATAATTTCAACTGGAACACTGTGAACATCCTAAACCAAGCTAAATCCCCAAACACTAGGGAGTTCTTGGAAGCTCCACTCTCAGACAAATTAGCCATCAACAGGCACAATGAGCAACATTTACACAGCATTTAAAAAAAAACAATAAAAAAAGCTAAAGATCAGAATACCTCATTACCAGCAATGAACACCTAGATAAGCAGGAATTAATACCAGGATTAAGGCAGTTAGTTAGTTAGCAGTTAGCAGTTAGACTTATATACCGCTTCATAGGCCTTTCAGGCCTCTCTAAGCGGTTTACAGAGAGTCAGCATATTGCCCCCAACAATCTGGGTCCTCATTTTACCCACCTCGGAAGGATGGAAGGCTGAGTCAACCCTGAGCCGGTGAGATTTGAACCGCTGACCTGCTGATCTAGCAGTAGCCTGCAGTGCTGCATTTAACCACTGCGCCACCTCGGCAGACACACAATCAAACAGTAAACAATGTAATCAATGAACTACCAAGGAGAAAACAACAACCCCATCAATACTGACCGGCAAGTTACTATATATAAACAGAGAACAAACCCCACTCTCCTCTAGAAGATGTTACCTAGTTTGGTAATGAAACGTCTGCAAACAAGCAAGCTCAGAGAGCACCAAGGAATCCACAGGATAGGCAATAATTAGTTTTATTAGACCTTACCAAATGTTTAATATACTCACAGGTGCTGACGGTAATTTAATACTTAAGGGTGTCTATAAAGTCTGTAAAATTATTATGCTGCTTACTGAAATAGTCTGTCAGACATTCAGGCCAGAAGTGTAACACTTTATTGATAGACTCTATTTCACAGAATGCAATGTGCAAATGATCTAGTAATCAGTAAAGCTGTCTTCAGTTTGTGTGAAATGTACTTTAGAGAAAATACCAGTTACAGCATTACATAGGTCCTAGAACTCACTGGATAAGAGTAAATTTGGGTTATTTTTAAAGGCATTGTTTTAAATACAAATATACTTGTCAGGGATAAGCAACCAGAACACATCTGTGAATAGACGAAGCAATTCCTTTATTGTTGAACATTATTTACAAGAATCTTGCCAGACTGACTGTCTTCTCTTGGGAAAAGGCAAATATAGTCTTAAAGATTTGATCACAAACATTTTCTCCCCAAATTCTCCACTCCATGCTGGAATGTCTCTTTTCTCTCCCTAGAGGTGGCTCTTCTCCTTCAGCTTCCACCAGTACTTTTGTATATCTGTTTACTTGATTTCCTGCTGCCTTTCTGTTAGCATGAAATATTTTATGCGACTTGTAGTATGAAACACACACACACAGATAAGTCCAATGTTTTTAAAATAAAAACAAATACATTAAATATATATAATATATTCACTGAACATTCAACACACGATGAGAGCAATTTTATAAAATGTAGGAGAAGGCAAATATAGTTCTCAAGAGAATGATTTTTCAGCTAAGACTGATATATAGAAACCACCATTTATTTTTAAATCATAGTATTCCATTTAATTTCCAGGCTTACCACCTACGTTTTAAAATAGTTTTCCTAATAAACTGATAAATGCTGGGCTGAGTTGCATCTCCAGGCAACTTATTTCCTTATGGTTCATTAAATTACCCTTTATCTAAATCCTAACCAGAATTATTTTAATTGGGGTAGGAAACAAAGCTTTGCATTCATTTTGTCTTGTATGTCTTTCCCCTGTTGCTACTTTTGTCAACACTAATTCCTGGAGACTGGGGGGGGGGGGGGAGATCTCAGGAAATAGATCTCCAAATGAGCATAAGAGCAGTTACAAAATAACCAAGTTTATTAAAGCACAAATATAATGTTAAATTCCTCTGCTGGAATCAGTATAGAAAATAGAGAATATAGAAAAGATGAAGAGGATGAAACAGCTGATATAAACAAGATTTAGAAGAACCAAGGATGTAAATTAAAGTTAGACATAATTAAAAAAATAAAAAATAAAATAAAACCATATTGATAATCTGATTTCTCAATCACCAGGACCGGGAGGCCCTTCGGATAGTCAATCATGCCCTCGTCACCTCAAGACTGGATTACTGTAACACGCTCTACATGGGGCTGCCCTTGAAGATGTGTTCGAAGACTTCAGCTTGTCCAGAACTCAGCCGCGCGAGCGATTGTGGGTGCACCTCGGTACACCCACGTTACATCTATCCTCCATGAGCTGCACTGGCTGCCCATTGGTCTCCGCGTCAAGCTTCAAGGTGCTAGTCGTTACGTTTAAAGCCCTACATGGTATCGGACCTGGGTACTTGAGAGACTGCCTCCTGCCAGTCACCTCCCAAAGACCTATTAGATCCCACAGACTAGGCCTCCTCCGAATTCCATCTGCCGGCCAATGTCGGCTGGCGACTCCTCGGAGGAGGGCCTTCTCTGTGGCTGCTCTGGCTCTCTGGAACGATCTCCCTGTGGAGATCCGGACCCTTACTACCCTCTTGGCCTTCCGCAAAGCAGTTAAGACCTGGCTTTTCCGGCAGGCCTGGGGCTGTTGAACTATCCAGCCCCATTCGAGGTTATGGCTGTTGTAGAATTTTAAATTGTTGTTTTTTTATTTTATTTTTTGTATCCCCTCCCTTTTTATTGTTAGCCGCCCTGAGTCTCTCGGGAATAGGGAGGCATACAAACTTAATAAAATGAAATGAATGAAATGAAATCAATTAGAACTATTTGCTTTTCCCTAGAATTACTTAGCCCAAATTTTTTGTGCAACATATTTTCTGGCAGTGGGATAAGCCAAATTCTTAATATCTCAATAACCTTTTATTTTTCAAATACGCTCTTACTATGCTGACCTTTGGCTATTATAACCATAGTAAATGTTGAAGAAATTTCATCCTCCAGATAGATACCAATTTTTGCATTCCATCATTGGTCGGGGGGTGAGGGAGAAGTGGTTGGCTAACGGAAAATATTGAGTATTGCAAGAAGGTAAAAATGATGAAGAAATAAACCTAAGACAAGGGTGATGTGCAAATATACATGTTTTGAACATTATTTTTGAAAAAATCATCTTTATACACAGAAAAGAACGTAAGACTTAAGAAATGTTTACTCTTCATTCTAATTCAAATGAATTAGCACTGATGAAATTAATGGAAAGACTCCAGCCGATGAAGGATTTTGTCAAACAAAATTTTAAAATACTATTGGTAGATATTTTCAGACAATTTATAGAGCAAGAATTAAAAACAAATGACTGATGATGATAATAATAATATTATATACATACATGTATATGTATATGTATGTGTGTGTATATATGTGTGTGTGTGTATGTGTATGTATGTATATATGTATGTATGTATTTATTTATTTATTTATTTATGTATGTGACTACATCCAGAAAAGTGAAGAACCAATGATTAAGGAAGTAAATAAAGGAGGCCTTTTGAAGACAACCAAGTCGAAAACTGAATACAAGAAAGAAGTAATTGAGAAGCGAGCTGAAAAATTGGAAAAGCAAAGCTATGTATGGCTGATATTTGAAAAGTATTGAAGGAAAAAGCTGCCCAAAAGCTAATTTGGACCTGGTTAAGATCAGGAGTACTGAAAAAAGAAACAGAAGGCTTTATTTTAGCAGCTCAAGAACAAGCCTTAGCCACAAATTGCATGAAGGCAAACATTCAGCATGTTACTACCAACAGCAAATGCTGCCTCTGTAATGAGAAAAATGAGACAGTCAACCACTTAATCAGTGGGTGCAGCAAAATTTCACAAACTGACTACCTACAACGCCATAACTGCGTTGCTAAGATCATTCACTGGAAATTGTGCCAAAAGTTTGGATTTGAGTACAGCAAAAACCACTGGGAGCATCAGGTTGAGAAGATTTTAGAGAATGAGAAAGTCAAGTTCTTGTGGGATTTCAGAATTCAGGCTGACAGGCACTTGGCCCACAATACACCTGACATAACAATAGTTGAAAAGAAAAAAGTTTGGTTCATTTACATTGCAATACTTGGTAATACATGAATTGAAGATAAGCAGCAAGAAAAAAATCACAAAGTACTCGCACTTGCAAATAGAAGTTGAGCGACTGTGGAAAAAGAAATCGTGTGTTGTCCTGATTGTAATTGGAGCCCTTGGAGCAATACCTAAAGGGCTACCTCGCTATTTAGAAATTCTAAATTTATTGGACTTGAACATTCTGATTCTACAAAAAAACCACCCGACTTGGAACAGCTAATATCCTCCGACGTTACCTTAACAGTTCCTAGGTTCTTGGTTAGGACTCGAGCTGTTGAGCTACCAACCAGCCCCAAACGCTGTGAATCTCACCAAAGATTAACATAATAATAATAATAATAATAATAATAATAATAACAACAACAACAACAACAATAACAATAACAACAACAACACTTTGATGTGTGTGTGTGTATGTGTGTGTGTGTATACTTGGTTAATTTTAAAGCCCATATAAAATATTTAACTATGAGTATTAGATAAATAAATGTGTCACTTAATTTCTTATATAGGTAGTTCTTGCTTATGACTTCCTTGTTCAATGACTGTTAGAATTTATGACAGTGATGCAAAACCTTATAACCAATCCTTTAAAAGCAAAGAAAAGCTAAATCTAAGAACATAAGCACAATTACACTTTCACTGTTCCAATTGTCACCAATAAATGAGGACTTGGACCAGGACTTAAAAATCAAAATCCAACGATTCTGGCACAAACCAGCAGTGGTAATTCCAGTGGTAATCGGCACACTGGGTGCTATTCCAAAAGCACTGGAACTACATTTAAAACAGTTAAAAATTGACAAAATCACCATCAGTCAAATGCAAAAAGCCGCACTGCTTGGATCTGCATGCATATTACAAAAATACGTTACAACGTCCTAGGCTCCTGGGTGGGGCCCGACTAGTAACCAATGCCAAATCCGGTGAAACAACTGGCCGCTGTGATACAATTCTGTTGTTATGATAACAACAACAACAACACTTTGATATGTGTCTGTGTATACTTGGTTAATTTTAAAGCCCATATAAAATATTTAACTATGAGTATTAGATAAATAAATGTGTCACTTAATTTCTTATATAGGTAGTTTTTGCTTATGACTTCCTTGTTCAATGACTGTTAGAATTTATGACAGTGATGCAAAACCTTATAACCAATCCTTTAAAAGCAAAGAAAAGCTAAAGTAAGAACATAAGCACAATTACACTTTCACTGTTCCAATTGTCATGAGGACTTGGTTTTGGTACTCATAAAATAATTATAAATAATTATTCAGCGACCTGGATTTTAGCTTTCATCATCACCCATTGTGTTAAACTTCAATGTTTTGTTTACCTGGTATATTATTTTCTTCAATGCTGTCCTCAATAGACGCAGTGGAGCAGTTGGCTGGACTAACTGGAGAGCTGGAATTAAAGCTCGCGTATCTTACACAGGAGTTGATTTCAAAATAGTCGTGACTCTGATTTAATCGATTAAATTCAAAAGCTGATACTATTGATGTACGTTGCTTGGCCTGCAAAAATAAATTAATTAGAAGTAGACGCTACAACTACAGCTCACTGCCTCTGTTCAGTTTTTAAAACCAGATGCTAAAAATTGTTACTAACTTCTTTAAACACACTTACTTATAAAATACCTATTCCATTCTCTATAACCAAAGTTGCACTGAAAATTACCATATTTTTCGGACTATAAGATGCACATAGTTTTTGAGAAGGAAAACAAGAAAAAAAATCTGCCTCTGTCTCTGCCTCCCAGAAATTTGCTTCCTTGCAGCAAACAGCAAACAGCCTGGCCAGCTTCAGCAAAGCCTGATTTAGCATGAGCAGCTGATTGGTGGTTGGATCTGAATCCCAGAATACCACCTGTCAGCTGTTCCAGGCTGCAGGGATTGCCATTGCCACTGTCGCCACCCATCGCCACTGCTGCCTATTGTCGCCTTTACACATTTTCGGCCTCTGCATGTCCAATTTTCAGCCTGTTCCAGGTGGCGGGGATAGGCGGTGGTGGCAGTGATCACACAATAAGCCCCCCCCCCCGATAATAAGGCCCAAGCAAAATTTTGGGGGGTCAAAAGAAAATAAGACCCTGTCACAGTACTTATTCAATGTCTAAACTTAATTGAAGTCTGTGGCAAGATTCCCACTGGATTCACTTAGAGAACATTACTCAATTAATCATTCATTATATCATTCAGTATTTTTGAAAGAGTGGATGAATTAATGAAATAAGGACCTCATTATTAACCTTGAAGATTACTCATCATTTTAAAAATCAAATTATTTTGATACATGTATATCCAATGCACAGGGCTAGACTGAAGGGACATGATATAAGGGAAGACATGCAAGCACGCCCACACTAAGAGATGTACTACCAAACACAATTTGGGTAGAGAACGTTTTTCTGCATCACTTACAATGCTAGAATTTAAAGTGCTTTGCTGAATTAAATGTGGGGGATGATTTTTCTTCTGAAAACAGTCCCTGGTGCCATAAAGATCGGGGACTACTGTCATATAGTGCAGAGATCCCCAGCCTTTGAGCTGTGGACTAGTACCAGCCCATGGCCTTGGGAACTGCACCACACAAGCAACAGGAGAGCAAGCAAAGCTTTATCTATTCATGCATGGGATCTAGATTGCATATGAAACCACCACTCCCTGGGCCATGGAAAAATTGTCTTCCACAAAACTGGTCCCTGGTGACAGAATGGTTGGGGACCACTGATATAGTGAATCTGACCAGGAATAGGGACCTTAATGTTCCTTGAATTCTTTCCCAAGGGAAATACAACTGGTCTTAGAATCAATAGAGCTGGAAGGGACCTTGGAGGTTTTCTAGTCCAACCGCCTGCTTAGGCAGGAAACCCTACACCACTTCAGACAAATGGTTATCCAATCTCTTCTTAAAAACTTCCAGTGTTGGAGCATTCACAACTTCTGGAGGTAAGTTTTTCCACTGATTAATTGTTCTAACTGTCAGGAAATTTCTCCTTAGTTCTAGGTTGCTTTTCTCCTTGATTAGTTTCCATCTATCACTTCTTGGTCTACCCTCAGGTGCCTTGGAAAATAGTTTGACTCCCACTTCTTTGTGGCAGCCCATGGGATATTGGAACATCATGTCTTCCTAATCCTTTTCATTAAACTAGACATAGCCAGTTCCTGCAACCGTTCTTCATATGTTTTAGCTTCCAGTCCCCTAATCCTCTTTGTTGCTCTTCTCTGCACTCTTTTTAGAGTCTCAACATCTTTTTTACATTGTACTAGCCAAAACTGCATGCAGTATTCCAAGTGTGGCCTTATCAGGGCATTATAAAGTGGTATTAACATTTCATGTGATCTTGATTATATCCCTCTATTTATGCAGTCTAGAACTGTGTTGGCTTTTTTGGCAGCTGCAGCACACTGCTGGTTCACATTTAAATGGTTGCCCACTAGGACAACTATTAGGTCTGCAGACAATGTTGTTTTAAGAAATAATTAATGTATGAGACATTATGGAGATACTGAGAAATTAATGGAAGGAAGAACATATTTTAAAGACAAGATAAAAAACATGCAAAATAGCAAGAAACCTGGGAAGAGTTTCAAACCATACAAAAAGGATCTCCTTTAGACTCTCCTGGCTAATTAAGTCTTCCTGGGGGTATTGTGTAGTTAGATTCTGATGAAGGTTAACTCCATAGTTGTTCTACTACCTCTTAAGAAGATCTTGGTTTGCCCCTACTCAAAAAACCGTTCCTGGATCCCATGATACTGAGCAACCTTTATTTGGTGTCTAATGTCCCTAGGGAAAGCTATAAGAGGGTGATTGCGCAGCAACTTTAGCAGATCTTGAATGAAGTGGGTTATTTGGATCCCTTTCAATGAATACTAAGTCCTAGGCATGGAATGGAGATATCATTGGTTGCACTTTTGGATGCTCTTTGGCACCAGCAGCACAGAGTAGTGCACCTATCCTAGCTCTCAGCAGCCTCTCAGCAGCAGAAGTCTAAATACTGGATACTGATTCTTGGAGTTAGAAGTCTTGCCTTTGGCCCATATTAAGTGGTATTCCATGGAGTTCAGTATTCTCTTCACACCTATTTAACGTGTACATGAAGTCCTTGGGTTCATTTGTTGTTGTGTGTACTGATGATACCTAGATGTATAGCTCTTTCCTGGCAAACTAAGCAGTGCTGTTGATATCCTGCTCAGTGCCTGGAGACTGTGAGGCAATAAATCAAACTAAAAATTAAATATATAATTGCCAACGTTAGGAATGTATACAATTCCAAATCAATCACACTTGAAAACAAGTGTACATAAATGATTGATCTGGTTTCACTTTGCTGGATTTCTGATTTAAATCATTTTGTACAAATCCGGAATAAGCATTTAAAAGCATATATGGTTTCTATACAGGCCAGCTAAGCAATCTCCAATGTTTTACTGTTTTATTAATCAACTGACTTTAATTTATTCCACAAATGATATTAATTCACATGCAAAAGCAAGCAAAGCACCAAGTAAAGTATTGAAAGCTGACTTATTCTTCCACTGAAAACAAAAGAGCAAGGAAACATTAATTGGGCTCTGTGTTGCTCCGGCACAGAAAGAATGCCAAATGTTTGTTGCCCACAAGCTCTCTTCTAATATCTACCAAAGAATGGCAATGTAGATAAATACATTTATTTAGAAAGAACAAACTTAATGACAATAAACTACCTTTGGGGGAAAATATTTTACCAAATGTTTAATATTATAAACTGATCTGTACCTTTTAATTAATTTTTTATTGTTTCCTGCTTCCATTTAATATAGTTTGGGAGATCATTCACTTGGATAACCATTTGTCCAGGGTGGTATAAGGATTCCTGCTTTGGGCATGGGTTTGGAGTAGAAGACCCCCTTTGGAGTAGAAGACCTCCAGACCTATGATTCCATACTTCAACTGCTATTTAATTTGGTTGGCTATGATTCAGTTGACTAATCTTTGATATCTTCAGGATGACAAATCACTGTGACCTCAACCATATAATTTGCAGAATTCAATGAATATCAGTGGAGATAAATGTGCCCTAGGTCAATGAGATAAAAAAAGAACACCAATGGCAGGAACAAAAACAGAAGAGAAGTAAGCTAAGCAAGTTAAATATATATACAATATAACAGTAATGTGTATCAAAAATTAGGCAAAAGAAGTGGTCATTAAGAGTAATAACATCCAATACAAAACTTAGATAAACTCTTTCAATTAAGACCTTCCCGGCCTTCTGTAAAGCCACTAAGTCCTGGCTGCTCCAGCAGGCCGGGGGCTGTTGAAGTATCCAGCCCCACGGTAACTACGATTGTTGTTGTATTTTAAATTGTTGTTTGTCTTATTTATTCCCTTTCCCCTTTTTATTGTAAGCCGCCCGGAGTCCTCCGGGAGTGGGCGGCATACAAGACTAATAAACTAACTAACTAACTTATTTAAAATTAAGTATATAAATATCAATAGAAGAGAACATTTGTAGCTCAGGGTTGAACATTGGAGTCTTTGATGCTCTCTGAGCTTGGTTATTTGATTGCAGAGATTTTGTTACCAAACTGTAACATCATCAGTGCTAGAAGGGAATGGGGTTTTGTCTTGTTTTATGTACTAGTGGTTTGCCTGATCAGCATTGGAAGTGGTCTTGGTGGTTCCCTAATTAGGTTGTTCTTTAACTGTTAACTGGTTTGTCAGACAAAGAAGTGTAGTGTATTTAACACTAAAACAATAATATAGATTCATGTCTTCATATCCAAACAAGATACAACTATCTGCAATGTTTAGGAATTTTATTTCAAAATCTTTAAATGAGCCACATTACAATGTTCATATTGGAAACCTGAAAGAGAAAAACATTGTCTTCGGATAAACTCAAATGAAATATCTATTTATGACTACTCACCTGAGGTCGTATAACTTTTACTATATTTTTCAGTGCAGTATCTGGTGATGGAGGAGAGCAGTCAGGTGTTGGGCCTGTTGAACTGTTTCTATGGTTACCAGTACCTGGTGCAGTAATTGCTACTTGCGGTGCATTATCTATGAATAAAAATAGTGTTCTGGTGATTATACATTATTACACAGAATATACTGTGAAAACAGAAAATGGCTTTAAAGACAAATGATTCAGTATTTTATAATTTATTATAATTATTAGATCTATAATTCATATTGTTTGCATTCAGATTGAGATATTCATTTATTGTTTTCTACAAAGCTTGTCACTGATCACAGCTAATGCTTAGCATTTCAATGCAGAAAACTATTCATGTGCAGAAATAGGTTTATGTTCATTGGCTGCCTGTCAAAACTAGAGAGGAAACTGGAAGTGTAAGAGGGAAATTAGGAATATTAGTATAATACTTACTGTACTTAAAAATGGATAGATGGTTAAAAATTATAGTTCTGATATCTTCTGTATAGGTATGGAAAAATATACTAAAGACTTTCTAAGTTCCAACAGGTGGTATTAACTTGTGGGAAAATTAGCTGTCTATTAGGACCTTCCTCAACTTCATTCACCAGGATGTGAACTGGTAACTGGACTGCCCCATCAGCCAACTCAATGACTTAAAAAAAATCATCACTATAACCATTCAAATGAATATTAGAATCTAATTAACTGCCTAGATGTGATCTTAAGTGAGAATTTTATACAGAGGAATATAGTCCAGATCAGAGGTGGTATTCGGCCAGTTCTGACAGGTTCTGGAGAACCAGTAGCAGAAATTTTGAGTAGGTTGGAGAACTGGCAAATAGGCTGGCCCTGCCCTCACTGCCTCCCAGCTGATCATCTTTTGATGCCCTGAACAGGAGAAAGGAGCTGGAAAGCAGGTTAGTGGGGTGGGGAGGGAATGGGGATTTTGCAGTATTCTTCCCCTGCCATGCCCACAAAGCCATGCCTACCAAGCCACAAAACCGGTAGTAAAAAAAATGTGAATCCCACCATTGGTCCAGATGTAATTACTGACCCTAAAATACATGAAAGCTCTTTTTAAGTATTTGTATATACTTCAAACACTTAATTTATACTTAATTTGTATATACTTATAGGTAGTGTGATCAAAAGAGGAAATGAGGAAAACACGGAGGGCTAACCACTAGGCTAAATCCAATGGTGGGATTCAAATTTTTTTACTACCGGTTCTGTGGATGTGGCGAGGCTTGGTGGGTGTGGTTAGTGGACGTGGCCAGGGAAGGATACTGCAAAATCCTCATTCCCTCTCACCCCACTAACCTGCTTTCCAGCTCCGTCCTCCTGTGCAGGGCAACAGAAGAAGACCCAGCCAATCAGCTGGGATTCAGGAGGCAGCGAATAGATGGGGGCAAAGCCAGCCACAGGTGGTATTTGCCAGTTCTCCAAACTACTCAAAATTTCCGCTACCGGTTCACCAGAACTGGTCAGAACTGGCTGAATACCACCTCTAAGGCTAACCAAAATAGAGTGCCACTACCCATCTATTTGCTAATGTGCTCCTTAAAGCCTAAAATGGATTACATGAAGCTAGAGTTAATAACAAAACGGCAGTTGAGAAACTACTGTGTCATCATTGCAAAGGAAACTTGATTAAAGCATTCTGTTCTGGATAGTGCTGTTAGGTTGACTGGACTTTCAACATTTTGGCTTATTTTCTTTTGAGAGCGGGCATCAGAATTTCATTTTTTAATGTGTGCTAATGTGTTCACAGAAAAAAAAAGACAATAAAAATGAGCAAACACGTATATTTCATTACTAGAACATATGTGCTCAGCTAATTGGAAGGATTAATTGTCTTAAATAATCATGTAGCCCTACTTAAGAGGAAGGACTTGTCAGGAAGAAAGTTCTTTCAAATTCAAAAGAGAGTTGATTTTAAAAAGTAAGAAGATGAGATGGTGTGGAAGAATCACTCTTTTTCCTTTTCATTAAATCAGTGTTTTTCACTCTCAGCAATTTTAAGATTGTGGATTTCAACTCCCAGAATTCCCCAGCTTCAATCTCCATCATGGAAACCTAGAAGGGCATGCAACTCTTCCCCAGTTTCATCATTCCTTGACTACAACCAACAAATGATTTCTGCTTCATATTTATCTATTGTATCTGTTATGGATTTATTTGGTTCTATACCTGAAGAACAGAAACTAGAAGACTGTCAGATTATATTTGAGGCATTAATAGGTTGTCAGCACCTGTGAGTGATGAATCAAACCCAGCACAGGCAGCTACTGACTCATATAACAAGGAGTTAGAGCCTGACCTCAAGAGAATACTAAGCCCTAAAACACATCACCACCACAGAGGGATGAATGACAACAGAGCCCTGTACAACTCCTCAAGAGAGAATCAGCTCCCTCATTTAGGCAAAACCAGGAATTATGTAGGAGCATTCTCCAAAATTCTTCATTTTTGGGAAACTGCTGTCTTACTTCTTCATTTGCATTCCTATGTCAGATATGCCGTTCTATGCCAAGTACATTTTACCTCAGAGTTAGTGAGCAAAAGGAAAGTCCAAGACCAGGGCAGAATCATAAAAAGCAAGGCATTTCAGCATAGTTGAAAGCTGCCAGTGAGATTACTATCTATGCAACTACCAAAAATAACCTAATAAACTTGGGCTCATGGAAATATCTAGATGAAAATCAGATGTAGTCTCCAATCTTGAATGGGGGTGGGGAGTGGGATGACCATCAGCAGAATGCTTGCAGGAGGCAATGGATTATGAATTGTTCTTTTAGGAGACACAAGAAAATATTCTGTTCTTGGAAAAATGAGAGGCTTCAAGAATGGGGAGTGTGTCAGAAAGAATTCCATTACAGGCTTGAATAGTAGCCATTTGTTTAAAATGAAGCATAAGCAAGGAATCCTCCTAGACCTATAACTTTTGCCTGATGAGCAGATGGTAGCAGGATTTTGTGCAGTTATGATCTTTCCTGCTCGTCATGTCCTTGTTAATTCTCATTTGGACTATTGCAACAGTCTATAAATATGGCTGTCCTTAAATACTATCTGCAAGCTATAGCCATCTGGAATGCTGGATATTTATAGGGCGTGTCAAATTTTTCAACTTTCAATTTCCAAACATTGGGGTGCTCAAAAGTTGTGACATGCCTTGAGGATTGTAAAGATATTCTGGTTACTTTAATATAATTTAGATGTGCTTGGTAAATAACTACATAAATATGATAACTTTTAAACATTTTGTTTGCTTCATTTGGATACCAAATGAATTTCAACTGAATTTTATGTATGCACAATTCTTTTCTTCTTCTCGATATTGAGGCATTATGACATGTGATTGCTCAAAAATCAGTGCTTTCTCATTTACTGCAGTAGAAAAAAAACCTGTTTCAATTATACTGAAACTCTTGGATATTATTTAGAGAGCAGAACCTGTGAAGAGTCTATAAATTGGGCCTACGTACCATTATACAGTTGAAGACTTATCTATTTTTTACAAAGTTTTGGTTTTAATTTTTTTGAGCTTAAATGACTTTGGTTTAAATATTTTTATTATACATAAATGAGATTTTATCTCTTCATTATAAATATCCCACAGTTTGATACAAGATGGGCAGCTATATACATATTTTAAATAAATAAAAGACATTTCCTTCCCAAATTATATTTTTCTTTTAAAATATGAAATAAGAGAAATCTACCATACTATTACAAAAATATAAATAATAAATAAATAAATAAAAGACAAAAAATCCAGAACAATCTTAAGATTACTATAATGCACAGTTTATTATATGAGAAAAATAGCATATGTATAATTTCAGACACTGAAATTCAATCACCTCCTTATTGCTCCTCATTTGTTCACCCCAGGAAAAAATCTTGAAAGTTTATATACTTTGGTCTGGATTGTTCTAGAAACAGGAATGAAGGTATCACAGAACAATGGAAACTGAAATGCTGACAGAAAAAAAAAACATTGCAAACTATATTGGAGAGGAAGAATATGGAACCCAGTCTTTTTTCACAGGAAAACTATAAAATATTTTTGGAAGTTAGTCTTTCAGAAAGGCGCAGACATCTGGCTGGATTTCCATACTGTACTAATACAACTTTGACTGAATTGACATCTGTTTCAAGAAAGCGTGGGATGCCCTCTTTTAGTTTCAAATATATCTTAGGACCATATTTGGGAGTGGCATGAATTTGTTATGTGCTAAAACAGCCTCAGATTAGGCAGCTAAAAGCAGCAATAGATTCCCATATATCTTTTTGTAGTTTACTCTTTCTCACAAGGAGAATGGTCTGGAGAAATTGAAACAATAACTATCCTTCTCTCTGAATGCCAAATTTATGTAGCAAATACAACTCAGCTGGACTTGTCCTTAATGCTTCATGTTTGTGCTTCCTGCACAGACAAGCATTAAGTGATAAAATTCCTGCATATTTCTCAAAATCAGCTAATAGTATAAACAAAAATCTAAGTAGCACAAATAACAATACTTATAAGATCAAAACCAGTAAAAACACCTATTTTTGATGAAACTCCTCTTGTTATTTCTAAAGAACAAGGTTTCTTCGTAACTGTTGTATCAAGAAAATCACAGAGACCATTCTCATTTTCTAGAGGAAATGTTTCTGAAGAAACAGATGGCACTGCTTCCAGTGTAGCACTCCTCTTCTTTGGAAAGGTTTCCTGAAATATAGAAATAGAATTATATAATAGACTTGGCCTTGTAGAGGACAGAAAAGAAAACTATTTAAAATTGTCATATATACACTATCATATTTACTGAAAGTCAATTACAACAATTATAAGGATTTTTAAAATAACTTTCCACTAACAATAATTTAAGATTAAGGTTAGTTTTTAGAGCTCTACAAATACATCTTTGAAACAAAAATATATTTTAAAAGCTACCTACTAATGCATCTTAATAATAAAAATTACCATTAAATTATTATTATTTGTATAAACATATATGTAAATAAAGAACAATTGAGACCACCTTGCCTTCCATAAAAGACCTATATATTGTTCAGGTCAGAAGGAGGGCTGAGAAGATATCTGTAGACCCCGCACATCTTGGACATAAGCTGCTTCAACTCCTCCCCTTGGGACAGCTCTACAGGACATTGCATGCCAAAACAACTGGACACAGGAACAGAATTTTCCCCTGTGCCATCACTCTGCTGAACACCTAATTCTGACAGTGCTGTGTAATGTCTATGTATATTTACCCATGTAGCATGGCTGTAGTATCATTATTTACCCTTCTTATTATCTTATTTGCTCCCCCATTTAATTGGGGGGGATGGATGATGGATGTTGCTTTGCATGTACACTAAGTATTTCTGTACTGGAGATAAATGTCTTTTGTGTCAAATAACACTTGGCCAAATAAAGTTCAATTCAGTTGAATTCAATTCAAATACACTACCTCAACAATCTATGGACATTTGCTTTTCTTAGAGAATGATAAAGGGGCATTGTCTTCAAATCTTCCAGAACTTTTTCTATTCCCATGCAGCAAGTTATCATTATATACCTAGCTGATGTAAATGGAAATTCTATATATATGTAGAATTATATGGCCCATTTAAAGGTGTGTTTTCTCTTTAGCTTATGTGATCTTGGGAGTCACACAAGGCTTTATCTGCCAGCTATCTGATCTATAATCAGCTGGGCATCTGGAAATTCAGAAAATCGCTTTTCTACATATTCTACCACCAGTACTAACAATAACAAAATAATAATACTAATACTTTTACTAATAATAATAACAGAAAAAGAGAAAAATTAATAGTTATATCCTATTTTCCTTTCAGTCTTTAGCAAGATGGCTACTTCTCAGCTAAAACAGTAATCTTGAAAAGCTTGCATAGGGTTGGATGAGAGGAGAAAGAAAAGAACTTCAACAGAAGTTCTTCATTTTTCAGGCTGCAAATTCTGAAAAAAATGTATTAGAACAAATGAAACTCCTCACAAAAGAAGGTTACACTGTCCTTATATGTTCATACTGGAAAAAGAGATTTAATGCATTTTCAAGAATATATTAATTGTTGTTTCATAATTGAGTAATATATTGAAACTCAAATTCTGACATCCATCAGTATAATTTTAGTCTCAACTAGGGATGATTCAGTTTTCAAACTCTACAAACTAATCAGAAATGTCAAAGCTATCTGAGATTGCATGCAGAAAAAAAATGTTATCATATATCATTTACTTGGCAATAAATAATTTAAACTAGTTCTATCTTAGAAAGTTCCCAAAAATGTACTTACTGTATTTTTCGTAGTATATGCACCTTTTTTCCTCAAAAAAGAGGCTGAAAATCTGGGTGTGTCTTATACATTGAATACAGCATTTTTTGCCTCCCGAAGCCCTGCCCCTTCACAAAAATGGCCGTACATAGCCTTATGGAGGCTTTCAGAGAGCTCCTGGAGGCTGGGGAGGGCAGAAATGAGCAAAGAATGGACCATATTTTGCCCCCCAGCCCCCAGCAGCACTCTCTAAGCATCCATAAGGCTATACATTCAATTTTTTGATTAAAAAATCGGCCCATTTTTGTGAAAAACGGCCCGTTTTTTTGCCCATTTTTGCCCCCCATCCCCCAGGAGCACTCTGCAAGCCCCCCAAGGCTATTCATGCCTTTTATTTGAAAAAAGGGGGGGCATTTTCACGAACAAAGGGGGGGCATTTTGGGGAGGTTTGCAGAGTGCAAAAACTTTTTTTTTCCCTTTCGGAAAGCTCTTTAGTTAGAGTGATTGGTAAGAATTACATTGATCAAGTGCTGTGCCAGCAGAAACAAGGTGCTGCAGGTTGTCAGCGATTTCCTTCTCCAGCACATGGATAAATACACCTGGAAACATCTATCTACCTACCTACCTACCTACCTACCTACCTACCTACCTACCTACCTACTCTCTCTCTCCCTACCTACTGTATTTCTCTCTCTCTCTATCCCTCTATCTACCTACCTGTGGTGGGTTTTATACTCCAGTGCGTCTTATACTCCAAAAATATGGTAATATTAAAGGTGTCATATTAATAGTGCACATAACGAATAAAACAGTAGTAGACTGTTTGATAATAAAATTTATCAGAATTATGTGGGGGGCTAGAACCTGATATTGATACCAAACAACAGGGCTGCTTTCCCTGATAGTAAGCTCACAGTGATAACAGGCATGGGGAAATATTGCAAGAGACAGGAGTAGGCCACTGATTGTCTCCTGCCCCCTAACAATCACCCTCAATCCTTGCCCCTCCTTGCCAGGGGTCCCACTATACTCATCTCATTACCAGCCAATAAGAAGGGCAGCTCTAACACTCAACATTCAGCAGCCACGTAGCTTATCTAGCTGACACTTCAACCTAGCTCCCCATTAGCACCCTGCTCTTGGCATGTAAGGAAGAAGGAAAAAAATAGTGCATTCTTACATCTCCTTATTCCATGGGTGTCAAACTCGATCACAGGCTGGATAGTTATATATTGCAATATTTTTTGCCTTTGCGGAGCTGGGATGGGCATTGCCTGCATGTGAAATATCCAGCCTGTGGGCCGCCAGTTTGACAGGCCAATCAAAACTCCCACCCTACTGTCTCTCATCTAAAAAAGGGCAAAATGCCAAGACCTCTCCCAACATTCCTTCATAATCTTTCCCATGGCCCCAATGGTGACACAGTAGTTAGAATGCAATATTGCAGGCTAATTCTGCTGATTGCCAGGAGTTCAATTATGATAAGCTCAAGGTTGACTCATCCTTCCGAAGTCAGTAAAATGAGGATCCAGATTGTAGGGGGTGATATGCTGACTCTTTAAACCACTTAGAGAGTGCTATAAAGCACTGTGAAGTGGTATATAAGTCTAAGAGCTAGTGCTGTTGCTAAAATGCCAGTCCAAAATCTTTCTCCTGTTTCAGAGACAAAACAGCTGTGACAACAAAGTTACCACAAACTATAGTCATGATATGGCTAGTTCTTGTCCAGGGACAGTTTCTAGTTCATAGGGCAGAGCAAGAAAAAAATAACAGAAAGAAAAGAAAAGCCACATGTGGCTAGCCATATGGCAACTGCAGGAAGCAGGCCAGTTCTTTCACAGGATTGCTAACCAGCTTCTGCTACTGATACTTCTGTCCCTTCTCCAGGAGTCCAAATATCTCATTAAAGAGATTATGCCACTTTCGCCATTAAGATGTTCCCATATCGGTCTGAAATACATTAACTGATTGATTATGAGCCATCAAATTGATGTCAACTCTGGGAAACAACATATTTTTCCATGATAATCTGTCCCTCTGATGGTCTTAGAGGTCTTCTAGTTGTGTAGTCACTGTCACTATACCTGACCCCATCCATCCTGCTGCTGATCCTCCCTCTTTTCTCTTTTCTTTCGCCTTTCCCAAAATTAGACTCTTTATGGAAAGGTAAGAGTTCACATGTTTAAAGTAGAATAATTTGACCCTGGTCATTTGTTCCTTAAGTACAAATGGGGATGATTTGTTCATTTTCTTGGTTGTCAACAGTATTCTCAAGAGTCTTCTCCAACTTCAGTTTAAAAGCATCAGTACTATTCCTGTTTTGCTTCTTCAAGTCCACCTTTGGCTTGTACAGGGTGTCACGAAGAATACCAAAATCGGAAGTTGTCAAGCACTTCAATATCTGTACTGTCAATTCTAAGTCTGGTTATTGTGCTTGTTGTCGTTAATTTGCAAACTTCAATATTCTATGTATATTTTAATAGATCTGTAAAATATTCTAGATTATAAATCTACAAGACAATATACTGTTTAAGTGAAAGAAAAACAGATAATTTCAAAAATAAGGAATACACTTAAGTGGCAATAGCAATAACATTTTGGGCGTATATACCATCCCATAGAGCTTTACAGGATTCTCTGGACAGTTTACAATGCAGAAACATTATTTGCATAATCCCAACCAGTGACGTGCAGTCAAGGGAGGCAGGGGAGGCAGGGCCTCACCACTGTCATCATGAAAAGGAAAAAAAAATGTAAAAGGAAAAAGGCTGAGGTAGTTGCTGCCAGAGTCACAGTGGATGACTCTGCTTAGTGCTTAACTGTTTAAAAAAGTCTCTAAAAAGTGCCCACTACAGGAGGAGGCGGGAGAACCATGTGCCTCATTTAGTCTGACTTTATGATCACTTGAGCAGAGTTAAGCAAGGATTAAAAGCTGAAAAATTCCTTATGTAGATGAGGCACATGGTTCTCTTGCCTCCTCCTGTAGAGGGCATTTTTTAAGAGGCTTTTTTAAACAGTTAAGCAGAGTCATCCATTGGGGACTCTGGCAACAGCTAACCCAGCCTGATCTCAGCAACTCTTGCCTTTTTCCTTTTATATTTTTACATTTTCATGATGGCAGGCAAGAGCAGAATTGAAATCCTCTGTGATTGTGAAACAGCTGGAAAAGGTATGTGGGTCGGAGGGAGGGGGAGGAATTCAAAATTAATTTAATTTGTAAGTAATTGTAAGTAATGTGTGTGTCTGTGTGTGCGCGTGTGTTTGTTTCTTCACTCAGAGGGAAGGGGGTAGGAGAGGCAGGGAGGGCAGCCCGCCAGCTTCTTTCTCTGTGTCGGGGCAGTGTTTGTTTCTTCACTCAGAGGGAAGGGGGTAGGAGAGGCAGGGAGGGCAGCCCGCCAGCTTCTTTCTCTGTGTTGGGGCAGTGTTTGTTTCTTCACTCAGAGGGAAGGGGGTAGGAGAGGCAGGGAGGGCAGCCCGCCAGCTTCTTTCTCTGTGTTGGGGCAGTGTTTGTTTCTTCACTTAGAGGGAAGGGGGTAGGAGAGGCAGGGAGGGCAGCCCGCCAGCTTTCTTTCTCTGTGTCGGGGCAGCCCGCCAGCAGAGGTGGGTCTTTTACCCACCTCTGCTGGCGGGCTGGCGCTTGCTTTCTTTTGCCGCAAAAGAAAGAAAGCGGCTTTTGCCCGCCCCGCCGCTATGTCTGACTTCGACATAGTGGCGGGATGCCTCTATGTCGGACAGAAGCGGGAGGGCGGGCAAAAGCCGCTTTCTTTCTTAAAAGAAAAAAGGCGGCTTTTGCCCGCCCTGCCGCTGTGTGCGACAGAAGCAGCAGGGCAGGCAAAAGCTGCTTTCTTTCTTTTTGCTTCACCAGCTATAAACCTCACTGCATGTCACTGACCCCAACAAACTGAGTCCTCATTTTACCAACTTCAGAAGGAGGGAAGGCTGATCATCAACCTTGAGCCCCATCAGTATTAACCATTAACCTTTAAGAATAACTTTTAAAATACAAAAGAAAATGCAGTTAAAACCAAGGCATACTTTATAAAAGCAATAAGCTAACAGGAAAAAATGAAGACCCAACTTTCTGGCCACTCCTATTAGGAACTTCAATCTTCAAGATTCCTCTTCTCAAGTGTGCCCACGATCATCTGAAAGTCATCTTGGGTCATTCCTAGGTGCTCCTGTTTGGATCCAGGGAGCAGAGCCACCCAAAAGCCAGCTTAGGCAACAAAATCAGCTGATAGTTGGCAGGAGAAAAAGATCATCCTGCCCTGCAGTATGACCAGGATTTTATTTTTTTTAAGTTTATTTATAGGCCGCCCTTTTCCCTGAGGGGACTCAGGGCGGCTTACAACTTGTGGGGAAGGGAATACAGACAGTGACATATAAAAACAGTACATAATTAAAAATAGAAACAACATTCATCATTTGGGTGGGGACGAATTACAATCTTTAACCCCAGGCCTGACGGGATAGCCAGATCTTGAGGGCTGTGCGGAAGGTCTGGAGGGTGGTGAGGGTACGAATCTCCACGGGGAGATCGTTCCAAAGGGTCGGAGCTACTACTGAAAAGGCTCTCCTCCGCGTGGTTGCCAGTCGACACTGACTGGCGGATGGAACTTGGAGGAGGCCTAATCTGTGTGATCTGATAGGTCGCGAGGAGGTAATTGTTCTAATTGTTCTGGCAGCTTTTCCAATCCTAGGGTTTTGATGGGAAACAGCCAACCAGACAAGGAGGAGGAATCAAGTCAGGAATTAGTTGTTGCACAGCTGCAAGAGATCTACTACTAATTCCCCCCTAAGCCCCATGGAACCATAGTTATCTGTTTCCAAGTGAAGGCAAGCAGTCTGGGAGGATTCCTGTATTATAGGCAAAATACAATAAAGTAATTAGTTTGGACTCTACATAGGTGGATCTGATTGTTTGTACCTGACAAGTCTCTACATTTAGTAGGAGGAAGGTTTAGAGGTAAAATGGGCATTTATTATTTTAGCATACAGCAATAATATGGTTTACAAAGAGAAAATGGTATGATTTATATTCACCTTATCAGGAAAATGCTGACATACTTAGCTTTGTCACATGCCTGATGTATACAATGATATGCAGTTACCTTTTCTTATTTTCAGAAGCCCCAAGCCCCACTCACTAACACCAGGTACAATGCTGTTTTTCTATTCTTTCCCAGAAGAGCACTTATCGCTTGGGAACAAGTCTAAATGCAGAGCTGAATGAATTTGACAATATCACTTGTTCCTACATAAAGGCATTTAAGTTTTTTCACTTATTTTTGCATGCTGCACTTAATCAAAGTCTATTATACTATGCCTACATCTCCTAGTTCTCTCTTTTATTCATCAAGATTGCTTCTTGCTTACCATATATCAATTTATTGAGTTGGGATAAGTGCTGAAAAGATAAATTTCCATTGTGAGAAGAAGTTACAACAGCAGAATTAAAACCTGAACTGAAGAAACGTGTTTTTTTTCTCAACCTTTGAACTGGCTCTCTATTGTCATAAGAGATACAATGGACATATGTCATTATTCTTTTTTGTTCTCATTTGTTTGTTTGTTTTTAATCTGTAATTTGTTTTCTATCTTGCAGATTTTTTGTTATATATTCTACAATTTATTTTCCATACAATTTAAGTAGATACAAAAGAGATGGACAAGACTTTGTTATCGGAGGCGAGAAATTTCTTTTAGAGAGGTACTTATCTGGAAAATGATTTCAATATTTTTGTCAACAGCCTATACCAGACAGTTTTGTTTTGTTAGTCAAGTTAGAACCTATGTTATAAACAAATACAGTGATAAAAGAAGTAGGCAGATGGGAGTTGCAATGTGATTAAAATCTCATAGCAGTCTTCTTTTGTTAGTAGCCCAAATGGCTTTTGAATCACAGCAACATGACTATGTTATATCAATAAAAAGGCTCCGGAAACCCTACTACTGTAAAATACAGCAATTTACTTCTGATTTCTGGCAAAAACTGCCCAATAGCAAACAATGAGTGTTTGCTATGCAGCATTCACTTAACAGTCACAGCATTTGCTTAACGACTGCTGAAGAAAAGATAATAAAAAACAGGTCTGATAGTATCCTTGTCAGGTTCAGTTATGGTTTTAAGGCGAGAACTACTGTACTTTATTGGATCAATGATCAGCAACATCTAAAAATATAACACAAACGTAAAATTAAATACCTAGCCAAAATAAAATACTACCATAAAATGATAAAATGCAATATAGCTACTAGATGTGCAAGTATAAATCTGAATTATTACTGTCAACAAAGGAAAAATACTGTACATATCACCTTAAACAAGATTGTTATCATATTAAACCTGAAGTGATGAATAAAACAGAAGTGGTTATTTCTGTGACCAGTTATCGGTAGCTTGTGTGGCTTCATCGGAGCAACACAAAATTTAGCTATGCATAAGTGGTTTTTTTCCTGTTTCATGTAGAAATTGTCTGGCCATCCTTGAAATGTACATATTAAGGAAGACTATAAGCACGCTTGATATCCCGATATAGCTTGTAATAATACATACAAAATGGTTTCAATCTCCCATGGGCAGGTACCATTAATTAACTTGCAACAATGCAGAGGGTAAGATGTTATCCCTGGCTTTGAACTTGGGGAAAGTTAGATTTTTTAAAGATATTTTTCTGATTCCCAAGTGTCTTTATTTATACAGTTTTGCCATGTTGGGCCAACCTTTTAACTGTAGCCTGAAACTCCACATCTTTTTGGTCAGCAGTTGTTTGGCTTAGTCATTCTCTAAAGAAATAATGAGTAGTAAGGAAAACTCATATGTCAACTTTTGCTTTACAGTTTATTTCCAGGGAGAAGGAAAATTGTCTATTAAAACTACAGGGGTCAGTCCAAAGGGAAGAGTTAGATTTTCAGCCAATAGTTTATCATCATCCTCCAGGCCTTTGCCAGGATTGCAAACATGCCTATCTCAAACTTTAACTGAGCATTTGCTGTTCCATTGGGTGCAGTGAGGATTGATTTCCAATTTTTGGTTTACACTGATTCCAGTGCATCATTCTACAATATTCTTCTATAAATTCCAACTTGTGTACCATAAAGTGTTTGGGCCAATGACTTGACCTCAAAAAGTTTTAATGCTGCAGGGATTCTTCACTTGTATAGAAGAAACACTTAACAACACTTGAAAATCTAAACAGTATCTGCACTACTAGTGATTCTGGTGTGTATTCCAGGTGGCTTTAGAGTGGGTAACCATCTCTGGTTAGCAATCTGCTCCATTTTTTCCCCTCCTATTGTCCAGGATTATTGTGTTGCTCTCTTAGCAAAGAAAATTTTAGATTTTTCAAAATTAAATTCGGGTGATTTTGCTGCAGTATCGAAATATTGCTGCCATATATGTTTGGGAAATTGTGATGGCATTATCTGCATAGAGAACTGTGAGGATTGAGGACCTTGACATTGATTTTTTTAATTTCTGGAAATTGAGTCAAAGGCATGTTTAACATCTCAAAAGGGCATTAAGAGGGAGTATTTCTTTTATGGATGTATTTTTGTGCAAAATGGAACCCCAACACTGGGATCTGTAATCTGACAGAGGCCACTTGGGAGCAATGGCATCCATTGTCCTTATCTTAACTTTCTAGAGAACAAGGTTCATGGTGAAAATTTCCAACATATTAACGGGAAAATACTCAAGCATGATTTGTATCTAAAGTGATAAATACCTGAGTAAGACTGGAGAACCCAAGATTTCTACATCCGTTGCAAGGTGTCAGTGCTTCCCACAAACCTGTAGGTCCACAACTATTTTCAGTTCCACCCTCTTCTTCCTCTTCTGTTTGTTCCAGATTTGTGGAAGATGATCTCTGAGGACAGAGTAGCAGTATTTCCAAGCTTAAGTGAATATGAATACAGCTGAATTTTAGATAGATAGATAGATAGATGATAGATAGATAGATAGATAGATAGATAGATAGATAGATAGATAGATAGATAGATAGATAGATAGATAGATAGACAGACATCAGCATTCCAAATATCATGCAGAATTAAATCAGAGTCCAAGGCAGAGACATGTTGGCACATCTGTGGATGATATTTGGAACGCTGATAATAGATAGATAACATCTAAAGGAAATATATCAATTAAAATAGGTCATATTATATTAAAATTCAAAATAATTTTACCTAAAATTATTCTCAATGATGTTATATGTTACACATGGTGGTTAACCATGGGTTAGAGCCATGGTGGCGCAGTGGTTAGAGGTACTTCAGGCTACTTCTGCTCACTGCCGCTGCCTACAATTTGGCAGTTCAAATCTCGCCAAGCTCAAGGTTGACTCAGCCTTCCATCCTTCCGAGGTCAGTAAAATGAGGACCCAGATTGTTGGGGGCAATATGCTGACTCTGTAAACTTAGAGAGGGCTGTAAAGCACTTTGAAGTGGTATATAAGTCTAAGTGCTGTTGTTATTGCTATTATGCATTTGCAATAACTTAGAAATTGCTGCCTTTAAATAAGTTACTATTGCATTAAATAAACCATTTCTGAAAACTCCTATGTTCTCCTTGTCACTTCTTGAATTCTTGCTTCATTTTTAATTATTGAATTTAACATGCTACTTTCTCAACTCTTTGAATTTCTTCCACTTAATTTAATACTGTAATGTACCAAAATTTCCTAAATCACTAACTGATTCTTTTTTGATTATCTGAAACATAATTAGCATATTTTTTTAAAAGCTAAATTGATTACGGTTTTTGGAATGCATTTAATAATTTATGGTAGTGGCTATCCTAAAGATTACAGAGCCCATAGGAGACTGTCAATGCATGGTATTTGGAGTTCAATCATCAGGGATCCTTTCGCATTCATACTGCACCAAAACCTGCCAGCCGCTCTTAATAAGTTAACCAAGAAACATGCATTTGGAAGTTCCTTCTATTGTATAAAATGGCCGATGCTCTTCTTTACTGAACCATACTGCCATCTACTGGAAGATGAATACCTAAAAACAAAATCTAACTATTGTAATACTTTAATTAAGAATTAGGTTTTAGTCAGAGGTTTGTTGTCAAATTTAGACAAGGAAGAATTCACTAGAATGCCATAAATTGTTCAACAGAGAAAAATAGGTGTATAGGATCAATTCTAGACCTATGAGAATGGCTTGAAATAACTTTGTTGAAGGAAAATGGTAAGTATAGGGATTTAATTTTTAAAAAAAGATGGATAAAATTTACAAAATTATAAGAACAAAACAAATGAGCAGTAAATTCCCAGTAATTAGCTAAAAAAAAATCCTAAACCAATATAATGATTTCAGGGAGATATTGAAGAATCTTGTTATGCAGCTGCCACTTCAGTTTATTATATAATTTTAATTATATTTTATGCAAGAAATAAGTGTTGCAGCATATAAACATTTTAACATACAACATATCAAACACAATTAAATCTTATTGTTATCCGCTAGAATTTAAACTATACCCTTTCTCACTTACTATATTAGACTTGTCTCGGTTTCCATTTGCTACTGTTTCTTCTTCTGATACTTTGCTAGCATCATCCAGATAATCATCTGATATAGTATGGCTCATATCTTCTAAATAATCTTTTTCTTGGCACAGCTTGATTTCATCTAATAGTTTTGATAATTCACCAGTCACAGCTTCACCTTTACAAGAGCCAAAATATAATAATCAGTCACTAGTAAAAGAAAGTAAGTCAATTTAAGATTCGAAGTATGTTCTTCTTGGTGTAATCAAACAGCAGAAGCAGGTGAAGAGTTAATTTCATAAATAGCATGTTCCTTTTTCTCTTTTATGTGGATGTTATCATTTGATGTAAAATTACACACATCAAAAGTTTGGAGACTAACATGACTAAATAATGTCATTCTGTAGAATACATTTGCGTTATACAGGTAGTCCATCATACATGTTTATGGTGGTTGATTGTAATATGGATGCTGCTCAGTTGTTAATTCTAAATACTAAATTTTAAATCAATGTTCACTTTTTCTGTAATTAAATTTTCAGAAATCCATTTAAAAAAAAATCATTAACATAATATATTATCATTATTTGGTATTTCTATACCAATTTGGCATTTTGGGAATCATTTGCAAATAATCACAAAAGCAAAGTTCTCATACACATCTATCCATTAGTGTATGGATCAATAAGTAAATTGGGAATCCAAAATGGAGCTATTGAACTACGACAGCTTTCAGGCGGAAATGCCTATTTCCTGCTTTTTTTCAAATATATATATAGAGAGAGTGCATTTATCATAATACTGTAGATTTTTATTGTTTCGTTATCAATTATTTTCTTAAAAACCAATTGTTTTGTTATGTGAATTATATTCAAAAATTCAAAAATGAGTGAAATATATTTAACTATAAGTTCAAATAGGGGCAGATATGAGCTATTGGGTGTTCCTTTGCTCATCCTCACCCTTTAGTCAATTACAATCTTGGGATTTAAAATACATCTTGTGTGATTTGTATAAACTGATTATTGATGCTATCAAGTCAATGTCTCTTAGCAACCACATAGACAGATTTTCCTTATCTGTCGCTAACCTGTTCTGTGAGGTCTTTAATGGTGCATTCATCACCACTGTAACTGAGTCCATTTACCTTACTGCTGGGCTTTCTTTCACCTTTCCAAGCATTGGACCCTTCTCCCCCAAGCTAGGTCTTCTCATAATGTATCCAAAGTAAGATAATTTAACCTTGGTCATTTATTCCTCTAGTAACACTAGTGAGAACTCTGAGTATATTTGTTATATGATCTTTTTATTTGTTTTCTAGGTTTTCCATGGTATTCGCAAGAGTTTTCTCAAACACCAAAGTTCAAAGGCATCAGTACTCTTCCTATCTTGCTTCTTCAAACTCCAAATTTTGCTTTTATCAACTGTCACAAGGAACAGCACTGCTCGCATTATTCAGATCTTTGTAAGTTTAGGCACATCAAAGCATATACATATCTTTTCCAATGCATGCCTGGCTGCCTGACCAAGTACTAGGCTGTAGAGTATATCTTAACTGGGTGTTACTTTACTGATGATGGTTGAGCAGGCTATTCACCTCTTCAATATCTTCATTGTCAGTTGTAAGACTGGTTTTTGTACATATTGTCACTAGTTTGAACTCATTTATATTTAATTTTAGTCCCATTTTTCACTGTGTCCATTGCATTTCATTGCTATATTTTATCACTTGCAGATCCTTTGCATTTTCAGCTATTAGAGCAGTATCTTCAGCATAACCAAAGTTATTGATATTTCTTCTTCCAGTGGTAAAATCACACTTGTCTTCTTTCAATTCAATTTCCCATAATGTATATCCAGCATTTAGATTGAATAAAGAAGGGTAGAATATACACCATCATTGTGCTCTTTTGCCAACCTGGAGTCAGTCTTTTTATCATGTTCTGTCCATGTGACCTGTATATAACTTTCTCGTCCGAACTATAAAATGTTCCAGGATTTCCATTTTATCTAAGCATATTCCCCAGCTTGACATGATCAGTTGAAGCCCTTTCTATAATAAAGACATACTGATTTCTCCTTGGTGCAATTTGGCTTCCTCAATTATCCAGCATATATCAGCATTAATGTCCTCAGCTTTTTTTAAAGCCATCTTGAATATTTGGCATCTCCAGGGCTCTGATCTATATTTGATGATCTTAAGCATTATTTTACTGTGAAATTAAAGATATTATACTATAGTTTACATACTCTGCTAAGTTTCCTTTTTTGGTTTTGAAATGTACATTGACCTCTTCCAATCAATTGGCCATTGTGTTCTTCTCCATATTTATTGGCATAGATTGATTTGAACTTTTACTGATTTTTCTTCTGTGCTTACTATATTTCTGTGGGTATTCCATCAATTCCTGTAGCACTCCAACTGGGTAATTATCAAAGTGCTATTCTAAGTTTATTTTCTAGTACTAAATATTTGTATAAGTTAGGAATATTTTCTAAGGTATCTTTAATGTTGATATTAATGGTGCTTGCTGAGGTTTGGTGCTTTCTACTATTTTTTTAAAAAACATAATTTAGCCATGGTGGTGCAGTGTTTAGAATGCAATACTACAGGCTACTGACTGCCTGCTGACTGAAATTTGGCAGTTCAAATCTCACCAGGCTCAAGGTTGACTTGGCCTTCAATCCTTCTGAAGTCAATAAAATGAGGATCCAGATTGTTGGGGGCAATATGCTGACTTTGTAAACTGCTTAGAGGGGGCTGTAAAGCATTGTGAAGCAGTATATAAGTGACATTGCTATTTACAATATTTTAATTTTTTAAACAGGCTATATTGATATTGGCATAGCCATAAGAACTCTAAGAAGTGGGAGAAATACTTTAAATCAAGCTTTAGAAACTATAACACATTCCTTAGAACCTGATTTTGAGAGGATGGTTGGCACATGTGCAATGTGCACTAAATGTGTTGCCATAGCATACCCATTGTTAAATTGATACAGCTCATAAGTAAAGTCAGTAGTGGTAGAAACATCATTTAATGACTATATAGAAAGGTTTTTAGTAGAAGTGTATGATAAATTAGGTCTACAACTTAACAAAATATGGTACTTGGCAATCAGTAGTGATTATTTAAAGACTTAAAATATACCTTAGAATATTTAAAACCCAATTATATAATATTTTTACAAAAATTAACATTTTATAAACAAAGAAGGATATATTTAATTTTTGTATTACTAAATCTCTAGTAGTTTGCAAAATAGGTACAATATCATATTGACTATGTTTTTAATTATTAACCTTTAATAATTAACACATTTAACACACAACAAGCTACTAAGAATAGAATATTTACTTTTACTTGTTTGTATAGGAGAATCTTCTGGGGATAAAACACTGGAATGGTGATCTGATACTAAATATTCCTCTATGGATTCCTCTGGAACTTCTGAATTTCCTTTTTCTATGTAATCTATGGTAAGAATACATCCCATAAATAAAATTTGAAAATTCATCTGACAATATTTTTTGAATTCTTCTTATGTTGTATTTAATTTATGTAACTTAAATTCTATTGGGCAATCATAACTCATACAGCCAATTCTGTGATATTTCTTGATTTTAATGGTGATAAGTTACAATTAAATGTATCTACAACTAAAATTCTTACTGCACTAAAACTTCATTTTAGAAAATTTGATTCAGTAGTACAGTTACATTTTCAAAGTTCTATCATAGTATTATGTCTCTATAATCAAATGTTATGGTTAGTCCTTAATGTACAACAATAATTGAGATTGGAATTTCTGTCACTAAGAGATATGGACGTGAAGTGTGACCATGTCACCCAGCAGTGGCAATTCCGGCAGTCCTACCTGCCATCATTAACTGACTTCCTCTGTCATTAAATGAGGAACTTCCTGTTAGCTTGCAACAATAAAAATCAGTAGGAAAGCCAGTGGATAATGCAAGTCACAGGTCAACAAGCATGTAAGTGACTGCTACTGGCTGGAGGAAGGAGCAAGAGGGTATGAAGAGGATGTGAAGGAGTGCATGTGAGGTGCTACATGGGTCAGGTACAGCAAGGAAGGATGCAGGAAAGTACAAAAGAGGCATGGCGTGAGTTGGGGAAGTTGTGCAAGGGTGCAACAGAGGCAGCAGTGGGTTCCTACCGGTTCGGACCTATGCCTGTCACGTCCCGAAACTGGTTCTCAAGAGGCACCACCATCTTGTTTTTCACAAGCAAACCAGCACTAGTGCCTGCTGGAACCCACCCCTGAACAGAGGGTTCATGAGGGGTGTGTATATTCAAGGTATGTGTGAATGGTGTCACCTGTGTAAAAGAGGGTGTGTGGGAACATGAGGGAGTTCATGAGAGGCACTTGTGGCTCAGGAAGGGTCATGAAGGTTATACAAGGATGTGAGAAAAGATTGGGGAAGGTGCAAGAAGGACCCACAGAGTTGTTAAGATAGGATTCTATAAGTCTGTTCATGCTTACTGGGGATCAAATTAGGACTAAAGACAGCAAGACATGTAAATATAGGAAGGTAGGTTTATTTAAATATCCACAGTCCCTTCCCACTATCTCTGTATTTGTATGTTGGAATGCACATATAGAAAGCTTTTTCTTAAAGTAAAATTAAATGGAGAACACATATTAAGTCATCCAGTAATGGGCAATCTGCAGTTTCATGATAACCAAGCAATGAAAGAAATGGAGTGTTAGATCTAAAAACTGAGTAATTTTCAGAACCTGCTAGAACTACTTAATTTTAAATATGAAATAACTAGGAATTAGATTAGAACCCTTTGGTACAGTTTTCTTGGAGAAGAGAGTAAGGCAGATGCCAGGCTAAATGCAATATTACTTGACAGCTCTAAAAGCTATGGAAATTATTGTTATTTTAATGGATAAAACAAGCAAAGACAAGTTAACTATGTAGTGTAGAGTTCACAAAAGCAGAGAAAGCAATACAGATCAATTCACTAAATCGAAAAGGACTGATGTACAGAGATATCAAAGAAATAATACAAAATGTCAAAAAGGCAAAAAGATCCCAGATTATACATTCTAGATCCAATAGACATAGTTCAGGATTGAATTGTGGAGTGAGTAGTGCTCTCTAGCTTGGTTGTTTGCTTGCAGATGTTTCATTACAATACAATTAGATAGCATCATCAATTCAACATCATGTACTCATGATGTTAGCTAGCCAGGTAATGAAACATCTGCAAGCAAACAACTAAGGCCAGAAAGTACCTAGGACTCTACATATTTGTAGTCACAACAGAGAAGATAAAAGAGCAGAAATCCTTAATTGTTTGTGGCATTAAGGAATTGGAAAGGAAATGTTTATATAATGAGGCCAACATGCTGACACAGCTATTCATAATTCTGAAGCAGCCGGAGATTCTCCAGCCTCATAAAAAAGCTTCTATTTGCATGATTTGCACACTACTCCTTTCTCTTTTCCTACTATGTCTACTGGTCCAAGTTTCTATGAGTCTCATGACTAGAATTGACAGAGTTGTGGGCCATGGACCAGTTCTTTGTTCTCCCACAGGTAATCCTTCAGCCATAATTCTAATCAATTAGATATTGAAGTCCTTTTCAGAAGATTTGAGAGTACGAGATATCAGGTAATTCAAATTTTATTTCATAATCCTGGAAACAAAGTCCACCAGACAGAGATAATGATCAAATCCAAGGGAGATTATCCCAAATGGGATTAGCAGATTATAGAAGAGGAAGCCCATGGTAATCGCAAATCAAACTTAGCATGAAACTTCTTAGGATATTATCGTAAACAGTTGAATTTTTAGACCACAGTTAAGGGCAGCTGAGGATTAACACTCACTGGAAATGTGAGAATGCGGAGCCTAGAATGAAAGGGAGTTGTAGTTATTCGGTTGAAATAAGAAAACATATCCTTATTGGTATGTTAGCATGAACCAGCACTATTTCAATAGGAAACATTCAGAATTGGAGCCAAGTGATGGTGTTTATATCACAGTTTCAAAAACTAAAAGCAATCTACAACCAATAGTGCTCCCAAAGCAAGGTTTAAGATCTGGTTGAACAATGACAATATAATTATAGAATAAAATTCTAGGAATAATCACGATATCTGCTGATCCCAATCCAAAGAAAGGCAACACAGATCATGCCTGTTAGAGGTCATAGATGGGAAACAATTAAAAAAGATAGAGGAAAATAAACAAAAAAAGAATGAAGAAACTACAGAATCCAATAGTGCCTGAAGAAAGAAGAGTTAGAGAGTTTCTCATGATATTGTGGTAGTAAAAGAGAAGCTGAAGTATTTCAGAGTATTCTGTAGATAGTATAAAGTAGTCCTGCTCCAAAAACTGACTTTGAAATCTATTGAAATAGTAGTTTGCAGAGGCATAAATAGATACTCACAGAAGCCACAATAATCATAAAGTAAATCTTCATCTCCTGCAAAATCTAACCCTCAGAAAGCAACAGAAAACACATAACCCCCATAGTGATAACATTGGGGAAATTATACGTATCTTTAATAATTATACTAAAAAATTTGGAATGTGTGCCTCTAGGTTTATCTTGACTCCTGGCAAATCCCTGGACAATTCTATAATGTTTTCTTGGAAACATTTTGGGGATTTGCCATTGCCTTCTTCTTAGGGCCAAAAGAGAAGGACTGGACTAAAGTCATCCAATTGGCTTCACGCCTTATTGCAGGACTAGAACTCAAGATCTCCTGGTTTCTAGCCTGGAACTTTAAAACCATGAAACCAAATAGACTCTCAAGCAAACATATTTCTATTATAATGTTAACCATATAAAGCGAAGAGTTTAAAAGTACCATGTACCGAATATGCTTAAGTGGTAATTTTAATATACAATATGAAAATATAAATAATACAAATAAAATTGAGATTTTTGTAATTTAATCATTTTATATGACTTACATGATGTAACTGACTGACCTTGAAGCAATGCAGCAATTTGGAGTGACTGTTGCGATGGATGTTCTTTCAGAATATCTAAAACTGTTCTGCCTAAATTGTCCTTTATATTGGCATCAATTCCTGAAACACAGAATATAAAATAGGGGGAAAGGGATGTAATATGGAACATTTAAGATTCCAATCCTAAAACCCATTTTTTCTGCCTAGATAGTGCAGGAATTAAGTCAAGGTGAACAAAATATGAGATTAGCAAAGAGGAATTCAGCCAACAGACAGATAGATCTCTCCAGTTAGTCCAAACCTGTGGTTGGCAGGCATTGCTGTTTTTGCCAGCAACAGGCCTTGCATATCCTGGGGAACAAAGATGACTTAACTCTTCTGGATATAAGCCACTTTCTATATTCAGTCCTATCATGTGGGAACTGTTCTTAGTATTTTCCCTTGCATTAAAATTAACTGGTTGGGTATTCAAGTAGTACTGTCAGTAATTTAAGAAACATAAACTATTAATATGCATTCACAGAAACAGAAACACAAACACAGATAAAAACATATATCATTCAGCTTTACCCAAACTACACTAGCAGGATTTTGGAATTATTAGATAAAATACCCTTCCCCATTGCGCCATATTATTCTGAAATAAATAAATCTGAAATAAACCTTGGGAACTTTAAGCCTGGAGGACTTCAGATCCCAGAATTCCCCAGCCATAATATTTTAATGTATTTAATGTATTTAAATATTTTCCAAATCTCTTCATTATTTTATTATTTTAAGTCACCTAAAACATATTGTAACTAAACACCCGTCTTGGTATATGCAGTTATACCTCTTCTAAGATCAGCAACTCTTCATAATCATTCATGTCCTGATCACCTCAGGACTTGACTGCAACATGGTCTACTTGAGCTGCCCTGGCAGTGCAGGCAGTGATGGGCCTGCCTTGTTTTTGTTGTTGTTTAGTCAGTATGCATAGTCAGCAGACATACCAATACTCCTGCCTCTTATTTACCCAACTGGCTTTCCTGTCTAAGGGAGTCTAGGTTAGCACCCTAACTGTTATGCCAAACTGGCCATGTAATATGTTTGCTTCATGAGCTGCACTGGTTGCCAGTTTGCTTCTGGATATAACTGAAAGTGCTGGTCGCTACTTATAAAGACTTACACGGCATAGGGCCTGATTATATGAAGGTTCATCAGTCTCCCATGGTATCTGCCTGCCTCATCCAATTGGACAGGTGTCATTTGCTTAAACAATACCATCTACCAAAACCCAAAGCACAGCTTCCCTATAGCAGCACTTGCCTTATAGAAAGATATTCCCCAGGAGATTTGAATGATACCAACCCTACTAAAGTTTCAAAGGGCCTGAAGACCTAGCTCTTCATGCAAGTCTCTGGCAATTGTGACTGAAGCTCTCTACTTCTTTTTCTTTGTTTCCATCCAGGTTTGTTATCTCTACCATCTTTGTTCTTTTTTGTTTTGTGTTGTTTTCTTGTTATAATATTTAATAATGTCAAGCCATCCAGTGCCACTGAAAGTCAAGTAAAATGTATAATCTTTATTGTCATTGTACTTAAATAAAACAAAATTGGTTGGTATATAAATTTAATAAACAAACTGATTATTCCTGATATCTAATACCTATTTGATTTAAGAATAAGAAAAAATCCTGTATAACTGTATGAGAGTCAGGTCATTGTATCAGAGATCATTTGGAACTGGATACAAACTGAAAACTGGTTTCAAAGAAGTTTAAATAGCATTGTTAAACATTTAGAAATAACTAAAAATCAGTCGGGCAATCATTATTTACCTGTTTCTAAAAGAAGGCGTACAACATCTACTTTTCCAAATAAAGCTGCTTCGTGTAATGCACTCCCCTTTTCTGTCTAGAAAAAGAAAGTGTTAATAGAAATTATTATGAAAAATAATCTAATTATGTTAAACAGAAATAACTGTCATGGACAACATTAATTACAGAGGAATCAATGACTGGAGTTTAATAAATAATAATTAAACTCTGGAATATGGCCCATGAGAATCAATATAATGGAATGATACTCATTCAAAACCTGAATTATCAACTGCTTCACTGATACCTGATTTTGATACTACTTACTCAGAACAATGGTAAACAACTTTTTGATGTCCACCACCACATTTAACAATCGGATAGAATGCGAAATAGTTAAAATGGCAGTTTCTTAAAGAGATGGTTATTTTCTTTCTTTTTTAAAAACTATGTTTAAGCTTACTTTGAGAGCTTTGTGAGATAGAGAAAGGGTATGAGTGGACAAATATGGAGATAGACAGTACTTTTGGATGATTTTAATAAAGTTTTATAATATAATGTTCCTATTTTTGAATGAGAAGAATTGCCGGAATAAAAGGAAGACATAAAAAGCAGTATGCCAGCAATTTTATGATTGTAGTAACAATCAGACTTTCTGCCATAGTGAGTAAAATGGAATAGAAGTAATTGAACTTGGAACAGAAATTGTACATAAATATTCTACACCATCAACTTTCCTTCTATGGCTCCCTCTCCTCACTGGTCATGCAGCAGAATCTAATCAAGCTGTATTGTAGATTTTTTTTTAAAAATGCAATAGTTCACTTCCTTGCTCAAACCACTGTAGACATTTTCTTTTTTATTATTTGTAATATAAATTATCAACCTTATGATGCTTACGATATCAGGAAGACAATTAACAATGGCAGCAGGTAGTAAAACACCCCAATCAAAGCAGGGCCGAAAAGAATTGAGTGCATGTCAAGATTTGAACATTTTCTGACTTTTAGTGTACAATGTTTTTGGAATTTGGAATTGTTTCCATGGTAAAATTGAAGTACTATTCTCATCCTGAATAAAAATAATTGTGTGGGTTTAAAAAAAATATTTTAGTCCCTGTACATGTAAACAAAACAACAAAAGTAATAGTTGTGCATTATGCATTTTTCCAAACATATGTACAAAATCATTTAGTTAGGCACCCAAATATTAATAAAATTAGGTGTCTATTAACTATAGCAGAATAAATATGCTATTATCTCATTAGAATATACAAACCAAATATGTTTACTCTTCCCTCTCCCCCAAAATAGGTATGCATGACACAGTAGTTATAAGGCATAGTCCACAAGACAGTCCAAACAAGTGACTACCCTGTTTTCCCAAAAATAAGACCTCCCCACATAAGAAGTCTTCCCCAAAAAATAAGCCCTCCCCAAAAATATTTAAATACATGTGCAGCCGGTCCCTGCTATTTCCTCTGATTGCTTGTCGCGCAAACAACACGAGGTGAGGAGGCGAGGCCTGAGAGGGGGAAAAGAAGGGAGAACATGCCCCACACACCCCACACGCTCTTACCTAACAGCTGCTCCCACAACTCTATCCACCACACCCCTTCTGTCACGCTAATGGCTGCCACAAAAAGAGCGGTAGACATAGCAAAACACCTCATGCCTCGCTGCCGCAGCAGCGTAACACAGCAGCAGCCATGAGGTGACCACACTCACCTCCTGCACTTCAAAAATAATAAGACCTCCCTGAAAATAAGGCCAAGCTCTTATTTCAGGGGGTCAAATTTCAGGGGAAACACAGTATTACAATAAGTCCAGATTCTGCAATGTTTAGTGGAAGATTTACAAACATCACAGAAATGGAAGGGACCATTTTGGAAATTAACCTTGCCTTGTTCCACTAAGTTAATCTAAAAATATATCAATGCGATACAAAAAGTATTCCAAAAATTTGTATACAGTAAACTTACTAATATGAATCAGAATAAATTGATGAAAAAGCATTGCTTTGTGTTAAACAAAGACATAGCCTATAAATATCAGTTAATATAAATTTGAAAGGTAGATGAAATGCATACAGAACATGACAAACTATCATAATAAAACATCATTTGAATTACTGTAATGAGTTTATATTAATCATGAAGGTTATCAGATTGATCCATTACTTTCATATCATTATGTTATATCTAATTAAATGTTTGAGCACAGAAGAAACATTGGATTAACCAAAATATTATGCAAACTGATTCTCCTTAGCTGATGGTACCCAGAGCATGCTCCTCTTGCTACATCAGGTAAACAGGTAAAGACAATTGGGGAGAGACAGTCCTGTAAATAACTCAGTGAAAGTGAAGATGCTTGACTGCCTTGGCAAAAGCATCATGAAACTCCACATATTTGGCCAACAGGGGCTCTGTTTTTTTTGTTTTTGTTTTAGTAGCCCAACGATTCCATATGTTTTTGGCATCATTTGACAGAGAACACTAATGTGCTTGTAGACAAGGAAATCATTGGGTCAACCATAAAAGCTTAAAGATAAGCTGTAAGTCAACAGTTGATGTGACCAAGAGCTGGAGCTGCTCACGGTGCTGCTACCTATGCAAAATCACTGTTGCAGGGAGAATCCATCAATAATCTTGACTGATACTACAGGACTATGCATACAGGGATTCTATTCTGGTCCATAAAGGCAATGTTAATGAAGCTGCAAAATACCCTAGAACCAGGGGTGAAATTCAGCAGGTTCTGACAGGTTCTGGAGAACCGGTAGCAGAAATTTTGAGTAGTTCAGAGAACCAGCAAATACCACCTCTGGCTGGCCCCAGAGTGGGGATGGAATGGGGATTTTGCAGTATCCTTCCCCTGCCATGTCCACCAAGCCATGCCTACAGAACCGATAGTAAAAAAATGAATTTCACCACTGCCTAGAAAAGATGTTTGTATATATTTGGATCAGTCAATAATGGAACTTATAGCTCTACTGGGATCTGGAAGTTATTCAGGTTTGTGAATTTCACCCATGAACTTAGTGCCTCAGACACCCACATGCTTTTATTGTGAACTATAATAGGCAGTTTTTCTGTTGTATATCATAAGCAAATAAGTTATTATCTAGTCACATCCTGTTTTACCCCTAGTTGTGAAGCTAGGTTTTGAATATAGGATTCAAGGTTTAGAGAGCTAAGATGTTTAGTCATAACTGGCAGGAAATCCTTGGCAGCCAAGTCTAGCCAATCCTGTTCCAAGGAAGCTGACTATCACTGAGCCAGAATCACAGAGAACATCTAATATACTGCTTCTTCTTTGCTGTGAACAATTTGGAAAAGGCTATAAAAAATCTAGAGCTGAGCCCTTAATAATGTCTTACACTGTAGAGCTAGGTATGACTGCAACAGAGAATGGTTCTCATTGTTAATAAAATTCTGGCCTGCCTATCAATATTGTGAGAGAAATAAGTCACCATAAAGATTAATTTTAGAAGCTTTCCCTAAATGGTGGGAAAATGATTAATCAGGATAGCAAGTTTTAGTACCAGTTGTGAAACTTTAATTATCTAGCACCAGGTGGCTGTTGTAGACCTTTTAAGGGAGTGATGGATAGTGCATTCCTAAATCAGATTTGAGTCACAAATCTACTTTTTACAGGAGTAAAAATATTACTGAGCTTGCCCCACTAAAAAAAAATATTAGGAAACATAATTTAGTTGAGGGCAGAAACCAGTTGTTATGCCTAAACTACAAGTTATAAGTTGTCCTTATTATTTGCCATTATGAATGTATTAAATGTAAAACTGTAGGGTCATATGATTTCCCTGGCTTTATTTAAATAGTGCAACATTTTTTTAAAAAAAATTACTAACTTGGCAGCTGACATCCATTCCAGCTTCTAGCAGCTCTTGTACCACAGCTTTATGACCATTACGAGCAGCAAGATGTAAAGGAGTATGCTTTCTTGTGTTACAGCTCATCAGATTTGGATATGCATTGATTATCATCTTCACCACCCGCAGTCGGCCATATAAAGCTGCCAAATCCAATGGAGTTTCTAATTTGTTGTTTCTTATTGTGGGATCTGTAAGTTCTTCAAGCAAAAGAGCAACCACTTCTGAGTGTCCATACTGGGCAGCACAGTGCAGAGCTGTTTCATTTTCATTGTTCTGTTAAGAGAAAAAAAATCAATGCCTTCTCCAGAACACTATAATATAATACAATCGTTTCTGAGGCATGTTTTTAATGCATTGAGCAGATCTAGCAGCAAATCAAAAATTAGTTTTATTAATAGCTTTTAGATGAGTTAGTTCTGTTACCTCAGTTTCTCTTGTTCTCTAAATGATGCAATCGGTTCATTAGAAAGAGGAACACAAATCTTGATTGTATATAAAGTCTCATTTGAAAATGCATCTGCATATTTTGCTGAAATGTAATTTCCCCTTAACTATTTCCAATACTATCCTTATATATTCTGTCACAACTGTAAAATTAAAAATGGTAAAACATAATTGATTGAAAGCTATTTTTTTGCCAATTCAATACCCATTGACTGACAGAAAGCTTAATTATACAATTTTGAATATTGTCTTCTACTGCTTGGATCTTAAAATTACATTGCTTGAACAGAATCCCTTTGCTTATACAAAGATTCATTAATTTTCTCCGTAAGTACATTAAAACTCACACTGGACAGACTGCAAATCTTTAGATGCCAGTTTTTGAGTGATAATAAGGATTGGCGATACAATTGTAAATTCAATTGCTTTCTATTACACAACAGGATATTTAAAGTGAAACCAAACTATTATATCAGACAAGTCCATCTACAGAATATCTAAAATGCATTCATGTGAACTGTCCATATATCTCATATAACTCATTCCTACAGATTACTATAAAATATATAGAAAGAAGTATAACAGTTTTTCATTTTTATTTCAAAGAAAACATTTGCATACAACAAAAACACAATGTATAATCTCATGCAAATATTTCTTAATTAGTTAAGCAATACTCATGTTTTACAGGTATATAGTATTTTTTAAGAAATACATCATATCATAGCACAATTGTTTGTTAAAATTACACACCTTCCCATTAGAATTACCCTACCCTCCTATTAATTGGAATTCATATTTACATTATAAAAAGAATTATTTTTGTATGTGAAAAACTGCATTACATCATTTCATACTGATTCGGTTGTAGGACAGGCAATAAAACCTTGCATCCCAAGATAACAATTTACAAATATTACAAATAATAAATCTATTAAACGATATTAAAAGGAGCCCTGGTGGTGTAGTGATTAGAATGCACTATTGCAGGGAAGTGGAATTGTACTATAGATGTAGTCCTTGACTTGCAACCACAGTTGGGCCCAAAATTTCTGTTGCTAAGTGAGACATTTGTTAAGTGAGTTTTGCCCCATTTTACAACTTTTCTTGCCACATTTGTGAATTTGTGAACAACTGCAGTTGTTAAGTTGTTAACATCATGGTTGTTAAATGAATCCACCTTCCCCGTTGACTTTCCTTGTCAGAAGATCACAAAAGGTGATCACATGACTCCAGGAAATTGCAACCGTCATAAATATGAGTTGGTTGCTAAGTGTCTGAATTTTGATCACGCGACCATAAGGATGCTGCAATGGTCATAAGTGTGAAAAATGGTCATAAGTCATTTTTAATGCTGTTGTATTTTTAGTATTTTTAGTATTTTATTAGGATTTATAGGCCGCCCTTTTCCCTGAGGGGACTCAGGGCGGCTTACAATCATTAGGGAGGGGGTGCAATTCAAAATAAACAATATGTGAGCAAAATAAAGTAATAAAAACACAACTTGCATTCAACAGTCAACACTCGGGTGGGGCAAATTAGAGGCTTATCCCCAGGCCTGTTGGGATAGCCAGGTCTTGAGGGCTGCGCGGAAGGCCTGGACGGTGGTGAGGGTGCGTATCTCGACGGGGAGATCGTTCCACAGGGTCGGAGCTGCAACAGAAAAGGCTCTCCTCCGTGTAGTCGCCAGTCGACATTGACTGGCGGATGGAATTCGGAGGAGGCCCAGTCTGTGCGATCTTATTGGTCGGAGGGAGGTAATCGGCAGAAGGCGGTCTCTCAAGTACTCAGATCCACTACCATGAAGGGCTTTAAAGATGGTCAACAGCACCCTGAAGCGCACCCGGAGATCAACAGGTAGCCAGTGCAGCTCGCGGAGGATGGGTGTTATGTGGGCAAACCGAGGTGCGCCCACTATCACTCGCGCGGCCGCATTCTGAACTAACTGCAGTCGCCGGATGCACTTCAGGGGCAGCCCCATGTAGAGCACATTGCAGTATTCCAGCCTAGAGATCACAAGGGCTCGAGTGACTGTTGTGAGAGCCTCCCGATTCAGGTAGGGTCGTAACTGGCGGACCAGGCGAACCTGGGCAAATGCCCCCCTGGTCACAGCCGACAGATGATGGTCGAGAGTCAGCTGTGGATCCAGGAGGACTCCTAAGTTACGAACCCTATCTGAGGGGTATAAAATTTGACCCCCCAGCCTGATAGATGGAACATTAGCCAAATTGTTGGGAGGGAAACACAACAGCCACTCGGTCTTGTCCGGGTTGAGTACCAGTTTGTTAGCGCTCATCCAGTTCTTAACGGCCTCAAGACCCTGGTTCATCACGTCCACCGCTTCATTGAGTTGGCACGGGGCGGACAGATACAATTGCGTATCATCCGCATATTGATGGTATTTTATCCCGTGCCTCCGAATGATCTCGCCCAGCGGTTTCATGTATATGTTAAATAGTAGGGGGGATAAGACCGAACCCTGCGGCACCCCATATTTTAGGGGCCTCAGGGACGATCTCTGCCCCCCGACCAACACCGACTGCGACCTGTCCGAGAGGTAGGAGGAGAACCACTGCAAGACAGTGCCTCCCACCCCCACCTCCCGCAGTCGTCGCAGAAGGATGCCATGGTCGATGGTATCGAAAGCCGCCGAGAGGTCAAGGAGAACCAGGATGGACGCATGGCCTCCATCTCTGGCCCTCCAGAGATCATCGGTCAATGCGACCAAAGCGGTTTCTGTGCTGTAACCGGGTCTGAAGCCGGACTGGAAGGGGTCAAGGTAGCTAGCTTCCTCCAAGGCCCGTTGAAGCTGGAAGGCCACCACCTTCTCAACAACCTTCCCAACAAAGGGAAGGTTGGAGACAGGACGGTAGTTATTTAAAATGGCTGGATCCAAGGATGGTTTCTTCAGGAGGGGTCTCACCACCGCCGTTTTAAGTGCGGCGGGGAAGTGCCCCTCCCGAAGGGAGGCGGTTACGACCGCCTGGATCCAGCCACGTGTCACCTCACTGCTGTTGGCAACCAGCCAGGAGGGACACGGGTCCAGAATACAGGTGGAGGCACTCACAGCTCGAATGGCCTTGTCCACATCCCCAGAGGCAACATCCTGAAACTCAACCCAGAGATGGTTTGCCAAGTGATCCTCTTGTGTCCCGGCTGGATCTGCAGCGGTGGAGTCCAAGTCCGACCGAAACCGAGCAACTTTGTCCGCTAAGAATTGGGCATAATCCTCAGCTCTACCCTGCAAGGGTTCCCCCGTATCCCTCCTATTTAGGAGGGAACGGGTTATCCTAAACAGGGCGGATGGGCAGGATTCAGCGGACGCAACCAAGGTGGCAATATGAGATCTTTTTGCTGCCCTAAGTGCCCTGATGTACTCCTTGGTGCAAGTTGTTAGGAGTGCTCGGTTCGACTTGGACTTATCGGACCTCCACAAGTGCTATAGGCGTCTCCTCCGGCGCTTCTTCTCCCGGAGCTCCTCGGTGAACCAAGGAGGTCTCCGGGATCCGCTGACCCGGAGGGGCCGTAGTGGCGCAATCCGGTCAAGAGACTCCGATGTAATTTCAAATGGTCACTAATTGTACTGTTGCAAGTCGAGGACTAGCTGTATATAAGACATAACTACATCTCTGCAAAAATACAATAGAACAATGATAAAACTGACTTGAATGCATTTGGATCAGTATAAAAGAGGAAAAAATGACATTACACTACAGTGTACACTACAGGCCACCCAACCAAACAGATTTTTGCTACCCTGACATCAATTGGGAGACAAACTCTGCACCTAGTGGAAAATCAAACAGATTCCTGACAAACCTAGCAGATTCTTTTGTCTCCCAAAAGTTAGACTAGGGAATTAAGGGGTCAGCCATACTGAACTTAATTCTCACTAACAGAGATGAAAAGATAGATGCTGTTGAAGGAACCTTGAGGGGGTGGGGTGACCATGCAATATTGGATTTAATCATTATGCAAGCACAAACAATAGAAGAAAGTTAAACTAGATTTTTAGACTTTAAGAGAGCTGATTTTAAGAAATTTGAGAGACCTTGGGAAAGATTTCATGAACGAAAATCCTCAAGAGCAAAACAACCCAAGAAGCTTGGAAAACTTTGAAAAGTGAGATTATAAAAGCCCGGTCTAGCATTCCAATGAAAAAGGAAAATAACAGGTCTCAAAAGAAACCAGCATGGCTACGCAAAGAACTCTATGATAAACTGAAAGACAAAAAGGACAAGTATAAAAAGTGGAAAGAGGGGCACATTACGAAGGCAGAATATCAGCAAATAGCCTGAACCTGCAAAGATAAAGTCAGGAAAGCTAAGGCTCAAAAGGAACTAAGGTTTCTGACAAAAGTCAACAATAACAATAAATACTTCTTTCATCATGTAACACCCCTCCCCCCGCCAAAAAAAGCCAAGGAAATGATTGATCCATTAATGGGAGAAAATGGCAAGGAGGTGAAGAGCAGTAAGGAGGAAGCAGACCTGCTTAACTCGTTTTTTGCATCTGTCTTTACACAAAAGGAAAGAAGTAGTCCAACCTATAAAAAAACCCATTAAAATACAGATTTGGAATGAAAGTCAAAATAAGTAAGAAAATGGTTGGGGAACACCTATCCATTCTGTACTAATTTGAATCACTGGGATCAGATGGATTATACCCCGAGTTCTAAAGGAACTGGCTGATGTGATCTCAGAACCATTGAACCAGAGGTGGGTTGCTACCACCATAGGTAGGTGAACTGGTAGTGAATATTGTGACTATTGTGGGTCGCTGAATCGGTAGGAACAGCAGGCTCACACGACCCTGAACTGGTTCCCCGGTCGCTCTGGCATGTTTTTTGACATTTTCAATGTTCTGTGCACTCGCAGACCTATTTACAGGCAACTGCACATACATGCACAAATCACGTGTGCACTAAACTGGCAGTAACACCAGCAGAAATCCACCCCTGCATTGAACCATATATTTCAAAGATCTTGTAGCACCAGGAAACTACCAGATGACTGGAAAAGGACTGATGTATTTCCCATCTTCAAAAAGGGGGGGGGGAATGGATCAAGGAGACCTGTCAGCCTGACATCAATACTTAGGAAGAGTCTGGAAAAGATAAGCAATGAATCTGTGAACACCTAGAGGCAAACAAAGTCATAACCAGAAGCCAAAGTGGGTTTGGTAAAAACAGATCATACCAGATAAATCTTACTGCATTCTTTGATGATGTGACAAAATAAATAAACCAGAGAAATGCTGTAATTTACTTGGACTTTAATAAGGCATTTGATAAAGTAAATCACAACCTACTATTTGATAAGATAGAAAATGTGTCTAAAACAGCATCACCAATAAATGGGATTCATAACTGGCTGACCAAGAGACCACAGGCCAATGTGTAGACCTTAATGGAACCAATGTTTAGTATTTAATATAACAGCATCTACACGGAGGAAATGTGCAGTGGAGTAACCCAAGGCTCTATCTTAGGTCCAGTACTCTTCAATATCCTCATCAATGATTTAGATGAGCAGATAGAAGGGGAACACATCAAATTTGCAGATGACGTCAAGCTGGCAGGAATAGCCAACACTCCAAAAGATAAGCTCAAGATAGAGAAGGATCTTGCCCGACTCGGACACCTGGCCTTATATAACAAAACAAAATTCAATGATGAGAAAAGTAAGTTTCTATATTTAGGCAAAAAACCCCAATGCAGAGGTAAAGAATAGGTGGCACCTGGCTCAATAGTAGTAATTATGAGAGGTAACTTGGAGTCCTAGTGGACAATTATTTAAAAATGACCCAGCAATGTCCTGAAGTTACCAAAAATGCCAACACAGACCTAGGCTGCATTAACAGAGAGATACAATCATGATCACAAGTGTTAATATAAATTTATAATGCCTTGGAAAGACCTCTCTTGGACTATGGCATCCAATTTTGGTTGCCACAATATTTTAAAAAATCTAGGAAGAGTGTAGAGAACAGCAACAAAGATGATTAGGGTAGTGAAGGCTAAAACATATGAAGAACTGTTGCAGGAATTCAGTATTAACGAAAAGACAGATAAAAAGCACCTGAAGGCATGACAAGAAACAATGCACGGAAACTAATCAAGGAAAGAACCAACCTAGAGCTAAGGAGAAATCTCCTGACAGCTAGAATAACTGATCAGTGGAATACCTCCAGAAGTTATGAGTGCCCCAATACTGGAGGTTTTTAAGAAGAGACTGGACAACCATTTGTCTGAAATGATATAGGGATTTCTGCTCAAGCAGGGAGTTGGTCTAGAAGACCTCCAAAGTCCCTTCCAACTCTGTTATACTGTTAACTGATTAAATAAATAATAAATAAATATTATCAGGTATATTTTTCCATCTCATGTCAATGTCCAATATTGCTTACAACATTTGTTTAAATAATCTGATGCACTCTCATCTTGTCTAGTCAAGGCATCCCAGGAAGTGACATTGGTTGTATTCATGTGGTAGTGAATGCCTTTTTGTGGAAGGTGTGCTTTAGAAGAGGCAATCATTCACATTTTCTTAAAGAAGCCATTGTTGGACACCAACAGAACTAGGCAATTCTCATCCAGTTTCCAACTTTCCCTTTTCAAGTTTTATTTTATTTATTAAATATGTATGATGTCCATTTTCTCAAAGGTTGTTGAGAAGTTTGTTGTCTTGTAACTCCGCATGGTCCTGGAGGAAGCAAATTAACTGCACGCCTTTCAATCAGGATTCAATCCTGGTAATAGCATACAGACAATATTGATCAACTTTTGCTAGACTCAGGATGGAGGTAATGTATCCATCCTGGTCCTAAGTCTCTCAGTCTTTGATAATATCAATCATGGTATACTTCTGGGTAAGCTCAGAAGATTCGAAATATGCTCTTGCACTAGTTCTCCTTCCTTCAGAACTGATTCCTATCACTCTGGTAGGTGGGAAAAGTTCCATGGCTGAATATCCTGCTTCGCAAGGTTCCTTGGGGCCTTGTTCATTCCCTGTTCCTATTTAACATCTCCATCAGCTCCTGGAGAGGCCATCCATTGAAACTGGATGAAGTGTCATTAATACAGCAATAATATTCAACTATATATATTTGCCATGAATTCATTAAATGATGCTATCAGTGCTCAGAAGCCACGGAAGCCTGGATGGAGAAGAACAGGCTTCAGTTCAGCTGGTGATTATGGATTTTAAGACTTGACCCTCAGATCTACAGCTGTTCCATATTTAGAGGTAGAGCACAATTTGAGGGTCTTCCCAGATTCACCACTCAGACTTGAAGGTAGTCTGGCTAGGAAGGCCTTTACACAGCTTCACCTTGCGAACCAATTGAGCCCAGTTCTGGATTTGGATGCCCTATTTTCAGTCATTAATACCTTATGTACTTCTTGGTGGGTTTTATATTAATGTGATTTAGATGGTCTGTCCTTGAAAAACTGGAAGCGGTCCAAAGTGCAACAGCTGGCAGTTTGGGGCATGCCATGATATGCCAATTTAATACCCCTGTTCTGTGAGCTGCACTGTCTTCCATTTAGGTTCTAGGTACAATACAAGGTGACATACAATTTAAGGTGCTGGCTATCATCTGTAAAGTTCTACATGGCACAAAATCAGATTATTTGTGGGACCGCCTGTCTCTGATTATTTCAGCCTGCTCTATCAGAATTAGCATTGTTGTTATTCTCCAGGCCCTGTCTTTTAGACAGCATCGTCTTGTGGGACCTAGCAATCATATTTCCTTTATCATTGAACCTGTCTTATGGAACAGCATCTCCCCCAAGGTGTGGATGGCCCCAATTCTGTTGGCCTTTTGGAAGATATTCAAAAACTTGGATTTACCCACAGGCATTTATTCCAGGTGGTTCAGTGAGTATAGTTTGATTGGTTTTCTGGTGTGTTAGTGATTCAAAGCAGGGGGTTTCTTTTTCATGGATGCTATTGTATCACTGTTTTTCTAATATTGGATTTTTAAAATTCTAACTGTTTGGTTTTGATTTTGATTTTAACCTTCTATGCGCTGCCTAAAGCCACTTTGGTTAAATAGGTGGCTATATAGATTTCCTAAATAATTAAATCTTGATATGATTTGCTTGAAATAGTACATTATTAATGCTAGTTCTATTTTAGAATATCATTTAAAAAAAATATTGCTTAATATTTAGAGTAGACAGAAACATCTTTCATTCCAGAGCATTACTAGTAGCAGCAATATTTTTTTAAAAAAGTCTAGATGAGTAGATAAATAGATGAATAGATGAAAGAGATATGAAAAGTATTATATTTTCAGTTTCACATATGTTGAAATAATCCCTTAGTGTTGGGAAGCTGTAGTGTTGGGGGTCACTTATAAATATAATCAAATATACACACATTAATCAGCCATTATTTTCCAGGAAAAGAACAATCCAGATTTATATTTTAATCCCTAGAAATATTTTTAAAATAAGTTTTACTTTAATTTCATCAATTCTCTGAACACCAATATCAAATTTTCATTCTACTTCTAACCATTTTTCAATATAAAGATATCAAAAATTGCAAATCATGACAACTAGTATCTTAACGAACTTTATTTTAGTCCTATCATTTCAACTGTGTTATTACAATTGTTTACATTGGATAGATATTATATTTAACACAAGTAACAAAAAGTACTGTGTTTATATGCAAGTATTGGGTTTCCCCATTTAATCATATTTTTGCAATATAGATTTTTGCCAGAAAATATGTAGTAGAACAGTCTCAGCCACAAGCATAATGAATATATTTTATAAGCCATGCACGCATAATTGCTTAATTTAAATATGCAATGAAGTATTCGATTTCTCATACATGGTTACTTTGATACTTCATGTATATAAATTACAGGAATAAAATATGTATCTGGAAAAGCACACATTGAGCTTGGGTTATACATTTTACCCAATTCAATGTATATGAAAAGTACTTGCAAAGAGCATGTTCCAGCAAAATTCAGGATGACTTTACCTGGGACTCAAGATGCAGATTGAAACTGACTAAAACTGAGATTGTCTAGTCAATTTCAATCTTGTGTCAATGTCATTGATAAAACCCCTCTGTTGCAGTTCTACTGCAACTGCTGAGTTGACCCTAAGAGAAAAAGGAAAAGGGAGGGAAAGTAGAAAGCAAGGAAAAAGACAGAAATAAGGAAGATAGAAAAACAACAGATTTACAGAGTAAGACACACAAAGGACAAGAAAAGAACAGAAAACAGGAAACAGTTTTTGAATCTTCTCTACTTTCCATATGGCTTTTTGATATTTTCATACATTAAAGATTATTATGATAAAGATTATTATGATTATTATGTGATTCTTCACATAAAACATATGTCAATGAGATTATAAAAGGCTTAAAGCCAGAATATTATTCTGCACTAATATTTATTTATTAAAAAGAGTAATAATTCTTCTCAAGTAAACATAAATTTAAATCTTAAATTTATTTTAGTTGAAGATCTTGCTTACCTCTCTTTATGTTCAAGATAATAAACAAGATGTGGCACTTTTACTGGAAATGCTAAAATACTTTTCAGAGCTAGATAGAAAATTCTTAAGAGTTAATCATTTCAGCCTGGATATGTCCTATTGTGCTCTGTAAACATATGTTCTCCTATTATTGGATTGTGGTTATTGCTGTTTTGATTTTAAAGCATTTTCAAAAACTTTATATTTGTTTATTATTTATCTTATATATTGTATAATCTCTGTGTGTGTGTGTGTGTGTGTTCTTAAAATAATGTCTGTGCTAAAACTATTCAATGGGTATATTAAAATGTGTCATGATTTTCACGTAAGTAACTCCAAAATATTTCAGAAATAAAATGTAAACTGTTAAAAGGACCACTGAAGTTCTCTCCTTCCATGAAATGGCAGTGCGGAGAAAATCTTGTGTTTTTTAAAATTACATTCCATTTCTATGTTATATCTTGTCCCCAGAAAACTGGACCTTCCTGGATAATATTTAGAAAGACCTAAGAATCAAGTTTTTCCATGGATCTCTCAATTTAGCAAGATTTATTATTTTTAAGAATTTGCATGGTCAGTTAATATGGATGCTAGGCTGATTTCTATCAAGTTGCATTACTAATTTTATAGCTTTAATAGCTTTATAATTTTTTATACAGTGAGTCCTTATTGGCAATATATAAACAAACTAAATAAAATAAACAACAAAAAGGATCTTATTTCTTTTCATCCATATTTCCAAAAAAGTAACAAAACCTGATATGTTTAGCAGATTCCTGGCTTATTATATGTGAATCAGGAATTGTATTTCAACATAATTTCTAACCAATTGTTTAAAATATCAACTTTAAATACTTGTTTAACAAGCTTACTTTTAAACGATTCCTCATTTACATATAATAAACCAAGAGAATCCTTCTATACTTCACACAACTTTCTTTCTCTGCTAATTCTCATAGTTGTTTAATTATTATACTATAACATTTTTCGTAGTAAACATCAGTCACCTACCCAATTATTCTTTATGAATATACTGTTATTTCTTTGTTCTAACATTACACTCCTTGTCATAAGTAACACTTATCACTCCAGTTTCCTGATTTTAAATTTATAATTTGTCCAGTACTTGCAATTTAACAATTGGATTTTTTTTTAAAGCAACCAGAAGTAAACTATAACTTCAGATACAGTAACTTACTTTCATACATTTTTCTTTCTTTCTTTTTCATAAACATGCCTATAAAGAAATCAGCTATTACATTCTATGGCTACAATTCCTGGGAATAAATGTTATTTTCAATATTCTGAAACTCTACATTAGATGATCTTACACCAAAACTATAGAAAATATGTAAAAGTAGTATTCTGATTTTTTTTCAATTTAACAATGAAACAAAAGTTTGTTTTAAACAGCGACACATTCTACACTCTTTTCAACTAGAAATCTGACAAACAAGCCAAATACTCAAATTTTCCATTTTGTAATATTCATTTATATTAAATATATTTGAAATGTTCTCTAGATTCCTCAGATTCACAGTGTATTTATTTTTTCTAGATTTTCCTAAATATATTTTAGGAGAAAGGAAGAAGGATGACTAGAACGGTTTCTTTGCCTTTTAATGGTCCTATACAGTAATAGCTACAGATGCAAAAAAACAAGTCTTTTCCCTCCACCAGTTTAAAATAGTAATAGCTTACCCATTGCCATCCTATTATGTCTATAATATTTTCTAGACGCAAACTCTTTAGAAAACAATACTGTAATGGTAATGGTATGGATTTCTAGAACACATTGTCTGATAATACCAAGACTTTTGAAAGAAATAATTTCTGCTGTTTTAAAATCACTCTAAGGGAGTACATGGAAGTGGTAGTACGTTTCTAGGGTTATATCTGATGCAATCTAATAGACCATTCTATCAGACTGTACATAATCATCAAGACTTTTTTGACCAATAATAGATAATATGATGATGAATTATACTGCTGATCATGTTTTTAATTGATTGTAGATCGCTTTTATATCTATCTTTATATTGGTTCTTAATTTATTTTATTGGATTTTTTTAACCTATTGTTAGTTGTCCAGGGTCACTTAGATGAAATAAGCAGCCATTCAAAACAATTCAAATCAACTTAATGTCTCATTTTATGAAATGCTACCAGTGTTTAATAGCCCACATTGTTGTATATAAGATGGTTGGGGGGAATTAACGTTTTGCACAGCTTATAAATCTTTAAAGATAGTAGTAAGGTTGTTACAAGTTTCCAGTTTTTAAAATAATTGATAAAAAATATTTACAGAAATAATATACCACTGTTAATTTAAATAGACCTGCTCTTAACATTACTTCAGATTCTTTTGATTTTAAGATGCAAAACTGTTAGCATAACAATATAATTTTGCTATTCATTTACAGCCTGGAATTACAATGCTTCTCTGTAACACAACCAACCTATAAAAACCAATAGCACTTGTTTCAAATATTATTTTTATTATCTCAATGATAAAATAAGATCTGCTAAAAAAGAAGACTGAACTAAATACAATATCATAGTAATTACCCAAAAAATCTATTTTGATGTCAGATGTTTGCAAAATTGTTCTATATTGTATAAAACCTCTCATCCATATAACCCTTACCCAGATAAATAATTCTTTGCCGTGAAGGAACTTCATATGAATCCAGTCATATTTCTGTAAGAACAAAAGGATACTTACTTGTGTTTGCTGAAGATATAAACAAATAAATTTAATAATATCACCTGTTCATTCACTCTGGAATGTGATGGCCCATGATGGATAAGAATCTTCACAATCTCTACATCTCCTTTCCAAGCAGCCAAGTGTATAGGAAAATACCCTTTATTATCTGCCACATTAGTGGATGCTTCATATTGAAGTAATTTGATAACTACATCCCTGAAAAATATTTTAAAAATGCACTAAGGATTGACAGATTCCTTTACAAAACTGTGAATTTATAGCACATACTGACAAAATATACCAAAACAACCACAAAATTATTCTTATGACACTGTCATCAATGCTAAGAAGCAGAAAGCAGATGTGTTTAAGAAATTTAGAAATGATTATAACTATTATAATCATCATACTCTTTAAATCATCACTGAATAAGAGATTAGAAATTATATATTCATAAAAGGTTTACTCTCTTGAGACATGCTTTAATTTGGAAGTTGGTAGTTAATGGCTAGATCTCATATTACAAAACAAATATAAATCACAGAAATTGAAGAAATGATTCATATTAGAGGTTCACAGTTAAAGATTTTAAAACTCCTATTTTCCTTCAATCATATAATAGTAAAAAAAAAACGGTCACTCTTATAAGTTCTGTAAACTATCTCTCTAGCTAGAAAGAATTGCTAAGACTGGAATTTTGTTTCATCAACCACTGAATTTCAAGTAGTTGTTTATAACTAGGCACCATAACCCAGCATCCCCAACCTTTCCAGGTCCACAGACTGGCAGCGATGGTGGCAGGATGAGAGGATGGAAAAGGGATGGTTTTGTGCATGCGCCCACAGCTTTTGTGGACTGGTTCTCAACAGGTCATGGACCAGTACTGGACTACAGACCGGGGGCTGGGGACCCTGCCATAAATAATTACTAGAAATTCTGGATATCACATACAGAAGGCATGGCTGCCCTATGTTATTACTGGCCACTGGATCTTCTTGGACAAGCAAGGTTACAGAAAAAGTTCCTGCTCCTGTTGAACTATGTCTCCTAAGCAACATCATTTTTATCAGATTTGGTGTGTTCCTATATTCTTTGATTGTTCAGTAATAGTAATAAATTCTGATCTGTTTTTTATTCCTCACTACTTCCCTGGCCCTGAAAACTAGTTTTATCTCTTGTCTTGTCTTTTTTGGTACAATTGTTGATTCTTGATGGTTATCTCATGCTGACAAACTGCATATGATTCAACCCTGATATTCCAACTCTAGTTCCTCATTGCATATATCTCATTTTTTTTCAAGATCCTAATTTCCTAATCACATTTTGATTCCCTTTCTTTGATCTTTTAAAGTACCAGATTTTTCTTCACTATCTTTTTTTCCTTCAAGAACTACAGTATATTAGATTCTCTATGAAATTCTATTTTGAAAATATTTCATAAGAGCAGTAGCAGATAAAAAGATTGCATGTACCAAAAGAGAGCACATTGCAAATAAAATATGATAAATAAAACATTCAAAATCATTTCTGAAAGTCTTTGAAAAACCAATATTCATCCATTGAGCCATCCATTTATTTATTTTATTTATTAGTTTGTCAAACATGTACCAGATAACAGAAATAAGTATGAATGTGTACATGAACAAAGGAAATGAATACAAATAAATGGGGACAGTAGGACAGTGACGGTAAGCATGCTGGTGAGCTTATGCACGCCCCTTTACAGACCTCTTAGGAATGGGTTGAGGTCCATGGTGGACAGTTTAAGGTTGAAGCTGTGAGGGTTTGAGGATATAACCCAAATAGATATTTTATTGTAGATCACATATTACAAAAACTATATGTCTTGACCATAGATATTACCTCTCCCAACTCAATTCCAAACTGGAATGTCTCTTTACTCTCCCTAGAGGAGCCCCCTCTACTTTAACCAGTGATTCCCCTACAGTCCATTCATTCAAGTTATATGTTACTCGATTTCTAAGAATAACAGCTTACTGATAATAACAAAAATTAAAACATAAAAATAATTATGTAAGTATAATATGCCTCCCTGATATGTTACTGTTTGGCAGAAAAATCTTCAAGCATCTCCAAATGTTTCTCCGAGCAGCCATGAACAGTCAGCAGTTGAAAAATATAACACGGAGGGTATGATCTAAATACAAATACAAATAACGATGCCAGTTGCCATTAGAATTGCCATCACTAAGCGATGTGGTCTTAAAACATGGCATCACATAACTGTACCATTTTGCAACAGCAATTCCAGCACTCAACATTGCCAGTAAGTGAATCACTGTAGGCCATTAGTGTGGATGTCACACAATCATTTTGTGACCTCCTGTCAGCTTCCTCGTGGCACGACAAAACCGCGCTCGTCAAAATAGCAGTGATAAAACCACGTCGCTAAAGCCGTGACGTCATCACCGCCGCGACAACAGCGGTGGCGACAGAAGAGCGCTTTAAAACAGCGCGGCGGCAGAAAGCCGATTTAAATTAAGGTAAGGGTTAGGATTAGGTTTAGGGTTAGGTTTAGGGTTAGGTTTAGGGTTAGGTTTAGGGTTAGGTTTAGGGTTAGGTTTAGGGTTAGGTTTAGCGTTAGGGTTAGGGTTAGGGTTAGGTTTAGGGTTAGGTTTAGGGTTAGGTTAGGCTGAGTGCTTCGGAAGGCGCGGATTTGCCCTCCGCCCTTATGTCAGCGCGGTAAGGTCGCATTTGCTTTAGCGATTCGGACGGCGTGGATTAGCACGCGCGCTTATGTCTCTGCTGATAAGGGCTTCGCGGTATTGTGGTGGAACCCAGCTTCCCCACATCTGCTTGTTGGAAGCCAGCAGAGAAGGTTGCAAATGTTGACCAAGTGACTGCAAGGAAGCTGAAATGGATGGAGCTCTGAGGACCAGTCAAAAATATCATTTGTTCAGTGCCGGTGCAAGTTTGAACCACTGCTGGATGAGTAGTCATTAACCAATGACCATCTGTACCTGAGAATAGTTTCAGATATGTATGACAACTCTAGGAAGGCTCAAGCAAGGGATAATTGTAGATGACATTCTCCCAAATGTGGGGAATGTAGCAATCTTCTTTTACTAGATCATACTGAGTAGACATATTCAAGCTTGGTTCTTTTCTTGCAGATGATTCATTATCCAACTAGTTAACTAGAACTAGCTTTTCAACTGGTAAAACCAAATTTCCCAAAAAAAGAAAATTCAGTGTTCCATGTAGGTCACAAGATGGCACTAGTCTGCTACAAAGTAAATGTTCTTTACTAAGATTATTACAAAGTATTATAGGAGCCAAGGTGGCGCAGTGGTTAAATGCAGCACTGCAGGCTACTTCAGCTGACTGCAGTTCAGCAGTTCGGCTGTTCAAATCCCACCAGGATCAAGGTTGACTCAGCCTTCCATCCTTCCGAGGTGGGTAAAATGAGGACCCGGATTGTTGTTGGGGGCAATATGCTGACTCTGTAAACCGCTTAGAGAGGGCTGAAAGCCCTATGAAGCGGTATATAAGTCTAACTGCTATTATAGATTTAGAGAATATCCTAGAAGCAAAAAAAAAAAAAAAAAGAATACCTTTATGTTTTCAGTCAACCCTTATCGATAAAAAAAGTGTAGACTTTAGCATGACACAGAAATACAAATCACAAATCTAGTGCAGATTCCTGGTTAGAATGTTGTATCTTTTTCTACAGCTAGAAAATTCTTTTGAAGTAAAGGATCTTGTTTGCTTTTACTTGGACTTTTCTTTTTCTGTGGTTCAAAGCTTGAATCAGAGGCTGCAAAGAAATGATCATCATTATTTTTTTCCAATTTTGATCCAGTTATTTCTCTGGCATTTTACTTGTAATTCTAAAAGAGCATTGGCTTTTCTGTTTTCAGCAAAGCAATATGGTAAACTGCAGTGACGTGCAGTCAGGGGAGGCAGGGGAGGCAGAACCTTACCACTGTCATCATGAAAAGAAAAAAAATGTAAAAGGAAAAAGGCGAGAGCTGAGGTCAGGCTGAGCTAGTTGCTGCCAGAGTCATCATGGATGACTCTGCTTAACTGTTTAAAAAAGCCTCTTAAAAAGCGCCCTCTTACAGGAGGAAGCAGGAGAACGACGTGCCTCATCTAGTCTGACTTTAGACGTTTTATGATCACTCGAGCAGAGTTAAGCAAGGGTTAAAAGCCAAAAAGTTCCTGATATAGGTGAGGCATGTCGTTCTCCTGCCTCCTCCTGTAGAGGGCGCTTTTTAAGAGGCTTTTTTAAACAGTTAACCAGAGTCATCCACAGTGACTCTGGCAGCAACTAGCTCAGCCTGACCTCAGCTCTTGCCTTTTTCCTTTTACATTTTTTTTCTTTTCAGGATGACAGGCAAGAGCAGAGTTGAAATCCTCTCTGAAACAGCTGGAAAAGGTACGTGTGGGTCGGAGGGAGGGGAAGGAATTCAAACTTCATCCTCCTGGGGCGGGGCTTTGGGCAAAGGCTGGAGGGAAGTGCTCTCCCTCCCCAAGTGTAGTTTGATTGCAGGCAGAGCCAGATTGTCTTTTCAAACCTGTAATCAGTGAAGCTGGGCTGGATCCTTCCAGGGCTGGGGGAAAGTGTGTGTGCTTCAGTATGGTTCTTTGACTGGCTTCCTGCCTCCTCCTGTGGTCTTCCTGACTCCTTCCAGTCCAACTTTGTGTGTGCGTATATGTGTGTGTGTGTGTGCTTGTTTGAGAGAGAGTTTGTTTGAGTGAGAGAGGGAAGGGGGTAGGAGAGATAGTCCAGTCCAACGTGTGTGTGTGTGTGTGTGTGTGTGTGTGTGTTTGAGGGGGGGAGGGAGGGAGAGAGGGAGGGAGGAAGGAGAGGAAGGGAGAAGAAAAAGAAAAAGAAAGAAGGAAACTTATTTTGCAAAGGAGAAAAACAAATGCTGTCGCTTTAAATTGGAACTGAGCATGCCTGGCTGTGGAATTCTGGGAGTTGAAGTCCACAAGTCTAAAAAAAATTGTGTCAGTGCCTCACCAGCCATAAACCTCACCGCATGTCACTGGTAAACGGTGTACGTAACAAGAACATTTCTTCCTCATGGGAATGGCTATTGAAAAGATTTGAGTCTGCAGACTGCATTATTGTGAATGGCAAGAATTCTGACAAGGAAGTTACTTTTACAATCATTCAATAATTAACAATAATTTACAATACTTATGTAGGAGATGAGCAGGCTCAGCCTGAGGGAGGGGTCAAACACATCATTCTTGAGTTCCTTCATGCCACAAGAGATCTAAGTCCAGCCCACCTTGAATTCCATTGACTCTTATTTACCCCAATTTGCTTTAACTGTTACTGTCAGATTCTTGTAAACAGCATAAGCAATAAACCTTATATTCATTTGAACTGCTTGGACTTCTGATTTTCCCATGTTTGACAAATTCAAGAAAATATTATATGGGTATAGCTTAAAAGGTTTTTCTTTTTTCAGTGCACTATGATAAGCACCCACTGCATGGTAACACTCATTTTAGAAATCCTGGTCTTAATCCATCAAAAGTCTGAATATTGTTCGTTCAGATAAAAGATGGTAGCAATATTATTTAAGTAGTCTGATCATGGAGGAGTCAAGCATTTCAAATTCAGCATGCCTAACCTTATCTGGAACCTTCTAACTGCACTTGCAAGCAGGATCAGGGATATGTTGGAGGCATTAAAAGATGCCTCTCTAAAACAGTAAGTAAAATGCCCAACAAGAGGAGACCATATTCTAGGCTTAGCAATAAAGGAGAACATTTGTAGTTTATGGTTGAAACAAGGGATTCTTGGTACTTTCTGAGCTTGGTTATTTTCTTGGAGACAATTATAACCCAAACCAGGTAACATCAGTGCTAGTAAGGAGTGGGGTTTGCCCTCAATTTATATTCTAGAGGCTGTCCCTGTTATGGTTGGTGGGAGGGGTCTTGGACGTTCTTTGGTTGAGCTGTTTACTGTTAGCTTTTGGGCAGTTCCAGGTTGGGGTATTGTATGCTTCTTAACTGTTGCGCTGATGTTAATCTATATTCATATGTTGCGAAATTAAAGAATTTTCATAATATTTTCTGACAGCACGTTGGGTTGAGTGGCCAGGCACATTTTGGTGAAGTGTTGATGAAGTCACAACGTATAGACGGACTTAAGCATAGTTTCAGTTGGGAAACTGTGGCTACCCTAGATCAAGCCAAGTCCAAAAACATTACAGAATTCCTGGAAGCACTCCCACAAATGGGCCATCAATAGACACATAGAATAAACAACATCTACATACTGTGCAAAAGAGAGAATTAACAAGCCAAAAAGGGAACAAAAAGATTAAAACACCTTGCCACCAGCAATCAACATCCAGATGAGCATAGATGGACCACTACATCTTTTTCTGCTGTCAGTTTTCTAAGTTTGCATGTTTCTAAACACTATGACTGTCAGTAACGCTATCACGGAGCATTGTCATGGGGGGAGGGAGTGGTGGAAGGGAGGAGAAGGAGGATTGCTGAGCAATAAATGGATAGCTCTAAGCAGATTCAATGGCTGAAAAGAAAGCCAGAAAAGACAAAAACAGACTGATCCACAAGGAACAGGAAAGTTGAAAGTTGCCTAAGAATAATACTTTGCTAAGAAGCTTGATTGAAATTAGTTCTTTGCATTCATGTAATACTGGTATAGAAAAAGCACAACTGACAAGATGCAGGTTTCTCCAGGAAATGGAAAAACTAGTAAATTTTAATATATTCTGATGGACTGCCATGAAACAGAAAAGAAAAAAAAACCCTACAGGGAATATATTTGTAAGTAAACGAAATAAATACTTTTTAGCATTACCTATATAAATAATGCCACATATATCTAAATTGCTTGCCAGACTCACCCTGTGAAATGTTCATGAAAATAGGAAAATGTTCACGTCCCTTATACCCAGGAGAGGATATTAACACTGAACTTCTTTAGGATAGTTAAGTAGCTAGAATTCAAACGGTCCAGGTCTACCACCTGATGGAATTCATTGTATTACATTGCTTATTCTTGAAGAAGCAAAAAAAAAAACCCAGATTCCAGAACAAAATGTTCTGGCAGGAAAAATTGAAGTGAACTTTACAGTATATCCATTATTTATGAAGAAGCTGTTCCACATGATATTGTGATATATAAAAAGACATTCTCCAAAGGCGATAAGAACGATCACAGTAGACAGACAATGGCAACACCTAGATAGCTTTAATATGTAAGGAAGCAGGTGGCAGAACTTAATGAGAAGTCTCTTCTTTTCCATTCCATTCCAGGCAGTGACAGTTACTACATGAATAGGAATTTACACCTACTCACATTTTAAATACATTTAACCTACTTTTCTGTGCTGGTCTTGATGGCTACCAGCCAACAAGCTAGCAGGCTGGATTCTTGCCACAATTGAGCAATAAAGGAACTCAGGCAAAACAATCTTTTGGAAGCAAGAAGTTCTCTTTACCAGTATCTTAGAACAGCAACTGTAAATGTAGTCAACAGATTTAGTATAGGTTAAGACAAGGAACTGAATAATCAAGCAACAAATCTGAGGGGAGAGACAGGAAACAGGATGGAATGGAATCTAGACTTCCAAGGACATCAGATTCTCTCAAAACAGTAATATTCTCTCTCATGTTCCTTTTCTTGCAAGGAGCTTAGACACTTTTGGTATAGTTTAGTTCAAATCTGTGATCAGTCTGCCCTAACCAGATTTTAAGGTTAAGCACCTGTTCTAGTGTGTACTGTTAGCAGTATCTGTAAGCAGCAGAGAACTAAATCTAGAATATAAATTTAGTTAATTGGAGTTATGATTAATCAGGTTAACTATATAAGATTTAAAAGATTCTCATAAGTAAACGTTAGGAAAGACCTAATCTGGGAAGGTACTGCTTTATCTCACAATTTTCAGGGATTCATTTTGGAATGAACTCAGTTATCATGTTTTACTTTCATCTCATTTGCCTGTTCATTTTCTCCAAATGGCAGAAATTGCTATTAATAATTTACCATGGCAAAATATTAAATCACAGATATCATTATGAAACACCCGTGACAGTTCCTGGGTAAACTCCTTTGGAGACAAGTACAAAGATAATTGATTGATCAAAGTGATCTATGCTACCAATCTGGATAAAGGTGAAGCCACCTTATGTCTATGGCTGAATGTCAGCACAATCATGACAACTTTTACCAGCCTTACCTACATCTTGAATAGGACTCATAGTACACTCTAGGGCAGTATCTCTTCAATTCTCAATGCCTGCAGAACTTCAGCCCCAGCTCTGAGAAGGAGAATGAGAAAAGCAGCTCTGAGAAGAGAGCAACAAAAGCAAAGTTGCATTTGTCCCTGCTATGTTGCCCCTGTCCCACCCCCCAAATTCAGAATCTAGTAATCTAAATAATATGAACAGTAAGATTCTAGGGAAGTACAAGTATGATCTCTAATCCAAAAATAAATAAAAATAGAATGAACTATCAAAAGGGATGAGCAAATCAAGACAATAGAAATGGAGGGCAATTGCTAAGCAATCAATTATTATTTTTATTTCTCCTTCATAGGCTGACCATCATTCAAAGGTGAAAGTTCAAAGACTGCATAAATCCTACCAAGCACTGGAATTAATGAAGGGAACTAAAATTAAACCCATGGAGTTGGACTAATGGCAAAATAATTTCAGTTTAAATATTGCTATAAGAGGAATTTAAGTTATCAGTGCTGAAAATGTTGGCATTAAGAAAATGTCCATTCTAGTACACATGTTTATATGCAATTTGTTTCCTTTTGTTTTGTTTACCTCATTATTAAGCACTACAGAAGAATAATGAAATAGTCTTGGCCTCTGACTACAAGCAGACAAATGAATTTCTCTGCACTGTTGTAAATTAGCCTAACAACGTACGTTGCATTACTTATACTGAAGATAGTACCAGAAGGATGACCAAAGTTGAAATTCATAATGGAGTTGGAAGCAAAGCCTGTGATAGAATAGTTAAACGTACAAGGCTGGATACCTGAAAAGTCTCCTCAGTTCCAAACTCTTATGCAAGATCTTGTTTTTCCAAGCCTAGAATATAGCCAGGGAAGGAAGTCATCAGTTTTGAGTAGATGGTGGCCTGAAGACAAAATGTCGTACTTGTTTAGCCACACTATCACTCACTCAACTGGTTTCCTTATCAAGATTACTGTCAAGTAAGAAGATATATTTATGGCAAGTGTATCAAGTTTAATTCTGCTAATGTTCATAGAATGTTCCCAGAGTTGGAAAACTCTGAACACTTTGGCTTATAAACCAGAAGCAAGTAAGGATCAGATGCAAACTTAGCATGAGAAAAAAAGCATTAACAAAAGAAGAAACAACCGGAAAATAAGGAAGGACAACAAGCAATAATAATGACTGGAAATAGGATGGAAGTTTTGGGAAATATTGCATATTCTTACTTTATCAAAAGAAAAGAAAATCCAGCAGTTTCAACACATGATTAGCAAAAAGACTGAGGCATCCCTATTGTAATATTCTATCATAAATGTATGAGGTCAACAAGATTTCTGTAAGATAACTCCTGTTTTTTATTTCAATTACTTGGGTTAATAAGACACTGAAAAGCTTCCTTTCTTGATTCTGAGCAATTGCTGAGGGCTTGAAAATAGTAGCAAAATTCTAAGACAACTAACCATCTCAACAAATGAACAAGACAATGTTCCCAATTATGCTGCTAGTGCATAAGAAAATATAGAGGGTGATACAGTTCTAGTATATTTGCAAATCCACAGATATAATGAAAAAAGACCAGAAGTACTTCAGGAAATATCATAGACATGGGAAGATCACCTAACACTAGCTGCTGAAACCTAATAATCACCCACCAAAAAAACAATCATCACAAAATAGTAGTGTTGAAATATATTTAAACAAAAATCAGTCCAGGACAACAAATACTAAATAGTATCAAGAGCTATTAGGAAGCCACCCAAAATTCCAGAAATCATACAACAATATCATATGACAAGACCGAGTGGCTATTGATGTTGCCTCCCAAGGATAGTCCAGACATTCCACCTCTTAGCCTGGGGGGTGAAATTATACACCCCTCAGAGAGGGTCCGCAATTTGGGTGTCCTCCTGGACCCACAGCTGACGTTAGAACACCATCTGTCAGCTGTGACCAGGGGGGCTTTTGCCCAGGTTCGCCTGGTGCACCAGTTGCGGCCCTACCTGGACCGGGAGGCACTTTGAATGGTCACTCATGCCCTTGTCACCTCAAGACTGGATTACTGTAATGCGCTCTACATAGGGCTGCCCCTGAAGAGTGTTCAAAGACTGCAGTTGGTCCAGAATGCAGCCGCGCGAGCGATACTGGGTGTACCTAGATACACCCATGTTACACCCATCCTCCGCGAGCTGCACTGGCTCCCTATTGGTCTCCGAACGCGCTTCAAGGTGCTAGTCGTTACTTTTAAAGCCCTACATGGTTTAGGATCTGGCTACCTGAGAGACCGCCTCCTGCCACATGTCTCCCAATGACCAACAAGATCTCACAGGTTGGGTCTCCTCCGGGTACCGTCGACCAGACAATGCCGGCTGGTGGTCCCCCGGGGGAGGGCCTTCTCTGTAGCTGCGCCGGCCCTGTGGAATGATCAACCCGTAGAGATCCCGACCCTTACCACTCTCCCGGCCTTCCATAAAGCCACTAAGACCTGGCTGTTTCGGCAGGCCTGGGGCTGTTGATCAATGTCCAGCCCCACTTAGACTGAATGGATAGTGTGTAATTTTAACAATTGTATTTTTTTACTTTTAATTTTTAAATGCTTTTTTATCTGTCTGTAAGCCGCCCAGAGTCCCAAGGGAGTGGGTGGCATACAAATTTTATTAAATTGAAATTGAAATTGAAATGTCTCCACCTTCATACTAGCACAATCCATCCATTAGCTGGAAGAATGGCTCTCACAAATCATTTTTTTCCAATGACAGCTGTGTTGTCTAACTATTATCCATTGCAGACGGTTATATAAAAATGCCAATGTAAAACTGAAGATTATTGAGATCAATTTTTATATAAATAAGACTTTTTACTGCTAATTAAAATAAATTAGAAATCTATTTTGTCTCAAAGATGCTCTATCCTGTCAAATCTAATAAAAATGTGTTTAAAATCTAAAAACTTACTGATTCAACAACCTAGTCCATATCTGTACGTTATTCGTGTGTTGTTCATTAAAAAGTCATTATATAGAACTTTACTACGTAACCATTGGATTGGATCCTGCTACAGTAGGCTTCTTCAACTGCAAAACTGGAATAGTATTCTGCTAAAATCAACATAAACACAAAAATATGATAACTTTATGCAGCCTAGTATCAATACAAACATGCAATATAAACTAATTCCAACATAATAGTAATATAGCACTTACTTGTGACCATTCAAAGCTGCATGATGTAAAGCAGTATATCCTGAACTATCTGTGCAATTTATATTTGGTCCTCGCCAGATGCTGAAAATAAAAAACAAATTCCATTATAACAGTATGAAGTTACTAACATTTAATAAAGAATTAAATATTACTTTGAAACAAATCAATGACATTTTAAATGTTATAAAGAGTTATATTTTAATTTTAACAGTGATATATTTTATATACAAAAATTCCACTGTAACACTATAAAGGTATAGCATTTTAAAATGATTAAATATTAATATGGAACAAGTAATAAACTTTAGATTTGTTATAAAGGGAAATGTTTTAATTTTAACTCTGAAAAACGAGCTGACTAGTTTATACATCTAAATTTTCATACTGATGGCAATTCCAGGTAAAAAAATTACTGTTTTCAGAAAAGCTGATTAATTTTCAAGTTCCTACCTGAAATACATACTTTGTATCCCAGAGTGCAAATTGAAGAATTTGTTCATCAGAAATAAATAAAGAGGAATAAAAGTCTTTTCTCAAGAATACCAGGCTCTGCCTTACAGTATAGAAGAAACTCCTGTGTTCCTTTATTTATAATTACTAAGGAATTATTATTATTTTCCTTTACCCAAGAATAGGGGGAAAGGTTCTGAATAGAAAAGAGTTAACAATTCAGAGGACAGATTGCTAGTAAAACAGGTAATTATAATATAATGTTCATATTTATTTAGTTATTAAAGGCAAGCTTGTTACATTTGTTTTTTGCATCAGCTGGAACTAAGAGTTCTTCCTGCAGCTTACTTCCTATCTTTTTGCATGTCCCTCTTTATACTGCATATGAAACTCACTACAAATTATTAAGTTTGTATAGCTGATTAGTTTTTTCCTCCAAATCTACTGTCAAAGAAAACTAATAAGAGAAGGGATGGGATTTTGTGGTATGTGTTATAGTTAACATGAAACTTTAGCAAATTGTCCCAAGTGTTAAACATTGATGCTGTAATGATTGAGAGAAAAGCCACTATTTTTCATGTAGAGTTTCTGATTGGGGTCTAACAGATAAAAAGCAGCAGGTGCAACCAAGGAAAAGACAGAGAATTGGGATAATAGTTGAAGGAATCTATTCCATTCTGAATTATGTATCAATTCTTTAAAGAAAAAAGATGGGTGAGAAATTAGAAGGGCTTTTATCTCATAAATGTTCTGCCATGACTTTTCTATAATAAGTAGTCAAGTTTCTCAACAATAAAGTTAAATGTAAACAACTACAATTCCTAATAGGAAGAATGTTTTCCATGATTTACCAGAATAGACTGAAAGCACTGCCAGTACTGTAAAACAGCTACAGCCCAGGTATTGATGGCTTTCCATTGTTCAATTTTGTCTTTAACAAATTTTTCTTTTTTTTTTTTTTTTTCTTTAACTGGTCACATTTTTCACTTGTCAGCGTTTGCTGTTATCCAACTGTAAAATGTCTAGATACTTGTATGTTTCATTCTAATGGCTCCTTTTGGTTTGACCATTTGGCCAAAGTTTGGCCCTAGTTTATTGCTATTATAGCACATTTCTCTAGGCCAAATTCCACTATTGTACCGTATCTGTGCTAAAAATTCTCACTACATTTGTCAATGACTGCATTTTAACTACTGATTTTCCATAAACTTCAGATCATTTGTATAAAGCAAATTTGGGATTTTATTAACAGTTTTCCCCTTTTTGATAGCCAAATTTATGTTCTCCAACTCATTGAAAGTGGTTTCATAGAATGACAAATAATAAGGGTGAAAATCAGTCACCCTGGAAGATCTTCTCCTAATGATGACATCCCTCTCCTAATGTTCACATTTTCATGTCCAACCACGAATTCTGTTCTAGTGGAAGGATGTTATATTCTTCTAATACAATATTGGATGCCTGTGAGTAGTTTAAGCATTGTAGGCAAACATAATTTCTTGGTATTGTCCCTTTCTCTAGGTCATTTTGAATGAGATATGTTTTGCCAGTTATTAAACAATTGTTGATGTCTCCTTTATACAATACTTCATTAAACTGTTTTACTATAATTTGAGGTAAGCTATTTGAACAAAAAGCCATGCAACTGATCATTTCCAGATGTCTAGTTTTTAATCCTTTTTACTCCATTTTAACTATTTCTGCTATTATTAGTTTCCCATTTGATTTTTAGTTAATTCATCTTCAAATTACTTTATCCATCCAGCACTTTATTAGAATGTTTCATTTCTTCATACATCTTTCAAAAATTAGATTGCTTCCTTTATGTTTCATTTTCCATTTTCAAAATTTATATTGCATTTCTACCAAAGTATAGTCCTCAATTTACAATCACAATCGAGCCCAAAATTTATGTTACAAAGTGAGAAAATTGTTAAGTGACATTCTTGCCACGTTAGGTGAATCACTGTAATTGTTAAATTAGTAACACAGTTAAGTGAATCTAGTTTCCCCATTGCCTTTGCTTGTCAGAAGGTCGCAAAAGGTGATCATATGACACAGGGATGCTGCAACTGTCATACAGGTGAAACTCGAAAAATTAGACTATGGTGCAAAAGTTCATTGATTTCAGTAATGCAACTTCAAAGGTGAAACTAATATATGAGATAGACTCATTACATGCAAAGCAAGATAGTTCAAGCCGTGATTTGTCATAATTGTGATGATTATGACTTACAGCTCATGAACACCCCAAATCCACAATCTCAGAAAATTAGAATATTACATGCAATCAATAAAACAAGGATTGTACATAGAACAATATCAGAGTTCTGAAAAGTATAAGCATGCATATGTACTCAGTATTTGGTTTGGGCCACTTTTGCAGCAATTACTGCCTCAATGCGGAGTGGCATGGAAGCTACCAGCCTGTGGCACTGCTGAGGTCTTATGGAAGACCAGGATCTTCAATAGCAGCCTTCAGCTCTTCTGCATTGTTCGGTCTCATGTCTCTCATCTTTCTCTTGGCAATGCCCCATAGATTCTCTATGGGGTTCAGGTCAGGTGAGTTTGCTGGCCAATCAAGCACAGTAATCCCATGGTTACTGAACCAGGTCTTGGTGCTTTTGGCAGTATGGGCAGGTGCCAAGTTCTGCTGGAAAATGAAGTCAGCATCCCCATAAAGCTCATCTGCGGAAGGAAGCATGAAGTGCTCCAAAATCTCCTGGTAGACGGCTGCGTTGACCCTGGACTTAATGAAGCACAGTGGACCAACACCAGCAGGTGACATGGCTCCCCAAATCAATACAGACTGTGGAAACTTCACACTAGCCTTCAAGCATCTTGCAGTGTGTGCTTCTCCATTCTTCACCCATACTCTGGGTCCTTGGTTTCCAAATGAGATGCAAAAGTTGCTCTCATCAGAAAAGAGGACTTTGGACCACTGAGCAATAGACTAGGTCTGTTTTTCTTTAGCCCAGGTAAGATACTTCTGACATTGTTTTTTGTTCAGGAGTGGCTTGACAAGACAACATTTGAAGCCCATGTCCAGGATCCATCTGTGTGTGGTGGCTCTTGATGCACTGATACCAGCCTCAGTCTGGTAGAAGTTACAAGCAGAACACAAGCAGGAGAGAACAGCTTCATCTCAGAGTTCAGAGCAGACATACAAGTTTAGATTAGTTTACTTCTCAGAGCAGCAGACTCAGAGCTCAGAGTTTACAGACTAATTTCAGTTTTAATTCTCAGATAAGACACGCTCGACTCCAAATTTCTGTTTCCAAAACAGCCTTAATTGGCTTACCCAGTTGCTATGCCTTTTCATTAGCTGATCTATTCCAGTCTATGAATATTCATACTCTGACAATCTGATCTTAATTTTTTTGTCCTGGCCTCTAGTTTGATATTTCACTTTGGGGTTGAATATGATTTTGGTTTTGGTTTTTTAATTTTGACAGCCAGTTCTTCTAAAACCATACTGCTGTACTGCAGGCAAGCTGATTGGTCTGTTTGATAGACACTATTTTAATCCTTGTATTAAAACCCTAAACCAACATTATGAAAACTGGGGATTGTGCCCTAACATAAATAAAATCTAAGTATGTGCCTTCCATCTAAGCAATTGTACGGCAAATAAAGAGTTAAATGTATACTGCTTTGGCAAGAGGAGAAAACACAACTGCCACCCAAAATATCTTGGAATAATATTTGACTGATCCCTTATATTTGGAAAACACCTTAAATTAATCAGACAAAAATTGAAAATGGGAAATAACTTGATTAGGAAAATTGCAGGAACATGCTGGGGAGTTCAAAATATTATGTATAGTGGCACAATTTTTAGTATACTCTGCCACCAAAAACTGCAAACCTGTATGGGAAAGAAGATGTCATACCAACAAGATTGATTTTCTTCTTAATATAACCCAGTGAGAATATAATCTGAAATCCTTAAATCCACACCACTCTCATGGCTCCATGTTCTTTTTTTTCTCTTTCCCTCTTGATTAAGGTGACCAGACGTCCCGATTTCAGCGGGACAGCCACGATTTATAACAATTTGTCTCGTGTCCCGGGGCGTTTTTAAAAAGTCCCGATTTTCTGGCTTCATGTTGAAAGCCCAGTGGATTTGCTTAAGAAATCCTAACCGGGGCAAGACAAAAGACACCCTGTCTAATACCTCTCTCTGTCTCAGTACTTTCATTGAAGATATTAAAACGTTAAAGCAACAAAACGGACCCCCCCACACACACCACTTTTAGCTCATTTTATAAGAAAAGATGACCCAGTACCATAGAGTTGCAGGAAATACTTGGCTAGAGAAGTAAGGACTGTTTCTTCCTGGATTTCCCGGAGGGGAGGGGCATGGAAGTTGGAGGTCGGCTTGTGTGGAGAAAATGGTGGCAAAGTTTCTTTGAAAAATATTTCCCTGACTAATTTCACCATTTTAATTTGCTCAGTTCTTTGTATTAACATCTATATCATTCTGGATTGACTTGGAGTGCTCACTTGTGCCTGCTGGTAAGTGAGCTGGGTTTTTTTCTTTTATTTTTTAATGTATTTTAAAATAATATTTTATTTATTGTACATAGGATTTTTTAAAATAGTTTTATTCTGTGTGGATTCTTTTTTTAAATTGTCTTAGTCTATTTAAAAAAAAGATTCTATCCAAAATAAATTGAAGTGAAATCATTTTTAAAAATTCTATGCACAATACTTTGAAATATATTGTGCATAGAATTTTTTAAAATAATTTTATTTCAATTTACTCTGTGTGGAATAGTTTGAAATGTTTTACTTCAATTTATTCTGTGTGGATTCTTTTTTTAAATTGTTTTAGACTATTTAAAAAAAGATTCTATCCAAAATACAAAATTCCAGCTGCAGTTATTCACTTAAGAACTGTGGCAAGAAAGGTGGTATAGTGACCAAAGTTACAATGGCATTGAAAAAAGTGACTGATGACCATTTTCACACTTAGCGACTGTTGCAGCGTCCCCATGGTCACGCGATCAAAATTGTGATGTTTGGCAACAGATTCGTATTTATGATGGTTTCAGTGTCCTGGGTTCATTTTAATTGCCTTTTGACAAAGTAAAATGGGGAAACCAGATTCACTTATGTTACTAACTTCTCAGCTGCAGTTATTCACTTAAGAACTGTGGCAAGAAAGGTGGTATAGTGACCAAAGTTACAATGGCATTGAAAAAAGTGACTGATTACCATTTTCACACTTAGCGACCATTTTCACACTTAGCGACCGTTGGTCATGTGATCAAAATTTTGATGTTTGGCAACAGTTACAGTTTATATTTGTAAATTGTAGTTATGTTGAAATAAAAAAAATTACAATACTATTTTTGCGTTATATGAAAATTTTTCTTGCTCCGTATAAAATTTTTAATCAACCCCCCCCCGCGCCCCAATCAAAGGTGTCCCTCTTTACCAATCTGAAAATCTGGTCACCTTACTCTTGATCTTAGGTGACAACAACAAATATTTTGAGAGGGGAATAAGATAAACAGGCTATCAATTACTAGGTATCCACCGATACACAAAATATTAAACTCTCTTCTTTGTACCAGGTTTAAGTCTAAGAAAGCAATTGGATAGCATACCAGATTTTTTTTTGTCTAGATGAAGAATATGTAAAGAATATATAAATATGAGTATATATATGAATATATAAATATTATATGACATATAAATAATATATAATATATTAAGACTGTATTACTATTATTCTTCTCATCCTTTCTATTACCTATCTCCTCCCACTTATGACTACAACCATGTTGCTTGTATTTTTCCAATTTATATTGTTCTGTTTGCTTCCTAGTATGATTTGATTGCTTATTAGTAACCTATGACTATCACAAAGTGTTGTGTATTTTTTTTATTTTTATGTACACTGAAAGCATATGAACCAAAGACAAATTCCTTGTGTGTTCAATCACACTTGGCTATCTATCTATCTATCTATCTATCTATCTATCTATCTATCTATCTATCTATCTATCTATCTATCTATCTATCTATCTATCTATCTATGTATCAGGGGTGGGTTTCAAAAATTGTTCGAACCTACTCGGTGGATGTGGCCTCCTTTGTGGGCATGGCTTGCCACCCATGTGACCGGATGAACACCGCCGCTTATGCCCCCCCACCTGCCTTCAGCTGCATAGTGCACGCGAGCCCGCAGCTTTTGCAAGGGAAGGCCTGGAGGCCTTCCCTCGCGAAAGCTAGGCCGCCGCCCCCCCACTTCAGCCGCTACCGCCACTACCGCCGCCACTACCGCTAACGCCACCGCTAACACTGCCGCCGCAAACACCGCCGCTAACGCCGCCGCTTCAGCCACTACCGACACCGCCGCTAGCACTGCTGCTAACGCCGCCCCCCCCAGCTTCGGCTGCATAGTGCACGTGAGCCTGGCTCGCGAAAGCTAGGCCGCCGCCCCCCACTTCAGCCACTACCACCGCCGCCGCTGCTGCTAACACCGCCACCGCTACCGCTGCCCCCGCCCCCCCACCCAGCTTTGGCCGCGTAGTGCATGCGAGCCCGCAGCTTTCGTGAGCTGCCGCTTACGCCCCCCCACCTGCCTTCAGCTGCATAGTGCACGCGAGCCCGCAGCTTTTGCAAGGGACGGCCTGGAGGCCTTCCCTCACGAAATCTGGGCCGCCGCCACCCACCCAAAGCCTCCCGAGTCCCGCTGCTGGGGCTTTGTTGCTTACCTGAGTGGGAAGCAGCAAGCGAAGGCTGAAGGGAATTTTCAAATGGAGGTCAAGCGTGAAAAAAGCTTTGCTTCGCCTCCAGCCCGCTCACTGATTGGCTGGACTCCAGCCAATCAGTGAGCGGCAGGCTAGGCTTAGTGCGGACGGGTTGGGGAGTGGGGGAGCGAGCTGCGGATGGGCGGGGGAATGTGCAAGTGAGCTGTGACGCGCTGGCAAAAGGGCGCTTTGCAGCGACAGGGGCCAGGACCGGTACCGGCGTTCCCGGAAGTTAATTACTTCCGGGTTCACCGACGAACCAGTTCATGCGAACCGGTGCGAACCGGGAGGAACCCACCCCTGCTATCTATCTATCTATCTATCTATCTATCTATCTATCTATCTATCTATCTATCTATCTATCTATCTATTGCTACTTTCAATGCTGGCAGTCTTTGTCTTTCTACTGGTAATTCTGTATATGCCATAATTTTCTCTTAATTCTCCTTGATGGTGAGTCAATTCATAGGTTGCTTCAGTGCTGGCTTGTTTTCTGTTTGTATTTCTTCTAAGTTGTCAGTTTGTTGTTAATATAAGCTGTTTCCTTCTTTCCAATTATTATTATATGTTTCACCTACTGTTCTACTATTATTTTGGGGTCTTCTGTGTTCACATTTTTTTCTGAATCTCTTCCGTAGTACTTCCCTAAATATTTTATTTCTGGTAATGGATCTCCATTGAACTGCTAATTCTACTGGCTTCTAGTAATCACTTTGTTCCCTTGTTATTCTTTTCTATGATTTTTCCAGGTACTGATCTCAAGGGAATTAGTCTAGTTTCCTAGCTCCACTTTTTCTTCTTTTTAAAAATAGTTACTACACCTTCTCCAATCTTTTGGCACATAATTGTTCCCATGAATTTTTAAAAATTACAGCCAGTGATTCTAAGATCACATCTATTTAGCATTCTAGAATGCAAACCATCAGTCCCAGGGATTTAAATTCATTCAAAACAAATATGTGTTCCCTTACCAATTCCTCATCTATTTTGACTTGTAATTCTTATCCTTGCACAAAAACACAAATATGCCGTAGTATAGAAACTAAGTAGTAAAATTGTACAATAACTAGGATATATCATTAATTGGACAAAATATAATTTGCTTCCACTGGGATTATAAATAACCTGAGATTATGGGGTCCTTAGTGCCCTCTGAGCTCAGAGAGTATCAACAATCCACAGTTCAGTTTTGAGCTACATCTATTCTCTTTCATTACACTTTATATTTCCCCTGAAATACCTCAAAATGTTGAATTAAAATTGTCTAAATACTTATATGGATTTAAACCATTGCTTACATGCTGGATTAAACCATTGGTCAAAATTATCTTGAGCCTCTAGATTGTTCTGAATTGTAAGAAGTACTGAATAATATTTATCTAAATATATTTTTTCAGTGGGGGTTTTTCTTTTTACATTTTTAAACAATAGTGAAGAACTCAAGCACTTAGTTTAAATACATTGTTAAAATAATTTAATGTTTTATATGATTAATATCTAAAATACTCTGAATACCAACTGTACAATTTTAGTAATAACTGTCAACTTATAGATATTATATATCTGTAGCTTTTTTATTTTTACTTATTCACTCTTTTAAAAAAAACAATAATTTTTAGAAAGTTTTTATGATTTGAATTTCGCACAGATTGCTAAAGTATTAAAGATTTTTTATGTCAGAAAACGTTCCCAATATTTTCCAGCTAAAGAGAAGTTGTCTTATGAGGATGATGAATTAAATTCACCAGATTTTCAACTTTATCATTTGGCTTTTATTTTAACATTTATATTGATGCGCAATGAATTTTAAAAGCTATTATTACCCCTTTAGGGCTCATTTTAAGAATAAACATGTCTAAAATTCTGGCAAAATTCTTGGGTCAATTTATAATGAACAAAGTCTGATTCCTCCAGCTAGACATAACTGGGCATGAATTAGGAAGCAGTTAAACTTTCAGCTAGATTTACATGAGAAACTAACACTGTAAAGTAAATATAATTTGAAGGTCACAGAAAATGGACATTGGAACTTCTGGGCCAATGAAATGATTAATACATTGAATCAATTGGTTAGTAGTAGTTATTTAAGAATGTAAGTTTTGAATGTAACTTAGAATTATTTTCCTGACAGTATGAACATGATTCAGATGCTCCAGCGCTTCACAAGCATGGTGTGTGTGTGTGTATTGTGTGAAACAAGTTTTAAGAGATGTTAAATATACTTTTTATGAGCAAAGGATGAAGTAATTTCATCAGGTTTTCCTCTGTGTCTATTCCCACCCCCCAAATAATGTTTTAAAAATGGCTATCAATTTGGAGGGGACATATTGTAGAAGATTTAATGGTGCTCTGACTCATTGTATCTAGCCCTGATCTGTTAAGGCAGGGGTATCAAACTCATGGCCCGCAGGCCAGATGTGTCACACATTGGCTACCATTTTAGCGAATGGAGGAAAAGTTGTGATACATCACATGACAACATCATGACAATGCAAGTTTGACACCCTGTGTTAAGGGTTACATCTAGCATCAGGTAATCTTATCTAATAAAACAACACTGAAGTTCTATTTCTCCTTGGGAAATAAAAATTAAAGTTGTAAATGGATGCTGAATTAAATTCCAGAAATATAGAATCAATACCTTATTCAACCCCAGAACTCTGCAAAGTTAATTAAACAACATAGATATAAAGAAAACAAGCTTGAACTGTCAAAGAATGTGTTCAACAGTTGAGTTGCTTTTTGAAATATCATTATACTTTAAAAATGGGAAGATGGAGAAGTATGTCTCTATATAGTCCAGATTTAATAATATCTTAAAGGACTACCTTAGATATACTGTATATAACTACCATATAACTGTCACCCTCACCATAATCTGTAATAAAGATATTTTTAAAAAGTCTCTGGAATGATGGACAGTATGGATAGTTTTAAAGCATTTGAAAACACTGTTGCAATCTGTCTCAGTTACCTTTTCTCAAGATTACATATACCCACCCCTTCAATATTTCTTCATAAGACTTTATTTTGTTACATTTTTCTAAATTTATCAGATCTCTACCTCTCCTCTTTATCACTTAAATAAAATATGAATTGTTCATAAACCTTAGACCTCACAGTCATGAAAAGCAGAAAGTAATAACAATTTTTCTAACACACAGAAATGCAACCATAATTTTAAGACACTGTGGTATCATAGTACTGATAACAAACATGGTAATATAAACTGTTGGGATTAGTTTGTAAAGAAATTAAGTACTTGGGCCTAAATAGACAAGAATAATGTTTGGGATTCTTCTCTGGACAAGAAAAAGACTTGGGATCACCCACAAGTGCCCCAGACAGTTATTTCCAATAAGAAGACTGTAAAACACTGATCTCTAGCAGGTTTATTGCTCTGGAAGACAAGCAGTTGTCATCTTTGTCCAAAATGTAGTCAGCACCTTTATAAGCTCTGAGTCCACATACTTTCTTAATCATTTCAGAAATTGCTTGTTAACTATTTTTCAGATATCAGGAAACTCCATAACAGCAAGTTTTACTACATTTCAGTCCTCAGTGAAAAAAGGACATTATACAATTTTAAGGATTTCAAAAAATCTATCTTTTTGGAATAAACTGCAAAAGGACAGTTGGAACACTAATTTTCGAAAGTTAACTCCACTCACTGCCAGAAATTTGACCTTGACTGGCTCAAGGTTGACTCAGCCTTCCATCCTTCCAAGGTCAGTAAAATGGGGACCCAGATTATTGAGGGCAATATACTGATGATGTAAACTTTTCAGAGGGTGCTGTAAAGCACTCTGGAGCATTATATAAGTCTAAGTCCTTTTGCTATTGCTAATTTATTAATCAACTCCAGGATGCCACTCCCCTTTTGTGGGCAGAGTCAGGCCAAAAGGATGGGTGTAGAGCTCATCTTGGGGAGCACAACATTCCAAAAGATGGATGCCACAGCAAAAAAGGCTCTTCTCCTGAACTCTGCCAGTTGACCAATGGGATCCACAGCACACCTCTTCTGCTGGCCTGGGAGAGGTTCCTCAAATAATCTTAGCCCATGCCATGAAGAGCTTTAAAGGTGATAAACTGGACCCAGAAAGCAGCGCAGCTTGCGGAATAGTGGTGTAACATTGTCCACACAGATGTGTTCTGTAACAACTGAAGCTTCCACATACTCTTCAAGGATAGCTCCATGTAGTCCAACCATAAGATGACCAGGTCTAGTACGACTGAGTGTATTGGACATATTGAAATATATTTGTGAATAAATGATCAAAAAGTTAATTTTAAGAGTGTCTGCTATTATATAATTGGAAAATGCTATGAAGAAGCACATTTTACTGGATAGGACTGAAACTGATATGAAAGTAATTTAAAACTGATGAAATACAGAAATGATGTGGAAGGATATAATACACTGGGTACAAACCCCCCAAAAAGTGATCTGAATAACTTTCTTATACTGAATTTACAAAAGAGATTTCTTACAGTTTTGAAGAATTTTATGAGACAAGGCAAAGAAAAAATTAGAAGAAATCTAGTTCTAGAATATTATTTGAATTCTGCTGACCAGGACTGAACAAGGTTTTATTGATTTATTTATAAATAAAAGATATGAAAAGACTTCATTTGTTTCATTTTAAGAGGAGGTAAAATTGTGTATGCTTGTTGTTATGAAGAGGAAAATCAATTCTCTTTATTTATTTCTTTACAATACTCTTATTTCTTTTCTATTTTTTATTTTAGTAAAAAATCATTGTTAGACATGACATATTGAGAATATGGAATAAATACACATGCAGGTTGTATTTAAAAACACCATTGTAGCTCTCAGAACAAGAAGTATTTTATAGACAATAGGCAAACACATATGGAAATACAACATAGAATCAAGAAAAAATCTGATTGTGTACTTGCGATTGGTTTTATTTAGAGTTATTAGAAAGATTTAAAATAGACTAGAGTTCATGGTTTTGAACATTGTAAGACTGAGTCTGAAATGCAATTATATACAAATGGGGAACATGTAATTTCTAAAATGTATAAACTTCCATTGAAATTTGAAACAGAAAAACAAGTGTCAGCTTCCTAACTAGACAGGAAATAGACCATTCGAGTTACTTTACTTTATTATAAGACAGAATCTTGCAAATCTGACAGTACAAATATCTTGCCATTTCCTTTAAAGTCTGAAAAGTTAGGGTTCTGAGCCTCTTTCTCCACCCATTAGGCTGCTGCAGACTGTATCCTTTCTAATCAGATTGTTCACTGAGCAGCATCTCTCTCCTTGTTTCTCAAGGTCTTTCTCACATACCATTCCAAGTGAAGTATAATAAAGTGGGATAAAAAGTTTGGTTATAATATACAGCTGGATCTATATTTGGTTGAAAGAACTTAAATGTACATTGTTATAATCTTTAAGATGTTTATAAAACGTTGTACCATTGGTGTATGTCACCAAAAAAATAGAGGATGCAATAGAAATCCTTTCTCAGTGCCTGGACACTGTTAGAATGCAGAGAGATACAGGTTTGTACTCAAGTAAAATGGAATGACTGTTAATTCTGAAGCCTGTTGATTCCATACTGTAATAATACCAACTGACTTTCAATGAGATTGTGCTCTCTCAGAAAGAGCAAACAGAAGCTTTGACCCAGAGGGCCTTTGTCTCCCTGTAATACTGGTACATCCATTCTGATCTAATTTGAACAGGATACATTGAGGTTACTCACAAATATATTTATAATCTCGTAACTGGATTACTAGACTTCCAACTCTATATGGGACTTCCCTTGAGGACCACCCAAGACTTCAGCTAGTCTACAATGCAGCAGCCCAAGTGCATACTGAGCAGTCTTGGTATGCCTACATTATAACATTCAGAAATTGCAATGGTTATTAGTATTTTTAAGTACAGCACAAAGTATTGTCATTACCATAAAGCCCTATATTATATGGTGTTGAATCAGGGTATTTAAAAAGAAACACCTTTCCCAGATAGATTCAGTCCAACCAATTTGGATGATCTGGGAGTGCCTGCTGAAAGTCCCTCCTATGTCAAGATATAAAAAGAGGGTATGACACAAAATGTTCTCTGTAGGATTTCTTCTTCTTCTTCTTCTTCTTCTTCTTCTTCTTCTTCTTCTTCTTCTTCTTCTTCTTCTTCTTCTTCTTCTTCTTCTTCTTCATCCTCCTCCTCCTCCTCCTCTTCCTCCTCTTCTTTGTCCCTCTCCCCTAACTCTAAAGGCTACTAATAACTTCACTTTTTCAGGAGGCCTTGGGAACTGATCAGCATTCTAACTTTAAAAGAATCAACAACCTTAAGAATAATGCTGTTGGACCTTGCCATACTGTACACACACGTCCAAGAAGCTATTTTATAGCAATGGAATATACTATTAATTTAAGGAATATATTATAAAAGTCTTCAAATTTCAAGGGAGATTCAAGCAGGACCAGGAATGTAATCCTCAAAATAATCTGGGTTGTTTCTGTGCCACCTGAAAACTTTAATGCTTCGTGTAACATATTTTGTATACAACATATCTAAAAAATTATTATAAAGAAGAAAGTGGATGGTTGAATTGTCTATTAAAATACAGGAGACATATAGTTATCTATACACTTTCATGTGTAATATTTCTCACATCAGTTATTTCCATGGGCAGGGATTTTGTAATTTTCTTTAATTGAAAAGTAAGATGATAGTACTTGGAATAAATTAACATTTTTCTTAACTTTTATAGGCTATGCTATGGGATTGATATGCACCACTTAGAGTGCACAACAGTAATTTTTGCTAAATCCATGAGATGCAGAAACCTCTACTTTTTTTTCATCCAAAGGCAGGAAACCTCAACTGACTGAAGTCTACCTGTGGTACACTAAATAACAGCTAGGAATCGTTCTATGTATAGCAAAAAGTACCTAGAGTCTTGAGAAAGGAAAGGAATAGTGCCTCCCTTTTAATTATACCCTGCTTAAAATTCAGTAACCTTCAGAAAGGTTCCAAGCAGTAGTGGGATTCAAATAATTTAACAACCTGTTCTCTGCCCTAATGATCAGCTGGCTCTCCGAACTGCTTAGAAAGTTAACAACCGGTTCTATTGAATAAGTGCAAACTGGCTGAATCCCACCACCGGTTCCAGATATTATTATCATTCCCACTTCCAGGATTTATACAATCAGCTGCTAGTTATCTGAGCAAGCCAATTTGATCAGCTTTTAATTTTCTGTCCCATTCTTCCAGTGTTATAATCTGTATTCCATAGATCAATCGTTCCTAATGTTTTATAGGTTCCCAAAATCAGAACCTGAATTCAGTATAAAAGGAAATATATTATATACCCTCTTGGTTTTTCCATGGATGTCAATATTCAAATACATAGCTGAAATCTGAAGGTTGTCTGAAGTTCGAATCATTGCAACTGGACTAATTTTTTGTTGTTAGTTTGAGAGATGTTTCACTGCCCATCCAGGCAGCTTCCTTAGTCAGAGCAAGGTAGTTGGGCAGAGAGCCGTGGTGGGATTCAAACAATTTAACAACCGGTTCTCTGCCCTAATGATTTCTTCCAACAACCAGTTCACCAAACTGCTCAGAAAGTTAACAACTGGTTTTCCCAAAGTGGTGCGAACTTGCTGAACCACACCACTGGCAAAGAGCCATTGGAATGTACCAACTCCTGCCCACCAAACTCAGGGATTTCCTCCCCAAAGTGCGTTGAAACATTTCTTCACATTCCCTTGGGGAAAGAAACCCCTGAATTTGGTGTAGCAGGAGTTAGTACATTCCAACAACTTGCTGCCCAACTACCTTGCTCTGACTGAGGAAGCTGCCTAGATGGGCAGTGAAACATCTCTCAAACTAACAACAAAAAATTAGTTCAGTTGCAATGATTCAACCTTTGGACAACTTCAGACAACCTTCAGACAACTCTATCTGGATGATTAAGAATCTTCATCAACACAGCTGAAATCCTTTCATTTCATTTAAACAAATTGCTTTTTGATCTTGAAAAGACAGACCTGCTAAAATAGTGATATTACCAAAGAAAGTTAAAACCATTTAAGTTTATTTAATTCAATGTGTAATATAATTCACTTTTATATAACAATACATATTTTAATTAATGTATAAGTTATACATAGGAAAAATGATTACACCCCCTAAAATGTTGATTTTGGAATATATATATATTTGCTATACTATTATCTGAATACTTCGAGATTAGAAATAGTTTTTTTTAAATACACATACATATTTAGAAATATAAATTTGTGAAGTTTAGCTATACTTTGTTTTGAAATGCTAAAGGAGAGAACATATAAAAGTTTAACAAAACTTTTTTGTGGGTTTAATTAAAGAAGCCTATAGTAAGTAAAGTATTTTTCTAAATTTATTAATCATCACTTTTCTATAATAGCAAGTTACAGAAAGTTTGTAAAAATATATTTCTTCAATCTTTCAACATGTGAACAAAAAGATTTGTATAGCTATCATTCTACTGTTATATTCAAGCAGATCTTATGCAAATAATAATTACAGTAAACATAGATGAGTTACTATGAAATGAGGAACATTAATATAAAAATTGTAGATGTGTACATAAAAAACAAAATCTATGAATAAATTCAAAATTTATTTAAATTGCTCACATTATATTACCCTTTTACTTAGGTTATATATTGTATTAAAGTTACTCTATAACATATTACATGTATGCTAAGAAAAATTCTGCTATTGCCACTCTGAAAAACTGCATAGCTAACTAAACCATTACTGCTTATAATTAAAAATGAAACAATTAAAAACCAGTTTAAACAATGTATTCATAGTGATAGGGACAGGTTGACAAAATGCAAAGAATCCTTGAAAATTAAATGCTCTTTTTACCTATTATTGAAACAATTTTCATTACTTCAAAATATTTTTATTTGTTGTGAGAATGTACCTGAAGTTAAAACTTTAGGTTAATATATCATGATGTTAGTGTAATTTTTTTTTAAAGTATGCTGAAATATTTTGGCTAGTTAAACATCTATGAAAAATGATTTACCAACAGTATATTTAGCATTATATTATTAATGTGTGATATTAACATAACCCTTCATATTACACAGTCTTTCTGAATTAAAAGTTTGTTGTATCTTTCTAAAAAATGCTTACTAATCCAGTTCTGCATAGCTCTAGAAACCTTGATCACCTGCTGCACACAACGTACACCATTTTTTAGAGACAGCCTCTCAGTTCAAATGTTTTCACAATATGCCATATCATATGCCTGATTTAGCCTGGAAATGACATCCCCATAGAATTTGCTACAGGTACAACTACTAAGTCTACATATCAGGCCGGCAAAAATCTGGATGACCTCTAGATGGCAGAAAGGAGATACAGAAAACCTTTTATGTTTTTTCTGACATCTAGAAGTCAACCAGAGTTTTGCAGCCCAGATCTGACAGTCTTACACGAATAGGGAGATTGAGTAATTTTTAGGAGGAGAGGAGGGATGGTCATTAAAAAAAAAGAAAGGAATAATACCAATGTGTATATTAGAGTGCCCAATACATGCCAAAGTTCTGTACCAGTGAAAGAAACCCACCAAATCAAATACTTTCTGACGCATTGGCAGAAAGAAACCCAAAGACTCTTGCCTTAATGTCATCATAGGTAATGACACAAACCTCTTTCCACACCTGAACATGCTCAGAAGACAAACAGGGTATTTTTGGTTACTATGAATAATAAAGAGACCGAGAATGAAGAGGAAGGTGATGAAGATGATGACAATGAGAAGGTTACTATCCCAGTCCTGGTGGGAAAGGTATCCCTACCTCAGCAAGTTGGATAAAGGAATAGGTCCAGATCCACTGCCCAGGAGCCCTCCTTTTCTGCCAGCCAAGAGTTTCTCCACCAAAGCCACATTCCCAGTGCGAGCCGCTTCCAGCAGTTCCTGGTCCTTGCCCATGGCCGGGAATCATCAGCGAATCTTATTTGCCCACCCCGCAACCCTTCCAGAAATGCTGTGCGGTTACCCCCCTCTCCCCATTTCAGCGACCCTGGCCAGAAAAACAATCTTCCCCGCTCTCCATTCAAGCGAACTGAGCAATGAGGGTATTTCCCACAGTCTTCAGCGACTAGCGGAAAGCGGAGGGAGGGAAAAGAAAGAAAAGGAAGGGAGAGGGGGGGAAGCACTCCCCGCTAGACAATTTCTGGGTGGAGTGTGGAAGAAGGAAAAAGAAGCTACGGGAGCCTCCCGCCGACACGTTAGCTCAGCGAAGAGGAATGGAGAACTCAGCTCCTCCGCCAGGCTGAAGCTGGTTAAGAATGAAGAAGGGATGGAAGACCAGCAGGGCGTGATGTGGGAGGCGCAGCCTTGGCTATCTAGGCCGGTTGCTGAGGAGACAAGAGTTCTCCGCTTCTGAATGGCTGGCCGGCCTATTGCGCCCCCTCCCCTATTCCCCTCCCATTGGCGTGCCCTTGCCCTCGATCCTGACGCAACGGGGATTCTGCTGCCCGGCCTGAGCTTGCCAGCTCTCCCTAAAGAGCAGCGGTGGCACCGGCGGGCAGCTCGCCTCGCGCTCTACTGCGGTGTCGCGCGCGCGCTTGCGCTTCTATGGGCCTGGCGGCGCGCGCTGAAAGAGAACAGCTGCTGCCGAGTGGCGAGCTGCGCGCGCTCCCTCTCCCTCCCCGCAAGGCTGCTTCACCTTAGGAAGCGGAGTGATGGAGAGGAAGGGAGAACGGTGGAAGGAAGTGGCGCCGGCAGAGTCTCTGATGGGAGTCGGTAGCGTTTCTCTGACGTGGGGGGAATCACTCCGGAAAGTAAACAAAAACGATTCAACGAAGAATCGATGTGCTGTTGCGACGACTTAATGTTGTGACGGGAGTGGCGAGGAAAGGCAGCATTGACTGCGGTTGGAAAAAGGAAGTGAGGACCACTCCGATTTTTCAGTTGTTATAAAATTAGTTGGAATTTTAAGGCACATCTATACAGTTGAACGAAGATCCTTTGACTGCAACCCTGCTTTTTTTTCTTTTAAAGGATTACATCTTAAAAACTACCCCAGTCTTCCAGATTTTTTCCCTCCTCCCCCCCCCCTTTTTTTTTTGTAATTGGTGACCACCAAGATGAGCCTTCTGAACCATCTTAGGGGGACAATTGTTTTTAAATATTGCATTTGGGACATATGAGGAAGGCAAGGATTAGAGGGGAAAATTGGCCAGTTAAACATAATGGCATATAACATCCCTTCTATAAATATGAAACCACATTGCAGGATTATGTATTTTTCTTGGGTGAAGGGCCCAAATTGTCATATGAATGGTATTTTAGAGAGTGCACTCCAGAAAATAAGGCCAATCTAAAAAACTAATGAGGCTGCTCTGAAATATATTTATATTTCATTTAAATTAAGTAAACCAGTTAATATAATGAATACATGTACAGTAATCATAACTTACTCCTAGCAAATTAAAATTTAAAATCCATAAGTAGTTCTTGAAGGACTGTGCTTTAAATACATGTACTTTTACAACCTTCCTGTTTATCATTAAAACCAGATTGCTTCTAATTATTCCTCCAAATTGCTTGTAATGCATGACATTTCAGAGTTGTTTTATTGCTTAAAATATACTAAGAATGGCTAAAAACATAAGACATTTGAGGAAAGAAAAATCACGACCCAATATATTTACCTTCAAATGTGATGTTATTTGCATACATTATTACAAAGGCAGGATTTAATACTGTAACACAAAGCACATTTAACAGAACATGGGAACAGCCATAATTATTCCTAACTAGAAGAAGACAATGAAAGATCATCCAGTCACGGTGCCCAGTGAGCATCTTTAATCTAATGAGTAAGATCTGTGCCATATTTATAAGAAACTCGGAGACTGGCTAGACAAGAACCTCCTGGCAGATTGATTGATTGATTGATTGATTTTGTCAAACTTGTACAAGATAACAGGTGTAAGTATAAACATGTACATGAACAAACAAAATGAATACAAATAAATAGGGACAGTAAGACAGGGCTGGTAGGCACACTGGTGCACTTATGCACGCCTTTACAGACCTCTTAGGAATGGGGTGAGGTCCACGGTATACAGTTTAAGGTTGAAGCTATGGGGGTTTGAGGATGTAACAACAGAGTCAGGAAGAGCATTCCAAGCGTTGACCATTCTGTTGCCGAAGTCATATTTTCTGCAATTGAGTTTGGAGCGATTTACCTTGAGTTTGTATCTATTGTTTGCCCATGTATTATTGAGGTTGAAGCTGAAATAGTCATTGACAGGTAGGATATTGTAGCAGACAATGTTGTGTACTATGCTTAGGTCAGACGATAGGCGGCGTAGTTCCAGGGTGTCCAAGCTGAAAATTTCAAGTCTGGTGGCGTAAGGTAAGGTTTTACAGGTAAGGTTTCAGAGAGACTGGTGATAGTTCAAGACTAGATATGCTCAAGAAAAATATACTCAACCACCTAAGTCAGCCCTTTCCCCCTTGTTTGTGGATCTAAAGCAGGCCTTGGATTTCATCTTTAGAAACACTCAAAGCATCTACAATTGATAAACAGTTGCTTACCCTATTAAATGAACCTCATAAGAATACAAGCTTGAGTGTAACATATATCCTGTAACTGAACTCCTCTAAAATTCCAACTAGAGATTAAACAAGAGTATATTGATAGATGCCTTAAGTAATTCCCTAAACCAGGCTAAACATAATTATACCACTTTACACTATTGCAGTACTATTGCAGACACTGCTAGGTCTTAGAAGAGCCATGGGAGCAATAGTCCATTTTTCTAAGAATACTCATTACAGATTAATCATGAGAAAACAAATACTATGCATTTTGTAAAATTCTGATGGAATGTCAAAGATTATATTATTGAACAAATGCTTCATTTTAAGTACTTGGGATTTGTACTGCATTCTTCAGCAAAGCAACATACTCCTATTATCCAAATAGCTCTGAACATTCAGAGAGGTTTCCTGGCAATCCTCTCTTTTTCACTAGAAAAGCCCAATATGTACTAGCTTCTGTGAAGCTTTTGAAGCCAATACATTGGCATAGGTTTTCTATGGAGTACAATTAAATCCAGGTGTCAACTAGAAATTGGAGACGTCTCAAATTAGTTTCCAAAGAATTTCAGATAGCAAAATATGCGCTTAACTCTGCTGTATGTTTGGATGCAAGGTTTATAACAAATGAAAAGAAGGGCATGGTTGTATGTATTCAGATATTTCTTAAAAGCTATTTTTCATCTCAAAGTCTGGTATATCTTACTTTATCAGATAAATATTATTTCTCCTGGAAATTCCTAATAAATGACAAATTACATAAACGGAGGTTCTCAAGTAAGATGCTGATAAAGCTGGGACAAGATCAGGCGATCGTACTTCTTAAACAAAACCCTTGACATAAAATCACACAGAGAATATATCAAAATGTCATCTGGAGTTCAACTGAGGGACAGATATTTTTGGTTTAAAAGAGCATTATATCTGATCCAGATGTCTGTTGTGGGAAAATATTCATTTTAAATCAGGAACCATAGCATTTTGAGATAGATGCAACAAAGTATTTTTTATTGGTATGCACAATTAAATAAATTTTAGATTTAGATTTTTTAGATTTTAATGAGCATTTATATGCCGCCCTTTTCCCTGAGGGGACTCAGGGCGGCTTACAACAATGGGGGGAAGGGAGTGCAAGACAAGACTTAAAAGAAAAAAAAATGTGAATAAAGAAAATTAACCATAAAAACACAACATTCACTCAACATTCGGGCGGGGTGAGAATAAATCCTATCCCCAGGCCTGACAGGATAGCCAGATCTTGAGGGCTGTGCGGAAGGCCTGGACTGTGGTGAGGGTACGGATCTCCACAGGGAGGTTGTTCCATAGCGTCGGAGCAGCAACTGAGAAGGCTCTCCTCCGCGTAGTCGCCAGTCGGCACTGACTGGCGGATGGAATTCGGAGGAGGCCTACCCTGTGCGATCTGATGGGACGCAGGGAGGTAATTGGCAGGAGGCGGTCTCTCAGATAGCCAGATCCACTACCATGGAGCGCTTTATAGGTGGTAAGTAAGACCTTGAAGTGCACCCGACGATCAACAGGTAGCCAGCGCAGCTCACGGAGGATCGGTGTTATATGGGCGAACCGTGGTGCGCCCATGATCACTCGCGCGGCCGCGTTCTGAACTAGCTGAAGTCGCCGGATGCTCTTCAGGGGCAGCCCCATGTAGAGCACATTGCAGTATTCCAGCCTAGAGATCACAAGGGCTCGAGTGACTGTTGTGACAGCCTCCCGGTTCAGGTAGGGCCGCAACTGGTGCACCAGGCGAACCTGGGCAAATGCCCCCCTGGTCACAACCGACAAATGGTGGTCAAAACTCAGCTGTGGATCCAGGAGGACTCCCAAGTTGCGGACCCTGTCTGAGGGGTATAAATTTTGCCCCCCCAGCCTGATTGATGGAACGTTAGCCGAATTTTTGGGAGGAAAACACAACAGCCACTCGGTCTTTTCCGGGTTGAGCACCAGTTTGTTAGCTCTCATCCAGTCTTTAACAGCCTCAAGGCCCCGGTTCATCACGTCCACCGCTTCATTGAGTTGGCACGGGGCGGACAGATACAGCTGTGTATCGTCCGCATATTGGTGGTACTTAATCCCGTGCCTCCGAATGATCTCGCCCAGCGGTTTCATGTATATGTTAAATAGCAGGGGGGACAGGGCCGAGCCCTGCGGCACCCCACAGGTTAGGGGCCTCGGGGACGATCTCTCCCTCCCCACCAACACCGACTGCGACCTGTCCGAGAGGTAGGAGGAGAACCACTGTAAAACAGTGCCGCCCACCCCCACCTCCCGCAGTCGTCGCAGAAGGATACCATGGTCGATGGTATCGAAAGCCGCTGAGAGGTCAAGGAGAACCAGGATGGACGCATAGCCTCCATCTCTGGCTCTCCAGAGATCATCGGTCAATGCGACCAAAGCGGTTTCAGTGCTGTAACCGGGCCTGAAGCCAGACTGGAAGGGGTCAAGATAGTTAGCTTCCTCCAAGGTACGCTGAAGCTGTAAGGCCACCACCTTCTCAACAACCTTCCCCACAAAGGGGAGGTTGGAGACTGGACGATAGTTATTAAGAACTGCTGGATCCAAGGACGGTTTCTTCAGGAGGGGCCTCACCACCGCCGCCTTAAGCGCGGTGGGGAGGTGTCCCTCCCGAAGAGAGGCGGTAACAACCGCCTGGATCCAGCCTCGTGTCACCTCTCTGCTGTTGGCAGTCAGCCAAGAGGGACACGGGTCCAGTATGCAGGTGGAGGAACTCATAGCTCGCATAGCCTTGTCCACATCCCCGGAGGCAACATCCTGAAACTCAACCCAGAGATGGTCTACCAAGTCATTCCCTTGTGTCTCGGCTGGATCTGCGGGGGTGGAGTCCAGTTCCGATCGAAACCGAGCAACTTTGTCCGCCAAGAACTGACCATACTCCTCAGCCTTACCCTGCAGGGGGTTCCCCGTCTCCCTCCTATTTAGGAGGGAGCGGGTTATCCTGAACAGGGCGGCTGGGCGGGACTCGGCGGACGCTACCAAGGAGGCAATGTGTGATCTTTTGGCGGTTCTCAATGCCCGAATATACTCCTTGGTGCAACTGTCAACAGTGCTCGGCTCGATACGGACCTATCGGACCTCCACAGGTGCTCTAGGCGTCTCCTCCGGCGCTTTATCTCGCGGAGCTCCTCGGTGAACCAAGGGGGTCTCCGCGAGCCGCTGACCCGGAGGGGCCGTAGTGGCGCAATTCGGTCCAGAGACTCTGATGTCGCCGAGTGCCAGGCCGCAGCAAGAGTCTCCGCCGAACTGTGGGCGAGAGCATCTGGAATGACCCCAAGCTCCGTCTGGAACCTAACAGGGTCCATCAGTCGCCTGGGGCGGAACCACCTGGTCGGTTCCTCCTCCCCACGGTGGGGGTTTGGCCTCCGGAAGTCTAGCCTCAGTAGGTAGTGGTCTGACCACGACAGGGGAATGATCTCATTTCCCCTCAGACCAAGATCATAACTCCACTGCTCCGAGAGGAATACGAGGTCGAGTGTGTGCCCCGCTGAGTGGGTAGGGCCTCGAATTACCTGGGTCAGGCCCATGGCTGTCATGGAAGCCATGAACTCCTGCGCTCCGTCAGAGTGTTCACCGAGCGAAGGCAGATTGAAGTCCCCCAGAACCATTAGTCTAGGGAACTCAATTGCTAGCTCGGCTACTGACTCGAGGAGCGCAGGGAGGGCCGCTGCAATGCAGTTGGGAGGCAGGTACGTTAGCAGCAAACCCGCTTGACCCTTGAGGTCCAACTTCACTAGTAGGGACTCACACCCGGCAAGCTCCGGAGCAGGGATCCTCCTATTCTATAAATAGAATAATAAAACTAATAAATTAAGATATCCCTGGGCTTCAGGCCAAAATAATGCCAAAGAGCCCTGAACTAAGCAAGGTTATGGATTATATACCCCAGAAATGTTACATAGGAGTGATAAATAAAGCAATATAAATCATAATATGACCTTTATAGCCACACTGTAAGGTCTGACCTTACTGTGATTAGACCAGTGCATCTAAATTCCACAGCCCTACAAAGCATCAAAGCCCACCTCTTTTTACTGATATTAGCACTATGTAACATAAACAATGTGATCAGGGCATGACTAAAACTCATAGTTTTTCATTTTCTATCCCAGTGCCTTTAGTTACTGCATCAAATTGGCTCATATTATACCCATATAATGTATATTTTCATACCAAGAAAAAAGTGACAATCTGTTTTCTGTTAACAGTTTCCCCCCACCCCCAGTCATTTGGCAGGGTCATGCTATATCTAATGTCCAAAACATTTGCCCCTAAAAGTGTCTTTATATTGTTATGACTTAATATTTTATTAACAGTAGTATTGGTACATAATTATACCAGGCTGTGGGGTATAGTATAACTAGTTTAAAATAGATATTTACAATTACATACATTCTCTTTTATTGATTTATATTTACATTTTATTTTTTGGTGGAAAAAATCATAAAAATATTTTATTCATATAATTAATTTAATAAATCTCTCAATTTAACTAGTTAGAAATTATATCACAAGTAACTCTTCTACTAACTGAGAAGCTGGCTAAATTCAAGGATTCACATTCAGTTGAACACAACTATATTGTGTTCAGTTAAATGTCAGATAAATCATTCTTTCAGCAGCAAAATGTCAGATTGACCATATACAAGATGCTAATTTTATACTTCTTAGGAGTTGTTAGGGTGCTAACAAATAGAACTAGTTGGAACTTCTCTTTATTTTCCTCAATAGGCCTCTATCATTTCTGGATTATTCTTCATACTTCGAACTTTACACAATAACCAATCACAATAATGTTATTTCAAAAATGTTCATTAAATTGTCTGTCTTTATGTTAAACACCAGGTTTCATTAAGATGACTCTTTTTACATTAAAGGACTATTGTTTTGAGATGGGCTACTTACCAATCCTTAATGACATGTCCTCTCCTCCAGCTGGAACCTCAATTTCAAGGCCAAGCTGCCACTGAGGCAGGCTGAAGAGATGATGTAAGAAATTCATATTTTTCAGAAGAAAATGGATTAAGCCCTCCTCTATACAAATGCTCTCTGTTGAGGAAGATTGAAGGAGGTCAGTCACCTGCAGGGTTCCAATTGACTCACTGCAGGATCACACTCTCTCATTCAGCTATGGGGCTTTTTGCCTCCATAGCCATTTTAGGATTTGACTACCAGAGTGAAGGCAGCCAATGCCTTTGCCTCGCTCCACACTTCCTGGAAAGCACTGCTTCCACCATCATCACCAAGGACACTATTACCAGCAACACCCTGCAGCAAGCACAGAGGTAAGGGCAAATAGCTCCTCAGTATGAAGTAGCAAAGGATCTGAGCCACAGGAGAAGGCTAGCAGGGAAGAGAAAAAGGTGGCTTCTGTCATCCTTCCCTTGATATCAGGATCAGAATCCCTGGGTGGGAAGAATAGAAGGGCCATAATGATTGTAAAGGATACCAATGAATATGTTGGGAAGAGCCCTAAATTTGTCATATTTATTTTTTTCCACACTGAATTTTCCACACTGAATGTTACTTATTTTATTGTACTGCAGAGCTTATAATTTTAATATTTTCTTTTAAAGCACACAATTCTGAGTCATTTTATGATTTTGTTTTTGAGGCACATTATGGTATACCATATACCAATATATTGCATCCTTATCAAAAAAATATAGCTGATTTTATCTCATCCATTGATTATGGTCACTAGGCTGATGAAAGTGGAATTTATTATTGTGTCCTGATTTTACCTTTCTGTAATATGGAAGAAAGGTAACTGGTGTCATTAATTTTGGTGTAAAGCTACCTCTATCAGGTTCATCCAAGATCAAATTTTGAGTAAACAAATAGTGAAGCAAACAAAAATGGTAACAGTAGAGGGAAGAGAATGATTAGAGAAACTGCATGTACCGAAGGACTGTGTTCAGCTGTAAGAATGAAAAGGTTATCCTTCTATATCTGCGCCTTGCAAGCATCAAGCTCTTTAAAAGAAAAGCACAACCAAAGAAACAAGATTCACATGGATTTCCTTTAATGATTTTTATACCCAGAATTAGGAGTTAGAATAAAAAATCTTGAGAAGAGAGATAGGAACCCTATAGCCTCCTTTATTAGTGAGTTCATTAATCCTGGGTTTCTTTGAAGCTTTTGATTTTTTTTCTTTCAGTCTTTTTGCCTGATGGGCTAAGAATTGGTTTCTTTATAAGCCTAAAACTACCTCTCCAATCTGTTGAATATCTGTATCTAGAGATACAGCACCTTGTCTTTCAGTCTCAGCAGAATCTCTTACTGCAAAAGATGTGGCCTGAAAGCTACTGACTGCAGAATGGAAATCAATGTGTTATTGCTGAGTAAGCAAAGACAGTAGGAGAAGAAAAATACCCAGATCCCAGGGTGCAAGTTTATTGAGTGAACTGGGAAAATGAGGGTTTGATAGTGGAAGACTTTAAAAGGGAATTCCTAACACATTTTCTATCAGCAATATGCATTTGACAAGTTGAGAGTTTGAGAAGAGAACCAAAAAAAAGAAAAGTCTTTAAATAGATGTTTCTTTAGGAAATAAAAGTAAAGATACAGGGACAAGATACATCACTTCTAACTTGCAATGATTTGTAGGATGTTTGTGTTCCTACATAAAAACAAATTGACATATTCACAGTACTGTATGTACAAATTTGGAATTGTACTTGAAGAAAAAGTCAGAAGGTTGCAACAATAATTGACCATACTTCAAAAGAATGAAGATATATCAGATTAAACAAAGTAGGACTAAAGCAGAGCCTGTCAAAGGAATCAACTGTCCAGAGCTAAGACAAGGAAAGAAATAAACCAGTTTTAGAGTACCAGCTGGAAATAGGAGACATAAAAGCTATTCTGCACTCTTGAAATTAAGACATTCCAGTCCTCATAAAAGAAACAGATTGTGAGTCAAGAAAGAAAAATAGATGATAAAATAGTGAATGCAGAGCAGATGCATCTTCGCCCTACAGGAAACAAAGAGAAGACTCATAATGGTTTGTAATTTGCTATTACAAGAAGCTGCAGTAAAAGAGATGTGTGATTATTAGACCCATTGCCTTTTAAAGTATACTATGAACAGCATATATCAAATCCACTAGCAGTTCACCATTCCAGCTATTCAACAGATGGATGAAAAGCTACAACTTATCACTACGGACTTTGAAAATCTAGGAAAGCAGCTCAGATACTGGTGATCTCAAATGATCTTTACATGTATCCATCTAACCCAGAGTTCAAAGAAAATAATATTAGAAATAAATGACTGGCTGAATAGATTCAAAGGGAGAAATTTGATATATGAGATCATAATTAGAGATAACTAAATGTGAACTGCTGGCACAAAATGATTTGCTTCTCAAGAAGAGGTAAAATGTATGGAATGTTTAAGCACAATGATAGAAGATAATATTTGTAGCTCAGAGTTGAACTGTGGAGTCCCTGGTGTTCTCGGAGTTTGGTGGTTTTCTTGCATATACAGGTGAAACTCGAAAAATTAGAAGGAAGATAGATAGATTAGAATGCAGAAGGAAGCACGAAGTGCTTCAAAGTCTTGTTGCTCAGTGGTCCAAGTCCTTTTTTCTGATGAGAGCAACTTTTGCATCTCATTTGGAAACCAAGGACCCAGAGTATGGAGGAAGAATGGAGAGGCCAATCAAGCACAGTAATCCCACAGTCATTGAACTAGGTTTTGGTGCTTTTGGCAAAAGTTGCTCTCATCAGAAAAGAGGACTTTGGACTACTGAGCAACAAGACTTTGGACCATTGTGCTTCATTAAAACAAGGGTCAACACAGCCATCTACCAGGACATTTTGGAACACTTCATGCTTCCTTCCGCAGACAAGCTTTATGGATATGCTGACTTCATTTTCCAGCTGCCCACACTGCCAAAAGCACCAAAACCTGATTCAATGATTGTGATTACTGTGCTTGATTGGCCAACAAACTCGCCTGACCTGAACCCCGTAGAGAATCTATGGGGCATTGCCAAGAGAAAGAAGAGAGACATGAGACCTAACAATGCAGAAGAGCTGAAGGCCGCTATTGAAGCATCCTAGTCTTCCATACACCTCAGCAGTGCCAAAGGCTGATAGCTTCCATGCCACGCCGCATTGGGGCAGTAATTGCTGCAAAAGGGGCCCAAACCAAGTACTGAGTACATATGCATGCTTATACTTTTCAGAGGTCCAATATTGTTCTATGTACAATCCTTGTTTTATTGATTGCATGTAATATTCTAATTTTCTAAGATGGTGGATTTGGGGTTTTCATGAACTATATGCCATAATCATCACAATTATGACAAATCACGGCTTGAACTATCTTGCTTTGCATGTAATGAGTCTTATCTCATATATTAGTTTCACCCTTTAAATTGCATGACTGAAATAAATGAACTTTTGCACAATATTCTAATTTTTTGAGTTTCACCTATATTTCATTACCAGACTAGGTAACGTCATCAGTGCTAGTAGGGAGTGGGGTTTGGTCTCATTTTATATAATATAGACTTGCCCTGTCAGTATGGTGGGATGGTTTTTGGTTGTTCCTTGATTAGGCTGTTGTTTAGTGTTAACTTAGCTGGACCCATCTTGTGTCTTCACAATTGAGTTGAACCTAAGCCTAGTAAAACTGTAGAGTGTTTGGGAATTACCACTAAATTCTTTTTTGTGAGCTTGACACCAATTTCACTAGAAACAATTTGATGGTCATTTTTGATGATAATTTTTAATATGGTAACAGCGGCTGGCAGTACTTGATCAACTTTCTCTGAGCTCACATGGCAAGCAACATCAAGCCAGGATACATACAGAATTCCAGATCTGTAAGCTTGTTAAAAAAACACCCTGGAAGAAGAGAATGACGAATTATTTCCTGTACTGGAGTCAAGAAACCCATATGGTTGTGTTTATCTAAATCTGAACGAGATACAAAGAATCCAAAGTTTTTATATTTAACCAAAAATTACATTATCTTTTTAACAGCACAGTCCTAATTGTTTACAATTAAATAAATAAATATACTACAGTCATACCTAAATATCCACTATGGAGTCATAATGTAGAACGCTGTGTCTGCTTTGAAGAATTTTAATTTCTGCTGCTGGCTTCAACAATAAGAATGGAATGCAAATAAATAAATAAACAAATCTATTCATAATTTCCAGTTTTCATTTTAAATAAGCTATTTATCAAAGTTGAGATATGAAGTAAAATCTGTGCTCGCTATTTTTTAAAAAAGAAAAGTCTGTTCCTCCTTTTCAGTGGTTTTAACCAATGAATCCACATTATTGTCCCTAATTGACATACATAAATAGGATCACCCGACACAGAGAGAAAAATCCCATAATCTTAAAACTTGCAATGGCAGGGAGAGAATGTTAATCATTTCCCAAATAATGTGGTATGGACAATGTTGCAATTACAGTAGGTAATTTTAATCTGACTTTACTTGAAATTAAAGCATGTTAAGAGACTGCCGAGATATTTTTCTCACATGTAATATGGCTCTACGCATACAAGAAAACTTATGCAGATTACTGCAAACATAGCCTCCATTGTAATTTGGGCACCGAAGAACAATTTCTGCAGAACTGGCATCTGGATCCATTTAGTTCATTGTGATCTGATATGCTGCTGTTCCTGCTGCTTAACAGATGATTTAACTTGAATGACTAAGCAACTGTGGTTGACCACTAAACAATACCTATTTATTGATCATCATGCAAGTAAAGACCTATGAAAGGAAATACCGTCCAGAATTGGCTTTTAATAAGTGGTATTCTGTTTTATCATAATGTGAATTTGACGTCTTATAGAAGGCCTGATGATCTATTGATTGCAAAGTTCTGTAGATATTTGATACATGCTTGAGTTATACTCACCATGTGTTTATCCGATAGATCTGAAGCGATGAACATTGTTACTTTAATATAATGAATTTGTGTTGTATTCTGAATGGGAGCAGGTTTTACTTAATGTGCAATTTCTCTGATTTAAATCTTGATGACCTCTACTTTTGCTTGTGAATCAAGACAGTACATTTGTCATTGATGAATTTTATCCAGAGACTTTTGGAAGTAGGAGCTGGGGGAGCATTGTTCTAAATTAAAGACTGTTAAATGCCCACATTACTTCAATTAAAATGGAAATAGCAATAGCACTTATATACCGCTTCAGCATATTATCCCCAACAATCTGGGTCCTCATTTTACCGATCTTGGAAGGATGGAAGCTGGCACTCAGCAGAAGTAGCCTGCAGTACTGCATTTTAACCAGTGCACCACCACAGGTTCTTGCAAGTTTTCATAATTATATAATTTATATGTATGAAATATTTGGCAGATGTCCTGTGGTGCCACCAGAGATCGAATTTCTGATGGTTTGCAATACTTTCTTGTAGAGGATGTTGGTGTATAGGTCATAAACATTCATGGTGGCTAGAATGTGAGTCTTGGAATGTCTTCCAAGGAGATGCATGGTTTCTGTATATTGGGTAGTACACTAAATATAAAAATTTAACAGTCGGAAGTCAAACCCTGACTCAGAAGTAGCCAAACAAATAACATCCACACTAATTTGCATCACATAAAATGGTATTTAAAAGCCAATGCTCTGACAAGATGAGCACAATTCAAACCACACTTATGATGTCTCCTCGAAAGGTGACAAAATATTTTCTACCAAATTGTCAAGCTCGGAGCTCAGACTAACAGCGCAAACATAATAATAATAATTAGATTCCTTTCTTCAATTTACCAAATTGATATTTTACCAATAAATAGGAGCACAACTTACTTTCACTATTCTGTGACCTTCACACAGGTCTTTTTTTAACTGAAAGAACTATTGTTTACTAAAATTAACATTTAATTCATTTTCTAAATGCAATGAAATTCTATTCAAGTTGCCTCATCATTACAAATACGAATATGTACAATTCAAAATAATTTATGGAATGTGCTTCAGACCACAGCGCAATTTATTACTTTTCTCTTTTTTTAGGTTTTCACACAAGTTGAAAAAAGATGCAGCCACATTAAGAATCTCATTAAATACATACTGCTTTAATTATGTGATTCATTTCAGCAGCAACATTTCTTTTTCAGGCATGTACTAAAACCTGAAAAAATGCATGTTGCAATAAATGACAGAAAGATGATATGATCATGCAAAGTCCAACCCACTTCTTCCATACCAACTGGGAAGCATGAAGTAAGAGGCCTTAATTCATTCATAAGAATCTCTTAATAAGTTTTTAATTTTAGTATTTGAAGGATTCTTTTTCACAGCACCAATAACTGGTTTTTTTTAAAAAACTGAATCAGAAAATGAAATTATTCTTTGCTTTAAAATGACAATTCTGTGCTTTAAAAATTGTTAACTCAAAAATCTTTTTCTTATAAAGAACAGCAAAGTGAGTAAAATAGTAGCTTCTAATGTTCTGTGGAAAAGATCTTCGGGAGACTGGGTGAAGAGATGCAGCTTAGGGAACAATTAGATAAGAGACAATATAGCCCACAGCTGCAAAGTGGGGTGGAGCAAGAAACTCAGAAGGAAATCTAAGTTCTTGGACTATAAAGGAGACAGTGGCAGAATTGTACTTTCAGATTTACAAGTTTCTGTTCATGTAGCTTTACAGTAAAGTAGAATTAGTTGATCTGGTTATGTTTGCTGTCTGGTCTACCTGGCAAGGCTTACAATACTGGATTTGTTCAGTGAATTCAAACAAGAACAAAACCAAATTCTATTATTTTTTGACCAAACCGTTAGTATGGTAGTATGACAAGCATGAAATAAGGGAACAACTGTATCAATTTCAAGCAATTTCCACCTTACAGTGCTTACACATCTTACAATGGTGCTAAACAAATGGTACTTACAACTAGTCCTTCAAATTCCAGCTCGGCAGTGTACCCACAGTCATGTCATTTGATCTGATTGTTCAGCTTCTTTCCTGGCTTCTTACGAGCACAGTGAATGGGGAAGCCCTCAAGTCACAAATATGTGACATTGTGGAATTTGCTTAACATTGGCAACAGGAAGTGCCAGTGCTGCTATCTCTAAGCGGTATAGTCACAACACACTTTATGACTGCATTGGCTAGCTTTAGAAATTCTAGTCCCAATTGTTATTATTGACCAAGGACTACCTGTATATATTTATTTTGTAATATCATTTTACATATAGCCTACTTAGAAATAAAGCTGCAGGAAGCTAAATGAATCTTAATATCAAGTTAAATGGTAGTTAGTTATGTATAGTCTTTTAAAATGGACTGTGCATAAATAACCTGTCCAAAAGTAATCTGGAAAATAACTTACCATTTAGTCAAGTATTTTGTAGATTTGGAGAAATATAACTTTGTTTCTGATAAACTAATTAAAGTGGCAGAAGAAAGCATAGAGAAATAGTGAGATAATATTTAGGAAGAAATAAAGATAAATTATAATTTCAATTGAAAGGAATAGGAGATGAAAAATATGCTGATCTTCATAAAATCAAGACTTATGTTTTAAAATAAAGGCATATATAATTGTTTTACATAAGTTGGACATCTTGATGTGTCCTCTTTGCAAAACTCAGTCATCAGATTTTAATTGTTTGGTCTCTTATTTTTACTTTAAAAAAGAAATCAATCATTCCCTGAATTATTTTACAGTTCAAGTATAGCAAATACATACCCCTCACAATATTTTCAAGTAATGATCGAGAAAGATCACTGAATAGCCTATATACTATTATCATCCTGATATGTGTTCTGTCAGGGATTTAGTTGTTATTTTAAAAATTTAGGAATCTTTTGCACAGATTGGTGTACTTTACTTATTTACAGCAATTTTTAAACTAAAAATTTAAAGTTTAATTTTTACACATAATCTGTGATAAAAAATGCAACTTTACATTTTGTTAAAGTGTTACAAATTCAAATAACTGTTTTCAAGCATATTAATATACAGCGATGTTAATTTACAAAAGAACATTCAACTGTTAAAAATGTAAAAGTTTCTAAAAAATGGCTGAGATTCATTGTCAAAGCAAAAAAAATGATTAATGATCCTCGAAAAGAGCTCAGATCTAACAACCCTATTATTCTGTGAACTAATAAGAAATCGTTGTCCAACTGATTGTGCAATTTCCAATTTTTCCCAACATACATCACCATATTATCCTTTCCCATGCTATAGTTATACATTTTGAGATTTGAAGGTGCTAATTTTTAAGAACATCTTGTTGGCGCCTGAACAATTTCTGCAAGACAATTACACATTTTCATAATAGATCATTTTATGTGTAGCGTAAATTTAATATCTTTTGAACAGTCCTTTTGTTGTAACAAAGATTTTTTATCTTCACAAATGAAAATGAAATTATCCTATCAGTGACAAAGGAATATTTTATTCATTTACCTGTTATTTCACAAGTTAATGATGTATAATAGCAATTGTTCTTCTTCACATCAGTGCAACTTAAAAGAGTTTAAAAAGAAAAAAATCTAAATTTCTTATCCCTTTTTACAAGTGCATTTTTTGCAGAAATGTTGCTCTGAGTTCAGTTCCATAAACAAAAATTAATATAAAATGTGTCCCTTCTTCTTTCACATTAATGTATAGGGTCTGCTAACATTTTTCATTATTCATTTTTTTAATATGGTGAAGCAAGGTATCTTTTTCCAAATGAGCTTCAGCAAGGGCCATCTTGGCTTTGGCTAATTCCTGTTTTAGACATTCATTTTCTTCTATAAGCTGTAATAAATAAGTAAATAAATAATTTTAATCTTAAAATGCTAAATTAAGTTTGATAACATCACAGCTTTATAAACAAAGTATATATACTTTATATGAAAGAACTCTATACTTTTCATTTGTTTTTTGTTTGTTTCTTTTTTGGTTTTCTTTTTCAGTGCTTTGCAATATACTTAGAGCATTTTTAATGTCATTTTTTTTAAAAAAATCTCATTCTCTAGGCTGATAAAATGTAGATTTGTATGACAAGTTTAAGTTCAACACTATACAAGTTCAAGATTACTACTGTACTCTGCAATACAATTCTGGTCTTTAGCATTACTTATAATTGGATGTAAAGTACTCATCTATCCCCCCTAATTTAACAACAGAAGACTCTGATAGTGCTCCAAATTAACACACATTAAAAAATCACTTCTAAGACATGTAAAAAGTCACATCAGCATGTTTGTGAAGTGTAGAATAGATTTGCCAGAAACCATTTAAGGCCCTGCTGCCTATTATGATTAAGCTTCAACTCAACACTCCTTTTTACAGGATAGGTATACTGCATATGCATAAACCTATTCGGCAGGAACTATCAGCTGACCACTATGTTATGACTTCAGTTAACACAAACACATATTGTTTTTCTTTTCTTCGTTTCTGCTATAATTTTGTACCAGTGAGGTTAAAACCAATTTTGTTGTATTTAAGTACAATGACAATAAAGATTATTATTATTATTATTATTGAATTAAACTTAGTATTGGGGAAAAAGTATTCTACTGCAAGGCTTTAAAAATATCATGGCTGAATTTATATGTTATAAATCTACTGTTTTGCTTTGAGCCGTGGTTCGTATTTTAGTGTTACATATTAACCTAATTTTTTACAATTTCTATAAATGCATTTTAAAAAGCAGTTTATTTCACCTGATATATTAAAATTATATCCATTTTTTCATACATTTATGTACAGGTGTTTATGTAACAAAAAAGTTTTTTTGTTTATTGTTTATAACATCACACTCTAAATATCCTCCACAACACTGTAAAATACTTGAGGAAAACCAAATTTGGCTTTCAGTTTCCTTCAAAAGAATATGCTGTCCTTTACAATATAAAATCTTTAACTGCCATTATAAAATAAATTTTACAAAAGGAAGGAAGGAAAGAAAGAAAGAAAAAATATAGCAGATTTTTCATTACCTGTTCTTTGATTACTATGGGTGAAGTCATAAATTCTTGGGGAGTGCTAATTTCTGGAAATGTTTGTGTGGACCGGGAATGAAAAGTTTTTTTCTTGGGCGTACCAGCTTCAACATCCGGATTGTCTATTCTGCTTTGTGTCTTTGATGAATCATTACTAACTGTTTGATGATCTGTTAAGACAAATCAGAGAATTAAGAGGATTATATAAAGATACTGATATCAATAACTCAGTAAAATGTATCACATTATTATGAACTATATCAAGCAAAAATTGATAAAGATATGGCACAAAACACTTTCAATTCTCTCTTACCAATATTGTTGTTAAATGCATATACAATATATTGCCAAAAGTATTTGCTCACAACTGCTTCTGATTATGTGGATGGGTGAGCAAATACTTTTGGCAATATAGTGTAACATCAACATAGTATCAATCCAAGTAGTTAGAGCTGGGATCAAACCTATTTCTCAAAACATATTATTCCAAGTATTTTAAAAGGAAAGAAATGTTCCCCAAAAATCTACCTTTTTAAAATGTACTCTAACCCTCAACTCTTTTCTTAACTATATAGATAATCTAAATGGACTATTACTTCTCATAAACAAATGAATCACCTAGATATTTTTACATTGAAATGATTTTAAACTTCTAAATGTTATTCGCAGTGCATTTTATTTGAATATATTCTCAAAAAAACCCACAAATGTGTTTTAATGATGTACATTCATTTCACAAACTGATCAATTTGTCTGTTTCATCTGGATTTATTGGGTTTTCAAGACAAAACACAATTAGGTCTGAAATTAACAGAACCAAATTAAAATTCCCCAATTAAGTATTTACAATAATTTGTAAGCTATCTAATAAGAGTTTATGAGTATTCTGACACTTCAGTGGTCTGCAAAAAAAGCTGACCTATGTATTGGCAAAAAATAAAAAAGTTGCTTTTATTTTTCAAAATATGGAAATAAGAGACAATGCGAATGAGAAATCTAACTTCTACTTACAAGAAAAAATGTCACCATACATTTTAATTGGATCGCTTTGGATAAGATACTTAATTTTGTATACAGTAATGTTTTGCTTACTCTATTCTATACTTTTTATTAAATCTAGCGCTTAATTTTTTTTTTAAAAAAAGAAAGGCAATGGCTTCCCTTCATTAATTGGTTTAAAGCTGCCAAGCTTTATTCCACTTGATGGTTTTGTCACTGCAAAAAATTTTAAATTATCACTTACAGTCAATGGAAATCAAAAGCCAAAAATTACTTCATATTTAGTTCTGAATTGGCCTATATGCCTTTTCAATTGATTTAAAGCAATCATCTTCTAAACTCTTGAATCAGGTTTTGAATCTGATATTGTGTACATCTAAAACTTTAACAGATTCAGTATGCACATAATAGAAGTTTAACCAAATTTAAGCAAGAATGGTTCCCATAGATACAATATAACAAACTGCATGTAAAATATCATTAATTTCAGTCTGGCTTCTAAAGGGGCTTAAAATAATAAATTTGTTAAAACAGCAGATATATAAAATAGGAGAAATTGGAAACCCAATAGTTCTTTTTCCTTATTTTAAATGACTTATTTGCATTGTTCTTGTTAAATTGGTTTTTGCTTGTACTTTTTTCTTTTTATTATCATGGTGGGTGGGTGTGCGCACGTGCATGTTTGAACAAAGCAATTATACAGTGGAGGTTTCTATACTAATAAGCTAACTCAAGATCAAAATCTTTAATACATAACTAATACTTTGATGTAATCTGCAGCCTTTTTTTCCTGACATGTTTAAATTTGTTTGAAGAAATTAAGGAATTTTATGCTTGCAAGACTAATATTCTAAATCAGTGGTTTTTCAGTCCACTGTCCCCTTGGTTCTACAAACTGATCCTCAGTGCCCCCCACCCAGTGGTGGAATTCAAAAAAAATTTCTACTGCTTCTGTGGGTATGGCTGGGGGGGGGGGGTTACGTGACTGGGCTGTTTGCACGACGGAAGGAAGATAGTAACAGTAAAATTCAAACTGTAACAATTAATTGCACATTTATTCAAATCCAATTTAAAAACCCTTTAGTTAATGCTAATTCAACAAAATTGTTGAACATGATCCAGTGATACCAAGTTTTCAAAGTCTGATAGTCATTTATCAAGAACCTTATTGACTAGTAACTTAGTAAACTCAGTAAAATTTAGTAACCACTTCACTGTTCAGTAAATTCTTAATGTGATGGATGGGCTTGATGAAGTGATACCAGTTTCCCAATGTCTGGTTTTAAGTTACTTAGCAGGAGTCTTAAATCACCACGTTCAGTAATCTGGAGTCGATTTCTTTACTTGGAGAGAAGTTGGATGACCACACTGAAGCCATGTTCCACCAAATATGATGTTGGAAATGCAACAAGGAACTTCTTAACCACTATCCATAGTGCAGGATAGCAATCAGAAATTTCTTTCTGTAACCAAAATTCTTGGTATGATTTCTTAAACTTTGGCTTCAGCTCAATGTCACTGTGCAGCTTTATGAGTTGTTCCTCCACTAGCCCATCTTCCTCAGTATCTGAAAATGGATTTATCACCCAATCTGGAATTTCCATCAAAAGAAGATCCTGATATCGCTCAGACATATCTTTATGCAGCATGTCCAAATGGTCACAAAAAACTTGAAGATCATCATCTTGTATCCCACCTTTCTCTTCTAGCTCAGAGAAGCTCGGAAGTTGGTATAGCTCACGACGGCCTATATTGCACTTGAATAGTGTTAACTTTGAAATAAATGTAGAGATGACAGATTTGGCCTTAATAAGAATTGACCTACTTTCCTTGCAACTGCAAATTCACTTCATTGAACTTTGCAAATAGTTCTGATAAATAAGCAATGTCATGCCTGATTTCTTTGAGTTCACCACTGAGCAAGGCATTCTTGTCTTCAAAAAACTCCACAACAGTGTCAAAAAGATTGTAAAAGCGTCTCACACAGTTGCCTTTTGATAGCCAACAAACTTCTGTATGAAGCAGCAAATGATCAAAATCTTCATCATTGAAAAGGTATTGAAAAAGTGACTTATGACCATTTTTGACAGCTATGACCATTGTAGCATCCCCATGGTCGTAAGATCAAAATTTGAATTCTTGGCAACTGACTCATACTGTATTTTTGATGGTTGCAGTGTCCCGAGGTCATATGATCATCTTTTGCAACCTTCTGACAAGGCAAAGTCAATGGAGAAGCCAGATTCACTTAACAACATTTGTAACAAGTGCAGTAATTCATTTAACAAATGGCAAGAAAGATAATAAAATAGGGCAAAATTCACTTAACAAAAAAAATTTTGGGCTCAATTATAGTTATAATCTGAGAACTACCTGTAGTCTGCAGGAGGAGGAAAAAGGCTTTTCAGAGAGAAAAGTGATAGCAGAGTTTGGAATGTAGGCAGGAAGAGAGCAAGTTTGTATCTTCCCTAGCAATTTGTGAAATACAGGTGGTCCTTACAACTATTAGTTTAGTGACAGTATGAAGTTACAATGGTACTGAAAGAATTGAGTTATGATTGTTCTTTTACACTTATAACTGTTGCATCATTCCCATGCCCATGAGATGAAAATTCAGACTGCTACGTTTAGGGGTTCATGGACGCCGCCCCGCAGCTGGAGGAGTAGATTTAACTGCCAGTCTCGCGTGGTGAAGAAAAACCCAGCCCTTCCACCCATTGAAGGCGCGCGAGAGACCCAAGCCTTCCCAAAGGTACGGTGTCGCTGGTTCCTGGTGAGGTGAGACTGAGCCGCCACCTCCACACAAGCCACGTGGGGAAAGACTCTTGCTTTCGGTCCCATCGCATTCCCTTCCATGCCTGCGCGCTAAGCTAGGCGAGTCGGGAGTACAGTATAGCAGAACACCTCCAGCACTCCTCTGCCACCTCCCTGGCCTCTTAGCGTCCCACTTGCCTCTTAGCGCCCCCTAAGTCATCCCACAGCCCCCTAGGAGGTGGTATTGCCCACTTTGGGAACCACTTTTCTAAATTGCAATTAATATCAACAGAATATTAGAAAGTAAAAATAAAAAATATTCTAAGTTATCTTAGTGATAAAATGTCAATTTTAATTAATATAAACAACATAATAATATACTAAGATTTACAGTAATATAATAAAAACAGGAAAAAATAAGATTCAGTAATGCTGTCTTTGCCAAATGATGTTGACAAAAACATGGGAACTGGAACCAAATTTTTCTAAAGTTATTGGTTAATCTAATGCAACTTTAATTTGATTTCTTAAAGTAAGTCCAGTTATACAATGGGAATTATATAAATGCACAAACATGCAACTTTAACATAGATAGAAAATTATTTTGTGCAAGTAATCAGTAGACAACTACACTTACTCTGCAACTAGCAGTTATTCATTAACTGTTAATGCTAATACATTTAACAAGACAAAATCTATTATAAAATAGAGATAACTTAAAAAATTCAGAAGAAACACGAAATTTTTCAGAACATTTACTTTGAATGTTGCCAGTATTAAATATGGGGAAGGGAAGAAAAGTTCTACCTGTAATGTAAAACGAGCCATCATCTTTCCTCTCTATCATAAGCAGATCAATATACACAGTTACTGGGACTGATTCAGGAGCAGACAAACTATCACGAGGACTATCATCCTAGAAAATACAAAAGATATAAAAACTGTTAACGTGCTAAGGCTAAGTTTTTTATGCAGAAGTATTTTCATGCAATAAAGTAAATTTCAGGTGACAAGATAAGTAAGAACTTGCAATCATTAAAAGTGTGATTAGATAACAAATAATTTGGTACAGAAGCACTCTGTACATGCAAAGCAGCAGAACAATAATAGTACCAATAAAAGGGTAAAGAAGGTAAGGATAAATACTACTACAGCTTATTTAGTAGATATATCTATCTGTCTAGCTAGTTACTGTAGCTATTATTTAGCTATTGAGAGTGACTATAGAATCAGGTTAAATGGTTACATTTGAAGAGTGATAAACCAGTCTAAATTAAATACATCAGACATATGGACCACAATCAACCCACTGCTGTTTAATGTTTTAAACATGGGATAAATATGTCCGTGTGATCAAATTTTGATTTATTTGATAATCTATTTATTTATTTTCTTCATTGTCCATTCACATCTATAGTGAGCCACAAGGAGTACAATTGTCTGCACCATTCTGATCCTTATAGGAATGGAGACAGTATATCATCTGAATATCTTCTACCACATATTTCTTGACTTCTTGTTCCTTTATTGGTAATAGTTGATCCCTAAAGAAGCTGTCTACCACTTCACTATCTTCAATGAATGATAGTGAATGATCTTCACTGTCATTTCTAATGATGGTTGTTGTACCTTTTGTCATTAGTTTGGTCTTTATATTTTAGTCCCATTTTTTCATATGCTCCTTGAATTATTAGTAAACCTTGCAGATACTTTCTACTTCCACTATTAGAGTAGTGTCATCAGCATAGTGCAGGTTGTTGTGTTCCTTAGCTTTTACTAAAGCCATCATGAACAGCTAATATCTCTTTGTATCTCTTTCTGGATTGGATGATCCTATGCATTATTTTGCTAGCATCTTGAGGATTATTAACAGAATAGTCAGATTACAGGATAACAGAAAAAAATAAGGACATTGTATGATAATTCACTCTCTCTATTAAGTCACCTTTGGAGTATTGGAATGTAGATTGATCTCTTCCAATCTGTTGGCCACTGTGCCATTCTCCAGATTTGTTAACATAGGTTGGGTAAGATCTTTTCTGATTCTTCTGCTGCTGCTTGTCATATTTTTGTGATATTCCAACAATTCCTGTATCCTTCCTGGTAATGACCAGAGTGCTGGGCTAACCTCTTCTATATCTAGGCGTTCTTATAAATAGAAAATGTCTTCTAAGATATCTTGAATGTTTACATCTCTATTGTAAAGTATTTTAGTCTACTCTTTCCATCTTCATTTGATCTCTTTGAATCGGTTACTTTCTGTCCAATGATGTCTTTAACATAATTCAAAATTGGTACTTCCTTCTGAGTTCAGAGATCTTTGTTTCATCAAATTTTATTTTATTCAAAGGTTAAAATACAAATTAAAAAACAAAAACTAAACTAAACAGGACAAATAAAAGAAATGTGCAATAAGAAAGAAAAAAACAACAATACACATATATTGCCTACCCTAGTTGAATACGGATACTGATACTGTTACCTGTAGTTGGACATCTTCCTTAGGTTGATTTATCTGTTATTACTTCATTGGATTTTTTATTTAAATTTTCAAACACTGCTTGTAAGTTAAAAAGCATCCCTTTTTCAAAGGCTTCTAAAAACACCTTAATATTAACTTGATCTGGCATATGCCTTTCTTTTGTATCTCTTTTTATAGGCATTGTAGAAAATGTATAATGTTCAAATCCTTAATTTCTGATTGCTTTCCTTTTTAATATACTGCAAACTTAACTGTAGCTGGACTTTCATAACAAAAACAGGCAATTCCTGTCAAATACAGAAGATGTAACTGTTCTATACAAGAGAAATTGAGATAATTTTTCCCATCATAGAAAATTAAGAGATAAGACAGGGGAAAAAAATTCCTGCCTTTTTAAGAGGAGAAAAGATCAAGGATACAAGCAAAAGTTTTAAGAAAACTTTTAGTTCTTTTCAAAACTATTAAATTATCAAAATCCTTAGTATACGAGTCCAATGTAAATGTGGATCAAATTAGATCACTTTCATTTCCAAGAAAAAAGTCTTTGTGCCATTGACTTGCATGGAGAAAAAGTGTTTTGTAACTCCAGAAATATACAATAATAAATAATTATAATACAGTAAGGGAATTTAGGATAGTTCAGCATTCAAGGAGATAATTAACAATTAAAATGTAAATTAAAAAAAGAAATTCAAAAAGTGATGTTAAAACGAAGGTGCACTTTAAAAAATGAACAGCTGAGAAGATAGACAGCTGACTTTCTAGCCATTCTTACTGTGATTTGCAACCATCAGTATTATTCTTCCCAGGTAAGTATATAGTCATCTGAAAGTCATCCTGGGTCATTCCTCATAGCTCCCGCTCGAATCAGGGGAGTTTGATGCCAGCTGGCTTTGGCAGTGAAATCAGCTATCTGCTTGCAGAGAAAAAAATTCCCTACCAATTTTTAGAAGACTCCTGAGAGATTTTTTTATTTTTCCATCTATATTTTCATGTTCAGTGTCTTTACAGATCTTATAATTCTCCTTCATGTTTTTTCTGACAGCTCTGCGAAATTCTTTGTTAAGTTCCTTCCTGAGATTTCTGTCTTTCTTTGCTTTGGCTTCTCTTTCCCCCCTTTCCCTATTTCCATGATTTGTTCTGCAATCCAGTTTGGTTTTTTTCTATCTTTTTCAGTTTATTTTATATGTGTACCCTACATTTATCAGTGTACTTTATATCTCTCAATTTTACATTTGCTGCCTTTTAGAGTTTAAAAACAGAACAGGTGTACAAGAAAAATTCCAGCTAAAAGAAAATGAACATTGGCTTACCTGAATGGTCCTTCTCTGTGTGCTGCATGAGAGTCCAAGCATGGGTTAAATTAGTCTGATTGCCCAAGGACTGAGGTAATATTTTTCTTTAGCCACGCTTCCTGGTATTACTTAATGCCAGATTTTTGACAAGTTCTGGAACCGAAGAAGACTGATTATGCGATGAAAAAAACCAGAGTCGATCTGATGGCCCCGAATCCCTGGACCTGAAGACCCTGGGCAGGGTTGGACTCTCCTGCAGTGCACAGAAAAGGACCCTTCAGGTAAGCCAATGGTCATTCTCCTGTGCGCTGCTTGGAGAGTCCAAGCATGGGACATACCCAAGTTAATTGTCACTAGGGCGGGAAGGAGGTCTGTCCATGGAGTTGGTCGTGGAAACAACCCCCTGCAGGACCTGCCTGCCAAATGATGCCTTGGCAGAGGAAAACATGTCCAATTTATAGTTTCTGACAAAGGGCGATGGGGATGACTACGCTCTGCAGATTTCATCTATTGTAGCCTAGATTGCCCAGGCAGGGGTGGTGGCCGTGCTCCTTGTAGAGAGTGAGTGGTGATATGTCGAGGAACTGCTTTAGACTGGTGCTCATATGCAGCCGTGATGCATGCCCTCAGCCATCTACCAACAGTTGAAGATGTTACCTTTCACTCCATGGATCCTGGCTGGAATGACACGAAAAGGGCCTTGGACCTGCGGAATTCTGCTGTCCATTTAATATATCTATGCAGGGCCCATCTGACGTCCATAGTATGACAGACCCGTTCCCTCATGTGTCTGGGACGCAGACAAAAGTTTGGTAAAATTACCTCTTGCACCCTGTGAAACCATGTGTTAATTTTGGGGATGAAGGCCGGGCGAAGCACAACTCTGTCCGGATGTATAATACATAGGTCCTCTCAGACAGACAGGGCCACCAGTTCCGATATTCTCATTGCAGATGTTATAGCAATAAGAACGACCGTCTTAAATGTGAAGTTTCGGAGGGAAGCCACACCAAGAGGTTCAAAGGGAGCTGACATTAGAGCCTAAAGAACAACCGATAACTGCCAGGTTGGGTAACGGTGGACCACCGGAGGGTGCAGATTGGAGGCACCCTTGAGAAAACACTGGACCTTAAGTAGTCTGCTGAGGGGCTGAGATGAATCTCCAGACCAGACAATGGATAGTGCAGCAAGCTGATGGCGGAGGGTATTGGGAGCGAGCCCCCTATCGAGGCCCTCCTGTAGAAAGTCCAATATACGTGGAACTGGTGCTATGACCAGATCAATATGGCTGGTGTTGCACCACTTGGCAAAGGTGGTCCAAGTGGCGTTGTAAATTCTGGTCATCAAGGGTCAACTGGATGCCTGGATGGTACGTATCACCTCCTCCAAGAGGCTGTCCCTTCTCAGGAGGTCCCCCTCAAGTGTCAGATGACCAACTGGAGCCACTGGGGTTCTGGATGGACGATAGCCCCTGGCTGAGGGAGACCTGACCCTGATGGATTCTTCATGGGCTGGACACTGAGAGGCTGACGAGGTTGGCGTACCAGGACTTCCGGGGCCAGTGAGGCACCACCAGCAATGATTTTGTGGGTCACTTGCAGTAGAAGGGGAAGAGGTGGGAAAGGGTACAAAAGTTCCCAAGGCCATTTGCAGCAGAGGGCATCCGTCCCTTCCGTCCAGGGCGAGTGAAAGCAGGAGAAGAAGTGATGTAGCTGTGTGTTCTCCTGGGTGGCAAACAGGTCGATCACGGGGGTGCCAAATCTGTGGGCCAACTGTGGGAACAGGACTACGTGCAGGCGCCATTCTGCATTGTCTATGATGGCCCTGCTCAATCAGTCCACCTGGGTGTTGTACACCCCCAAGATGTGATCAGCTCGACGTGGATTCGACGTGACACTCTGCCCACCTGCCCAGGGCCTCTGCTTCTGCCATGAGCTTCCTGGATCTTGTGCTCCCCGGTTTATGTGTGCCATGGTGGCCACATTGTCCGTCATCAATAGTACATGTTGGTGTAGAATGTCCTGCTGAAAATGACATAGGATGAGTCTCCCTGCTCTCATCTTTAGCCAGTTGATGTTGCAAGCTGCTTCGGCTGGAGACCACCTGCCCTGTGTCATGTGTTGTCCTATGTGAGCACCCCAGCCAAAAAGGCTGGTATCAGTTGTGATGAGTACTCGCATTGGTTCTTTGAAGAGGTGTCCTTTTAGCACGGCTACTGATTGCCACCACCTGAAGGACCTCTTCACGCTCAGTGGAAGCGAACCTTTGTTGTGGAGTTGCTTCCGTTGGCTCTCTGATGAGACAGGAGGAACCATTGCAACTCCCGCAAGTGGAGTTGTGCCCACGGAACTACTGAGATGCACGAGATCATCTTCCCTAATAATTGCGAGAGGAGCAGCACAGGGACCTGCCTCAACCCTGAACCTTTTGGACTAGGGTGCCTAGGCTGTCTACCCTGTCCTGTGAGAGAAACACCTTGCAGATTGAGGTGTCGATCACTGCCCCCGGGTGGAGGAGCTTGGTGGTCGGTGTGAGATGACTTTTTTCCAGGTTCATGGAGAACCCGTGGTTCTGGAGGGACCTCATGGTAACCTGGAGATCTCGCAAGTCTTTTTTCCTGGACAACTGGTGAAGGTTCTGGGGACCAACGAGAGGCTGAATGATAGGGTTCTGTACTGAAAATGTTGGCCCACGTAGAAGAACCACAGGAACCTTCAATGTTGTGGCCCAATTGGGATGTGTAGATATGCCTCTATGGACGTGAGCAGGTCCCCCTGGCAAACTGCTGGTAGGATGGTTTGCAGGGATTGTATTTTGAACCTCTTGTTTGCAAGATGGTAATTGAGGTTCTTCAGGTCCAGTATTGCCCTCCACCCCCCTCAGCTCTTGAGTATCAGGAAAAGAATGGAATAAAATCCCTTCTGCTTCTGATTGGATGGTACCTGCTCTATGCTATTGATCTCCAGGAGATGATGGAGATGATCTCCTGGCACATGAGCTCTCTCTTGATTGGGCAAGAGGGGTGGGGCATCGGATGAAATTTTTCGGGGGACGTGAGATGAACTCTAGGGAGAGTCCTTACCTCATGGTTTGTTGGTCTTCTGAGGTTTGTTCCCATTGAGAGACGAAAAGTTGGAGTTGTCCCCCAATGGGAGGAATTCCCTAGTGGTCACTTGGTTTTGCGGAAGGGCCTATGAGAGGCCCTGCCGCGATTGGGTCTGAGGTAGTTATACTGCTGCCTACCCGTCCCAAAAGGACTGCTTGTCCTAGGACCTGTCAGCTGATTGATTGAACGGTCTGTGGCACATGGAGGAGTTGAACGAGGACTCGTTGCATGAAAGGACTGCCTCCTAAAGTAGGGAGTATATTTGTGATCCTGCTTTTTATTCAGGGTAGGAAGGATCTTCCGTTTATCCTTAGATTCAATTATGACGGGGTCTAAGACCTCTCCAAATAGTTTGGTCCCCTTTAAGGGAGCAGAGGCGAGCTTCCATTTAGCGTTCAGATCGGCCTGCCAGTGACAAAACCAAAGAAGGCGCCTAGGTATTACTTTAGAAGCTAGCGCCCTGGAGGCAAACTTCTCTACATTAAGTGAGGCGTCGGCTGAGTACTGAGCTGCTGCTATGATTTTGGTCATGTCCTGACAGAGACGTGCATTACCTGCTAGGAGTTTAGTCTATAGTTCGCGTAACCAAATAATGGATGCCCAGTTAAAGAAAGAGGCGGAGGAAGACGCCTTAATGGCCCAGGCTGCCACTTGATGAGTTTTGTGGCAGGCCTACTCTGCCTTTTTATCATCTACCTTGAGGCCTTCCATTAGGTCTGCCGGAAGAACAGAGTTAGAAGTGAGGGCTGCTATCGGGGGATCTACCGAGAGTAAGGTCAATATGTCCTCTAGATTTAATTCCACCGAATATAGCTTCTTGTCCCCACCATTGGACACGGCTAGGGAACCAGGGTGGACCCATTGCCACTGAACTACATCATGAAGAGACTGGGAACAGGAACAATGTCCTGTGGAGGAGCCTGCATCTTAAACATGATATTGTTAGGGTTGGAGACGGTCGAGTCCGAGGAACTCTGCCCTGCTTGGGGTTTAGTACCCAGCTGGGTAATGGTCTTGGCCTTGTGCAAGATGGATTTAAATAAAGTGAGCTTGAAGAACCCGGAGAAGGCAGGAGCATCTGGAGGAAGGTCTTTATCCTCCAAGAGCTCCTGCTCCTCCCACTCTGGGTCTTTCCAGACAGAGACCTCACTGACCACAGAAAATTCCAGAGAAGGATGACCGGAGGGGGCTGGTTTATCTGGTATTTGATCCCCCTTCTGAAGCCCCTTGGCTATGCCCTGGGAGATGGCACTGGCGATAACCGCTTGCATTTGGGTCGACAGTTCGGGCCCATGATCTTCCCTGGGCCTAACCCCGCCCTTGGTACTGGAGGAAGAATATGCCTGGCCCTCAGAAGATGAAGGTGGGACTCCCCCCCATGAGGCTACGCCCTGATCCTTCAATAAAGTTTAGATACAGAAGAAGGTGCGGGGGAACCGGGATCCGGCAGGGAAATATCAGGTGACAAATCCTGTGACTCTACCTCCTCCTCAATGACCCACAGGGTTCCCAATAGGAGAGGGGGGAAGGGCCAACTCAATCCACGCAGTGGTCTGCGGGTTGGCCTTTGTTGCCTGACATTGGGCCTTTACAAATTGTTTTTTGAGAGCCCGCTGCTGGTGCTCAGCATCCCTATCTGCAGCCGCGGATGATTGGTAGGGATGACTGTCCTTTCCTGCCACCCTGCCCTGCCTAGTCTTCTTGTCTTTGCTTGAGGCCTTGGCCTGACTAGGGGCTTGGGAGGGACTTGGTATACCATGATAGCAGGAAGATGGGCCTGGCTGTTCCATATCTGCCGATCTGGACACAAAGCAGTCAGTGATGTAAGCCATCTCGATCTGGACACAAAGCAGTCAATGATGTAAGTCAGCAGGTGGTATTAACTGTGGAGGCCTCTTGCTGCAGCTGGAGCCCTCAATCAATTGAGGGAAGCAGGTCCTAAGGGATCGCGAACCAGGGAGGTTGCGCCGCCTAGGAGATCACTCAGGGAGGTGCAAAAATGAAATCAACACTCCCTGTGCCGGTTTATGACAGCGAGGCAGCCAAAGACACCAGCGCCGCCTGACGCTAAAGAGTCAGTGGCAGTGACCCTGCCGGAGCCCTGAAAAAAGTCAGCTGGCCACTCAGTGGCGATCTGCACAGAGATGGACGAGCGGCAAATCAAGCCTAGAAAGCGCATGAAAAATGAGCTTCCAAAATGGTTGCTGCACCGGTGCGAGGATGGAGGAGAAAATGGCCACTGCAACTTAGCGGCAATCAGAAGGTCCAAAAATTAGCCACCGCCTGCTCCCGGCAACTGCCGAGAGCTCCATCACCCTTCTGGGAGGTAAAGATCCCCAGAAGGATCTCCGCCACCGTCCGCAAGAGGCACAGTAGGTGGAGCATCCCCCATGTCCGTTCCTACCTCAATTGAGCTGTCCACTGACAGACAAAGTAAAATTCAGGGAGAAAACAAGAAAATGTGTAAAGGCTAAGAAATAACAAAGGAAACACAAAAAAGGAAAAAGGAAAAAAACCTAAGAGAGGAGAGTCCAAACCTGTGTTAAAACTAGAAGCTGGAGCTCACAAAAATAGTCCTTAATGGGCCAGACTGAGGAAAAAATGTGGCAATAAGGAGGACCAGGAGGCGTGGCTAAAGAAAAATATTACCTCAGTCCTTGGGCAACCAGACTAATTTAACCCATGCTTAGACTCTCCAAGCAGCGCACAGGAGAATCTTGTATTCATTTGTTCATCCAATCAGTCTTAAGCTAATATCCTGCTTTCTAATCTAATGAGTACTGAACCTTTTGAAAAACTGAACAGTATAAATGTTAACAAAAATCATATTAAAATGAACAATCAGATTAATAAACCACTGAAAGCCTGGCAAGACAGATTTGTAATTACAGATTTTCTAAACTAAAAGGGGAGTAAACCTAACTCTTAATGAACTGTCTTCCATAACCTTGGTGCATTACAGTTACTTGCCAAAAAGATGGATCAAGAAGGGCCATTTATAATGGAAACCTCTTCAACAAAGCTTCTCCTAAAGATATTAACAGCTAGATAGATTCACAACAGGGCAGACAATCCTTTACATGATCTTAATAAGTATTATGTAAACTTTTAAGCTACTTGCAGTTTTAAATACTGATACCTTAAAATACACTTGGATAGCAACTAGCAACTGTGCAATCTTTTAGTATGCACATATGTCAGTCCTGACCTTGTACCATTTAATAGCCTACCTGTTTTATTTTACACAATTTCAAATACTCTACACTTTTCAAGAATATCCCTATATAGAGTGTATTGGAGTTAAGGATCTGGAAACTACTATATATGCTGACAACCTTTCAGTTTCAAGAACTAAGATTATTACAACTGATTATTTCCTTTGGTTTGTTTTTTTTAAAGTCATTTATAAATGAGTTCAAAATCAACAAATGTCAAGTTCTGATATTGTTCATTATTTGGAATATTCAGGGCTTTCTTGGAGTTGTACTGAATATGGAGTACACTTTCTCCAGATATATAGTACAATGGTGATTCAGTTATGGAACTTTTTCATCTGAGTGAATATTCCAAATACATGAGTTCAAAATCAACAAATGTCAAGTTCTGATATTGTTCATTATTTGGAATAAGTTTGGAAAATATTATTATAATTATTATAAAATATTATTATATTTTGGAAAAAAATATTATTATTTGGAAAAAGTTCCATAACTGAATTACTATTGTACTATATATCTGGAGAAAGTGTACTCCATATTCAGTACAAATCCAAGAAAGCCCTATACAAAAGCCATCTTATATCCAATAATACTTTTTAAAAATATACACATATTGGCTTCAATTATAGGAACTATTAAGTAATTTTTTGAAGAAATAGTTTCTATAAAAGTTAGCCTATTCATATAATGAATACAAACTCTGAACAAAACCAGTATCAAGCTCACTAAAAATGACTTACTTTTATGTTGATTTTTGTGTTAGAAATTTTTACATTCATAGGCATCACTTCTGCAAGCATTTCGTCTTCAAAGAAACGTTGAATGTTCATAAGTGAAGAAGTTAGGAAGTCACCAGTAAAATCTTCTACATGACATTGTAGAAACCCAGTTTTTTCAGATTGCAATGAATGTATTAAAGCACTGGGTCCACCTTCCCACCTTAGTCTTACTTCAGGAGTTGGTTTAATTGGCCCAGCTGCACATTTAGGATCTGAACCTGTTATAAAAAATTTAATATGAAATAAAAGCAGTCCAAATAAAGGGATCTATATTTTGATAAGTGGTTGTCTCCATAATTTTATATTATAAGTAGAAATAGTTAACCCCTATAGAAATTCAAAAGATCAATAAGATACAGCATATTCTTCCTCTAACACTTTCATGCATTCTTATTTGTCTAAAGTCATTTCTCCCAATGCTGATGTTGCAAACTTCACAGAATCTCTTCATGTTAAGATGTATTGAATAGTATTAGATATTGACAATACTGTCAATCTTCCCTCTTTGCAATTTAGATTAAAGTAGTAACTCCAAAAAGAAGTTTAAGTTTATAATACAAGAATTCCAGCACGTACTGTATTTTCAAATGATGGTGTGTGTGAGAGTGTGTGTGTAGAGAAAGAGGGAGAGGTGGGGCAATCAATTGCCGCAAAAGTACTATCAATTTCCTTGCATTTTTTTTCAGCATAGAGGAAACAGGTCTTGTCTGTTTTGGAAAGGTAGGGCACTCTTTATCTGTTACTCTTTTGGAATCTTCTCTTCCTTTTTCTAAGGCAGGGGTGTCAAATAGGCAGCCCTCGGGCCAGCTGCATCACATAGGCCATGCCCACCCCAACTTTGCCAAAAAAGTCACATGACAGCAACATGACGCCACGGGTTTGACACCCATGTTCTATGATGACAAATAACTTGCACTTTACGATATCAACTATATATAGCTGGGGATGGGGCTTGATGTCGCAATGACACAACATGCAATTTTGGGTCTCCAGGATTGCTGTTGATATCTCTGTTTCTGGATGGTCCTTTTGGACCTAAACTGTTCTGAAGGAACAGTGAAAGAGAAGAGCATGTCCTGCTGATCTCAGGTGCATCGCAAAGGCCCTGATTGATCCAGGAGAAAGATCTTTTTGCCAGCTACAAGAGAAGCAACCAAAATGGCTGCCAAAGGTTGGGACAAGCCTCTGAAACAGAAGCTGTGCAGGAGTGTGTCAAATAGGTGAGAATTTTTTATTATTATTATAGAAGGGAAAACCCAAAAGAATTGGAATTTAAAATAAAATTGAAGACAGAATGAAAACAAACTGCGAATCAACTCTGGTCTAAGACGATCGTGTTATCTTTTCTATCTTAACTTTATTTGTTTTCTATGGATGGACTCTTTACAAATGCCTCTTACTTTTAAACTGGACTGGTCTTTTTTTTTTCCTTCTTCCTCTAAACTTTCTCCATTTTTGGTATTCGTGGATTAAAAGCTTCTTCTCTCGTAAGGCTGGGACGCAACGTAATTTTTACAGGTTTTTTTTCCCTCTCGGACAGAGAGGCAGAAACAGATGGAAAAGAGGAACACTGCCATCTAATGGCTAGAGGCTTGGTAATATCTGATAAAGCTATAAGCTTTGTTTACTGAAAGGCACAGTGGAAAAAGTTTTGTTGACACAGGTATTCCTTTGAAGGAAAGAGAAAGCCTTGATTTGAAAAACTCCAGTGAATTTGTTTGACCTAAAAAGTCTCGGATGTTTTGGCAGTGTTTATAACCTGGAAAATGGCACAACATGAAGAAAAAAAGGCACTAACTTTGCAAAGAATTTTCTTAGAAATTCAAAAAGTTTTAATAATTATAGAGAGAATTGAAAAGAGATTTGAAATTATAGATCAAAATACAAAAAGAATGGGGACAGCGATGAAGTTTGAGGACAGAGCTGAAAAAATAACAGAGACATATGAAAGTGATAAGAAAATTGTTGACACTGACAGCAAACTGAGAGTGGAGGGAAATGACAGGTGTGAAATATGGAAAGGAGAAATTGATGAACCGGATCTTCATTTCGGATGTCAGAAAATAGATGAAGAAAGGAGAGAAAATTTGGCAGAAATAATGAAAGTAATCTCGGCAAAAGCACTATTGATAACAAAAGTGAAGCTGATAAACAGAGCAGATAAAGGGTTTTGAATTCTTATAATGAACAACAAGTTCTTAAGAGAAGTCCACATAAGACTTATCAAGAAACATTTAGAATACAGACTTTACAAATGGCAAGAGATATTGGACTACACTGTCTCTGGAAGGATTCAGGATGATGAAATGAAATGTCACAATGAATTTTAGTTAAATGTAGTTAAATTTTGAGTGCTATGTACAATGTTATAATAGCTATAGTCAAATAAATGATTAATAATGATAAAGCATGTATATATACTGGATTGATAGTATGAAATTTTATACAATACTGTAAGCAAAGATTATGGAGATGTTGAAAAGCCTTTTTATAAAAAATAGACAATTCTATATAAAATAATTAGAAAGACGTAATATCATTGGATGATTTCAAGATAATGTAATAAAATGTTATAATATAAATTTACTTCAAATGTAATATGCCTTATGTTGAAAGGATGTAATAATACCTGGCCTTAATGGATGCTTAATAAGTATAACACTTTGTATACATGAATATTAGATTGATGATACTAATAATGGGAAAAAACATGGAATTGGAAACTATTAGAGAATATTATCAATGTTAAAATGATTGAATGACTTAGAATAGGAGGAAGCATAATAACAATGTATACAAAGATATCTTGATTTTCAATATGTGAATATTGATAAAATTCAAGTGAGGACCACGGAAAGGACACAGAAAGACTTTGTAACCAATCGACACACTGTGTGTAATTGAAGAGGCTTTGATGTTATATGTGTTGTGTGTTTGTGTTTCTCTGAAAATAAAATTTTTATTTAAAAAAACTATATATAGCTGATGCAAGTGCTCAATAAGATAAATGGTAGTTTCAATTTCTGAAGTTTAAAAAAGAGCATGTCAGTTTTCAGATTTTTTTAAAAAAAGTATGTATACATATTTATAGGCCTCTAAACTGTATGTGTCTAACATGATAATGTATTTTTCATAATCCATTACCAAAAAGAGAAGTTGTTCAAGATTAAAATGAAAATACTCTTAGTGCCTTTTTGTGTTGTTTCTTACCTGCTGTTCGGTTGCAGAGATAATGCCGAACACTGATATTGCCCAGCTGATTTGGTAAAACATGATTTATCTGAAGGCAAACTTCTGTGTCTTCACCTCTGATGTCGATTTCACCATTAATACCAAATATTTTAAAAACTACCACTGACATCTGTCACCAAAACAAAAAGCAGATAATCTATTAAGATTTAGACAGGGTTTTTTCCTTTTCAAATACTTTGTTTGCATAATTTAGTAGTTTTAGGAAATTTTGATGCTCACTCTGTGAATTAGGGTTGTACAAAATGTTTCACATTCAAAATGTTTTTAACTTGAAGTACTTCATTTCAAGTTTAACATGTGTTGTTCCCACCATTCCATAAATGTTTCAAGTTTGAAACAAAACAGGACGGGTGAAATAGCTTGAGACATTTTTGGGGGGTTTTAGGCAAAACATTTTGATCTCAAAATGTTGTTTATATCTGATCTAAGTTAGAAGTATAATAGATGCTAATAGCAATCACTATAGTCTGTGTTTCACATTTGTTTGGATTTTTAATATTTCTAGCTACAATATACTGAAAAGATGATTTGCTAAATCAAATATGCTAATTATATATTCATCAAATTACAAATATATATCTATATATAGATGTGTTATACATCCTAATAATCTCCTATAGAAACATTTGCTACAGGCAATATAGTACCTCAAACAGAATCAATACAACTGGAAGTTTAGTATAGGTAGTCCTTGATTTACAACCTTTCATTCTGTGACCATTTGAAGTTACAACAACACTGAAAAAAGTGACAGAGCCATTTTTCTCACTGCAGCAACCCCATGGACATATGATCAAATTCAGACCCTTGGTAACTGGCTCATATTTATGACAGTGGCAGTGTCCTGGGGTCATGTGATCACCTTTTGCGATCAATGGGAAAGCCAGATTCACTTTACAACTGCAATACTAACTTAACAACTGCAGTCATTCACCTAACAACTGTGGCAACAAAGGTCATAAAATGGGGCAAAACCCACTTAACAACTGCGTCACTTAGCAACAAAAATTTTGGATTCAATTATGGTCATAAATCAATGATTACTTGTAATAGAAATCCAGAATTTAAATATGGCTCCTAGAAAGTTCTGCTGACTATCTTACAATGACCCAAAACATACAAGTCTTATCACCAAAGACTACCGGTAGGTAAGTTGAAAAGAGTCAATGTTTTGAAATGATCAAGTCAGAGTCCTGACTGACTTTAATCCTATAGAAACGTTGTTGTGGAAGAACCTGAAGTAATCCACAAGAGGAAGTCCACCAGCCTCCTTAAACTGAAGCGGTTCTATATGGAGGAATCAACTAAAATTCCTCCAAGCCCATGCGTAGAACTGATCCAAAGTCAGAAATGTTTAGTTGGTTACTGTTGCTCAAGCAAGGCACATCAGTTATTAAAAGCAACGGCTCACATATTTGTGCCACGCACAAATATGTAGCTTTGGATCATTTTGCTCAATAAATAAATGAATAAATGTTTTTTTTATTTCTTTGTTTTAATTGGATTCTCTTTATCTAGTTTTAGAACATGTGTAGACAACAGATGACATTGAAAATCAAAAAGGGTTCACCATTGTTAAAGCACCACTGTAACTCTTGAAGAATAGGACTGCCCCATATAAGTGCCCCATATTAATACAATATCAAGGGTTTTCAATTCAATTGTATAGAATGTGAAGGATGTGTGTTTGTGTTTTATTTTTATAGTTATAATGTACACTGAAGATGGCATTTAATTTCATTGTACAAGGTGCAATAACAATAAAGTAAACTAAAACTAAGCCAATTTTTCCAAATAGCCCTTCTACCAACCAAATATATCCATCTTGTCTGGAGATAAGACAGGGGACTATTTGTGAACTAATTAAATCTGCTAGCCCCTACACCTCCTCTTCTCTAGAGATTTAGGATTTCAGGTGCGATTTCCTGAAAATTATAACAGAACAAGGCAATGTTTTATTCTATTTTTTGTTACTAAAGCATTTTGAAACTAATAATCTAGTAGAGTTTAAGGTACAAATTGGAAGTTTATTTAACTTTTATGACACCAGTAAAGTAGTAAATTGTGTTGCATTTTTGTTGGCAAGCATCATTTTTTTTATCAAGACTATGCATTAAATCCCCCCCTTCTATAATTAAAAAGAGTATTTTAGTTTTCCAAAGAGTTGTTTAGATATATAAAAGTATTCTTTATTTGTCGAGCATTACCATTTCTTCACTAGAGTCCTGAGTACACTCTGAATTGGCACTGAGGACATCTGGAGATGATTCACCATAATTCTCATTCTCTGTGCCTTCATCACGCATATTTTCCACTGGTTTAGTGGATAAGATAGCTGACACATTCACATTATGAAAAAAAGAGACGTTTTGTGAATAAAGATTGAATATTCACATGCAAACATTAAATTAGTTTAATCTAGTTGCATATCAAACTACATTAAATAAACTGATTTTAAATAATTTAATTTGATTAAATTTTGCCATTTAAGATGGAATGGAGAGATAAAAAGGATATCACATTCTGATCTAGTTAGTTGATAGGTTGAGCAACTGCAGCTAGACAGGAAGATTCAGCAAATTTAAACAAAATAGGATGCAGATTCCTGCTATAAAGCTACAAAGAAATCTTTGTTTGAATTCTTTCTTGCATTTTATCTAAAACGTCTTTAAAGTTTTGAAAATGTAACAGTAAATAAACAAGTACCCACAACTTTGCAAATTATAGGCGTGCAATCATATTCAGTTATCCGAAACTCTTTGGTGATATATTAAACCAATCAAATGAAAGAGCCATCAATATATCATATTTTCTAATTATGGTAATTTGTTTATTGTACTGTGGGCCAAAATGATACATCTGAAATTTATGAAATATTTTGTAAAACATTAACTAAAGTTAGTTCTTGTTCTTATGAAGAAGAGAGATATTTGTTATATTCAAGAGTGTGTCAGAAAGTTTGAACACCTTTTTCCAAAAAGCTTTGGCTGTCACTTCCATCACTTTCCAAGTAGTGCTCCTCAAAGATACTGTCAGTAGAAATGGTATCCAAAGAGGCTTGTGATGGACTTTTCTTCATGTTCTTATAAGAAACAGAGAATGCAGGGAGATTGGACTGGCACGATTCCTTAGGCTTTCCACTTTTTGATATAAAGATATTAGGAAATAATTACTTAAGGTAGAAAAAATTACAAAATAAAATAAAATCCTTTAAAAATATAATTAAAAGAAATGTTGTTGAAATATATTCTGAAAGAAATATTATGAAATTATATTCTGAAATCACAAGTAGTAATTATACCCAGTAATATGTTCACACTGGCATTCAGTAGTCATATTATAATCCTGTAGCTAGTTAACACCAACAGTGTATGTACATATTAAAGGATGATAGATTTATGATTTTGTGATCCTGGATAAAGAGAAAATCCCTTATTTAGCAGACAAATGCATTTTTTATAATTGTAAGTATTGTAGGAAATCCATGCAATGTTCACAACCACCACCATTTTATAAATGAATTTGTAACATAAGAATGTAATAGGTGGTAATATGAAAAATAATGATGCCTTCTGATCATTTCAACCACAAGGGACTTTTCTCCAGCTCCAATTGCATACTGATTATTGTTCCAATATATTGTATCATAACTACATGGAGCATTCCTATAGGGGTACTGGCTTCTGCCAAAAGAAATGTATGGAAAACAGGATTTAAATGATTAATCTGGTAAGTTATGACTACAGTACAGAACAGATGCAATGAAATATACTAAAAAAAAACACATTAAAATTTGACAGCCAATTTCCAGCTTTGTAGTATCAACAAATAATCTAAAGACTCAGAACATCCTTAATCTCTCTAATTTTACTCTACTGACCCTTAAGTCCCGAATCTAAATCAAGTTAATTTGTAGAATATTTTCTGTACCTTAATGAAGACTGAAATGCAAGCATTTTTGCTGTGTTCAATTTTTCTTTGCCATTTTCAAACTTCTCAGACTGTCCTGCAGAATCAGTTTCAGTTTCTATGACTCTAACAGTTGAACATTCTGCTTTACTTTTGTTATTGAGAAACCACTTTTCTCTTCTTCCTGCCCACCAGCATTTTGATAGGGTCTTCTCTGCAGTTTGACATATCAGCCAATTCTCTAGGAAAGGAATTGTCACTTAATGACTCACAAATTTCTCCTGAATCACTACGACTGAAAAGCCCACTATTGCTTTCTTCATTCATTTTCCTCCAAAGTTTTTCTGCTGCATCATTCAAAAGTGAACTTTCACTTGGCAAATCCATGTCAGTATTTGATTTTAAAACTGGATCTATCAGAAGATTAAGATTAGTATTCAGAGACCCACAGTTGGTTACAATATTAATATCTAGATTGTTCATCTGTGTAGTAGAAGTAGAAACTAGCTTGCTTTCTGATTCATAAGCTTCTCTGTTTTCCATGGGTAAGGGATCTGATGTCCCTGGATCTCCTTGTTCTAAAATGGAAGGGTTGCACATGCTTCCTTGCACTAGTGGATGAAGCAACAAAGCTATGTCAGCACTTTTCAATAAGATCCCAATACAGACATTTGCCTCTTTTGCTGGATTCCCTGTCACAGTCTCTACATCTTTCCTCAAATTGTCCAGGAGTAACGCAAGGGATTCTTGTAGGTAAAGTAAGAAAAGATATTGGTAATGATTTATCTGCATGCTTACATGTTTTTGAATATGAAGTAAAACATGAATGTCTGCAACATATGCAGACTGAGACTCCGAAGTGCTTTTAGTGGAGCACAAATTTCAGTACCAGTGAGGAAGGCATCCATCTCAGTACTATAATACTCTTTCAGACGTTTTTTATGCTGCAGGCGATTAGCAAGGTCACAAGACTCACTTTTCAGAATGTTGAGAGAGTCCTGACTGCAAAAAGGCTCTTTGTGTGATTGTTCACACCTCATAGGTTGACAAATCCAAAGTGTAAGTGGGAATGAATCCACAAAGCTTATCGGCCGTCCTTTCCCACTCTTCATTCCTTCATAGTCCATCCAAAATTGAGAAAAATGCACTGCCCAAACATCTGATGCAGCTGAAGTTTTAAGTGCACATTATTCATTTGAGGAGTAATAATACCTTTATAGATGTCACGCAGTTTTGTATCTTGTTCATGAGCATGTCTTTGAAAATGGGATGTAAAGATTAAAATTGTCAGAAGATTTGGGAAATTCTGTGAAAGTTCTACTGAAGAATGTAGAGTCTTTGAAGTTTTGGAATGCTGCTTCCAAATCAGAGTGTCTACAGTTTGCTGAATGTCTAGAATTTGTAGCAATCATTTCAGAACTTTGAATGGAAATTGCATATGGATCATCTTTATGTTTTTGCTTCCTTTCAGAAGGAATGATGAGCTACAATGATAAAAAGGTAAACTTAGTTAGAAAACTATATATGAGGATCAAACAGAATTCATTCAATAAATATTCTTCAAATGTTAGGAAGAAGAAAGAAAAGTAAATTGTCCAATGAGTATCTGACCAATACACATAAAAATTATTAATATATGTAGCTCCACAAAATGTGGGTTGTACAATCCCCAAAATGGCTAAACAAGAGAATGAGAAAAATAGCCGTCTACAATGGCTGGTACTGGATTTGGTCTTAAATCTAAAGTATAAGACAACTGAGTGTCAAGTTGATGACGCAAAGGAAAAGATGAATTTACTAATTGAGTATTGTTGTACAACATTAAATAATAATTCCTGAGAAAGAATTAGGATATATGGCTAATAAAGGCAGAAATGCCTTGTGCTTAATAAAATAGGCAAGCTAATTTTTTTTTACATTTATTCAATGAATTCTATAGCTATTTATCTCAGTCAATGACTCTTTGAGGCTTAAAGTTCAAAAATGTATTAAAATACTAAAACCATTTTGAAACAATAAAACCCAGTAGAAACTTCTGAATTAAATACACATATCAGCTAAGATACTTGGCTACTTAACAAGTCAGCATCCTAGGCACTGGAACATAGCCAGTGTTTCAAAAGGCTAATAGGGCCAGCCCCATTCTAATCTCCCAAAGGAAAATGTTCCATAGAAGAAGAGCCACTGTTGAAAAAACCTGCTATGGTAGTTTATACTCTAATAACTTTCTGACCTGATTAGTTTTAACAAGCAGTATATAAAAAAGAGCCTTAAAGATAATGTGTGAGTTACAGCTAGTTCAGACTGAAACAGCTAGTACTGTGAATAATGTAGTCAAATGGAATAACATATCCATTCTGAAGGAACTGCATTGGCTACTCATTTCCTTTAGGAGCAATTCTACCTAGAAACCTATATTGCTTGTCTCTCATGCTTCTCCCACTTGTTCCTAAAAACAGGATTTGGTGCTACCACAGTATCTGATTGATCATTCCATTATCCTGCTCTTTCCATCCAAGAAGGGAAAGCAATTCTTGTTGCCTGGCTACAAACAGGGAAGGCAACCCTTGCTACCTGGCTCCTATGTTGGTGGTGTTACAAGTTCCTGCCTTCTCCTTTTAAATATTGTCACTTTTTTACCAGTTCCTGTTCATTTGCTTCTCAGAAGTTACATACATGAATGGCTTCACACATCTTTCCCATGTTTCTCCTTTGAAGCTACTAAAACCATAGCTTCAATGCTACCATTGTTAAAGCAGAGGGAACAAATTGTTCCTTTGTTCCATTGTGGTGGGTAGAAATTTTCTATCAATAAAGAACTGATAGCTGAAATTCAAGGAAGCAAGACAGTACCATTCATTGATATTTTGTAACATTGTTCAAACATTAAGGGAAGGAGGACTATTGCAGAACAGTGGGCACAATGTAAGAAAGAAAGAACAGGATGGCTAGGACATACAAGGTTGTCCACCGAATGGAATGGAATGAATGTACTAGACTCCAGGATGTTTATGAACCATTGGATCAACTGGAAGGGGAAAAAGGAATCTGACTAGCTAAGACCATAGCAACTCATTGTGAAAAAATCATCAGCTACTAGAGACAATGAGCAAGTCAAGTACTACAGGCAATTGGAGTTGCAGATGTCATTAAACAGGAATAAAGTACAGTTGATTAAATACTCAAAATGGCCTTAACATGGCTTCAAATGTAAAACAATACTTCTGAAGTACTTTTCAAAACAGAAGTTGGGAGTGTATTTTCAGTAGACTTGGACTAGGTGAAGTATTGTTCTTGCACTCAGGATAAGGTGAATGACAAACTGATTATTGGACAAACAGAAATTGTAGATCTGGCTTAAGACCTAAAGAAATTGGATCTGCCTATCTTTAAAACCCAGTGTGATGTCAAATAGTTGAAGGATCATTTCTGGCTATAATATCCAGTCCATGTTTAATATGGTCAGAAAGTATTTTTTCTTAAAGCTTGGATACATTGCATAGCAGCGAGTCCTCTCTTGTAGTCTCCAAATATGGATCTTCTCATGTAAGCATGAGTAATACTATAGCTGCATTATTTTTTTAGTACTGGTTAAATACTTTTTGTTTGCACAAGTATTTTGATTTATGTAAATGTTTTTTTCTTTTTATCTTACTGCTTTTATTATTATATTTTGACTACTTATAAACCTGCCCTGTTTTATTATTTTTGGTCAAGTTTTAAATCAAAGTAGTAATAAATCTCAGCTTGCTGTAATTCTGCAGAGGAATGTATTCCTTTTAAAGATTTCTATGCCCAAGGAATTCATATACCCTTGACTATCAAACAACTACTATCCCCAATATGCTATTTATTAATAAATTGATCTCCACGGCTACATGTCCATCACTGATTCACTAAATATTTCTTTTCTGATGTGCCTATCATACTGTCATTCTTTTTGGGTTCAAACAGTCCAGCTATTTGATTTGTTTGTCCCAGGCAAACATATTGTTACTTTAATACTTAGAAGCTGCCCATAGTTGTGTATGAGTGGGGGAAGTTTAAAACTTCCAATCCCATAGCATGGAGATTAATTTATAAATTACCATTAATTTATGAACATAGAATACATATACTTAAATGTTGTGTATTCTCCCACAACTGTTAGAACCTTTCATAAAAAGCTAATAGTCAATGTTATCTATAATATACAATCACAGGCACTAGAAATATTATATACAGTGGGGCAAAAAAGTATTTAGTCAGCCACCAATTGTGCAAGTTCTCCCACTTAAAAAGATGAGAGAGGCCTGTAATTGACATCATAGGTAGTCCTCAACTGTGAGAGACAAAATGAGAAAACAAATCCAGACAATCAAATTGTCTGATTTGGAAAGAATTTTTTTACAAATTATGGTGGAAAATAAGTATTTTGTCACCTACAAACAAGCAAGATTTCTGGCTCTCACAGACCTGTAACTTCTTCTTTAAGTGGCTCCTCTGTCCTCCACTCATTACCTGTATTAATGGCACCTGTTTTGAACTTGTTAGCAGTATAAAGACACCTGTCCACAACCTCAAACAGTCACACTCCAAACTCCACTATGGTGAAGACCAAAGAGCTGTTGAAGGATACCAGAAACAAAATTGTAGACCTGCACCAGGCTGGGAAGACTGAATTTGCAATAGGCAAGCAACTTGGTGTGAAGAAATCAACTGTGGGAGCAATAATTAGAAAATGGAAGACATACAAGACCACTGATAATCTCCCTCGATCTGGGGGGTCAAAATGATCACAAGAATGGTGAGCAAAAATCCCAGAACCACACGGGGGGACCTAGTGAATTACCTGCAGAGAGCTGGGGCCAACATAACAAAGACTACCATCAGTAACACACTATGCTGCCAGGGACTCAGATCCTGCAGTGCCAGATGTGTCCCCCTGCTTAAGCCAGTACATGTCCAGGCCCAGCTGAAGTTTGCTAGAGAGCATTTGGATGATCCAGAAGAGGATTGGGAGAATGTCATATGGTCAGATGAAACCAAAGTAGAACTGTTTGATTGAATCACAACTCGTTGTGTGGCAACATCATGCTTTGGGGCTGTTTCTCTGCAAAGGGACCAGGACAACTGATCCGTGTACAGGAAAGAATGAATGGGGCCATGTATCGTGAGATTTTGAGTGCAAACCTCCTTCTATCAGCAAGGGCATTGAAGATGAAATGTGGCTGGGTCTTTCAGCAGGACAATGATCCCAAACACACTGTCCGGGCAACGAAGGAGTGGCTTCATAAAAAGCATTTCAAGATCCTGGAGTGGCCTAGCCAGTCTCCAGATCTCAACCCCATAGAAAACCTTTGGAGGGAGTTGAAAGTCCATGTTGCCCAGTGACAGCCCCAAAACATCTGCATGGAGGAATGGGCCAACATACCAGACACAGTGTGTGCCAACCTTATGAAGACTTACAGACAACATTTGACCTCTGTCATTGCCAACAAAGGATATATAACGAAGTATTGAGATGAACTTTTGATATTGACCAATACTTATTTTCCACCATAATTTGCAAATAAACTCTTGCCAAATCAGACAATGTGATTGTCTGGATTTGTTTTCTCATTTTGTCTCTCATAGTTGAGGTCTACCTATGATGTCAATTACAGGCCTCTCTCATCTTTTAAGTGGGAGAACTTGCACAATTGGTGGCTAACTAAATATTTTTTGCCCCACTGTAGTATCAGTGTTATATTGAGAAATATATTCAAAAACATGCAGGTTCTTTCAGCTATGTTAGAAATTTGAAAATTAAAAAATCTGAAAGGTCCAAATATCCCATAAAAGTTAGAAACCAAGCAATCACTAGCACATTGTCCATGATCTGTCATTAAAAATGGCTCCAGTTTTCAAAGAGTTTCAAAACAAGGACTGTTGGCATGCATCATTCTATATAGGAAAGAAACACTTAGCAATGTTGTGTTATGCTTTTGCAAACTGTACCTTTATCATTAATCCATCAACTCGAACATCAACATGTTCTTCTGATTTTGAATTGTCATTTAACTTGTACATGGCCATAAACTGACTGAGACTCTGTTTCATATCCAATACAAATTGATTTATCCAAAGAATACTTCTCTCGTCCAAAGTGAACTGTAGTGCATTTAGTTGAATGTACAAGTTTGCATTTGGAACTAAAGGAAATGAAAACAAATATTATATTAAAATGTTTTAAAAGTAGAGTCACTATGGCTATAATAAGCTAGGTGCTTGAAGAATATTAGTACCAACGAAAACAGTGCTGTTATTAGTATGACAGTGGTTTCCTTAGTGTGGCACTAGATCTTACCTTCCAATAATATTTTGATAACTGCTATAGTAGAAATGAGATTTGAAAAAAAAATGAAACACCAGTGAAATTTACAACAAAAAATTTCAATACATAGCTTTTTATATAGATATTAGCCCTTTTAGGATATTCCTTCTAGTTTCAGATCCTTTATAATTATTCTACCATCCGCTTTAATGGTGTTAAAAATCTTGTGATGCTGAGCACATTCTGACTTTATTATATTCAGGAAGACAGTCCTTAAACACAGTCCTCTCCTGAGCAGTCTAATCTTCCTTTACAACAATGAATTGTCACCTAAATACTTACTGTTCTTTATGATATGAATAATAAGCAAACAATAAGGCAGCAACACTTCATGGATTACTGTCTTGTCATGGCAAAGCGGCTTGCATAGCTCAATGAAGCTATTAGCTATGCCGTACAGGGCCACCCAAGACGGACAGGTCATAGCAGAGAGTTCTGACAAAATGTGATCCACTGAGAAGGAAATGGCAACCCATGCCAGTATCTGTGCCATGAAAACCCCATGGACAGTACCAAAAGGCAAAAAGATATGATGCCAGAAAATGAGCCCCTCAGGTCAGAAAGTGTCCAATATGCTACTGGGGAAGAGCAGAGGGCTGGTACTAGTAGTGCAAAAAAGAGTGAAGTGGCTGGGCCAAAACCAAAAGGACACTCATCTGTGGATATATCTGGTGGTGAAAGGAAAGTCCGATGCTATAAAGATCTATACTCCTTAGGAACATGGAATGTAAGATCCATGAATCAAGGCAAGCTGGACATGGTCAAACAAGAGATGACAAGACTGAACATCAAAATCTTAGGAATCAGCTAATTAAAATGGACAGGAATGGGTGAATTTAAATCAGGTGACCATCAGGTATAATACTATGGGCAAGGATCCCTCAGAAGAAATGGAGTAGTCAATAAAATAGGAAAAGCAATACTGGAACACAATCCCCAAAATGACAGAATGATCTCAGTTCGAATCCAAAGCAACCCATTCAATATCACAGCAATCCAAGTCTATGCCTGGTGCTGAAGAGGATGAAATTGACTGGTTCTACAAAGCTCTACCACACCTTATAGAATTAACATCAAAAAATGATGTTCTTATCATCATGGGAGATTGGAATGCTAAAGTAGGAGGCCAAAAGATAACTGGTATAACAGGCATGTTTGGAGTACAAAAGGAAGCAGGACACAGGCTGATAGAATTTTGTCAAGAGAAAGGCAGGGCTAGATGAATCAAAAGTTTGAATTAAGATTGCCGGGAGAAATATCAACAACCTCAGATATGCAGATGATACCACTCTAATGGCAGAAAGTGAAGAGGAACTAAAGACCCTCTTGATGCGGATGAAGGAGGAGAGTGTAAAAGATGGCTTGAAACTCAAGATTAAGAAAAGTAAGATCACGGCATCCAGCCCTCACAATTCCTGGCAAACAGATGGGGAAGAAATGGAGGTAGTGACAGATTTTATTTTCCTGGGCTTCAAGATAACCACAGATGGGAACTGCAGCCAAGAAATTAAAAGACGCTTGCTCCTGGGGAGAAAAGCTATGCTGAATCTAGACAGTATACAAAAAAGCAGAGACATCATCCTACCAACAAAAGTGTGTATAATCAAGGCTATGGTTTTCCCAGTTGCAATGTATGGCTGTGAAAGTTGGACCATAAGAAAGGCTGAGCGCCAAAGAATTGAGGCCTTTGAACTATAGTGCTGGAGAAGACTCCTGTAAATCCCTCGGTCTGTAATGTGATCAAACTGGTCAGTCCTAGAGATCAACCCTGACGGCTCTTTAGAAGGCCAGATCCTGAAGATGAAACTTAAATACTTTGGCTATCTAATGAGAAGGAAGGACTGGAGAAGAGCCTAATACTGGGAAAGATTGAGGGCAAAAGAAGAAAGGGACAGAGAATGAGGTGGCTGGATAGAGTCATCAAAGCAGTAGGCATGAACTTAAATGGATTCCAGAGGATGGTAGAGGACAGGAAGGCCTGGAGGAACATTGTTCATGGGGTTGCTACAGGTCGGATACAATTTCGCAACTAACAACAAGGCGGCAGCAACCATGAAGAGGAAAAGTCTGGTAATTATTTAACCACCACTTAGATAACTCCTTCTGCTTCAAATGCCTGTTACTAGTGAGAAATCATTTATACAAACGTCTACTTGATGTGTGGTGTGTGTGTGTGTGTGTGTGTGCGTGTGTGTGTGCGTGCATGTGTGGAAAATGAAACAGTTCATTTTTCTGTGTCAGCATTTAAGTATTAGATTAATGTGGTAAACAGAGTTGCATCTTTGGACAAAGATATTATAAAAGTAGGGTATTTTCCCTTCATGATCTCATAAGGATTTCTCTACAATAAAAGCATTCTTCATATTACCACACATTGGGCAATAATATAAGTTTTAAAGAGCCCTGACAATATTAAAGTGAAAAAATTAAGCATTATCTTTATACTGAATTTTAAATCATATATCAAATATTTTAAACCAGTGGTCCCCAATCTTTCTGGCTCCGAGGACTAGCAGCAGTAAAAGCCACCTAGGGTGGCAGTGGATAATAACACACACACACAAACTAATCCCATGCATATGCAAATGGAGGTTCATGTGCTCACACATGGCTTATGCAGCCTGGTTCCCAACATGCTGTGTTTCACTATCAATCCGTGGACTGGGGGTTGGAGAATCTTGTTTTAAACAAGATAAATATATTATATCGGTGCTAAGTAAATAGTCTTAAGCTTTGCTTCTGAAATGTTTTGTCAAACCTGCCGTATGATATAATCTTCCAATTTCTCTTCCTTTCTTATGTTGCAATGGATAGAACATGTCTATTACAATTTCATTGAAAAAAAATATTGGCACATTCCATATAAGTAGGAATTCCAATTCTGATATGCTGGGATTAGATATAGCAAAGCAGTAAAAAGTCAGTTTATCTAACACTAGATATTTTTAATGTTTTTCAAATCTAGAAAAAAATCTACATCTGATTTATCAATATCTACCTAATCCTATTTTTTTTTCTCTCAGATGTATCTGCCCAGAATATTGGAGAAACTTTTAATGGTTTGAGTGGGAGGTGGACGTATCCATTATTCCCAAATGTCTGTTAATTTGAAAGTAATTAACAAATACATTTCAGTAATACCTGCATCTTTATATACCAACATAATTATGTAAAAAAACCATAATCTGTGTTATGTTATATTGCTGCAAAATTTATGAGTATACAAATAGGTATGTCTTATTCAGACTACTTTGGATTCAAAGGGATTGCCATTATTTGAAGGAAATTTCCAAATAGGAATATGGTTCACTGTATCTGCAGACCGCTAAATATGAATCCATTAAACTGATCCATTCTACTTTCAAAACAGCTACAATATTTTAACAAAGGGGAAAAAATAAGAAAACATTTTACTAGGAAAGTCTTTGCCATCTGGATAGTAGTATTCAGTGAATTCAATATGAATGGCTGGCATTTCTTGTGGGAGATAGAGAGATTTTTTATTGCAAGAAATAAGAGTTTTAGGAGAACGGCGACACTGGTCTGCTGTAGAGACCTGAAAATAAGAAATTCAGCATTTAGGTTTTGTGAAGTACAAGTGTGAACAACTTCTCACCTATCACTTTTCACAGTTATTAGGAAAAAGAGTTTCATTTTAATACCCCCCCCCAAAAAAACCCCCCAAGTACATCATTTTTGTGGCCATTTATGACACTTGGTGCATGGTACTGGATTTGTAGACAACATACCAGGAAATGTCATTCTTAATATGCTGCAACATTTCAAACATTATGTATTAATTGTAAACAGTTATATAACAGCCCTTTGCCTAGTTTGGTTCCAATAATGTTAAAAACAGAGTTTTAAAAATTTGTTATTATGCTACAAAATATAATACCTTAAAATTAATGTTAATAATTTCTATATGTACCATATTTACTTTAAGCTAACATGTCTTTAAGCTTACTGTTTTGTAATACAGGTTATATATTTAATCAAATCAAATAAGAAAAATAAATTAAATTGCCTGAAATAGATACAAAAGTTCTAGAAATCATTTAAAGCATTAGGTAGAAAGATAGAACATATTTATATTAACATCCAAATTTATGTCTTTGTACATAAATTGAAATACTTTTCATCATTTAAAAAACATATCATAAGAAATGCTTGCTTATTATAATCAGATACAGAGTGGTATGTATTATTCATAAAGTTCTACAGGTGGCTTAGAATATAAATAATTATAACTTAAGCTCAAGATACAGTCAATCGTAATATTTTTTTAAAAAAAACCTCTCCTGACCTCAGAAATCTTTAAAGAGGCATGCCGAGCATTGTATGAAGTCTGGAGCAAACCTGCTATACTGCACTTCAGGGAATATATGCACCTGTCATTTGGAGATGGTTGCCTAGCTGTTGCATTTCAATTTATACCCTCCATTTTGTTATTTGAGTGTGCCTTGCCTTCTGCCTACCTTCCAACAGGATTTTGGATCAGGCAATCAGGATGCAAACATGCATCTCCATACAATATATAATTGAGATTTGGATGGTGTGTACATCAGTCCATCTGCAATCATCTGCAAACCCATCAACCCCCTACCAGCATAGGTATGCATCAGTGGTGGGTTGCAGCCTTGCAGGCAGTACGCCCCAGTACGGGCGTATCAGAGCCTGCCAGGAGCACCGGATACCATTCCGGTACAGTGCTCCAGAGGGCCTACCCGCCCGCTTGAGCTCCTTACTGGTCTTTTAAGCCTTTGGTGCTTCTGCACATGCGCACGGTGCATACAGTGCCTATGCGATTCTCCGATGAGCAGCTACAGCATCACCGAGGCACTAAGACGCATGCACACACTGCGCTCATCCATGTGGACGCCGATGGGCCCGTTCCAACTGTACGGTTGGAAAGGGATCTGGAACCCAACCTTGGTATGCATCAATGCCTATGAACAGTAGTGGACAAATCTAAATCAAACTTAAGAAATGGGCCAACTCTCCAATTAAATTGCAATGGGGAAAAAACTAAAAAAAAAATTAACCAGCAAATACTTCCTGATTTTCACTGATAGGTTATAAACTGGAAAGGCAAAAGTAATGGCATATGACAGAATGTCCACTTAATGTAATGAAATATTTTTTCTGCCAATTATAAGACTAAAAACTAACAGAAATAGTTTCACAAAAGATCCCTTTATGCCAACAATTAGTTGGCAAAATCTGTTTGATTGAAAGTCAAAGAACCTCATAATTTGGGACATAAAAGAAAAGTAATATTAATTTGTTGTAGCAGTCATTATTTAAATGTACCTGATAAAAATTGACATCGGCAAGTCTAACTACCACTGGGCTAGACATCAATTTCTCCTTTGGCTGCTGTGATGACACAAAAGTCTTAGAAATTCCTTTTGACATTTGATCCTTGCCTACAAGAAATAAAAAACATAAAAGCATGTACAGTGTAGGCTACCTTCTAAAATCCCCTCTATTCATGTTGCTGGGTAATGTAAAAATAATTAAAATAAACTAAAATTTCTATAAGGCAATGAAAGGAAACTATAAATTGACTCATAAATTGCACAATTCATATACCATTGGAAACCTAATCCATTATTTATCTTCCCTAATAAATATTATTTATATTATAAGCATCTATCTCCCAAATTAATTTTATACTTACATGGGAGACTACAATATAGTATGAATAAAGATTACTAAAATATAATGAAAGACACCAAATTTATTCAAAGCAAATGTATTGGTATTTCTAATCAAATCAATTCAAATCAATAGGACCTGTGTCCACAAACAAATTGTAAATGTAAATGAAAAATCTTAAATACCTATCTGTATATGCTGTGGAGAGTCCTGGAATGGAGATTTAAGTGGAGAATCTAATTTGTGATCCCTCACAGCCTGCTTAAGCAATTCAATATTTCCTTTGAACTCTTGCAGCAGTTCTTCTGCCCATTCACTTCTGGTTTTTGTAGCATCACTGTAATGCATCCAATGGCTGCAGCTCTCATCTACAATACATATATTTAATAAAATGAAAAGGAATTTAAGCACCTATTTAAATCCATTTATAATATTTTAATATTTTATTCATTATTATTTGATGTATTTTAAAATATTTGAAACTAGTAAAATTATTTGTTTAGATTCCAATTTGTAATTGCCTAACATCAGTATTAAGGCCATAAAAATGTAATGAATTTAAGGAAAGCCTTACTGTATCATTTCAAAGATTCATCTAATCCAGCATTTGTCACTTAGCTACCGTTACTGGGAATGCTGGGATTGTGGCCATTGAGTGAAGCAGTCATGTGACATCTCACTTAATGATTGCTTTGCTCAATAGTGACCAAGATTCTGGTCCCAACTGTGGTCAAGTACTACCTGTGCATGTTGTGTAAAGAAATATTTTTTTAAATGACTCTCTTGCTGGATAACTTTATCCATATCCTTATATCCCTATTGAATAACTTTAAACTCTAGTATTTAGATAGGAAAAATCCTCTGTAGAATTTTCTCCATTCTATATATAATTTTATGCATCACTGTAATGACCACAACTATCACTACTCCATCATAATAACCCTTGTTTAACAAGAAAGACCCAAACATCAAAGCCTTTCTTCATAGGAATTATTTTCAAACCTAAAGATTTTTTTATTCTTTTTAAATCCTTTCCATCTTGGAGTTGCTGCTGAGATGATGGGTGTATGACTGAAAACATCTAGATGCCAACAGACTGGGAAAGACTGTTTTAAGAACCGCTAAGACTAACTGAAATTCTCAGAATAGTATAAATAACTATTTCCAAACATTTAAGTATCTTTTTGAATTGGGATAAAATACAATATAACTTATTGTGCAAAGTTTCATATCTGCAGCATCCTCTTTGGTCACTTTGATCAATAACATATTATATGTAAGATTTACTGTGGAAAATTAAGTGCTGATCAAGGAGTTTTGCAACCAGAAAACAGAATTCAACTTTTACCTGCTTTGTGAAATGGATAGTAGTCTATAGTTAACTGACTAAAGGACAGCTGCATAGCACCTCCTGAAACACGCCTGTTTGCATCTGTAAAATAATACAATGCATAATATTACATGTCATCGTTCATATTTATTTCATCTGGAAAGAAAGTAATGTGGTTCATTTGAAGCAACATGCTTCTCTTCTTGGTGTCTCTCAAATCTGCTGCATTGTAATTTTGCTAGGAAAACAATAGCAACTCAGCAAGATTAAGTAAATTTATATTGTGGCCTTTTCTTTTCCAGAATTGTGAAAATTCTTTACATTTAAGAAAAATTGAGTACCACCACAGTCAGAGCAAATCTGAACCTGTAACATAAGGTATAACACACAGTCCATTAAGAACAGCCTGAGTATCACTAAAGAGAGATATCCAATTTCTACAGTACTAGCCCTCATTAGCCTATATACACAGATGAGCATTGTGGGGGAAAATGTATCTTCCCCTCCAAGATGGCAGCGTGCTTAGACGCTGCGATTTTGAGCTCCTGGTACCACAGTAGAGTTAGGCAAAAACTAGTCTATACCCACAGGGAGTTACTAAAGATTGGATCTTCTAGTCGATTAGATATTACCAGCGACTTCCAGCAGTCTCATAATATACTGAGTGACATAGTAAGACTGCCATGGATTGTTGTTGGGCCTAGGAGGCGGCAAAGAGAGTGGAAGCAGAAGCGGGGATGCAGAGCTGGTTTGCTAGTTCAGTTACGGAAGCAGCCTCACAGACTAGCATTACCAAGCATTTTTCTAACCAACTCTAGATCTTTGTCCACAAAACTGATGAATTAGAGCTATGGATGGCAGCGAATAAGCTCATTCGTGACTGCTGTGTGATGATCATCACAGAGACCTGGCTTCATCCACTTGTACCGGATGCGTCAGTGGAGCTAACTAACCACACCACATACCACTTTGACAGAAACAGCAACTCTGGTAAAAGCAAAGGTGGAGGATCTTGTATTTACACACATAATAACTGGTGTACTAAGAGTAGAGTTGCTTATATTCACTGTTCTGCAGATGTGAAATTCTTAACTGTCATTTGTCGGCCATTTTATTTATCTAGAGAGATTTCTGTTATAGTTATCACTGCTGTCTATATTCCACCTGATGCAAATGTTAGTGCAGCGCTCTCTAAGTTACATGATACCATCAAGAGGCAGCAGCAAACTTACCCTGAGGGCGCTTTTATCGTGGCTGGGGATTTTAATCAAGCCAGTCTAAAGTCTGTCTCCCTAAGTTTGTGCAGTATGTGCAGTGTATCACCAGAGGTAAGAATACTCTAGACCATATGTACTCAAACTTAAGACAGGCATATAGAGCAACCCCATCTGGGTATGTCTGACCACATCTCTCTGCTACTGTGCCCAAAGTATATCTCCCTTAGGAAAAGGATACCACCAGTCTTGAAAACTGTCAAAATCTGGCCGGAGGGAACACTCTGCCAGTTGCAGGACTGCTTTGAGACTACCGAGTGGAGTATATTTGAACATTTGGCGCTGCAAGAATTCACTGACACTATACTCTCATACATTAAAACATACAGGCAATGTAATAGTGAATAAGCGCATCAGAGTTTACAGTAATCATAAACCCTGGATGTCAGCAGAGGTACAATCACTTCTGAGAGCCCGAAACTCCACCTTCAAGGCAGGAAACGAAGACAAATACAATGAAGCCAGGGCAAACTTGAGAAGAGGCATTAAGGCAGCTAAACAGAAATACAAACAAAAGGTATAGAAGTATCTAGAAGATAATAACTCAAGACAGGTGTGGCAGGGGCTGCAACAACTAACCAACTATAAGGGCAATACGAAAAAAATAGCGAATGCTAAATCCCTGCTAGTAGAGGAGCTAAATAGCTTCTTCACCTGCTTTGATGTCAAAAAATCAGTCTCTGTAGCTCCAGCCCAAAGGCCCTCTGACCTCCAGCCACTCACCCTGGTTGAACATCAAGTGAGAGTTGAGCTGAAGGCTGCAAATCCCAACAAAGCTGCAGGTCCAGACGGGGTATTGGGGAAAGTGGTAAAAACCTGTGCTAACCAATTAACAGGGGTCCTGACAAGGATTTTTAACCTCTCCCTGCAACAGGGCTAGAGTCCCATCACGCTTGATAGCAGCCACAATTATCCCAGTTCCAAAGAAAGCAGCCATAAAAAGCTTGAATGACTATAGACCCATTGCACTGACGTCTATAGTGATGAAGTGCTTTGAGAGACTGGTCCTACCTCAGATCCCGTCTTCCACCAAATTTTGATCAACACCAGTTTGCTTATAGAAGCAACAGGTCGACAGGGGAAGCCATCAGAACTGCTCTACATATTGCACTGAGCCACCTTGAGAAATCTGAGAATTATGTCAGAACGCTTTTTATAGACTATAGCTCGGCCTTTAACACTATCTTGCCAGGAATTCTCATTGAAAAGTTGACTGACCTGGATTTCCCTCCCCTCACTTGTGAATGGATCAAAGACTTTCTGACGGATCGTCCACAAACAGTAAGGGTTGGGTCCTTTACATCTTCTACGCTGAAGCTCAGCATAGGCTCCCCTCATGGCTGTGTGATCAGCCCATACCTGTACTCGCTGTATACATATGACTGCATATCATCTGATCCATCCAACATCATAATAAAGTTTGCAGACGACACAACAGTGTTGGGTCTCATAACTGGAGTGGACGAATCAGCATACAAGAAAGAAGTCCAGAAGGTATCCGCATGGTGCTCAAGAAACAACTTACATCTAAATACTAGTAAGACAAAGGAGATGGGCTAGATTTCCGGAAGCACAGAGAGGAACCTGCCCCTCTGTATATCGAGGAGGGCTGTGTGGTGAGGGTTTCCTCTTTTAAATTCTTGGGAGTGCTTAATGGTCAAGATCTCACCTGGAAAAAACAACACATCTCTGGTGATGGAAAGGCCCAACAGAGACTTCATTTCCTTAGAGTCCTGCAAAAAAATCAGGTGGAACAACGGCTGATGACCTCTTTCTATCGGTCCACCATAAAAAGTGTCCTCACATATTGTATCACAGTATGGTATGCTGGTTTAACAGCTGTGGACAGGAAGGCACTACAGAGAGTGATCAATTCGGCACAAGAAACCATTGGTTGCCCTCTGACACCAATGGATGACATCGCCAGATCTCGCTGGTTTAGCAGAGTAAGGAAGATACTCAGAGATGATTCACACTCTGGTCAGTGTCTCTTTGCACTTCTACCATCAGGCAGAAGAGATCAAAGTATAGCCAGCCAAACAAACAGGTTTAAAGATAGTTTCTATCATTGGGCTGTGAGACTTTTAAATACAACCATAATCACTCCATGCACAGGGTAGGTTTTTTTTTCTTTTTTTTTTCTTTTTTCATTTCTGTTATAATTTTGCACCAGTGAGGTTAAAACCAATTTCGTTGTATTTAAGTACAATGACAATAAAGATTATACTTATACTTATTCTTGCTGAAGTTGTCCTCCTGTTCTTTAAGAACTGTTAATTCTTAGAACTATTATTATTAATTGATAAATAGAAAATAGAAAAAAAACAGCATTTTCAGAATTGTCAGACACAGGATCAATGGTTCCCTTGAATATGCACCTCTGCCTTTCAATTTTTGCAATAGTAAACTACTTAGCTAGAATTGTTAAATGACACAACCAACTTCAGAAGCATTTATGAAACATCTTCGAATAAATCTGCATCTTTTCTTTTTCATCAATTTAACTTGAAGCCTATAGTTATTTGTACTATATAATGATCTAAAAGCACAATAGATAGAAATACAAATTTAGAAATATATATGGTATATAAACACATAATAGAAATAATGGTGCATTATTTATTGCTTAATTAGGCTAATGGTTTAAACTCCATAACTTGTTAACATTTTCAATCCCTTTTATATTTTATTACATACATTATTATAGAAAAAGAGCAGAGTAATTAGGTGAAGAGTATCCAGAAGTTTCAGCTGATAGAAAATGCAGCGATGCAGACAATTATGTGTGCTCCTAGAACAGCACGTGTTACTATTTCTATTCTGCAAGCTGCACTGATTGTCAGTTTGCTTCTGAGTCCAATTCCAGGTGCTGGATTTGACCTTTAAAGCTCTTTATGGCATGGGATAGACTAGCTGAGGAAATGCTTCTCACCAGTTACATCAGCCAACCCCATTAGATCTGCTATAAAAAGTATGCTGCAGGTATCAGACAGGAACCTACAAGCAATGAGCACAGGCACCCCCTCAGGGCCGTGTGCTCTCTCCATTGCTCTTTTCCCTCTATACCAATGACTGAACCTCAAGGGAACCCTCAGTTAAAGTTCTGAAGTTTTTAGATGATACAACGGTCAGTGGCTTCATTTCAGACGGTCATGAGGCTGCATATAGATGGGAGGTTGAACAACTAGCTCTGTGATCCAGATGAATACACTTATTCATCTGGAGCTTAGTACACTTCAAACTGTAGTGATGAGAGGGAATTTACCCTTTTACTCTACTATCTCTTACGATATTTGACAACACGTTATCAGCAGTAGAGTCCTTCAAATTTTGGGGTTCTATAATCTCCCAGAACTTGAAATGAACACTTAACATTTGAACTATCATTAAAAAGGCACAACAAAGAATGTTCTTCCTGCATCAACACAGGAAATTCAGACTGCCCCAAGAGCTGTTGATACAGTTTTATAGAGGAATTATTGAGTTTGTCATATGTACTTCTATAACTGCCTGGTTTGGTACAGGAACCAAACAGGACAGGTACAGACTCCAATGGATAATTAAGACTGCACAAAGAATAATTGCAACCAGCCTGCCTTCCATAGAAGACTTGTACATTGTGTGGGCCAGAAGGCAGCTAAGAAGATATCTGCAGATTGCTCACATTATGGACATATTATTTCAAATCCTCCCTTCAGGACGGAGATACAGAGCAGTGCAAGCCAAAACAACTAGACAGAGACAATTTTCCCCTTGGACCATCACTCTGCTGATCACCTAATTCTCAGATTGATATGTAATGTCTATGTATATTTACACATGTAGTATGACTGTATTATTGTTGTTGTTGTTATCTTTGTCTTTTTTACTATGCCCGTTTGGTGTTATTATTATTGTTGTTGTTTGTCACACAATCAACCAGATGTTCATACTGGATTTAGCATTTTGTCTACCTATTGAGTCATTTCCAAGGATCTGGGATAGGCAGATGCGTATGTTTGATGGTGTTACAGATATAGCCACAGGATGTAAGCTGCCTTTTGTGTGTGCAATCACACTTGGGCAGATAAAGTGTTTTGTTTGTCCTGCCCTGCCCTATTCTATTCATCCCAAGCATGCTTTCTTAGCTATGCAACCCACCATATTCTCTTACTACCACTACCACCACCGCCACCCATTAGATTAGCTTTCAATCCTTTTGATATACCAAAAGACTATCAGAATCTGGTTATATTATCATGCCTGGGACTCCCAGGGAACAAAGACATGTTTAAATAGCTTCATGACTATTTTTATCTTCTCTATCTGTAGTTTCATATGTGATTTTATCCATTTGCTGTGCTCTGTTCAGAGTGGTCTTCAGGGAGAGGGCAAAAATCTAAGTTTGATTAATAAACAAATAAGATACTTCTATGCACCAATTGATATTTAAGAACTAGTGCATAGACCTAAAAATGTTTCAACAAAATAAACTGGAAATATATAGTAATTTAAAACAGAGTAATACAGTTTTAGTCAATCATAAAGATAATAAATAAAACTCTTGCCCTTTTCCTTGGTGTAAATATCATCACAGATATGCAGATCCAAATGAGAAATTTCTAGATGATAAGATGTTTCCTTAACATCAAAATCATTGAATAGTCTTTCAATTGCATCATTTTCATCAGAAGCTGCTGAAGACTGTTGAGTTTTCATCTCCTGAGAATTGTATGCTGGCATGGAACTCTGAAACAATTTAAGCACAAATAAACTTCACTGAAACATGCTTTTATATTAAAAATACTTTCAAATGGAATATAAATTATATTTTAATCTTCAAAGTTATTTGGCAGTTATTGCTACTAAACTGAATGACAAGAGTGACACTGCTGAAATGTAGCAGTTTAACAGATTTTTTCCCCAAAGTAGTATTCAAAATGTTTCTAGAATTTATTTTATTTATTAAATTTATTCAATTTGGGCACCTGACTCCAGTCAACTCTAGACAACTCAAAATATAACTACAATAAAATACAATATGAATAATGAATACAAAATAAATTAAGAACAAGAAAAATAAAAATAAATAACAAGATGGCAGTCTAGTCAATAAGTCTCTGCCACCTAATGCAATTAAGTTATGAAGAGATTCAAAGCAGAAAATAATACTAAAATATGCAAAACTAATTTAATTCTAACTTTGTTCCCTATGATACACTAGTTATTACACTCTCTATTCTAATAATAAACGTTCATAACAACTGGTTCTTCTCTCTTAGAGGAAAAAGATTACACAGCAAACTAAGAAAATATTTTAACCCTTGTTATGTTATTTCTTAAATAATTCAAACTGATGCTACCAATTTCGAGGGGAAAAAACCCCCTAATGTTTGAAATCCTATAGAAGCACATACTGTAGAGTTTTCTAAACAAATTTATATCAATAATATTAAGTCACAAAATATCTGATTAACTTACCTGCATAGGTTCAGAAGCAAGGCTTTTTCTCTGTTCAGCTGATTTCTCTATTGCTTCACTAAGAGATTTAGCATATTGTACCATAGCTTTCAACTGGGAATCAGTCAAAACCCACAATAAATCATCCAGTATTAAAATTAGTTTGGATGCCACCACATTGCAATCTTTTAACTGTCAAAAGAAAAAATGTCAATTTTAAATATTGTTGATATATATATCCCAGTTAAATACTAACAACTATATTATAGCAATAATATTTTTCCCAGTTGCAAAGCAGGCCCACAATTTATAAATTTCTATTTGCTACCAACTGACCTGTTATCTTGCCACTATTTATAAAAAAGGTAATTAACAGCAAAGTTTGAAATGTAGATTTACAGGTGGCTTTTACGTATATGTTGGATTGACAAAATCAGGAATGAGGAGGTGACAAGCCGCCTGGGATAGGCAAGGGAAATCATCAAAAACATAAAAAAGCAAAAGTTAGAATATTTTGGACATGTAATGGGACACCCAGAAAAATACGGCATCCAGTTCATATTCGGCCCGGTCTACCCAGTGTGAAGAGGAAAGATCAGGCCAGCATAGCTTCAGCCTGGTCTACCCAATATTAAGAAGAAACATGCCAGCAGTTTGGGGAGTGCCGTCAAGCTGGCCATATCCACCCAGTTGGCCACACCCACCCAGTCAACCAAGCTTCCCCGACACCCCCTCCCCGAGATCAACCACAGCCCTGACACGGCCCTCAATGAAATTGAGTTTGACACCCCTGATCTATAGACTCCTTCCCAAGGAACCTGGATAGGCAGATATTATTTGATGTGTTAAAGGTATCATAGCAGGATGTAAGTTGTTCCAAGTAAAGCTGCTTTTGCAATTGACTAATGGTGATTTTGTCAATGCTGATGATGTTTAAGTGTTTAAGTTATTCTGGATTGCACCCAAGATATCTATTGCTATTGTACTATCTTTTACCACAGTTGTTTCACTTCTATTTACAGGTCTCATAGTTTGTTATCTTCTCCAGTTCTTTCTCTTCTGTTCTGCTGTCTCCAGGTGCTGCCACATCTCCTATCCAGACTTTTTTTGTTTTTCTTATCAACAATTTTTAAATCTGGGGTGTTATGTGACCTGTTTATTTGAATGCTAAAGTCCCAGAGCAATTTAGCTTCTTCATTTTCTTATGTCTTTCTTTATTTTATGGTCATGCCAGTTCTTGCTTGCAGGCAAATTATATTTCTTACAGATCTTCCATTGTTACTACTTTGTCATGCAGTTGTTTGTAGTCAGCCTGTGTGATCTTCTTGCAACAGCTAAGTGATCCACCGTTTCTTCAGTTTCTTTGCAGGCATTGGCATTTGCTGATGTCTTCTCAATTCTGGCTTTTGCATATATTTGTTCTTAAGGTTTGGTCTCGTACAGCCAGACTTAGCCTTCCCTCTTTTTTCAACTTTCTTGCTCTTAGCCATTGCCAGGTTATTATCTGCTTCCCCTGTTATATTTTTAAAGTACTGGCAAAGTAATGCTTTGTCTTCCCATGGCTCCATTCTGTTCTTCATTTGGGCCTTCTTGTAGGGCATCTTACTCACTAGGCTTTCCTTGAATACTAGCTTCAATACATCTCCTTCACTATCCTTTAGATATTCTTCCAATGCCATTTTTCCTTCTTCAACCATCTTACATCTTATTTACTTGTAACACTCAACACTCACCCACTTTCCTTGGTAAGTAGAGTCTTTCAACATCAATGTGTGGATGTAGGGCATGATTCATTGACACTATTTTTCTGGTTTTCCTATCCCGGGCCTTTAGTTCTGCTTCAGTCCATGCCACTATTTCAGCCTAATGTACCTAATGACTGGAATTGCCCAGGTGTTGATTGCCTTGTTGGTATTTCCTCTACTAAGTTTTGAGTATCATCCTCACTCTCTTGATGTATTCATTTCTAACCCTTCTAACCTTCTGGTCTTCATTTGGTCTTTCTTGTAGGCTAATTTGGTCTCTCCAGTAATCCGCAAGCTTATTATTGGTAGGGGTAGTTGTCACACAGTCATCCAGATGTACAGACTCGTTTGGCATTTTGTCTGCCTATTGAGTCCTTCCCAAGGGCCTGGGATAGGCACATGTGGATGTTTGATGATGTTAGTGGTATCATCTGCAGGATGTAAACTGTTCTGAGTAAAGCTGCCTTCTGCTATTGACTGATGGTAAATTTGTCAATGCCGATGGTGTTCAAATGGTGCTCCAGTTGTCTGGGAATTACACCCATATGATTATTGGTAGTGCCTTTGCTTTTTTTTTTTTACCATAGTTGTTTTATTTCGATCTGCAGGCCTTTGTATTTTGTTATCTTCTCCAGTTGTTCCTCTTCTATGTGTGTGCCAGGTCTTGCTACATTCACTATCCAGCCTGTTTTTGCCTTTCTTATTGATAATTGTTAAGTCTTGGATGTTATATGGAAGATACTTGTCTGTTTCAAGTCTAAATTATTATTTATTCTATCCCAACAAGTGGGAGGTTCACAGGTGTTTTCTTTAAGAATTAGTTTGTCCATTTTGGAACAGTTTTTACAAAAAAAATGTTTCATCCAGAAATAAAATAGTATTCCTTACTTATCTCTCCTTTATAATCAATTAACAAAATGAAACATGCGTATAGGAATGTACTGAATAAATATACAATAGGTAAAATATAAAATTTAGGCTATGCCATAATCTAATTTAAATGGCATTAATAGCCTTGCCCAACAGATGTCAAATGGTCAAAGCAGGGATGATGAATGGTGAACTGGGTTTGTCCCCAATTTCTTTATAGAAGGAACTAGCTTCTTGTACTGAAGACATTTTTTAAAAAAATAAGGCCAACTTTTGAACACGTCAACTGAGCGAGTTTCTTCTATTTCATCAAAAGGAAAAGATGTGCTTTCCCTGTGGCAGACCTGCCTTATGGGATAGCATTCCAGGTGGGTTCGACTCTATTAGTTTTTTGTAAGGCTCTGAAGACTTGACTATTTTCCAAGGTGTTCAGGTCAGGTTAAGCACTGTTATAGACCTGATTTTAGAATCGGAACATATCATTTACCTTTTGCATCATGGATCATGCCATTCTATGAGGTGGATGTCCATATAAAATTAGCTAAGTAAATAAATACCAATGGGTATGGTGCTTCAAAGAGACTTGATTGAGGGCAGATCAGAGATCCAACATAGTATCTGAATAGAGGGATGGGGACTACCAAACAGAACCTTGGAAATGAAAAAAGAAGCAAGATTCTCACTGCTTTTCTCTCCAATACTCATTATGAGAAAAGGAGATTTTAAAATCTACTTCTAGACTAAACTGAAAGTTAAAAATGTCCTTTATAGCAACAAGCAAAGGGTTTCACCAAGTTTTTCAAAATATCCTTGTGAACAAGGGGAATAAATGTGGAGAAGTGGATTCAGAGAATTTGCAGCTTTTTATACAACATATTTGGAAAGGGTCAAAGAGTTAAGCATGAGGAAGCAGTACAGTTAAGTAGTTAAAAAGGCCAATATAATTGTGTGTGTCATATAAACAGAAAAATAGCATACAGATCCAGGAAATAACAGTTGCACTGTACTCTGCACTAGGCTGACTGTCATTGGGAGTATTTTATTCAGTTTTATATAGGTACCTTAAAAGAGAAAAACTAGTGAAATTTTCAGAGAAGAGTTACTATAATAATATGAAACTGGAAATCTGCCACAGAATGTTCAGTGGATTTCCACATTGACCAGAAATAAGACTTGTTAGGTCCCTTCTAACTAATATATTATATTACTAGATAACATTTTATCCACTGCTATCAAAATGCTCATAAATCAAATTAACATATTTGTGCTAATTATTAACATTATTTTATTTGAATAAACTAATCAAACTGATTTCAACTCAGTTGAGAATTACCCTTCTTTTAAGTATGATTCTAATTTTAGACTGGTTGGTAATCAGACGAACTGGAGCACTCATGATTTCATGCTGAGAGCTTTGGATTGCATCGGCTTCTATTCTGATCATCTGCCAGTTGATTTCTTTAAATGTCAATACCTATAATAAAACATACATACTTTAATTAAACATTAAGTAGCGTTTGTCTAGGTTTATGCATGTGTGTGTGTTTGTCTATGTATAAAGCAGGCATAGCTGCTTCTCTTTTTGATTCCAAAAGACTGGCAACTCAAATTTAGTTTAAATTTGTTAATTTTAATTCATTAAGATTAAAATCTCAAATTTGTTATTTATAACTAAAAAAAAAATCACATCCCAAATCAAGTCAACAAAAAGCAAGTTTAAGAATGTAATGTGTAGGTTTGTGTATTTTGACTTTTGGATTTATTTTGTAATAATTTAACGGTTATTATTATTATTTTTCTTTTATGTTGTGGGTTGCCAAGAGACTATGCATGATTATGGCACGGTACAATAGACACATACTACAGTAATATTTTTTTATTTGAAACTGTGTGTGATAGATCTTTGAACATCAATTAATAATTCACATATATGTACATATGACAAAGCAAAAGGAATCTACACCCTTTTTTTCTATTTAGATCTTACCTAAGTGAACCATGTTTGTAATCTTTGAAGTCAGTGAGCATGAATGTTACTCTCTTGTAATATTCTTGTAACTGAAATAATTCCAACACTTAACATCAAATTTTGTTCAACAATGAGAGACTTGTCCAACCAGTATTTAAAACCATCTTAGCGATTATCACAAATTGTGGTAATGAATTTCACAGGTTAATTATATACCAAGTGAATAAATATTTTCTTTAATCTTTATAAATCTTCTTCCAAACAATTTCATTAGCTAATCTTGATCTGTTGTACTAATGTACATTGGCAGTTTTACTTTCAGTCTTTTTCACAAAAATTCCTAATACCTCTTTTGACTTTTTCACAGTCACCGAGTCACCATTTTCACTAAATTATCCTCTATGACCCAAATTTTATTCTTGGTTAGTTTCAGACAATTCTGATTCTATCAATCTATATGTGAAATTTGCACCAAAATGAATCATTTTATGCTTACTAAAGTTTAAAGAAATTGTTCTAAAACTCTTCATAATCACTTTTAATTTAATTAAGATGAATAATATGATCTGCAAACATGCAAACTCATATCAAAATATGGTAAATGACAACTAATTTAAATGAATTCAAGTCTTCAGTGTGAGGTAATTACACTGTATGGTGCTGAAGGGATCATAAAAGATCATGAAACCATCACACAAGGAACGGTCTTTATTATAGTATAGACTAATGAAATCATTAAAGCTGTCCACATTTCTTGCTTTGCCATCTTTACCAAAAATAAAATAAAATAAAAACAACTGCTATGACTCATTGGTTGAGTTGGGTGGGCTATAGAAATTGGATGGATGGATGGATGGATGGATGGGATGGATAAATACATTTTCAGTTTCTTTCTCAGCTTTCCTCTTTTTCTGGAATGTGTAATTATTTTGAAAGTCCCCCCTCCCAACAGCTGGCTCATTTCTTCCCTATTCTCAAGGTCAGCTCTTATATTCCTTCACACTAGCAGAAGAAATCATAGAACTACTCTCATTAATCTTTGGGAATTCCTTTAGAACTGATGAGGTTCCAGAAAATTGGGAAAAAAAACAGGTGTCATCACTAAATGTGAAGGAAGAGAATGTAGGAAACTACAGATCTGTCAGTTTGATATCTATAGTAAGAAACATCCTTGAATAACTTGTTGAGCAGACTATTTGTAGGTAGGTAAGCTGCATTTAGCAGGAACCAACATGTGTTTGTCACAAACAAATCATGCCAGATTAACCATATCTCCTTTGACAGAATTATTAGCTTAGAAGATCACAGGAATAACAGAGATTTAGTATACCCAGACCTTAGCAAAGCCTTAAGTGTAATCCTTCAATATTTTCTTCTTAATAAATGATAAAATTTGGGCTAAAAGGTACCACTGATACATGAACTCACAATCAGCTGAACAACTGCACCCAAAGAGTGTTCATTATTGGCTTCATTTGAGCTTGAAAGGAAGTATTGAATGAACTATGCAAAACAAACAGTCTCGGTCACGGGAGAGCTCAGAGAACACCAATAACTCCACAGATCATGGGAAGTAATAATTCATTCTACACTGTTCTAGTCAAAGGTTATTGGATGTACTGTGTTCAGTTCTGGGCATCACAATTCAGAAAGTACAATGCCATACTCAAGCACAGTCAGAAGAGGTATAGGAAGATGATAAGGGGTTTGAAACCAAGCCCTGTGAGACTGATCTGGGTCTATTTAACGTGTAGAAAATGTAACTGAGGGAGAAACAGGGAGCAGGTTTATTTGCTATTGTCCCAGAAAGCAGAATGAGTTTGTAAAAACTGCAAGAAAATAAGTTCAGACCAGACATTATCATACAGGAGTTTGATGTTTGATCATGCAGACTGACAAATAAAGTAGTGAATTTTCTTTCACTAAAGTTTTCAAACAGAGATTGAATGATTATTTTCAAAAGATGCTATAGTGTATTCTGCAATGAGCAGTAGCTTGGATCAGATGACCTCTAAGGTGCCTACCAATTTTTTAAAATCTATGATTACAAGGTCATATATCTGAAAATTGCAATTCCAGATGTTTACGCTTACTTTTCTTCAATAAAATAATTTATGTCAGGATTTAAATGTATAGTATGTTCCCACAGTGGCAACAAAAGTAATAATGTGCTGCTGACATAGCCTTTGACCCTTATCAAGAAAATTGGCCCATCCTTTTAAAGATTATTTTATCAAAAGCAGAAATCAAAGTTGCAAAGCAATCCAGTAATTTCCAGCGTACCCTGGATTTCCAACAATGCTTCTGGAACTCACATATTTGCCAGAGAATCTTAGAAAATAAAATAGTGAATTCTGATAAATCAGGATAACCAATATTTGAGGGTTTAGGAGCTGCATATCAGCCTCCTCACCTTCTGAAAACCTAGAATTTGTATATTTAAGAGTATTTGTAACTCATCCTAAACAAAATACTGGGCATGCACCTGAACAAAAATGGCAGCACAAAACTTCAAATGGACACCTCACCTAATCAGAGCTAAAATGACACAGCAGTATCACTGGAAGTCGAATGGCTCAATTTTTTTCATCCCATTTTTAAAAAAATGGAAATGTTAAGGATGAAGATAGGAAATAGTTTGAAACATTCCAGGAATAGGTTGTTCCCATTTTCTCCTTTAAAACTATTTAGAACTTGAAACATTTTTTATTTTATTTTTTTGCATTTTGGCCTTGTGATCAAAGTTTCTTATCGAGGACTGCATTTAGTTTCTTTGATGAATGGTTTTACCACCACAATGACTTTCTAGGAGTATCCCTAATCTGCTCCAAATCTAAATGAGCCCACTGACTCCAAAAGTTTGGGTTCCTGAATTTGGTGCAAGATTCATTCTTCACGTTTACTATTTTCTCCAGAATACCAACAGATTTCCCTAAATGCCATCCATGGAGAATACTATATGTAGAATTTAAATGCTCTACAATCCTGATTTCTATGACACTGAGATTTATTTTTACAACGTATTTTGTTTCCTACATACTTGTCGAGGCCCATTAAAGGCTTTCACAAGCATAATTTCCCAAGCAACGAATTTCATAAACCAATAAATGATAGTCCTCTCTTGAATCAGGAATTTGAATAGCATAATTATACTGTAACTGCATCAGAACTTTTTTCACAAATTGCAAATGGCATGAGATAACTGAATTAGTAGCAAGTGTATGATTCAAAGCTGTGCTCATATATAAATGGTAGCAACTGAGTTAAAATGGTTAGCCACTACAAAATAATTTTAATATCAAAATAACCAGTCTTGGTTAGACTCACAAACTAAGAAGGGCTGTAAGAGAGGTCATCAGGAATACTAGGGTTATAGGCTAACTGGCAAATCCTAAAAAAATCCCAGAAGTCAATTATGATAATGTACAGCTGCTAAACAAAACTATAAAGACATTATTTAAATGCTAGTATTTATATAATACTAAACAAAGAAAGTGGATTATGCTACAATTATTTTTCTATCTGTGAAATAGATATGTGAAAAATAAAGTCTCATTGTACAAGAGGGGAAGAAGAAAAATAAAATTTACCTCTCCACGTGATAGTTGTAATCGAGTAAATCTTAGATCATCGTGTTCCCACTTTGCATTCACACTATATATTCTCAACTGAGAAAGTTCAAATGAAGCATTAAAAGCTTTTGCTCCAATTCTGATTATAATGGAGTTTACAGAAACAGATATGCCTTCTACAACTTTCTCAGCAAAACCATATTCGCTGTCAAAATAAAATGCAGGGATTTAAATTAGACTTTAGTGTATATGAATGAAACATTTAGCAATTGGTCAAAATGAAGACAATATATGTACTGGTGTAGATAAGAGTTCAGATCCTCACAAAATCCAGAACAGATTCAAGATTGCTAAAGAATCAAATTCAAAGGAGTCCAGTAACTAAAATAATGAATTGCATTTTCTTGTGTTTCATGGAAGTACAATAATACAATACAATATAATACAATAGCAGAGTTGGAAGGGAACCCTATACCATGGAAGGGAACCCTATACCATTTCAGACAAATGGCTATCCAACATCTTCTTAAAACTTTCAGCGTTGGGGCATTCACAACTTCTGGAGGCAAGCTGTTCCACTGGTTGATTGTTCTAACTGTCAGGAAATTTCTCGTCAGTCCTAAGTTGCTTCTCTCCTTGATTAGTTTCCACCCATTGCTTCTTGTTCTACCCTCAGGTGCCTGGGGAAATAGTTTGACTCCCTCTTCTTTGTGGCAACCCCTGAGATATTGGAACACTGCTATCATGTCTCCCCTAGGCCTTCTTTCTATAAAACTAGACATACCCAGTTCCTGCAACCATTCTTCATATGTTTTAGTCTCCAGTCCCCTAATCATCTTTGTTGCTCTTCTCTGCACTCTTTCTAGAGTCTCCACATCTTTTCTACATTGTGGTGACCAAAACTGAATGCAGTATTCCAAGTGTGGCCTTACCAAGGCATTATAAAGTAGTATTAACACTTCACGTGATCTTGATTCTATCCCTCTATTTATGTAGCCTAGAACTGTGTTGGCTTTTTTGGCAGCTGCTGCACACTGCTGGCTCATATTTAAATGGTTGTCCACGGCTATTGCTTAGAATGATCTAAATGATCTCTGATAGGTTGCTACAAGTTCCCATTTGAAAACGTCCAACAATAAGACAGTTACTAGGATCAGGCATCCCTTTAGTTTAAAAACAAAAGGATGCTTGGGAATATATAGGCCTATTCACATACCATATGTCTGCCATCCTTAAAGCAACAGTGTTTTTCCCCAATTACACATGGCTATATTAATAGCTGCTGAGTGAACTAAGAAAAATATATGCTTGGTTCAAGGAATGCAGACAGGTGTTACATGCATATTATTAAGCTCTCTGCTGCACCTTTCCCCTTAGATCTGTAGAACACTACTAGTCTATTTCTGCTTTGAACAGATTATTCCATCGGTTAAGATCTTACTATAAGGAAATTCCTCATAATATTCGGCCTGAGTCTTTCAATTCCAGTCTTAGTTTGGTTTTATTCCTCTCTAAAGTGGTACCTGGGTACTTATCATTAATTGGTTTCAAGAAGTGTGATAAGTACTAAAAACTACAAGTACCAAACAAACCATGTGAATTAATATGTGATCCTTTGTTTCACCTGGAAAGGGTAGAAATTAACAAGACAGCCAACAGCGACAAGTTCTAGCTTGTGTGCCAAGTAGCAAACAAATGACAAGTGCTGGGATAAACTTTTTGCATCAAAATGAGTTGATTACCAAATTCTATGAGTTTTAAAGCAGTCAGATACTAAGGTATGACTTTATTTCAGAGAATAAATCTGTCTTCTCTTGCATGGAACAGTCTTTTAGTTATTTGTAGACCACTATCATATCCCCTGGGCCCCCAGTCTTCTCTTTCACAAACTAAACATACCCAGTCCCTTCAGTCATTCTATACAGATTGGTTTTCAAATACCTTATGGTCCTGATAGCTAGTACAAACATTTACTATTCTCAGAGGACAACAATATCTTCACACTGGAGATTTCTTCATGTGTAGCAATCACATCAAGAACACTTACAATTGCATGTATGATCTGTTTTTTTATCTTTTCTTAGTTAATTTTGATGCAGCCTTTTTCAAAGGCATAATCAACTTTTTCTATTTTAATGACCAAATGCTATTATAATATTTAAATTATAACTAGTTTGTTTCTCATACATATTGTATACATTAGACCTTAATCACTTAAATGGTTAATAATATTTTACCTTTGTCCTGATGCAGTTGCTATAGGTGATGGTCCATTAGGGGCACGGGGTTCATCACATGTACTCATTTCCATTATTACTTTATCCAATGACTGAGAAATACGGGGGGGGGGGGGAATAACAATTTAATTGTTTTGATTTTTTAATCAATTTACCTAATCTATTTATGTATAATGGCTGGGTAAAGTTTATATCATAAAACTATAGCAGGTTGTCAAGAAAAATGTAATACTGTACCTAATAGATTTTAAGAAAAAAACCTAATTATAGCAATTTTTCAACTTGGTTATCATGATCATGCAAATTTTATACAATAGTATGCCCATCTATAATAGTAACATGCTAGGTTTTTAATAATTGTATGTAAACTAACTTCAGTTAAATTAATTCTGTTAAAGAAATGCTCAATAGCCACAGTTGAAATATGTTTCAAACTGCATTCCATGCATGTCATCTATGCAGCCAATGCCATACAGAATGGAAACATTAAAACACACAATGGTTCTCTGGGTCCTGTTATATTATCACTTATAATAATTTATTTCTGATAGCAATACCAGGTACAAAGTTTGTCTTCTAAAAATACATAAAATATATAAGATACATAAAATGGTAATTCCATGAACCAAAATAGTGTTGTATTGTTCATCTTAACTAAAGCCTAATTCAGCATATAGCCATTGAGAGTCTGTCATAACATATACTTTAAGGCGACTAAGTATAGTCAAACTCTTCATCAATCTGGCAGCTATACTGTGGTAAGACTACATTAAGCTACTCTAATTTTTAAGAAAGAATATTGCAATAGGCAATATCTAGGAATTTATCAGACTACAGTTTAAAAAGACCCTCCCCAAACAAATATAACAAAGGCAACAGTAAAAATATTGGGTTTCTGTCGTGATGGACTCTTGTGACGAGCCGAATGACAGATGATGGAAGCAGTTAGCTTCCTCCCATAATTGGGGCTTACCAGGGGTTGTAAAAAATCTAATTATATATATATATATTATATATATTATATATATATATATATAATCAACACATACACACTTCCCCCCATATATACATACACACTCTAACAATTTGTAAATATGTATCAAACCAAAAGTAGTATTTAAAACCATTTATTAATGCCTTTAACCAATTATGTTTTACTTTCGTCTCAGCAACAGAAAATTTAGCTACTGCATGCATTAATAAGTGATTTTAAATACTAAAGGAGAAGCTTCATGTAAAATTGATCTGGCCTCCCACATGCAAAGTCAGTAGGGAAACCAGCAGGGAAGGCTACAAATTGCTGTGTAAGTTTCCTCAGCCTGCACACCCTCCCCAGACCTCTTTGCATTTATGCCAAACTAGACACTCACATATTCTTTGTGTACACTTCATTACTCTCCCTCACACAGTCACACACTCTTACATCCCTATGCGTCTTTCCTGAACCTTGCTGTGCCAGTCTTACACCCTCATCCAACCTGTTGCACTTTCTCCCACTCAGCAGCAGCCACTTACCTTGCCAGCCTGCTTGTAAGACACTGGGATTTGCAATTTCTTGCCAGCTTCCCCACTGAATTGGTTGTGGAATGTCAACAGGAAGTTGCCCCATCTAATACTGTGGGATTCACTAAATGGTGGCAACTGCAATTGCATTACCATCACTAAGCAATGTAGCTGCACTTTACAACCATATCACTTACTGAGAGAAATTCCAGTCCCAATCATGGTTGTATGTTAAAGACTATCTGTACTGCTGCTATTCAGCTATTTTGACCACAATTCCCTTCTTAGTGTAATTATACAGGCAATCCCTGATTTACAACAGTAATTGAGTAACTGTCCCTTGCTACAGGGACAATGTAACAAAGCTTGTAGGGCGTCTGCAAAGGTGTGAGGGAGATGTGAAAAGGCTTACAGAGGGTGCACGAGAATGTGCAAGCATGCAGAGGATGTGGGGGAGATACAAGAAGGGTTGGGAAGAGGGCACACGGGTGCATGACGGTGTGTGAAGTTGCGAGAGAAGCAGGGTAAAGTTGTCTATGTGTGTATGCAAGCAAGGTATAGCAAGATCTGAGGAGGTGCGCATGGGTAGAAAGGGGTGCATGTATGAGGATGCAAGAGAGGCATGGCAAGGCACAAGTGGCCAGTGTAGCATGAAAGGAGAGACTGGGTGAGAGTGCGTGGGTGGGGGACATTAACCTCATCGACTTTACAATCTTCCCTATTGGCTTCAACATTACCTTTCTGGAGAGACTGGTTGGGAAGGTCACAAATGGTGAGGGTGCTGAGATAGTCAGATCTGTGAGGACCAGTCATAACCACCCTTTGTTCAGCACCACTGTTAACTTTGAACAGTTGCTGAATGAATGGTCAAGAGTGCTATTGTAACACAAATGTTCATTTAATTATTTTTGTGACTTCCAGAAAATGATTAGATAGATAGATAGATAGATAGATAGATAGATAGATAGATAGATAGATAGATAGATAGATAGATCTTTAAAAATCAGTGGCTGTATTCAAAACTCACCAAACAGATTGGATGTGTTTTCAATTTTGTCCATGGTATCTATAATGGGAAACAAATACAAGCGAAAATATTTTAAGCAGTAATGAACTTTCCCTCCAGAAAAGAAAGAAAATGAGGTAAAAGGAACATGGAAGGAAGGAAGGAATCTATCTGATCTCTGGGAACAACATATTCTATTCGGACAAAATAGGGAAAAATCCTCTTCAGCTAATTTCTGGGATTTCATACCTGCTGATTCATGGATCTGTGAGGGGAAATGGATTCAAAAATCCATCAGAGAGATAACTCTTTCTTCAAATAAACTGAGACACCAGTTCTGAATGGGCTGCAGTCCAGGGTTCCACCACAAAATCGCGGAGGACAAAATCGCGCTCGACGAAAGCGCGCATTTGACGTCATCACAGCGCGACGAAAACATCGCGCTGTGATCGAAAAATGTAAAAATAAAGCTAAAACCTTACCCTAACCCCCCCAAACCTAACCCTAAACCTAACCCTAACCCTTAACCTAACCCTAAATCTAACCCTAACCGTTAACGTAACGCTAAACCTAACGCTAACCCTTAACCTAACGCTAAACCTAACGCTAACCCTTAACCTAACGCTAAACCTAACGCTAACGCTCTAAACCTAACCCTAACCCTTAACCTAACCCTAACCCTTACCTTTATGTGAATCGGCTTGCTTTAATTTTAATTTTATTTCCATTTTTAATTTTTTTCATCGCGCTGTGATGACGTCACATGCGCGCTTTCGTCGAGCGCGATTTTGTCCTCCGTGCTTTTGACGGGTCACGGCAGTCCAGTAGTGGGCCATGGCCCGGAGGTTGGGGAACCCTGCACTAGACCAAAATGGCTTTCATTTTATTCTATGCAATAATATCTCTGTTATTACATAGTTCATTTTCCAGTTCCTAAATGCCCTCCTTCTATAAATGTGTGGTGTCTACAATGGATATATTGAGTGACTGAGAAAGGAAATGGCAGATAAAAAGCTACCAGAGAAAGAAGAAGAAAAATGTGGTAAAAGTAGTGTAGTAAGATACCAGAAAATATAACCCGAAAGCATGTACAAAAATTAATAAGCACACACAGGTAAGAGCCATAGCCAGAGAAAGCCACACACATAGCCAGGAAAAGGTTACACTCGGTCACAAAGGAAACATAGTATAAAAGGATTAAAAAAATAACAAAGCTCAGGAAAAACCCCAAATCTAACAATGATCGGTCAGAATAACAAAAACACAGAATCTAATCTAAGATAACACAAACATCATAACTATTTGCATAGAGCTGACACCTACTTATGAGCACCCGCACAGGAAACCCTTTTCTCCTCCCTTTATGATAGGATTAGCCGAAGATAAGAGAATCAAGATCAGAGCAATCATCCAGAATGGCAGTTGGTCTTACCTGAACTGCTATTTTCGGGGCTAGGACAGGAGGCTCCAGTGGATGGTATTGACACGTCCATTTGGCCACGAGACTGGGATGAAGCTGAAGACACGCCTCTGTGCTCCACCCTTCCTTCTCCACTTCATCGAAGTGAGCTCCCCTCAGACCTGAAAACAAGGCACAAAGGAGAACTCCCACCACCCCAGCTATCATACTACCTAGGGCGGGAACTGGAGCCTCCTGTCCAAACCCCGAAAATAGCAGTTCAGGTAAGACCAACTGCCATTTTCCGGCTCCAATGGATGGGACCTACCAAAGCTAAGTGCCATGGGCGGGGAACTCATGCTCTGCAATAACCAGTTGTAGCACCCTGCGCCCAAACTCTGCATCAGCCAATGTGAACGCGTCCAACCTGTAATGTCGGATAAACGGCGATGGGGATGCCCATGTAGCCACTCTGCAAATGTTCTCTATGGGGGCCTGGGAAGCTCAAGCCACCGAGGTGGCAGCGCTCCTCGTCTAGTGTTGCACCGGCAACCTCTGGGATTCATATGCTAGGGATATGGCTAAGCCCATCCACAGGCTAATGGTGGAAGGGGTTACCCCCCTACCCAGAGACGACGGTTGGAAAGATAGGAAGAGTGCCTCTGACCTCCGGAAGGGGGCCATCCGCTTCAGGTAAATACATAGGGCCAGCTGACATCCAACCAGTGCCACTGCTGTTCCCGTTCCCTAGCCGGATTAGGGCAGAAATCAGAGAGAACAAGTTTCTGGGAACGGTGGAATATGGAATTCACCTTAGGAAGAAAGGCTGCGTCCAATCTCAACACGACCCTGTTGTTGTGGAACATGCACAAGTCCTCCCTATAGGAGAGTGCTCCTAGCTCTGACACCCTTCTAGCCGACTTGATGGCGACTAGGAATACCATCTTAAGGGTTAAGTGTTTCAGGCTAAACTCTCAACGGCTCAAAGGGCTCCTCCATGAGAGCCTGTAGCGCGGTGGGAAGATTCCATGTGGGGAATCTATGCACCACTGGGGGGTGCAGATTGGAGAATCCCCCCATGAAGGAACCTCTTCACAACAAGAAGTTGGGTGAGAGGAACCGGGCCCTCGCCCGGGAGGATTGTGGCAAGGGCGGCTAATTGCCTGCGTAGTCCCCTGGACGAGACCCTTGTCTAGGCCGTCCTAGATGAATTCCAGGACATGCGGTTCCGAGGCCCTGGTGGGCTCAATCCGTTTTGCCTGGCACTCCTTGACTCCTTCCGTTCCCCAGGTTGGGAACCAAGAGAAGAACCACAGAAGCTGGGTTTTGGCCGGAGTGGCGAAGAGGTCCACTACTGGCCATCCGAACCTCCGGCAGATGCTCTGAAACAGCTCCTGGGACAGGCTCCACTCTCCGTTGTCCACTGTCTCTCAACTGAGCCAGTTGGCCTGATGGTTGTCGATCCCCATGATGTGCTCCACCCAGATCGACCGCAGATGTCTCTGCCCAGCTGCCCAGCGACATCGCTTCAGTGTGCAGTGCCCTGGAACACATGCTGCCCTGCTGATTGATGTGGGCCTTGGCCACCACATTGTCGGTGAGTACCAGAACGTGATGGCCCTCCACAGCGGTCCGGAAATATCAAAGCGCCAGGTGGATCGCACGGAGCTCCAGCCAGTTGATGCTGTGTCGGAGATCCTGCCAGGATCACCGGCCCTGCGCCAACTGGGAACCCAGGGTCGCCCCCTAGGCAAACAGCTTGGCGTCTGTGGTGAGAACGAGGTGCTCCTGGCCCCTGAACTCGCACCCCTTGAGCAAGGCTGGGGACAGCCACCACTTGAGGGAAATCTGTACCTGAGGTGTGGCCTCGACATTGGCCGGTGAGCTGCTGGTGTTGGCTCTCTGGAACGATAGGAGTCGCCACTGCAAAGTCCAGGCGTGCAACTGTGCCCACGGTACTACCTCGATGCAGAATATGAGTTTCCCCAACAAGCTGGATAGAAAGGCTATGGGAACATAACGCTTAATCTTCTTAACCAAACTGGCCCTGTGGTCCGCGGAGAGAAAAACCTTTCCTGCATGGGAGTCTATGACCGCCCCTAAATGGAGAATTCTAGTTGACAAGGGGAGGGAACTCTTTTCGAAGTTGACGAAGAACCCCAGCCTCTGAAAGGTGTCCATGATCTGCCAGAGGTCCGCCCTCATCTGACCCGGGGATGCCCCCTGGACGAGGATGTCATCCAGGTAGCAATGTAGCCTAACGGTAAAGCCCCTTAGGTAGGCTGCCATCACCGCCAGTACCTTGGTGAATTACCTAGGTGCAGAGAATAACCCAAAGGGAAGGGCCCTGTATTGGAAGTGGCGGCCCAGGTAGGAGAACCACATGTACTGCCTGTGGCATGGGAGGATTGAAATATGGAGATGAGTCTCCGTGAGCTCTATAGAAGCCATGTAATCCCCCTCCCGCATGCCTGCTAGAATGGATTTAAGTGAGGACATCTTGAACTTGCGGTACACAAGATGTTGGTTCAAGAGCTTCAAGTCGAGAATAGCTCTCCAACCCCCCGAAGCTTTCGGCACGAGGAACAGATTTGAGTAGAACTCCCGGCCCACCTGGTCCGAGGGGACCGGTGCTATCGCGGCGATGTCAAGCAGATGCTTAATGACCTGACGCATCCGCCTGCATTTGTCTAGATTTTGCACCGGGGGAAATGTGCAAAAGTAATTGGGGGGGATGGAGGGGAACTCTAGCCAAAGCCCGTGTGAGACGGTGCTGATTACCCAGGCGTCAGAGGAAATTCTCTCCCAGGCCTCGGAGAAGACAGCCAGGTGACCGCCAATGGGTGGGGTCGGGTTCGACCTATTTTTCCCGGCGGTAGGGGTGCCCACCTCCCCCTTGAAAGGGCCGCTTACTCTGAGGCTGGAAGCGGGATCTGTCCCTACTGAAGTTGCGGTCAGATGTCCTCTCTGACCTGGGAAAAGAGTACCTGCTCTGCCAAGCCTCCTGTTCCGGGGGCCAGTACGAGGGCTTGTGGTAAAACAGGGTTGACCTTTATTCCGCCTTCTTTGCCGAGGTGGGTAAGACTTTTTTCTTGTTTTTGTCCTCCATGAGGAGCGGTTCCAGGGCTGCCCTGAAAAGGGAGCCCCCCGTGTAGTCGGCCGATGCCACCTGCCATTTGGACTTGCTGTCTGCCTGCCATCCCCTGAGGCAGAGGAGGCGATGGGAGGTCACAAATGACACCATAGCCCTGGAAGCAAACTTCATCGCGTTTAGTGTAGCATCAGCCGAAAACTGTGCCACTACCACTAACTTGTTCAAATCCTGATGCAGTCGCACATCCTCTGGAGGAATGCGTTCCTGGATCTTCTCCATCCACAGGATCGCCATGCGATTGAAGAATGAAGCCGATGCTGCTGCCTTGATGGCCCAGGCCGACTGCAATGTTTTCCTCAGGGTCATCTCTGCCTTCCTGTCATCTGCCTAAGGTTGTCTGTGATGTCCTTGGCCACCAGGGATGCAGGCGACGCCAGGACCACCACAGGCTGTAATGCTTTGGAAAAATCTAGCTCAATGTTATAAAAATGTCTGTCATTACTGCCAGGGTTTGGAAAGGCGGTAGGCTTTTCCCATTGCTTCTTGACGACTTCCAGGAAGAGGTGAGGGGCAGGAATCTCCTCCTTCACCACCTTGGGTTCAGAAAAGATTGGGCCCCGGGGCTTTTTTGCTGCAGGCCCATCCGAGGAGCCTTCCTTGGTCCCCTCCCTAGCTCCATCTATTCCCCCCCTCCTCTTCTACTTGTGCAGTAGCACGCACTTTGCTTAGAAGAGACCGGAATAAATTTAGGGGGAATAGTCCAGTAAATGCCAGAATTTCCGGCTTGTCACCCTCTTCATCCTCAGACAGGTCAGGATCTCTCTGGGGTCTGTCCCCTGTTACTGAACCTTCACTAATGAGGGAAGGAGAGGTAGGGCGGCTCATGGGATTGGATGGAGGCTAAGCCTGGGATGAGCTGGCCCTAGGATTTCCACCTTGATCTCGTGCTAAGGACCAAGCAGTCTGCTCCTGCAATCCATGCGCAACTCCAGAGGTAATTGCTCTTTCGATTAAATTTTGCAGCCCCCTTGGCTGCAAAACTTTCATCTACATCCAGAGAATCCCAGCCGGAATTCTCTGGTTCTGAGCTACCCCCGTTTGGGGAGCTAGACTGGACTTGGGCAGAGCCTGATCCTCCCTAGGATACATGTGGGCACAGGAATCTTCCAAGTCCAAATCCTGGTCCTCCAGGGAAAGGGAAGGAAAAGAAGACCTTTCCCCAAAAAAATCTGTGTGGGGAATCTGGAGGGAGTCCAGACTGGAACTCACCCCCCCAATGGGGATCTGGAACGGGGGGGGAGGGGAGGCACTAAGCCTACCTTGCAAGGCAAAAACTTCTTCACCTCTTCCCAGTGCTCCATGCTCTCCACGGCTTGAATCCAGCCGCCGAAGCCGTTTCCAGTAGATTGGTGTGATTGGGGGGGGGGGGGTTCTGGGCTGGGAATCCCTAGCTTCTAGCCTCCCGATCGCATAAAAACCCCCAGGGATTGGCGCCAAATGCTTGGCAAAGCCAGAAATGGCTGCCGCGACCTCAGCGGTCTCTCCGATCCCAAGGATACAAAGTAACACTCCCTGGTGGTTAGAAAGGAAAACCATGTAGAGCTACTTACAGTCTAGAGCAGAGAGCTAGCTACGGTGGCTGCAGAGGCAATGAGGTTCCAGTAGAGATAGAAATCGCAGGAGAAGTTAAAAATATAATTCGTTCTTTAGCCGGACTGAGATGAAGTGGAGAAGGAAGGGTGGAGCACAGAGGCGTGTCTTCAGCTTCATCCCAGTCTCGTGGCCAAATGGGCGTGTCAATACCATCCACTAGATCCTCCTGTTCCTTGCTCTGGAAAATAAAAGAACCTTTGTAAATCCGAATTTCACACAAAAGCCTGAAAGGGAAAAAACTGTATAAGAGGGAGAACCAAAATGTGTAAGGCATCGGAGCTGTGTCTCATCCTTCCTGTTTTTTTTCTTTCCTCAATAAAACTCATAACTTCCAGGCAGCTGTCTTCACAAAACTTTCTTTCAGCATCGGTGGTGACTCCTGGCTGGGAACGGACCGGGAACCCTTTCCTTTCAACAGTAGAAAGAATGTAGTTTGATTCTTTTGAAAGAATCCCAGACTATATCTCAAAATTGAAGGCTTCAAAAAGAGTTTCCTTTATTACTGCCTATTGAGCTTAAAAAAGATTTTAAATCATTTCAAATACTGGATTCTAAGTATTTTAAGAGCAACATGAATGAAAATTGTCCAAATTCCTTAACTGGAATAGTAATTTACTCACCCTAATAGAAGCTTTATTACAAAATACTTTGTTGATGGCAAGCCAAGTGGGAAGATCTAGCATATTCTGAAGTACTTCTTCATCAAGCTCTATATTGGTTAGCTGACCTTCACCTTTCAATGTGCTCAAGTTGATTTTATCAGGTGATAGATTTTTGGTGAACCTAAAAATAAACATAGACACCAAAGTTACTTTCCTAAATAATGTACTGAATTGAAAATTCATGTAAAGAAGCAAACAAATGAATATTATAAATAAGCATTCTGAAACAGTATTGAAAATAATTATGATGATTATTAAACATTTACATTAGTATTTTAAACAGATATACATTTCAAAACCATTTCACCTAATTCATTTTTTGTTGCACATGGAAAATCCTTTATTTTTTATTATTTTATTACAAATAATGAATGATCAAATCATAAAACAAATATCTGAAAAAGGATGAACAGAAAGCTGAATACAGATATAGCAATAGACCTATATACCACTTCATAGTGCTTTACAGCCCTCTCTAAGCAGTTTACTGAGTGCAGTAAACTGCTTAATTGGGGGCAATAGGCTGACTTTGTAAAACTGCTTAGAGAGGGCTGTAAAGCACTGTTGAAGCGATATATAAATCTAAGTGCTACTGCTATTGTTACAGAGTCAGTATATTGCCCCCAACAATCTGGGTCCTCATTTTACTGACCTTGAAAGTATGGAAGGCTGAGTCAACCTGGAGCCAGTGAGAAATGAACTCCCAAACTGCTGGAAGATGTCAGTCAGCAGAGTTAGCCTGCAGTACTGAATTGTAACCATTGTGCCACCACGGCTCATGTTTGAATGGAACGGATGTGATTTTTAAGATGAGCAAATTAAGAAGTTTAATGAACAAAAAATTGCATGAATGAGTGAAGGAATTGTAAAAACTAGTGTTTACAAGAATAAAAAGTATTAACAGATATGGTGAACAGTGTTGCATGAAACTACCGTATATTGAGTTAAATTTCTTTTTTTCCTAATCCCCATCTTCAATCTCTTCTGCTCATTACTTATCACTCATTATCTACATTTTGCATAAAGCTGCTTACTCAGAAATAGCATGTTTGTATGCTGTATTGGCCAAAAGAAAATAAGCTATAGTAATTCAAGCGGCTTATTTGAACAAAAAGCACTTTCTGAATTAAATGTTATCAGATCTTCTGTCAACATCTAAGTAGAAAAAAAATTCTTTTTTTTTTTTTATTAAATGTTTTTTAGTTTTAGTTTAAAACGGGTACAGCATCTTTCTTAATATATCAATCAATTACAGATAAGTTTTGGTACATCTCCTCCACAGTCAACCAACATAACTCATATTAACTCAAGCATTATTATATATCCATTTTCATTTAACTGTAATTATTATTTGGAAATATTGGTAGGAGTAATAATCTTAAACAATACCTACCCACACCGATGGGAAGGGAGAAAAATCAAAAAAAAAAAAGAAAAAAGAAAAAAGGACAAATAGAAATTAAAAATTAAAATAAAGGATAGTAGATAATACAAAAAAAGACAAAAACAACAAAACACAGGTGTCTATTATGAAAAAAGAAAGAAGTATATCAACTGGTTACAACATGTTTTGGTGCTTCTCTTCCGTTAGTTCATATTAATTCAAATATCTTAATTCGAATATTTACCATATCAACATCATTATACCTCCAGTTTTAATTATTATGGTTATTTAAACATCCTTCATCCTTAGCTATGCTAAGGAATTAGTCCATAACACATGCTGGCAGTTCATTTACTTATTTGTAAAATCCTCTATTATCATCAAATCCTCATATCCTATTTTAGCTAAACATCCATAATATTCAATTATATCATATATCATAACATTTTCCCAGTATTGATTAACATTTGATTGTATGAATTTTATTTAGTTTTTTAATAGCGCTAATTATTATAGTTAATACTCTTTATGTATAATCTAAAGGTGTTTTCTCATATCCAATTGTTAGTTATCATATCAACTCCACATTATATACATTACTATCAATATCAATTATTATTCAGCAATATCTGTTACAAGAAAAAGCAATTAGGTTTAACTAGTTTTCAATTGTATTCATCAATCTATCAGCCAGTTCCAAATTATATATATTGCTATCCATATCAGTCATTATTCAGCTATATCTATTACAAATTGAAGTAATCCGATCTAGCTAATTTTAGGTTGTATTGTCCCATCTGTCAGCCTGTGTCCCTCCAACAACGAGATTTCCTCCGTCCAATAGCCATTCGTTGGATAAATTTACCAAATGTTTCCATAAGCAAATCCAAACAAAAATATTTCGGCACCTTTGGATTCTGAATGTTGGTGATGAAATAATAATGTTGTCCTAGGCTTATAAAATTTCCCAAATTAACTTTAATTCTCAAGGGTGGATTCTCCATTCCTCCTGCACATTGTCTCTTTAAATGAGTCGTCTTTATAGCTTCCCCCCTCCTTTCTTCCTCTGGGATAGACCAGACACCATTTCTCACATTTTCCATTTGTGTTTCAGGAACATTTAAGCATTCAACGATCTCAGTTTTAACTTCATATTTTAGAATCAGTTGATCCAGTTTTCTTTCCAGTTTTTGGTAAGAATCAAAGAGTCCTCTACACGCAGAGAAAAGAGTCTGAAATGAAATCTTAGAGGTATTTTGGGACGCCATGATGTGTCGTAGTTAAAAATTAGAAGCTCTCTTTTTTTTTTCCCCACAGGCTTCAAAGCATTTTTTTTTTTTAGTCTCTTACAGGCTGTCAATCTTATCTAGTTGTAAACAGAACTAGGTAGTAAAGTAATAAAAATGTCGAATCGTGACGGGCTAATTAGTAGGAGATAAGTTTTACGATCCACTTAGGGAGATTCAGAGGGGGGAGGATGTCGCGGAGTTTCTTGAAGCATTTAAGAAGTAAAGTAACCACCAGTCATAAATCCATTAGAAAGAGCCAATTCGCCGCTAAATCTTCCTGTTCTTTGGATTCAGTTAGCTTAATTTTTTAACACGAACAGTCTCTCTTGGATAATAAAATCAGCTTACCAGATGACATCACTTCTTCCATTCTTAGGGGCAACCTGCAGTTTCAGTTAGCACGCAGCTAATCCAAAAAGGAATTGGCACGAGGAGTTAATCCCCCCCCAGAGATTTGCGGATATCTCTGGGGTCCTGGGTCCCTCCCCACCTTCACTGTCATCTCCGGGACAGCTAGAGTTCAAAGAACCCGTCCAAAAATCCTTTGGTATAGAGGAATTTCAGGAGTAGCCTGAAACTCCATCGTCTCACTGCTAAGCCCCGCCTTCTTCCGAAAAAAAAAATTCTTAATCACTGAATGACAGAGACTTCCAAAAAGTGTTTAAAATATTCATCTTACATTATCAAACATAAACATCTTCCATAGATCTTTATATCAGTCCTCTCAGTTCTTCATTTTTCTATTTTGAACAGTTGCAGAACAGTAATTTGGGAAATTCAATAATAGTTTAGTTATATTCAGTCCCTTAAGAGCATACTTGTCTTTTCCTTTAACTGGGGCTGTCACTGCAAATCTTTATGTCAATTTATACGGCTACCCATCTCACAAATGTGATTCTAAGTAGATGACATAGATTAAAATAATTTAAATAGAACATCTTCGTTATATTTGAGCAAATACATATTTGTACTGCTACACTTTTAAGTAGAACATGTTGATGGAAAAGATGAAAATAATTCCATATTTTAAAATTAAATGCCACGTAAATTATAGAATTCTGCACAAGAGGATCAGAATGTGAAAATGGGGGAAGACTTGCCTGAGAATTTAACTCAAAAAATGCCAAGTTAGAATCATTCTTAAATATCAAGAGATTTTTTGAAGATGGCAATAGTTAGGCTAACTCTAAGTGAAATGGTACAGTGTTTGGTGTGGGGAACTGACATTTTGACTTTATCATGAGTCAAATAAATTTATAACAATTCCCATAACTGCCTTGAAAGGTAAAGGTCAGTAGTCACACCATTTTTGGAACTGTCACTGCCTGATTTCACTATGGAAATCATGACGTAAGAGTCTGCATAACCCTTAGCATAAGAACAAAGGTTACTTTTTATTAAGCATCATTTAATACTTAATTTAACCTGCATGGTAGTAAAACATTACAATAGTGTTCACTTTATTATTTAAATAATTGTTCACAGGAAAACAAACAGAATGAACAAAAATCATCACATCCAGTTCCTTGGATCATGCAAAACTCTCCACTAAATTCATGATCTAATCTAAGATAGTCAGAATGACAAAGCCAATGAAGCTCAACAAACCCAGAAGCCAAATATTTTAAACAGCTTTGCCTTAAACACAGTAAAAATATAGCTTCTTCACAATTACATATAATTATTTCAAATTTTCAGTGTTTTCTTTTTATTAAAAATGCTTCTTAAAATACTGCTGTTTTGGATTAGTTTTAAAAGAACCTCATTTTAAAAGTTTGAGTTGAAAACAATTTAATAAGGACAATGCGTTTATTTTTGCTATGTGTCTTTAGGTGTACAATACATCAAGCCAAACTCATAATTCATGGGAAAAAGACATTTGATCATCTTGGAATTGAAACTGAATCTTGCTTCAGTTTAAGAAAGGCATGTATGCTTAGGAAATAATCATAACCTCTATTATTTATATAATTTTATTGATATTTCAAATACTGATATTTGCTTTATCAAAAACCTGATGCATTCAGGAAAAAGAGTCATTCAGTCAGAAATGAAAATCTATTTTATTTTCTCCAGATGTTTAGTTTATATGAACCCATCAAAATATTGATTGGCTATTAATATACTTAATTTCACTATTTGTCAGTAAAATAGATCATTCTTCCCATGTTATGCCACATGCACATTCTTCAGTTTTCTCTAATTTTACCAGCTATTCTTTCTATAAATGAAGAGTCCCTCTGAATTGCATGAGGTTTATCTTTAAGCAGATATACAGGATTCTATTCTACACCAACAACATATTCAAAACTTCCATCTTTAGTCTTTTAGTCAAAAAATTTCTGTAAAAACCAAACCAAGACAAAAGTACAAATCAATTGACCAAATGTAGAAATACCTAGTTCTTGTTGGTAAATTTTAGTTTTGCAGAAATAGCTATATAATTGTACATCTCACTGTTCCTAATATTTCGAAAAGCACCTTCAAATTTGCAGAAATAGCTATATAATTGTACACCTCACTGTTCCTAGTATTTCGAAAAGCACCTTCAAATTACCTCACTCACTACCATGCCTACCTCTGAATCTTACACTACTGTTATACTGCTGTAAAGAGACATTGCTCAGCTAACCCCTATACTGAGATGGACGGCACATAAATCTAATAAACAAACATGATCGCTTCAAACGCCTAGCCAGCATTAAAGGTTTATAAAAACTGCTCAGCAATTCTCCTCCTTTCAGCTACAACTAAGGGAGCAGGGAGGGAGCGCAGTGCTGAATCATAACCCATAGCAGGCATAGCGTTTTCCAGCAGGCTAGCTAGCGGTCATCTCAACATTAATCCTGGCATCTCCAGGCTCTCCTTAAAGAGACAATATTCTTGGTGACATCAGCTAAGTCGCCCTCGCTCCTCCTACAGACAACGTGTCAAGTATAATTTACGATCCACCCACTCTCCCCCGTGCACTTCCCTGGACCCACAGTGTCCTAGAGACAAGCTGTTCCAATTGCGGCGCCCTGTCGCAATGGCAGGTTACGGATACATAACTCGGGCAACTAAAGCTTTATCTCGACCTCCTCTCTGCGCCGGTAGAAATAGCCGCGAAGGCCTTCTAGACTTGCGGCAAGAAAAGCCACGGGTGGGTACTTTTATGGAAAGGCATCTTCCCCGCCCTCGGGATTATTTCTCCCCCCAGCTCTCTGGTACCAAGCGCCATTGCTCTCGCCCCCGCGAATTCAAAACCAGCGTTGTATTTTCTAGCATTCCCAAAGCCACCGAGAAACGAGTGAAGAGTGACCCTCGCAGGGCCCCTTCAGACGTTTCCCAGGACTTTGAACCTCGCGACTGAAGAAAATGGATGCTCCCCTTCCGCTTGTTCCGTTGCCGAGTCGTCCTGCCAAGCACTGAGAGGGGGAGGGGGGAATACCGAAATCCGCCCCTTCTGAGGAAAAGCGCCAGAGGGTACCGACCTGGAAAGGTGCTTGAGGATCTGCTTTTTGATAATGCCCGCCATGGTTCTCAGCTCGTCGCCAGGTTCTTCAGGGAAAGCAAAGGGAGGTGATTGCTTGGCCCATCCCCGCGCGGGACTCCTCCATGCCCGAGAGAAGCAGCGCAGCCGCTTTCGCTCACGCTCTTCCCGGCCCCGCCGCCGCCGCCGCCACTATGATTGCAGTAGAGCCAGCTGACAGGCTGAGCTTAACGGGGCGGGGACAAGGGAGGCGCGAGACGGTGGGCGCGCCGCCCGTTTCTAGGCTGCCGCTCCTGTCTTGGAGCAGGGGCGCGAGGAGTTGGGTCTCGCGCGCCTTTCTTGCAGCGACTTCAGTGAATTCACAAGCGTTGCGGCGCCAGCAATACAATCCCGATTCACCCTGTTCACAGTCGCATTACGCACTGCCAAGTTAAAACCGGAGTTGTTCCTCTATATAAGTACTCTTAGTCAGCAAAAATACGGAAAATATCGGAAAGGATTCTTAGATGTACAATTATCACCACTACGTGAATCGTTCAATACAGTTGACTTGCAACACTTCGCGTAGTGAAGGTTCAAAGTACAAATACAAGCTTTGTAGCATTCCCCGTGAACAGGTGTTCAAAATTGAGGTGCTTGACAACTGGATTATAGTTATGACCACTGGTATGTCCCAAGGTCATGTGATTACCTTTTGCACCCTTTTGGCAAAGTCAATCGGGAACCAGATTCACTTAACCGAGTTACTAACTTATCAAGTGCTGTGATTCACTTAACTGTGGCAAGAAAGGTCATAAAATGGGGAAAAACTCACTTAACAAATGTCTCACTTAACAACAGAAATTTTGGGCTCAATTGTGTAAGTCAAGGACTATATAAATCTTATGGTTAAACTTAACTACCTTTTCAACAATAATCAAAAATACAAAGGTGTTCTTTGAGGCATCCTAAACCTATAAGATTTTTTTAAAAAACTAATCTTATTTCAAACACAGAACACTTATATTACCAAAATACAAATAATAATTTGCATTCTAATAAGAGACTTAAAGGGAGATGTGGCAAATATATTTCTGATGCCTTCGTTGATCTTTAATAACATACTCAGTTTATGAAATGATTACTGATTCTGCCATGAAGCTGATTTGATAAATAAAATTTGCACTGGAAATGTTTAAACTGGAATTTAAATCCATATTTAACAAATTCAGTACTGTGTGTATGTGTGTATACGAAATCTACGAAAACAAAACCTACAAATATGTATGTATGTAAATACACACACACACATATGTTTGTGTGTAAAATAAACATCAATTAGTAGAATTGAGTGAAGTTAGCCCTGCTAAACTAAAATGTACACACACTTTTTACAAAGGTGTTGCTATAATTTCAGGAAATAATAAGTATTTATTTTTTATTTTATAAATACATGTTTATAAGATAGTAGAGTATAGTTAGGAAGGGAGGAAAGGATAAGCAATAGTATATTATGAGCCATTCAGAGACACTTATGAAAGTAACATATAAATATCTGGTCCAGTCATCCAGCTAGTTACCTGAAATGGAGCTAGAACGCATGGTGTCCTAGTTACACCAAACTGGATCTCTTACCATCCACTTAAGGTAATATAATACATTTCATACCCAATGTTTGGCTCAGAGATATTTTCTTAAACAAAGAGCCAAGGTGGCGCAGTGGTTAAATGCAGCACTGCAGGCTACTGCTAGATCAGCAGGTCAGCGGTTCAAATCTCACCGGCTCAGGGTTGACTCAGCCTTCCATCCTTCCGAGGTGGGTAAAATGAGGACCCAGATTGTTGGGGGCAATATGCTGACTCTCTGTAAACCGCTTAGAGAGGCCTGAAAGGCCTATGAAGCGGTATATAAGTCTACTGCTATTGCTAAATACTATTACTCATTGATTTCATTCTATTGCTGTAGTATTTATTATTGCAGAATTATTATTGTTCTTTATCTCAATAGCATAAAACCAGAAAGGAGGAAAGAAACATGGTGCTCTATTCCTTTTAAAGTTTATCATCAAATCTCATTGTTGCCTTCTCTTATAGCAATCAAAACTGAGCATTTCAATTGAGGTTAAAACTAATTCTTACTTTTATGCATTGAGAGGTGGCTTTATATCGATTCTGATATAATATGATAATGATTTTTATTGATTTTTGTAGAAAGTCAGCACACACCCTCCTAGTGTTGAAAGAAATGTCCTTCTGGGTTCAGCTCCAAGTGGGGAAGAAGACACTGGAGACATGGAGGCTGCTTGGAAAGATGGTTTATTGTTGGACAGGGCCACATGGCTTGAACCCTGTACAGAAAAGGTGATCACATGCTTCAATGTTGGTGGAGAAGAAGAGAAGGGCTGAAGGAGGGGCTTGCTAGGCTTTTTATACCGTTTAGTCCCACCTCTCTGTTTCCTGTTCCTGTGTAAGAAATGTATTCTGATTGGTTGTCAGACTCCCATGGTGCCATGCAGGGGGCTACTCTCTAGGATATTGAATCCAGGTATGAGTTCTCAGATGCCATGTGGAGAGTTGAGTAAAAGGCCAATATTATCATGCCTTTCTGTAGCTGCTCCTGAAGTCTTTATTATGTAAAGTGGGCTAGCCTGGCTAGTCTTAATGGGCCTATTGACAAAGTGGGGGTGGGCAGGAAGCTACAGGCAACTATTCTGTCTTTTAAAACATGTTTCTTTTCACATTCAGAGAAACATTCTGCCTTTTCAATATTTCCTAGGATATTTCATTTTTTTCTGGGAGAGGGCTGGGTGATAACTTCCTACAATCCCTCCTTTTTTTTTTCAAAACATGTGAGTGGAACGCACATGTTTTGACAAAAGATTAAAATTGGTCAGATCAGGGAGACTTAATTCTTCTGATGAAAAAGCATTGAGAGAGACAGCAGAAGGATCTCTTCAATGGCTCCCAGAGAGCTTTCAACCATGAAGGTCTAGCAACCAGGTGAAAAAAATTACAGTATCCAATTTTCCATGCCAATTAGTTTCAGATATCACTTTCTGTGAGCTTCCAGACAGGTTTCAAACAAGCAGAAATCCAAAATTATTCAGCCATGCTTTCCCTTTAAGTTACAGGCTGCCCATTTTAAAAGGGATGGTTCTTGAACCTGACCTGGCTCTTATTTTAGTGAGGCTAAATTGAGTTTAGCTGGTGTGCAATCCAGGCTATTTAGTATTTGTAAAATTACACAGAATGAGCCTGGGGACTCCTACTCATGAGACCACCAGTGCAACATATCCTGCTTTACTGGGAAGTGTGGGGTTTTTTTGTCACAGTGAGGGCTTGGGGTTGTTTTTGGAGATCCTCTCTGCTAGCTCTTCAACTGGGGAATTGCCTGAGGGGAATTGACCCTCCCCCAATGGGATTAAAAGGGAGAAATCATTGTTTAGGCTTTTGTGCCAGGGCAAAATCAACCTAGGAAAACTGTGTGGAGGAGATAGTTTTAATCTAATTCTGAATAGGCTCTTCCCTCTCTCCCTCCCTCTCTCTCTCTCTCTCTCTCTCTCTTTCTCTCTCTCTCTTCTGTGTGTGTGTGTGTGTAGCTGCTTCTATAATACAGAAAATACAGACATTTGGGACAAAATTTCCCTCCCACTAGACAGAAATCTAAGGTGTTCATAATTGCTGTGCTAGCCATTCTCAAATACAATTCTTACATAAATACATTAAACTGATTACAATATAAATGAGACAAGAAAGAAACCTTACAATGAATTTCTGTGAAGGAAGCAAAGAAAGAAAACTTTAGGATCAATTTTCACCCTCCCCCATAGTCTTTACAGCTGTCTTCTGGGGATAGAAGAGAGTCTTTTGGTCTTTACTTCTCCGTCTCAGGGTCCATTCTTTCATATCTGCTGGATAGCATTAGGCTTAGCTTGCTGGTGAGAGTGGTCAGTCAGGCTTGGTAGAGTCTGTCATAGGCTTGGCTAAGGTTTTTTCCCCCCTCATGTCAGGTTTTATCAGGATGCACTCACCAGCAGCCAATTCAAGAGTTATGGTTTGAGCTAGCAGTCCTTTGTTTCTGAGGTGAAGAAAAAAAGAGGCCAAGTATACAGTTCTTTACAGACATATCTTTAGTCTCATGTTGTGGAATCTCACCCATTCTGTTCAAGTGGAAATCCAAACATTATTCCAGAAGGCAGACAATGTAAATTTCATGGAACATGACATTCCCACTGCTTCTATGATTGAAACACTTTTGCAGTAAGATGAGTAAATTTCCAAAAGGGACAACAACTTGTGTTGCAAACAAACAAACAAACAAAATATTATAGGGTAGAACACGTTGACTCATAAGCTTTTAAAAATGCACTCAGGTGTAAAAGAGAAAGGGAAGAAAAACAGTTTTTTAAAAAATGCAATTAAAAAAAAGAGGTACTTCGAGTCAACACTCCAAAATATTAGATTCCATTCAGATGGAAGCAAATTCTCATTAAGTATGTTAAAACATTTACAAATGTAAGCAAAATATCTCAAAATCATTTCTTTTTATAGGTTTAATTAAGCATTTTATACCTCAAAAATTTCCAGAAGGAAAAGAAAAAAAATCAAAATTGTATTCAGAGCAGAAAAGGAGATGTAATTGCATAACTTTTATAGATGAAAAGATAACAACAGTGAAAGGTAAAGTGAAGGAGCAGGTCACCCATTTACTCCAAATTTCTCAGAAGAGAGAGGGGAAAAATGGTTAAAGTGAGCAGGAAAACTTCAGCCTTCCTTCAATGACCCAAAAGGAAGGAGGGAAAGAAAGGGGGGGGGGAATGCACAGAGGCATTCACAGGTATCTCTGGGGGCATTTCATACACACGCTCATTGTAATATGAGCAGACACTCACTCTCCCCACCTTTCCTGCTTCCCTCCAAAGAATGACCCAGACGGAAGAGGGGGGGGGATTCACGCAGGCAATCACAGGTCTCTGGATCTCTTCACTTAGCACTCCCTGGGGCATTGGGGACATATACATTCATACTGCAATCAGACACTCATGCTTGCTCATGCCAACCAATCATTATAACTATTTTAGGAAGTTTTTTCACAAGTCACCAAGATTCATTTTATTTTATTAGAGGATCTCACCCTCCCTTCAGGTTTGGAAATGATAACATATAAGCATACACACACATACCATTAAACAACCTTGCAACTTACTGTTTCTTTAGATGAAAGGAATTAAAGTTCATTCATACCAACTTTTACCATGACATACTCACATTTGCACTGCAATCAGACTGCTTGTGTAAATTAATTTCACGTACAAAAATCCCATTTCATTCTTTCTTCATGCAGAGCAGTTATTACAATTATTTCAGGGAGCTGTAGATAAGCCAATGAGCTCCATTTTCTATTATTAAGGGATCTCAACTTCCCTCCAGGCCTGGAAATGATTACACACACAGACATACATGCAGACATAACATGGAACAACACTTTCAGGCCTGGGGGAGGTTCTGTCCCTTTAAATCTTCAATTTCAAGAAGAGAAGGACTGAAGGAGGGGCTTGCTAGACTTTTTATACCGTTTAGTCCCATCTCTCTGTTTCCTGTTCCTGTGTAAGAAATGTATTCTGATTGGTTGTCAGACTCCCATGGTGCCATGCAGGGGGCTACTCTCTAGGCTGTTTTGAATCCAGGTATGAGTTTTCAGATGCCATGTGGAGAGTTGAGTAAAAGGCCAATATTATCATGCCTTTCTGTAGCTGCTGCTGAAGTCTTTATTATGTAAAATAGGACTAGCCTGGCTAGTCTTAATGGGCCTATTGACAAAGTGGGGGTGGGCAGGAAGCTACAGGCAACTATTCTGTCTTTTAAAACATGTTTCTTTTCACATTCAGAGAAACATTCTGCCTTTTCAATATTTCCTAGGATATTTTGTGCCGATTAAGAAAGATTGGGCCAGTCTATTTAGAAACCAGTCCCAGTTTCCCTGCCCCAAGCAGAAACTGAGGCTAGCTTCAGTTCAGAAAGACTGAATCAAGACAGAAACTCAGATAAGCAACAAACAAAAGGTTGACAAAATTAGCTCAGACAAAAGTCCTAGGATCTGCATTTTTTCTATTGCCTGTAGAGCCATATAACCTCTATGACTCCAAATTAACAGCCAATAGAATACATTTATTGCACAGAAACAGAAAGCTGAAGTGCAAACCCCAAAGAAGGTATAACACCTCCCCCTCCGCCTCAATTCCATTTTGTCAGCTGCCCAGAACCACAAACCTATGTGGTTCTACTTCATCAATAAATCATCTTTCCAATCAGCCTCCATGTTTCCTGTATCTTTCTCCCAGATTGGAACTGAACCAGATGGATATTTCTTCCCACAATTTTAATGTTTTAAATATGTTCAGTGTTTTGTAAACTGCTGAGAGTCTTGAGTCAGCAGTTTTAAATACTGAAAACAAACAATAAAATAAGTCAAGAATTTAGAGGATTCTCATCTTAATATGACTGTCATCCAAAATGACAGAATCATTTGTCAATGATGAGTACTGAACAATTTACTTTGTTCATTATAGTGTTTTTTACAATACAATACAATATCAGAGTTGGAAGGGATCTTGGAGTGTTGGTATCCATCCGGGTGTGTGTGTGTGCAGGGCGGGTTTTGCCTGCCTGAAACACACACACACACACACACACACACACACAGGGATGGAAAAACATTGCACCAGAAACATCTTTCCGGCCTAGACGGTCAGGACTCACTATGCAGCCTCATGAACTATGTGAGCCAGTTACTCCCACACCTGCCCCTTCTCTCCCCTATGCCATGCAGCTTGTAACTTTCGATTCCCCGTCTCCCCTCCCTCTGCTAGGTTGTAACTTTCTATTCCCCCTTTGCCCACCCTTTGCCATGATGTGATTTTCTATTGGTTTATTTGTAGAATGCTGTGATTTTTCATTAGTTTACTTGTACCATGTGTGATTATATATGCCTTTTGATACGCTCCTTTTTGATGACGCTGTAACTAACTTTTCTAATAAAAGAGACCTTCGATGTTCATTCGAAGCTCGCTCATCCCGAGGAATTCTGCCTGGTGTTTTCCTTTCAATTCGGCCAAGGACACATGAGCGGCCCGCCAGTGTGGCAACAACGCCGCATTGGAGGTCTTCTAGTCCAACCCCCTGCCTAGGCAGGAAACCCTATACCATTTCAGACAAATGGCTGTCCAACATCTTCTTAAAGACTTCCAGTGTTGGGGCATTCACAACTTCTGGAGGCAAGCTGTTCCACTGATTAATTGTTCTAACTGTCAGGAAATTTCTCCTCAGTTCTAAGTTGCTTCTCTCCTTGATTAGTTTCCACCCATTGCTTCTTGTTCTGCCCTCAGGTGCTTTGGAGAATAGTTTGACTCTCTCTTCTTTGTGGCAACCCCTGAGATATTGGAACACTGCTATCATGTCTCCCCTAGTCCTATTTTTCATTAAACTAGACATACCAAGTTCCTGCAACCGTTCCTCATGTTTTAGCCTCCAGTCCCCTAATCATCTTTGTTGCTTTCTCTGCACTCTTATTTCTAGAGTCTCCACATCTTTTTTACATCGTGGCGACCAAAACTGAATGCAGTATTCCAAGTGTGGCCTTACCAAGTCATTATAAAGTGGTATTAACACTTCACGTGAGCTTGATTTTCTAGAAGAGAACTTTAGGAGTTATAGCAGAATACAAAAGATAGTTTGTATATTTCTTTGCTGCCCTCTAGTTGTCATTCAGGTTTTTTTAAAAGATTATTCATAGCTTCTTCCTCTGTTCTTTTCAGAATTTTCCTACCCATCTTTAATAAAAGACTAACTTTTTTTTCTATGGTGAGGAGGATCTTGGTCAAATCTGTATAAGACAAGGATTGCATTGCTCCTATATGAAGATGCTGCATCAGACAGGCGAGTTGTATAATCTGTTCCAGGCTGCCATTCTTGGAACAGTCTGGCAAACAGTTATTGTTGTGAATGCAGGCTTTCATTCCCAGGAAAGATGGATAATGGAGAAAAAGCAATAATATTTAAGAAATAAGATTTTCTTTTGCTTTATTGATTCAATAAATTAGTTTGACTTGAAGTAGCGATGAACAAATGTCATTCGGGTCCTATTCATCTCACAATTGGACTGTTGTAATGCGCTCTACATGGTGGGGGAAGAGCTCTACCCTTGAAGAGCATTCAGAAGCTACAGATGGGGCAGAGTGCAGCAGCGTGGACAGTTCTTGGGGTCCAAATAATGGCCCATGTAACACTACTGCTCCGTGAGCTGCATTGGCTGCCAGTCCGCTTCTGGTTGCATTTCTAGGTGTTGGTAATCACCTTTAAAGCCCTTCATGGCATGGGTCCTGGCCACTTGAGGGATGTTTCATCCTACTGGGATTGACCAGCTTCACCTGTGCGGCAGGGAAGGCATGTTGCGGGCCCTGTCGGCCCAAGTAGTAGAGTCCAAGAGAAAGGCATTCTGTTGCTGCACCTGCCCTCTGGGACATCTTGCCACCACAGAGTAATGGCTGTAAATGGAACAGCATAGATTAACAACAGATCCCACCCACCCCCATCCTGCTCCCATCATCCCCATCTTTAATTGGGCTGCAGTGTTTGTTTTTATATCATTTACGTTTTAGTTTATACAATTTTTATCTTTTATGATTTCAAGTCACCCAGTTACCTTCAGGTAAGATAAATTTTATAAATAAATAAATAACAAAATGAATCAATAATATAATCAAATATTTTGGAGAAGTTTTGAATATTATGTTTCTCTCAGGTGAAACTTCCTCTAGTCTAGAAAATGCCATTCTGAGGGATGATTCAGGATATAGCAATAAATATTATAGTAATAAATATTCTTCAAACCAAAAGTGTCTTAAGATATGTACAAAAATGTAGTCTCACTTAGGTATTTTGAGGCCAGATCAATTCTAGCAATTAACTAGAACTGCTTCTAGTTCTGTAATGTTTAGGGAGACTTAAAAATATCTAGGAGTTTCTTAAAATTGCTGAATGAAATGAATGTTTAAAATATACTTTCCACAATAAATTAGCATTAAGAGTGCATTCCTTAAAAATGCAATAAGTCTATAATTCTGTAAACAATTACTGTTTTGAATGTTATTCTTATTTATTTATAACTCATTCTACCTTTTCCTAGAATCAATTTTTTTCTCCAAGTTATAATCCACCTCTACCATATTCCTGTTTTTATAGTTTGATCTTCTAATTGTAGAAATTTATAAGTAGAGTCACCTTCTGAAATTCAACCAGTTTAGTCAATAATATTCTTTTACATGTTGTTAGCTTACAAATATGAAGCTACCCAACATTAGTCTCCCTGTATTGAAGATAATCATAGAAACGGATTGTTGTTAATTACAAGGCTCTAAGAAAAATCCAGTGGGATTTTCCATTAAACAATATAAAATTATAAATGTATTTTTAAAATCTGCAATGTGCATCACATTCACATGTGTGATCCAGTTGAATAGCTTAATCTCATTGCAGCCAGTTTAAACAGGAATGTGTTCTTACCTAGGTATAAATACAGAAATATAGGGTAGAGTAAAACACTTAATTGTATAGGTTATTTGTAGCTGTTTATAAATGCAAACAAACATTAGGTGGCAAACTTATACTGAGTTACTTATACCAAGAGTAACAGAAAAATATATATTTAACTTTTGGGGAAAATAAAGCTGGCAAAATCGTGCCCCAAACAATTGACACCCCACCCCCCAGCCTTCCTGTATAATAAAATATATATTTAATCGGAATTGGGGAGCTGGAAAAAAATAGAACTCCGCCAATCTACAAAGCATTTGATGTTACTATAAAGATAGGGTTAATTCCGGTTTAAATTTCGTTAGAAGTCGCTCGCGGAAAACTCTTTTATATTCTCTGTTCTCATGCCAGTCTAATGGCAATGACCTGGAGTTTTTGAATGTGCGAACATTTTTTCTTAAAATGAAATCATTACTCCTAGTAAGTCATACATTATAATGAATGAAGAACCGCTTTATATATTACCGCGTCTTGTTTAAATGGACTAGTTTCACCTCCGCCCCGGAACGAAAACAATTAATCCGGAAGGGCTATAAATTAGAATAATTTTTATATGCATGTATCTCAGGTTTTTGGCGATATTCGTTATCTCTATGGGTCTTTTCCCATTCGTTGGAATATATTGCAATAGCCTACAGCCAGAGAAGGGAAATTTCCTAGCCTGATGCGGAGGTTTGAGGAGGGTGGTGCTTCTAGGCAATGGGGCGGAGTCGAGGGACCCAGACATGAAAGGAAAATGGCGACGCTCGTGTTGGATAACGGCGCTTATAATGCCAAGATCGGGTACAGCCATGCTCATGTCAGGTGAGGTTGTTTTTTTCGCTCGAAACAATTATGGACAAAATGAAAGCCTGTGTTCAGAGACATCGTTTTAGGACAATTAACGACTAATCTATGGATTTTCTTACATGTTTCATGTAGGGATGGATCAGGATGTATTGTTACCGTGAACGGAGAGAAATATTCCCAAACTTCCTTAACAAACTCCCAGTGTTTTTTTTTTAACTATGAAAACGTAATTTATTGAACTGTGTTGTTCATTATAAAATGTTTTCCACCAAGGGGAATTTGGAAGAATCTGTTTTCTATTTACAGATGGATCAACGATTTTTGCAAATACGCCTCAAGCATACTTAGTTTATTTGGAGCCTTCTGATGCACAGAAACCAATCCTCCAACTAGATTCTGGATAATTGTCTTTGTGTAATGCTCAAAAAATGCATTAATAATATTTTAAATCCTGAGTTTCATTTGTGTTTTTAAGGCTTTTCTGCGATAAAATCATCAGGCTTTTTTGCAGAAAATATGCATAATAGATTTGGGAAATCTTGAAAAATATGGAACTGAGAATTTAACTATAGGAAATTTTATTGCGTTTTAGGCCCCTTTTTGGTTGCATTGATTTGCTGCTTCCAACTCTAATAAAATATTTAACTTAATAGAGCATTTCCTTTGAAGTGTTTTAATATTGACAGTATTTTGTTATTTGCTTTGTTCACTTACAGATGACAGCTTGTTTAAATATGTATTTAGGAATCCATTAGATTTTTTTTTCCACCCCACAGTGTCATTCCCAATTGTCAGTTCAGATCAAAGACTGCTCGTTTGAAAACATTTACAGCTAACCAATTGGATGAAATTAAAGATCCATCTGGACTTTTTTATATTCTCCCTTTTCAGAAGGTAACTAGAAATATGTCTCAATATATGCATTTTTTGTTTTCCACTTAATTCTTTTAAATATATCTTCATCCTATATGGATGTTCATTCAGCTGAACAGAGGAAGGGCAGTTACATTTTAATCAAAATATAATGAATTTCCCTTTTGATTTTTTTTAGTAATACATATGTCCAATAAATATTGGTTGAAAAAATGGAATTATGCAAGTGTCATATTTATTTATTTTTTTAAAATAGGGATACTTGGTTAACTGGGATGTTCAAAGACAAGTATGGGATAATCTTTTTGGAAAAGAAATGTATCAGGTAACTTGCATTTTTCTTTACCTTGAATATAGAAGTAAGACAGGTGCAAAAGGTATTTAGATCATGATATTTAAAACATTTGCTACATTAATAATGATTGAAAGTAAGTTTTGATTTGGATAATTTGTGGATACCATTCAGTTTTAAAGCTTCAAATGTGCTGTGTCCAATTATGCAACTGGTCATTGTGGGTATTCTTGAATATTGAAAATGGACTGCCAATTGACATTACTTTATTGTGGAAAATATATTTAAAATGGTTTGTTCATTATATTCAGCAATTTTGAGAGAATCCTAGATACAATCTAAAACTTGCTTAGAACAGTAACTTCGTGGCACGATGTGAGTCAATTTAATAATAAAATATAGCTTTAATATGGATTTTGAATTAATATCAGGAAGTTGTTATGTCTGAAGTTTTATTTTAAAAGGACTTTCAGTTCTTGAAATGTTTTTCTTTGCAGGTAGATTTTATTGATACCAACATAATCATCACAGAACCTTATTTCAACTTTAGCTCAATTCAAGAGTCTATGAATGAAATATTATTTGAAGAATACCAATTCCAAGCAGTTCTCAGAGTAAATGGTGAGTGATATTGTCCACTGCCCAGAAAATCGATGATGCTCTTCATCCTGACATTGATTCAACACACATAAAAAATTTTTATGTCGGTCTGCTAATAAAAATAGTTATAATATGGCATATTATGTTTCAGCTGGAGCTCTTAGTGCCCATAGATACTTCCGAGATAACCCATCAGAATTGTGTTGTATTATTGTGGATAGTGGATATTCTTTTACACACATTGTGCCTTACTGTAGAAGTAAAAAGAAGAAGGAAGCAATAATAAGGTAAACATTTAAGCAGTCATGAAAAAGAAATTTTGTTTTAAAAATAAATGAAAATTTCAAATAAATAAATTAAATTTATTTTTAATTTCCAGAATTAATGTTGGAGGAAAACTCTTAACCAATCATTTAAAGGAAATAATTTCTTACAGGTAAAGCATTTATTTTGACTCTGTAAAAGTACCCTATTGAACCCCATCATCAAACAAATCATGCTAGATTAACGTTATGATCTTTGGGAGAATTGCTACTTAAATAAATCAGAGGGTTACTGTGGTCATACTGGACCTCAACAAAACTTTGACAGAATGTTTCAAGATATTCTCTTTAATAAAATGGTAAAATATGGGCTAGGTGATTCTGGTTAGATGGATAATTGACTGAATGACAATATCCAAAGATCTAGAAAATCTTGAAAAGTGGACTATAATTACTAAGATTGATATTAACAGGGAGAAGTATAAAGTTCTGCATCTTGGTAGGAAAAAATGTATAGCACAAATATAGGTTGGAAAAGACTTGTCTTTGCCATAATACATGCATAGATTCTATCCTGTTGTTATTAACCACTAGTTAAACATAAACCAGGAATTCAGTGTAGTTACTAAAAAAGCAAATGCTTTTTATAGTCAAGAGTATAGATAGTCCTCATTTAGTAACTGTCTCATGTAGCACCATTCTGGTTACAAGGGTGATAAAAAATAACTTTATGATCAAACTTCACACTATGATCTTCACAGGTCTATAAAGCAAAGGAAAGCTGAAGTAAGATCAATAGCACAGTAATGGTTTCACTTAGTGATCACTTAACAACCAAGTTGCCAGTCTCAATTGTGTTTGCTAACAAGCTTAGCATGTACATTAAATGGGAGAAAAGTCCAGATCATGGGAGTAATTGTTTTATTCTGCCCAAATCAAGACCCATTTACAAAACTATTCAAATGTGGTCACTACAGATCAAAAATGGACAGTGGCAAAGTAAATTCAGGGGGGACTATGAAAAGCAAGCCTGAGGACAAGTTAAATTATTTGGTTATGTTTAGTCTTCCAAGAAAATAGCAGTCTTCAAATATATGAAGATCTTACATAGAAGGAAATGTGGGACTTACTTTCTCTTGTTCCTAAGAGCAAAACCAAAGCCAATAGCTAAAATTATAAGAAAGGAAATAAAGGAGATTGGAATAGATAGATTTTTTGGAAAAATAAATAGATTTTGGAATCTATTATGGAATAAATAGATTTTTTGTGTGAGCCGCCCTGAGTCCCCTCAGGGAAAAGGGCGGCCTACAAATTCTAATAAAATTCTAAAATTCTAAATTCTAGATGACTTCTAAAACTGTTTCTACCTATGAACTCATTGTACGAATCTTGGAAAGGATATGCCATATCCTTCAGATTCAAGCACCTATGAAGTTTAGCAGGGTTGCCCAACGAATCCTTAACCAGAACTTACTGTAATGATTGTGATTTTAATTCCTCAATTTACCATTAAATTTAGTAACAAACATACCATTTTTTTGGAGTATAACATGCACCTTTCCCCCCCCCCCAAAAGAGGGTGAAAATCTGGGTGCATTTTACACTGAATATAGCATTTTTGGCCTTTGGAAACCCCACTCCCTTCACAAAAATGGACGTGCAGAGGGTTTGGGAGGGTTTGCAAAAAACAGGCCCATTTTTCCCCTGTACAAGCCTCCTAAAGGCTATGCATGCCCTCTCTTTTTTTGCAAAAAACAGGCCCATTTTTGTGAAAAATGAGCTATTTTTTGCTCGTTCCCCCCCCCCGTCCCCAGGAGCACTTTGTAGGCCTTTCAAACTCTGCGTGCCCTGTTTTTCACAAAAAATGAGGCGTGCAGAGAGTTTAGGAGCTCTGCAGAGTGCAAAAACGTTTTTTAAAATTTACCTCTTCAAAATCTTGGTGCATCTTATACTCCGGTGTGTCTTATACTCCAAAAAATACAGTAACTCTGTAGAACATTAAATGTTAATCTTGCAGTGAACTATGAAATACAAAGTTAAGTAAATGTCCTTCAACACTTATAATAAACTGGCAAAGCAAACAGAATAACCTTTTAAAAATTTCTTATAATTTTTCTAGGCAGCTCCATGTTATGGATGAAACTCATGTGATTAATCAAGTGAAAGAAGATGTATGTTATGTTTCACAAGACTTTTTCAAGGATATGGAGATTGCCAAGTATGGTCTTTTTAAATATTTTGATTAAGTGTTGCTTATTAAAGTTTAGAAATTTATAGGGCTTAATTCTAAAATGCATGCCACCTGGTTAGGCTGACATTTTTGTAATTAAAAAGATACTCTTTTGAGTATGTATGGAATATTTTATCTTCTGTGCCCCCATCATACAAATCTGGAAGGAGAGACTAAGATCTTTGAGAAGACCTTTGATTAGGATTTCAGTTTGTGATCTGATCCTTGGAAGAAGGTAGATGTCATTTTCTAGACATTTTTGCCCATAAAGGTGACCTAAAATATTTTAAATAGAAGAAATAATCATATTCAAAATCAAGGATGTGTTACACATTTTTTCTACTTCCAGCATTTACCTAATAATCACATTAAAAGCCCATTTCATTCTTCAAGGGTATTCAAGTTACTAACACTATAGTATTATGTTATATTAAAATATAAGTAAAATAAAATATAAAATTGTTGTGGAATAAATTGTTTTGAGAAACTTTAAGTAATTACTTAATGCATTCTCAATGAATTCTGTTCCAGGTTGAAAGAAGAAAATACAGTGATGTTGGACTATGTTTTACCAGATTTCAGCACAATAAAAAAGGGATTTTGTAAGGTAATAAAATCACTTTAACTGTGTTTAAAGTTTTCAGTGTATGCAAGTAAATGACAAACATTTGTCAATTTGTTGTATGTTGTTATTAAATATAGTAGTTGAATAACACTAAATGTAAAATATAGATTTTACCACTATATGTTTTATAATTGTTTGATGTAGCCAAGAGAAGAAATGGTGTTAAGTGGAAAGTACAAAACTGGTGAACAAATACTTCGTCTTACAAATGAGCGATTTGCAGTTCCAGAAATACTCTTCCATCCTTCAGATATTGGCATTCAAGAAATGGGAATTCCTGAAGCCATTGTTTATTCAATTCAGAATTTGCCAGAAGGTACATTTATTAAAATGGTGTTGCATTCTCAAGGATCCATCTGTGAAGTATATTGCACAACAAAACATTTTATTTTGCTTAAGTAGCTTACAGTTTTAAAGGCAATGGCTTCATTGTTTACAATTATTTGAATATTGTTATTTGCAATAATTACAGGTAGTTCTCAATCAATGATCACTCGTTCAGTGGCCATTTGAAGTTGCAATTGCACCAAAAAGTAATACTTTGAACTGGTCCTCAAGATTCTGACTGTCCCAGGAACCCTATGATCATGCAATCATGAATTGGATACTTGGTAAACAGTTCACACTACAACAGTTGCAGCATCCCACAACATGTGATTGCCATTTGTGGCCTTCCTTATCGGGTTTCCACACTCAAATCTGGGGAAGCTTGCAGGAAAATCGCAAGTCATTCACATTCCAGTGGCTTTTTCTCCTGAGGACCCTTACTGCGGTATCTGAACACACTCCTCCCAACCACCACCAACACACCCTCAGACACATTTTCCCACTTGTAGCACCACACTCAAAATGGTTGCCGGATCATCCAATAGCAGCCAACCTTGGTCTTGCTATATCTGTGCTATGCCTTGACAGTCACTCACACATCCTCACACACTTGGCCACAGCCACCTCCACCCCCCACTATGTTCATGCCATCTTCAACAGCCATTTTTTCACATTCCTCCATTAGGCATCTTTCAGACTGCATGACAGCCACCCATGCATTTTCCCCTATCCAGCTGAACCACTTACCTGTCTATCAGCCTACTTGTGATCCACCCGGGACTTGCAACATTCTGCTAACTTCCCTATTGACTTTGCTTATTGGAAACTGGCAGGAAGTTGCAAGGAAGCACTCACTTAATGATCTGCAGTCCTCAGTTAATATCAGTGGTCTAAACTATGTGATTATGTGACATTGCATTTTTGACTGCATCGTTTAGTGACAGAAATTCCGGTCCCAATTGTCATTGTAACCCTAAGACTATCTGCATTTATATTAAGGATGCTACATCTATAAAATTTAATAAAACATTACAAATGATTAAATATCTAGTTAAAATGTAATTACACATTACATAGGAAACCATTGTTAGTATTAATATGCTATTGTAAAAATGCAGTAATTACGTACCAGTGTAATCAACAATGCTGGACAAAAGTAAATTAAATCAAGTATTTTGAAATACAGGCTTTAGCCTTTTGTGGAAATAAGCTATTATGTTTGTAAAATAGGTAAATATTAAGATGATGGTAGGAGTGCCTTCATGTGTTTATTCCAGGTTAAAAACAGTCATAGGCTGGCATAGCCTATCAGATGGCTGCTATTAAGGGAGTGACACACATGCATTAGGTATATGGTTAGCTCAGATTAAGATTTTTGTTCCTGTTACACTTACAGAACTCCATAATATCAGCAATAATGCCAATTTTTACTTTAAAAAAAAAGATAAATCTAAATTATTTCTACCTCTCTCAGGCAAATTTAAACTGGCAATTGCTTTTTCTTTTACCATAAAACCAAACAGATCAATTCTGAATATTAAATTATCTTAATCTTGTTTGTCCACAGAAATGCAGCCTCATTTCTTCAAGAATATTGTTTTAACTGGTGGGAATTCTCTGTTCCCTGGGTTTAGAGATCGTGTTTATTCTGAGGTTCGATGCCTCACTCCAACAGATTATGAGGTTTCAGTTGTTCTACCAGAGAAGTAAGTAGTCTTCAATTAACAAAGTTTCTTAATTTTAAAATATGATTTTTCAATGTTTATATTAAATTTTCTAATATTAATTTAGGAATGAACGTATTCTAGTTCCAAAATATCCATGTAGTATTTTATATATTGCCTTTTTTCCTAAAAATTCTCACCTCTTTTTCAGGCTCTCATTTGTTTTGTCTACCCATGATTTTCCCAGTCTTCTCCTTTTGCTCAATTTATTTATTTAGTCATCATCTTAGTTTATCTAGCTATCTATATCATCTATTGGTCTATCAATCAATCAATCAATCAAATTTATTTGCCAACTGTCTCACAGTTAAAGGCAACTCTGAGAGCTGACAAGATAAAAGACAAACATCTGACAATTATAAATAAAAGAATAACATTACAAAAACTAAAACAAGATAAAAAAGCAAGGCTTTGGAGGGAAGAGGTAGGGCTGCCTTCTCTATTAATGCACCAACCACCTCCACCAACAGCTTCTACTTCAGGACTCCATGCCAGATGGCATAGCCAGGTTTTAAGGCTTTTACTGAAATCTAAGAGAAGGTGGTTCTTAATCTGTGGCAAGAGGTTTCTATTTTTGTATTGTGACTACGTCTTTGATGTTTCATATATAAACCAAGGACCCCCGACCTACTTCTTTCATATTGATTACTCACTTTGTATTCATTTATACTTACACTTTGTCTTTGAAGGCAACGGTATTAAACTGTAGTGTCAAATGTTTTAATAGAGAAATGGTCCAAGAATCAAAATTGGAAGGGACCATTCAAGTTATTGAGTTTAAACCATACTTAATGTAGCAATCCAGTTTCATTTATCTCAGACTGTCTAGCCTTCATGTTAACAAAAGGTAAAGTTTGGACAGCCATTTGTCCAAGATGATAAAAGGATTTGTGTCTTGGGCAAAGGTTAGATTAGAAAATATCTGAGGCACCTCTTTACTTTCTAATGAAGAGGAGGCCACAAATGCATTTAATTTAAACCATTCCCACACAATTGAAAGTTATGATACCCAGCTCTCACTTCTATATATACAATATATAGGAAATTGGAAAAAGCACACACACATCCATTTTTGTTTCTTCCAACAAAGATTCATCCCTCACAACAAATTCTGTCTTGCTCATGACATTTCTAAGCAAATACATAAGTTAAAACTTCATCATCCATTTAATAAATATTCTATCAAGGTACACAATTTCACATGCTTGCTCTGATTTTCTGGTTTTATCTGCTCACATGGATAGGTGTAACTTGTAATCATTCCATTCATTTCCCCTGTGGAATACAACTAAATTAATCATAACCAACTTGGTCTTAAGCATATTTATTGTACATGCATTATACAAGTAATGTTTCCTAGTATGGTTAATGTAAATTAATATCAATTTTATATAGCTTGCTTTTAAAAGGCTGTTTTATTTATTTTCAGTCCTATTACTTATTCCTGGGAAGGTGGAAAGTTGATTTCTGAAAATGATGATTTCGAAGATATGATAGTAACAAGAGAAGACTATGAAGAAAACGGGCATAGCATATGTGAAGAAAAATTTGATATTTAAAGTACTTCCATATAAGTGTTGTATAGATCAGTGATGGCAAACCTTTTTTGGCTGCCGTGCCAAAAGCAGGGGGAGCACAGGGAGGTTGTACGCCGGTGTGTTACACCTATAATGCTATGTGTGCGCCCCTCCAGCCTATGTGCATGCACACGATCAGCAATCCCACCCGATTCCCGTTTTTGCCACGTTTTTTCGCTTTTCCAGGCTCCAGAGGCTTTCTAGGATCCAGGGGAAGGCGAAAACAGCCTCCCTGCCCCCCCCCCGACGCCCTCTAGAGGCCTCAGGAGCTTCCCTGAAGCCTGCAGAGGGCAAAAAACGGACCTACAGGGAACCCAGAAGTTCGGGAATGGCGACTTCCAGTTTGTCCGTAGGGCCGATTTTCGACCTCCTGAGCCTTTAGGGGCCTTCAGGAGGCTTCCCTGAAGGTTCCGGAGGCTGAAAAACAACCCTACAAGCAACCGGAAGTCACTTCCGGTTTGTCCATAGGGTTGTTTTCCGCCCTCCTGAGTCTTCAGGGAAGCCTGAAGGCTCCAGAGTGGGAAAAACAGTCCTACAAGCAAACCGGAAGTCCATTCCCGAACCTCCGGTTTGCCCATAGGGCCGTTTTTTTCGCCCTCTGGAGCCTTCAGGGAAGCCTCCAGAGGGCGAAAAACATGTGTGCTGGCCATTTGACAGGGCAATGCCTCACGTGCCCTGACAAATGGCTCCGCGTGCCACAGGTTCACCATCACAGATGTAGATTGTCCATTGTAGTGATATTGTATGTTGTAAGCTGGTGCTGTGCCCTAGAATAACCAATATTGATGAACTGATTATATATGTGCGTGTGTACTTATTTGTGTACATGAGTATACAAATGTATATATGTATATATTGTTATTACTGATCACTGAATTCATGGTAGATATATGAATTCTAATGAAAATAACTAGAAATAACTCCTTAAAGGAAGTGTTAATATATCAGAATATTTTGTGGCAGAGATGAATTACAAATTTTTAAATGTACAGTACATATGAAACTTTAATGTATATATATATGAATGCTTAATTTTGGATTCTAGAAAGATAATTATGTATAACTCAAATGTATGTATAAGAAAGCTAGTTCATTTTTTAAAAAATATTTAATCTTGATCAATTTAATAAATGGGTAATTTTATCCAGAAGTCCTTTTTATTAGATCTGGTGAAAGAAAGGGCAGCAGCTACTAAGCTGAAGACAAAGGTAACGAACTGCAGTGTCAATTTTCTTAATAGAGAAATATTCCAAGGAATTAAAATTGGAAGTGGCCATTCAAGTTATTGAGTTTAGATCCACGCTTAATGTAGGGATTCGGTTTCAATTCTCTCAGACTGTCTAGCCTTCATGTTAACAAAAGGCAAAGATTTGACAGCCATTTGTGTGAAATGATAACAGGACTCCTGTCCTCTTGGATTAGAAAACATCCCAGGGTAACTTTCAGCTTTCCAGACCCCACTATGATTTACTTGTGAGGAAGGTTTTTCTAACATTCAGTTAAAATCTGTTTTTGTAACTTAAATCCTTCTCTGGAGTTTAATAGAAAAGTGGTATAACATACAGTAATGCTTCAGCTTTATCAAGGTTATTAGTATCTAGCTCCATTAATGTCGCCACATAGAATTTAATTTGTAGTCTTCATTAAAGTTCTAACCCTCATTGCTGTTTTATAAATTTGTGGTAATTTTTCCAAATCCTTTACAAAGTGAGTTCAAATCTGAATATAGAAAAGTAGTTGTGGAGGGGACTGACAAAATTTTCAATGCCTGATGTGTTTCAAAATAGACATTTGTTCCAATAATATTCTACAGGTATTCTGTTTTTCATATATATGTTTTACTTATAATAGGAATAAATATGTATAACCTGGTCCTTTGGGTGGTTGTGAATTCATGTAGCTGGAGTCAGGAGATATATTTTTTTCTTTTAGGGGAGGTGAAATGCCACTAGTTTCAAAAGAAATGGTAATGTGCTGGCTTTTGAAGAGGCTGTTTCTATCCAGCTGTATTCGATGACTTGTCTTCAAAGTTATCTTTTGGAACAAGATTCTACCGAAGTTAGGGAATTAATGAGATCTAAAATGAAATGGATAATGTGATCCCTTCCAGAATTCAGGCAGGTACATGAGAAACAGGAATAATTTATCTGAAGCATTACCTTCTTCAGAACTTGCTTACAGATTAGAGTGCTTGATAGCATTCAGTAATTCAGCTATGGTTGAAAAAGCACCTTTGGGGTCTATGGCAGTGATGGTGAACCTTTTTCACCTAGGGTGCCAAAAGCACGAGCATGTGCACTATTGTGCCCACTCCTGTTGCTGCCCCCATAACAATGCCCCCTATGCCGTGCATGTGTGCATGACACCCCCCCCCCCTGCTTTGTGCCTGGATTTCTAGAAACCTGGGGTAGGGCGAAAACAGCCTCCCCCCCCCCCCCGAGGCCTCCGGAGACCAGAAACGGCCCATTTTTCAACTTCCAATGGGCCCAGTAGGTTCGTTTTCCACCCTCCCCAGACTCCAGAGACTTGCTAGGAGCCTGGGGAAATAAAAAACGGCCTCCACCACCCACCAGAGGCCAAAAACAGCTCATTTCCCGATTTCCAGTTTGCATGTTGGGCCGTTTTTTGAGCTCTGGAAGCTTCAGGGAAAACAGCCCAACTCGCAAACCGGAAGTTTGGGGATGGAACACATAAGTTCGCCATCATGAGTCTATGGTATCCTTGTTTGTTGTCAATGTCACCACTAGGACGAAGTGTGAATCTTTATTACAGTACATGCTAAAATAAGCAGCCTCCTCAGAAATGCTAAGACAAAAGATTATATTGAGAAGCAACCATCAATGCCAAGATGTTTATGCATCTTGGACTTTACATCCATGATCCACAAAATCTGAATCTTCTCATAATTCTATTATAGTAAGTCAGTCTCATGCTGATCTTCAGAATCTGAGATTATATAATCAGTTTGTATCAGCAATTTCTGCAACAAGTGGCAGCGGCTGATGCAAGTAATGATAACGGTAAAGTATGCATTTATGTAATTTCATCACAGTATATACAATATATAAATAGATAATGTGTGTGATGAGGTAATTGCATATATAATTTGCTCTCCTGTTCCTTTGGATACTCACAATTCATACATTGTTTATTAAATAAAGTACTGGTAGTCCTCAACTTATGACAATTGAGCCCAAAATTTATGTTGCTAAGCAAGACAGTTATGTGAGTTTTATCCCATTTTACGACCTTTCTTGCCACAGTTAAGTGAATCACTACAGTTGTCAAGTTAGTAACCTGGTTGTTAAGTGAATCTGGCTTCCCCATTGATCTTGTTTGTTACAAGGTTGCAAAAGGTGATCCCATAACCCCGGGGACACTGCAAGAGTCATAAATATGAACCAGTCGCCAAGCGTCTGAATTCTGGTCACGTGACCATGAGGATGCTGTAATGGTGATAAGTGTGAAAATGATCATAATTCACTTTTTCCACTGCCGGTGTAACTTTGAACGGTCACAAAACGTTCTAAATCGAGGATTACCTGTACCACTGGCAGAGCTCATGCAATATACTAAGCCACCACAGAGTAAGCTAAAACTATGCCCTATATTGCAAGGGGTGAAGTCAGCCTTCGCGGTGAGAGGAGAGCCCAAAACCGAAAGGGAAGTTACAGCGCCTTCGTCTGAAAGCTGCAGCTGAAGCACTTCTGAGGAACGCTCGCCTGGGGAATGGAACGCGTCGATAACAGCCGCGAGAAGCCCCCGGACCGCCTCACTCCAAGGCCAACCACTTGAGCAGACAGACGATCAAGCTCCCCTGACACTGAAACTACCGTTGGCGGCGCAAGCGGTGGGCGGGGCTTCCTCTGGAACAACTTCCGGCCCTGAGACCATCTCCTGCTTCTCTCGCAGTGACAACAGGAGAGGCAGGCGGCGGAAGCAAAGGGGAAGGAGCCCGGTCAGGTTGGGGCGGATGAGGTGGTCGCCATGGCGTAGCCGAGCCTGGTCTGCACTTGGTCAGCCACGCCCCACAGTGGGGTTGAATCGTTTCTTCAGGGAGAGGTGAGCCGGGTTGAGGGCCGCCTTCGGCTCTCCGGTGCCGGAGAGTGGCCTTAAAATTTTGGAGCGGTGAAGGGCCCCCCGTTTTTCTCCCTCCCGAGTCGCAAGGCGGGCCCGAATGGTGTAATGTGGGCAGGCAGGGACAGGGAGAGTTGGGTGACGTTATTCCTCTCCACCGTCTCTTCTGCTAAGGTGTTTTTCTCGATCTGTCGGGAGCGACGTGGCGGAAAAAAAGGAGTAATGAAAGCGAGCTTCTTAACTAACAGGCTCTTCCGGTTAAGAGGAAGGGCTGCTTCAACCTTCTGCTTACACGGTGAAAATCCCGTATCTGTTTTAGGCGTTTACTTATCCGAAAGAATGGGCTGCTATTCGTACATCTAGTCTGACATCTCAAAAACTACCAACGTTTTTTTAAAAAAAATAATAGAAGCACTTTTGCTCTTAAGTGATTCCATCGTTGATTAATCTTTTTTTAAAATGGACAATGGAAAAATCTGTATGTTTATTGAAATACCAAACTGAGCATAAAAGTAATATGGGCTGAGTATATTTCATCTGTTTTAATTGTCCACTTATTGCACCCTCTGAGAAAACTTGCTTGGGAAGTCTTAAGCCAAAACAGTTAATGGGATTGCCCTGTTTTGAAAAGTAGTGGTTCACAGAAATTTAATTCTTTACTTTTTTATGAGTCATGGGTCTTATGAACCTTTTTCTGACAACTTACTAAAAGTGATTTCTTGTGAGATATGGAAGCAGCTAAATAGAAATTACTGCCTTTACCATATATCCAAAATGCTACTGATGTTCCAGTCAAAAGTATATTTTAGTTAACTTCACATTGAAAATAACAGAATTGAAATCCTTATTTCCAGGCTTAAAAAAGCAGAGCAATTATTCCCAAGTTTGCTTTTGTTGTTATGATGAGCTGAAGTCATATGCAGGATAATTGAACACCTTACTACATAATTATATTTTGTTTGTTCTATTCTCAGTTTAAAAGAGTACATTCAAACTGTTTTCACAGATATGTTATCTTCCTAAGTCACACATAAAGCAGTTTTGGGGTAGTCTGTTTGGAAAGAAAAAAATTCAGCCTAGCATCTCTATAGAGCTGCAGGCATGCTTCTTACAGCAGGTTCCTAAGCTTAATTTCTGGAGTTTACAGCTGTACTAATTTTTATATCCATAATATTTTCTATATCCTTAAATGACTTGAAAATATTTTCATAATTATAATTTATGTATATGATGTGTATAAATGATATCTCTCATAATTTGTATGCTTCTACTCAAGCAGAAAACAAATCCTTATCTTCCTATACTCTTGTCAGCTACTGGGCACCTTTCATTTAAAAGGCTCTACAAAAATGAACTCTCTTCACTCTTTCCTAAATGTCAAAGGTGGAAAGAGGCATTCTGATCTCAGGAGGCAGATTACTGTTTTCTAGAATGAGGATGTTGCTACTGGAAAAGCCACCTTACATCCCCTTACTGTCTCAGGAGAGGGATACTTATAGTGCCCCACCCATTGAGTAGGCATATTTCACCCAGAACACATCATTTGAAATTTACAAGGGACTAAATCTTTTAGGATTTTATAGTTAATAGATTTTGAATCAAGTCCAAAGCCTGCTAGTAATCAGCACTTCTAGGATGAGGTGTTTTTTCTTCTCTTATTAAATCAGTAAATACTGTTTAATAGGAAAGCAGCTGCATTTTATATCAGCTGCAGATATAGATCATTTTCAAAAGCAGTTTCAGGTAGACCAAATTACCATTGTCTAGCTTTGGGACAACAAGAGCCATTAAGTCAGTAACTTCATAGTCTTTTCATCTGGAAAACTCACAGCTGGTAGTCCAACCAGAGGCTCTATTTAAAAGGGAAAAGAAGCACACATAAATAATAAAATAACAAAAAGGTACAGCACAAACATTAAAAAAGCAGATGGGGGAAAGAGTGGCTTTGCTGTGAAGAAAGAAACCACATAGACCACATAGAAATATATTGTTTCATCTTCTCATTTTTAGAACATAGGCTTTTCAAAATAGATAATAGTCATACAGATGTATTCCTTAAAATTCTTACTTACAGTTCATAAAATTATCCTCTTTTCCATGTCCCAGGTTCAATATAGCTCTGTCTGAAATGACAACATCCATGTTTCAGAAATACAGCTCCATTTCAGAAATATAGCTCCATTCCCAAAACTTTTGCTGACATGTTGAAATCAATAAAACTGCATTTTCCTCCATTTTAAACGTTTTTCTAAATGGCCTAGTTATTTCATCTGATGAAATAATTTCATTTTAAATCATTTTTTTTGTAACAACTGGAATCACTGATTCTCCAGAAGTGGATATAGTATTCCACAGTTCAAATATACAGCTAATACTAGCTTTAATTCAACATTTTATGACTTATTTTGAAAACTATATAAATTCAAGTGTTTGATAGTATCTGCACAAATTGTAAACCCCAGTCTATAAATATAATAAATATAATATATCTTGGAGGCAGCAGATTAGGCTTGTTCAGCATAAACTGTATTGCCATTTGATTTGAATAAGCTCTAGTAATAACCTTGCATAATTATCAAGAAAAGTCATTATATCCTGAGCATATAACAAAACATATATAGCATGCTGAGTGTCACTACATATCTTAACTCTGTTTATTGGAAGAGACCAATGCTTCAAGAACAAAATTGAAAAATAGTTATCTTTGCCAGGTACAATGATATGATTTAGTGTTTCCCATCTTTAGCAACTTTAAGATGTGTGGACTTTTAACTTCCAGAATTCCCCAGTCAGGTGATTGGGAATTGTTGACAGGAGAATTTGGGAATTGAAGTCCATGCATTTTAAAGATGCTGAGGTTGGAAAACACTTATATAATTTGATGGGTTAGGAGACAAATCAATTCAAATAACTTTAACTGCGTGATGAAGATATAAAATTGTAATATAGTGAAAAAATATGATAAAAAACCATAGCCTTTTAGGCCATTCTTCATAAAAGTAATATGAAAAATATTAACTATTTTTTCAAAACTAATGTAGCTGATTCCAATTTCATATCAAAATATCATCATCAAGTGAATGTTGTCAGATAACCAGCCTTTCTGACCACAGCCTCCACCTGCTCTTCTATCAGGAATCATATATCAAGGAGAACCCCCAGATTGCATGTCTGCTCTTTGGCAGCACTACTGCATCTTTGAAATCAGTAAATGGAACAATCATGAATATAGAACAACTTTGTAACAAAGTCAGTTTCATTTTATTAGGATTAAGTATGAATCTGTTCAACTTCATTCAGTCGTACATTAAAGAAAATGTCGACTGAAGAAGATTTATTACCAAAGTAACAAGCAGATAAACTGTGCAGAAGGCCAGATGAAGGAGGAGGGGTATAAAAAACATCTTAGATAGGCACCATCTTAACGCACACAATAAGTAAAAGGAAGAAGAGGACAAGCATATTCAGCCTTGCAAAATTCTGTTGCACTAATTAATCTCAATGAAAGTAGTTTTAGGTCTACGTGGCCTGGTCTACCTTGTAGGGCTGACATACACTGCCTGTATGCATCTCAAGACTGCATCTCCTGTTTGGCTTAAGGTTGAGATTCATCATCATGATGATGACATAAAATCTCAAAATGATGACCTCACCGCAGCTTTATGTAGGTGTTTAAAAGAAATGGAGAAACTGTACCCTGAGGTACATCATACCACACTATCCAAAGATTCAGTTTCCTCCACTAATACCATACAAGTTTGCCCCCCTCAACAAGAAACAGAACCATTGCCAAACAGTGCTCTTAATCAACTCTCTTGAGTGACCCAAAGAATAAAATGGTCCTGTATTTAGTTGCTGTGAGATGTAGCAGCACTAAGAGTGTGAAAATTTCCCATCAATGTCCCACCATATGTCAGCTGCAACAGCAAACAATGTCGTTTCAGTCCCAAGTGCAGACCTTATTGAAAGGGATACAGTTAATTGTTTTCTTGATAATGTATATTTATTCATTTATCAAATTTATTTATTAAATTTGTTTGCCACCCATCTCATCACAAGTCAATATTGGTATCCAAGTAGTAGCATTCCAGTTCCATGCTAAGAATGATTTAAGCATTTAGTTCAATGTTAGCTAGTTGAATATCAGAAAGCCATTACTGGTGACAGTATTCTATTAAATACAAATGGAATGTAATAGAAATTATTGTGTTATGTTAGCAATGATTTTATTCTCAAAACAGATAGTTCTGTTTAGGACATGTTTATCGTTTCTGTAGAAAATATTGTTTCTTAAAAGCAAAGATCACAGTTGATATAATGTATATATTTTTATTCTGGAATTAAAAAGCTGAGGTTTGATGGTGAAATTACAGTAAAAGCTTGTGCACATTGGAGGAAATAGATTGTATAGAACAGTGGTGGGGAACCTTTTTTGGCTCACGTACTAAAAGAGGGAGCACAGGGGGGGTTATGCGCGGGTATGCCACATCCATAATGCAATGCGTGACCCCCAGCATGCATGTGCACATGACCAGTGATCGCCCCCATTTTTTGCATGTTTTTTCGTCCTCCCCAGGCTCCAGAGGCTTTATAGGAGCCTGGGGAGGGTGAAAACAGCTTCCCCGCCCCCCCCCCCCGATGCCCTCCAGAGACTTCAGAAGCTTCCCTGAAGCCTCCAGAGCACAAAAAATCAGCTCTACGGGCAAACCAGAAGTCCAAGAACAGACTTCTGATTTGCTCGTAGGGCCGGTTTTAGCCGTCCGGAAACTTCAGGGGCCTTCCGGAGTCCTTAGGGTCATTTTTAGTCCTCTGTAGGGCTGAAGACACTTCCACTTTGTCCGAAGGGCCATTTTTAGTCCTCCGGAGGCTTCAGGGATCTTCAGGAGGCTTTCCTGAAGGCTCCGGAGAGCTAAAACCAGCCCTATGAGCAAACCGGAAGTCTTTTCTTGAACTTCCGGTTTGCTCGTACGGCCATTTTTTTGCACTCCGGAGCCTTCAGGGAAGTTTCTGAAGCCTCCGGGGGAGGTGTTTTCACCCTTCCCAGGCTCCTATAAATTCTCTGGAAGGCGGAAAATGGCCTCAAAAAAGGCTGGTCAGCTTGCCAGCGGACGTATGCACACTGGCCAGCTGACAAGGCAATGCCTTACATGCCCTGACAAATGGCTCCGTGTGTCACCTGTGGCACACATGCCTTAGGTTCGCCATCCCGCATATAGAATATAGAATAATAGAATTGGAAATGGCCTTGGAGGTCTTCTAATCCAATCCTCTGCTCAAGCAGGAGCCCCATACCATTTCATACAAATGGTTGTCTCTTCTTAAAAGCCTCCAGTGATGAAGCACCCACGACTTCAGAAGCCATTTCACTGGTTAATTGTTACTTAGTTACTTCTCCCCTTGATTTGTTTCCATCCATTATTTCTTGTCTTGCCTTCTAGTGCTTTCGAAAATAGATTTGACACCCTTCTTCTTTGTGGCAGCCCCTCAAATATTGGAACACTGCTACCTTGTCATCCCTAGTCCATTATCAAATACACAAATACAATCTCAACCATCCAAAATATGATGCCCTGTAAATAATCTTATCCATATCTGTTTATAATTGAACTGTTTGTTCAAATGTTGCTAGATTGCCTGAAGCATATTTTCTTGCACTGATGTAAGGAGAATATTATAGTTAAAATTAAGTAATTTGTAATCTCAGAATCATTGACTAATTTTTGAGTAGTCCTAAAGTGCAGGGAAAGTAACAGAAGATTAGAGAAGGGCTATTATTCCATACTTTTAAAAAAGGAAAATAGAGATGACAGATCTGTTGACTTAGCATCAATCTTACTTTTTTTTTTTTACAAAGTGATTAGATTAGTATACCAAGGGAATGCTGCAGATTACTGTACCTAAACCTCAGTGAGACACTTGATACAGTTGACTGTAACCTCTTTCTTGATGCGATGAAATGCTGTGAGATGGATTGTCCCTCTACAAAGTGGATTTGCAGTTGGTGGAACAATTGTACCCAATATGTAGTCTTTAGTGGAGGTATTCATCATAGAGAAAAATCTATGTGTGAAGTTACTAAGAGTCACCAATGACTTGATGGCACATAACCAATGGCTCTGTGTTTACATGAAGAATAGTATGCAATGGAACATCTTAGAATTCTGTTCTAGACCCAGTGCTCTTAAATATTTTTAAGTATTTTTCAGACAAATTGTATTTTAGCAAATTTGAAGTCAATACACCAACATTACAAGGTAGAATGGGGAGTACTTCTTCAGTGTGAGACAGTTGTGAAAAGATCCGATGTGATGATTGGCTGCATCACAGGGATATATGTTGAGATTACAGGAAGTAATCATGCTCTTCTACGCTGCACTGGTCAGACTACATCTAGAATACTGTGTACAGTTTTGGTTATCACAATATAAGAATGATGCTGAGAAATTGGAAAATGTGTAGAGAAGAACAAGAAAGATGATGAAGAGAATAATGAATAATGATAAAAAGAACTATATGTGTTTACCTGAACAAGAGAAGTCTAAGATTAGACGTGATAGCAATACTTCAATATTTAAAGAATTGTGAAAGGGAAGAGAATATGAATTCATTCCAAAGAAAACAGCTTTCCAAAAAGAGAACCAACTTGAAATATCCAACTGACTGTGAGAGTTAGTGAAACAGTCTGCCTCTTGGAATCATGAGTGCTCCATCAATGAAAGTTTTCAAACAAATATTGGACATTTTTAACATTTTAAATGTTAAAATGTATTTTAATATTTAAATAATGTTAACTGTTCATTGTTCAAATTTAAAAAGGGATACAAAAATATTTTTTTAAAAATATTATTGTGACATCAAGCTTTCATTTAAATAATGAAAGTGAGTAACATATTTAGTAAGTAAATGAGGTATATGTTACTATTTGTGTTAATAAAATTTCCAAAACAATTTCAATAATTATTTCCTTTATAGGTAAACGTGCTGCAGAATTGCCATAACCATGGAGTTGATGCTAAATAAATTGAAGAGCACTGTTACAAAAGTGACTGCAGATGTCACAAGTGCAGTCATGGGAAATCCAGTAACCAGGGAATTTGATGTTGGTCGGCACATTGCTAGTGGTGGCAACAAACTTGCTTGGAAAATTTTTAATGGCTTTAAAAAGTCAACAAAACAGGTAAGCTTTTTGAGAAAGAAATCTATATAATCACAATGGTCTTTCAAAAGAGAGTATGTAGTTTACAATGGCAGAATAGAAGTTATTGACTATGCTCAACATTATAATATTTGTGGAAGTGACATTCATATATGTTCCTATTAGGTTTCTAAAATATCTCAATATTTAAAAGTTTCGAGTAAACTAAAGAGAATTAAATATACTATAACTTCTTGGGTTTCAATCTAAGGAGGTTGTCTATCTGTAAGTAGATATATGAAGTCTATCGTAATCTATCTCAGAAGTGTGTGCTTACATTGCTATTGAGTATTCAGATGTCAATAAGATAACTTGAATATATCTTTACTTTAGTGTGGTGGGATTATTGTATTAATCCTGCGATAATGCAATTATTGCAGCACCTCCATAATCACATTATCAAAATGATCACCTAATAACTGCTACGCTTGGTGATAGAAATTCCAGGCCAAATTAGGGTGGTTGTCAGAAATGCTGGTAGGTGAGAGTGATTATGTATGAGTTTGATAGATTTATAAATAAGATATTTCATGTCACAAGTAATTTTTAATTAGTAATTATTTTGTTCTAGCTCTACCCTTTTTAAAAAAAATATTCACAGCCATGTCTCATTTCTCTTTGAGAGTAGGATTTCTTAAATATCAAATCATCTCTTTAGATAAATATTTTTTAAAATGTGCAGGTTTTCAGGATGGAGCACAATGTCAAACCAAGAGTGAAAATTATATCCTAAAAATATTTAGCAACATCATTTTTTGGATATACTGATAATCAATTTTTTATCATTTATTTTCTTATTTGCTGATTTTTAAAAGTGACAGAATGGTTAGTTCTTAAGCATGCTAATCTTTGGGCAGTTTTTTACGCTTGTAATATATTTGTGTTATCTTGTATTTTCTAATCTGTCTCCCACTTATTTCTTATCAATGTAGTTAGGCCATTCCTAAATTCCTGCTTCCTCAACAGAGGGTTTTTAGTTATATTTATGTAGTTGGTATATGCTGCTCCGTTGAAGTACTGTTTGTTATTGCTACTGGAAGACGGGAATTAGGTTGGGATATATTGGTTGGAATTGTTTGGGAGAAATGGCATTCAGTAACTATGACAAAGAACCAGCAATATGTAATTCCACAGCCAAGCTAAAAATTCACTAATTTATATTTTGTCTCTGTGATTAAGAGTTTTTGTAGTGACTACTGTGATTCTATTGTGTATCTCATGTCCTAATAAACGTGTGGTATGTGGCCAAAGAAATCTAAAATGAAGAGATCTAGACTCAGTAAATATTTCTGGGATAAAAATATGTTAAATATTACCAGGAAAAGTATATTGAAACATGCTATCCCTTTGTATATGTGTATTTATTTACATACTGAACTCTTTCCAGTCCTTTATTGCCCCCCTCCCTCCTATCCACTGTCTCTTTAATACTTGACCACCTCCATGAAATTCCTGGACATTGTAATTGATGTGCTAAGTAGAGTATTGTTTTATGGTGGCTATTGATGTTGGTGCCATTGTTTGCTTCTGTGGCCAAATGATTTTGTGATTCAAGAATGGAAGTAGTTTATCAGGAAAATTGTTCTATTGTACTTACTGTGTTCCAGTAATTCCAGTGAATTTTTCAGCACCACTATGTAATAGAGTTAAAAAACTACTTTTAATAAAATGTTTCTGTCACATGAAAAGAGAATATGACAGAATCAGGTACCTGAACATAAAGCTTATTTTTTACATAAGACATAGCTTGAAAATTCTGAATAGATATAGTAGTTTAAGTGTGATTTATACATAGGTTGTCCTCAACTTACAACCATTCATTTAATGACCATTCAAAGTTACAACAGTGCTGAAAAAGATTACTTATGACTGGTTCTTGTACTTATAACTGTAGCAGAATTCCTGTGGTCCCATGATCAAAATTTGGGCAGTTGACAATCAACATGTGTATACTAGTTACAGCATCCCAGGATCACATCATTACCATTTGTGACCTTCCTAACCAACTTCCAACAAGCAAAGTCAATGGCAAGTGCTAGATCTGCTTAACATGATTCACTTAACAACTGCATGATTCACTTAAAAACCTGCATTATTTTGATTAACTGTGGCAAAAGAAATTATAAAATTGGGCATGACTCATAATATGTGTCTTGCTTAGCAACAGATGTTCCAGTCCCAATTGTGGTTGTAAGTTGAAGACCACCGGTACAAGATGGCAATTCTCTAACAGTGGTGAAATGACTTGTTTTCAATTAAAAGACATCAAGTAGAATTATTTTAAAATAAAATATTAAATATGTAGTTTTCTTTAGTAAGATATACATAACATATAAATGGTTCATTAATTACACTTGTATACCTTATGTTTAGGAAGTGGCAGTCTTTGTATTTGATAAAAAACTTATGGATAAATATCAGAAATTTGAGAAGGATCAAATTATTGATTGCTTAAAACGTGGAGTTCAGCAGTTGACAAGACTTCGACATCCTCGGCTGCTAACTGTGCAGCATCCACTAGAAGAATCCCGGTAAAAAATTCTGATGCTAAAATAATAATAGATTCAAAGTCAAAACAGTCTAATTATTGGATTCTGATGAATTTTGAAAATTGATCACCAAAGTGCAGTATAGAATATAGAATTGTAAAAAAATGAATTCTTTTTCAAATACTTACATAGAGTTTTAAATAAAGCAAGGATTTACAACTTATACCCATATTTTAAATACTTTTCAAATATTTTATACCCTGGGTATAATGGGTGATGAAATATATGCATTTAATTCAGTTTGCATTTTATGAATGCAAGAGATTCTTATAAGGAAAAATCAAAGGGATCTATTTAAAATATTCAGAAATTTCATTTCATTTTCTTTTTTCCCCAGTAATTCTGAGAAGCTTTAAAGGATTTTAACTGGTGTTGATTCTTGCAAAATAATGGTGATTTGTGTAGTTGGGATTTTGGTACTTGCCGTTAAGATTACAAATTGAAATATATTCACTTATCATAATGCTGTGAATTTTCCAGATGCCAGTGTGCTATACAACCTATAAACTACCTGCATTAGTATACCTATCTGTTTTTAAAAATTGAACGTTTGGAGTGTTTAGTAAAACTATCCTTGTTTTCTTTTAGAGATTGTCTAGCATTTTGTACAGAACCAGTTAGTGCAAGTTTGGCTAATATATTGGGTAACTGGGAGAATCTTCCTTCACCCTTACCATCTGACATCAAAGAATATAACTTGTATGATGTGGAAACGAAATATGGCTTACTTCAGGTATACATTGACTTATAACTTTATTATTTATAACTGTAGTCCATTCAAAATTTTGTGTGTTTATAAATGGGTAAATGTATTATAATTTTACCAGACTTGAAGACAAGAGGACCATTATATGACTAAAGATATGAAAGTAAACATATTTGAAGAAATGGATATTGCAACATTTTGGATACTGTGTTCTATTTTTGAACACCTTTACCATTATTTTCCTTCGACAGAAAGAAAACAAGTAGTGTTTACAATAAAAATTATAATACATTTGTATATCAATTCCTTGCATGTTGTAAAATAATCTGCAAGTGAATTCACACATTTTAGATAATTAAAAACTTCAGTCCTTGGCTGCTTTTGGTTCTTAATCTGGAACTTCTCAACAGATTATCTTGTTCAGATATCTTGGTCATGTGAATCCTACTCTCTGTGTTCTACAATAGTTGTTCTTGTGTAAATTGTGCAAAAAATTCTCATGCATAAGAAGGGCTTAAAGACCTAATTACAATTGATTGGATAAGCAAGTATGTTTTGCTGACTTACATTGTGTGGAGTATTGAGATGGTGGTTGCAAGCAAAAATATAATCCATCATAATAAGTAAGTTTCAGGAAATTGGGGAAAAAAGACATCACAAAAATATAATTTGTCCTTCCCAACAGGTTTCAGAAGGCTTGTCATTTCTACACAGCAGTGTGAAAATGGTCCATGGCAACCTTACTCCTGAAAACATAATTTTGAATAAAAGCGGTGCATGGAAAATTATGGGATTTGACTTCTGCATTCAATCAATAAATCCATCTGAACAAGAGGTAATAAATTGTTTGATGTGTTATTTTTCTTAAATAAAGCCCAGCTGAAAAAACTAAGAGTCTAATACTTAGCTGATTTTAAAGTTTTAAAAGTTTACAATGAGTCAATACATGATACCGTATTTTTGGAGTATAAGACGCATCGGAGTATAAGACGCACCAAGATTTTGAAGAGGCAAATTAAAAAAAAAAGTTTTTGCACTCTGCAGACCTCCGAAAAATGGTCCGTTTTTCACGAAAATGGGCCCAGGATTTTTTTTCCAAAAAAGGGCATTAATAGTCTTTAGGAGGCTTGTAGAGTGCTCCTGGGGGAGTCCTTTCTTCCTCTCTCCCACTCTTTTATCACTTTCTCTCTACCACCCAACCTGTCCCCATACTTATCTTCGACTGATCATGTTTGCAATAATTTACCTTTTCTAAATAGGCGCAGTTCCCTTACCGGATCCCTCGCTCACTCAAATACACACACACACAAACACGCATGCACGCATGCACAAAACCATTTTTCTCCATTCCAATTCGGATCCTATAAATCAATTGCTTTGTGAAACATCTGTGAAAAAAATTCAGGTGCTCAGACATGAAAACACTATACTTTTCCGCACACACTGAAAAAAAATTAGAGGGAACATTGGAAATGGCCCGTTTTTTGCAAAAACGAGCCAGTTTTTTGTCAAAAAAAATTGGCATGCATAGCCTTTAGGAGGCTTGCAAAATGTTCTGGAGGGCTGGGGGAGCAAAATTGAGCAAACAAACAGCCCGCTTTTTGCTCATTTCTGCCCTCCCTAGCCCCCAGGAGCACTCTGCAAGCCTCCTAAAGGCTATGCACAGCCATTTTGGTGAAGGGGCGGGGTTTCAGGAGGCATAAAATGCTGTATTCAGTGTATAAGATGCACCCAGATTTTCAGCCTCTTTTTTGAGGGAAAAAGGTGCGTCTTATACTCTGAAAAATATGGTAGTTTCTTTATTTTCCCAGATACACAAACACATGATACTATCATAGATGAAAATTTTGTATAAGATTTGTGGTTTGTACTTTTTAGTACAAATTAAGATTTTATGGATTTTGAAGAGGTTATGGAGGACAGGCTAGTGAATTATTTATTTATTTATTTTATATTATTTATATAGTCCCCAACTCCCAAAAGTGACTTTGATAGTCTATAAAATAAAAACACAAAACCCTACTGCACACAATTGCCTAGTGCCCAAGAATAAACAATAGCCTCAGTCACAATCAGTAGTAACGACTCATCTATACAAAAATGCGTGGGGAAACAGCCAGGTTTTCATTAGTTGGTGAAAGGCTAAGAGGGTTGGGGTCCAACAAGATGACAGATATTCACCACTATTGCAAGATGGCATTGTTTGATGGGAGCATGGGGCATATCTGTCTACTAGATCTGGTGAGTCAAAAAAAAAAAGAAAGAAAACAGTCCTACAGATTGCCTGTCATGTGCCATGGAGGTTTTATAGATAATGACAGCCTTTTGCCAGCTCATAGAACACTGGTATTATAGTAATAACAGGAAATACCAAACACTACACCGTACCACTACATCCATGAGGCATGAGTCACTATAAGCAGGGTCTTCGAATCCAGAAATGGCCACAATTGATGTACAAGGCAAACCTGTGCTAATGCCCCCCTGGCCATGATTGTCACCTATTCTTCAAGCAGGACCTGAGAGTCCCAAGAGGATTCCCAAATACACCCCCATACAGAATTAAGGATGGAAAATCCCCAGAGGAAAAGGGCCTTAAAATCCACACCAAGTTGCTCTTGCCATGGTTGAAGCTTATTCTCCCTTGTCCATTAGGTATCTAACAACCCTAACATTAAGTAGGATGCTATATTTTTAATATCTGCTATATGTTCTTATGAAGAAAAGTTTTGCTTTTTTCACGTAATATTAAAAATGTGCATCAAAAAATTAAATGAATTTCAATTAAAATGGCAATATATCTATTAAAAACATAGATAAGTAGTTAAGGTAGTACTTTTGAATGTTAATATTTCTTGGCTAGAGTAAATTTGATTTAAATTTTATTGTTTCAAAATATATGACTTCACTACATTTCTTATTGCAGCCCAAATTCTCTTCTAAAGAATGGGATCCAAATTTACCATCTTTGTGTCTTCCAAATCCTCAGTATTTGGCACCAGAATACATCCTTTCAGTAAGCTGTGAAACAGCTAGTGACATGTATTCTCTAGGGGCAATTATATTTGCTATATTTAATAATGGGAAGCCAATTTTTGAGATGAACAAACAAGATATATATAAAAGCTTCAGCAGACAGCTGGATCAGGTACATTTAAATCTATTAATATGTATTTTCAAATATAGGTAGTCCTCAATTTATGACTAGTTGCTTACCAACTTTTTGAAGTTGCAACAGACTCTCCAAAAGTTACTTATAACCTGGTTTCAAAGTTATGATTGCTGCAGCACCCTTGCCATTGTTTGCCCTTATGGCTGAATGCAGGGATGGTGCAGAATTCATCCACCCTGCTGGATCCTTGCAGCCACTCATTCACCCAAGGAAAATCAGGCTGGCTGTAAGTGGATGCAAGTCAACTGGAGTTTGCAAGCTATCACTAGCGATCTTCCCACTCAGCAAACAAGAGGAGATCAGCTGTCTGGTGCTTGACAGCTTCCTTCCCACTCAAGGACTTTCAGGACTCAACATGCTTCACAGCCCAGCAATACTCATCTTTCTGTTTTTTCAGCTTCTGAGAGAGGCACCCAGGCTAATATAGGATCAGCTTTCTTACGGACAGCCTCCTGGCAAAACAGGTGTTATTCTTGCAAATCTGTAGGGATTTCCCTTTTTAAGGAGGCTCCATAAATTCCACAAAGAAATGAATGTCCTTAAAAAGTGGAGCCTCCTTAAAACAAAACTCTATTGTGAGAATAGAATCTGTTGCAAAATAGCATAAGAGTTTGCCACAAGTCGGGGGTTATAAGAAACTGATGCTATATTGGGCCAGGTGTCTCTTTCTGAAGATACAAAAAAACAAAAAGATAAGTTGGGCACTGGTGAGCAAGCAAGAGTCCTGCACGTCCTTGGGTGGGATTTCCCATTGTTCAATTGAGGTTTCCAAGCTCTGGATGAATTGATCTCCCCTTGCATGTTGAAGATTGCAAACGCTATTCAGCCTGATCTCCATGTCCTTGCTGGGTGGGAAGGCAGCTGGAGGCTTGCAAGTTCCAGCTGGAGGCTTGCAAGTTCCAGCTGGCATGATTTCCCTTACATGCTGGGTGGGAAGAACGGTGAAGGATTGTGGGAACCCCATGGGATGAGAAGCTGAACATGGGTTGCTTCAAGGGGGTTGAGTAACCATGGGAGGTACAGGACAGATGATTCTGGGCCTGCATAGACCTCCCAGAACCTCCTCCACCTGAGGCACCATGTGCTCCATTTAACAACCTTCAGCTTTGTTTAATAGCTGCATCAGGGAGACACGGGTGTGGGATGGCTAAATGAGGCTCTTTTGCTTAAAGATCACTGACATGCAACCATAATGGGCAGGCTCCATTATGGTTGTATCTCAAGGACTACCTGTATTGATTTATAATGTCTGGTTTCAGATACTAGATTTGATTTGTGAGCATGAAAATGTATATTGTTTATGCTGAGATTCTAAACCGAAAGATTTTTATATAATCTCTGGTTTCCCTGAAAATAAGACCTCCCCAGATAATGAGCCCAATTGGGATTTTGAGCATGTGGTAAAATAAGTCCTCCCCAAAAAATAAGCCCTCTGCGAAAATATTGCAACACAGCAGCAGCCATGAGGTGACCACGCTCGCTGCCTCCTGCACCTCAAAAATAATAAGACCTCCCCGAAAACAAGGTCAAGTGCTTATTTCAGGGATCAAAAGAAAATAAGACCCTGTCTTATTTTCAGGGAAACACGGTACACATATTATAGGCAGGAATTTTTTGTTGTTGTTAATGATGAATGGCATGTGTTCTGTACAGCTTAGCCGGTTGAATTCCAGTAATCTTCAGAACATCCCAGACGATGTCCGTGAGCATGTGAAACTGTTGTTAAATGTCACTCCTGCAGTAAGACCAGATGCAGACCAAATGACTAAAGTGAGTAAATAGAAATAACTGCAGAACGTAAGTCTTCAATTGGCAATGAATATAGCGTTTAAAAATGTTTTGTTAAAAAACCCTGGTTTGTGGGAGGTTGGAATGTCAGTGATTATTATTCTCTTATTAACAGAGCCAATGCTCAGTAATTCCCTGGATATATTTTTTTGGGCAAAATATCTTTTTAGAGACTATCTGTAGTTGCCTAAAAAATAAGTGATACTTACGAAATACATCAAGAAAAATGTCTATTTGATGTTCGATTTTTATCTTTTTTTCCCCATTTATTTGTTATTAAACTGTATGCTGTCTACTCCCAGACACTCCCAGACACTTTAATATTCATTGAATAACCTGTTAATCTTAATTAAAATGAAATGCTATTTCTTATCTTTTTTTTAGATACCATTCTTCGATGATGTTGGGGCAGTGACATTACAGTACTTTGATTCTTTATTCCAAAGGGATAATCTTCAAAAATCACAGTTTTTCAAAGGACTGCCAAAAGTTTTACCAAAACTACCTAAGGTTAGCAACTTCCAAATATCTTAATGAATGCCTGCACAATGCTGTATATTGTAAATGAAATATGCATTGTAATGACTTCTTTTGGGGAAATATACATTGTAACGATTTCCTTTTGGATTGATAAATGTTGCTGATTTCACATGTTTTACAAAAGAGAGTTATAGGATGCACCAGTTATAAAATTATTTTTGAAAATGCTGCATTTTTATTTGTAATATTTAAGGTTAATTATAAAAATCTTCTTATGTCTTTGAAAAGTAAGGTATCTATTTTCTTTCAGCGTGTTATAGTGCAAAGAATTTTGCCTTGCTTAACATCTGAATTTGTAAATCCAGACATGGTACCTTTTGTTCTGCCTAATGTTCTGCTCATTGCGGAGGAATGTACCAAAGAAGAATACATTAAACTAATTCTACCTGACCTCAGCCCTGTCTTTAGACAACAGGAACCAATCCAGGTACATTTGTATCTTAAACATTATTATTGTTACCTATTATTTAACTTGTTGTATTTCCCATTAAATAGTGACAAAAACATGTGCCTTAAAGTCAGATTACACTGACATGCTGAAAAGAAAAGATAGAATTGTACCTTCATAAAATGTTTTCAGTCTGTAAAGTTCCAGCCATAGTTTATTTCAGAATCCTAGATGGAATTCCCTGGAATAGATTTCTGCCAGGTGAGCAGACTTAGTTTCTAGGTCTAGCATATTACGTTTTGTGGATTTACTGCGTTCTGCTACACATTCCAATAAGTACATACTTGTAATTTCTATTTTAAAATTGGTGTTCTTGTTTTCCATGCTTCCAGGCTAGCAACATGGTAAGTGAATATATTTGCTATATATACTGACATTTGAATACAGATTGGTACCAAATGTTACACTGAAAGTTATTCTGAAATATTAGTCTGATTAATAAAATAAGGGAAAGTAATGTTTTAAAATTTGCATTTCATAAACAGATTCTCTTAATATTTCTTCAAAAAATGGATCTACTGCTAACCAAAACACCTTCAGATGAAATAAAGAACAGTGTTCTGCCAATGGTTTATAGAGCCTTAGAAGCACCATCAATTCAAATACAGGTCTGACAACCATATATTTTGTTCAACTTTTGTTATAATTGAAATGTATTTGGGATCTTTGAAAGAGGCTGTTATCCGATCTTTATTTCTTGTATTTCTATCAGTCTTTAGAATAAGGTCTTAAAAAGCAGTAAAAATATTTAAAAAGCAGTATGATAATTTTTTAATTTTTGCATTTTTTAAATTTTGGAATATCACTTTTTCTTACAATATTGACTGTATGAACTGATTGTTTTTCAGGTCAAAAGGAAGGATGAACAAATAAATATTCTTTTCTCTAGAAGTGTGTAAAATGTTTCGAGGTTGAAAAGTTCTGATCCTAAATGTATCATTCCGACTTTCAAATGCTCTCTGTTCTAGTTTCACAACAGCATTTCAAAGTCAGAGCATACCGTTCCAACTTTACTGGTAGTATTTGGTTTAAAAAGCAAGCCATTTTGAACATTCTAATTAGAATGATCCATTTCAGTATCAGCTTATTTCGGGAATGAATAGAGCTTCTTGTTCCAAACTAAGTTTGCGATTCTGATGAGTGATCCAACCTCAAAATGTTTTACACAATGCTTCCCACACTCCATCCTTCATCCTACCTTTGACCTAGGTATACATTTTGTCTTAAAATATTAATCATTTAGTGTAAACAGAAATTAAAAACAATGACTTGACAATTATTTTTTTTAAAAGTTAACTCTAACCTTATCCAATTTTTATATGTCAATTGTGGTCTTTTTATTTGCAGGAACTCTGTTTAAATATAATTCCCACATTTGCCAACCTTATAGACTATCCCTCAATGAAAAATTCATTGATACCAAGAATTAAAAATGCATGTTTACAAACTTCATCTCTTGCTGTAAGTTTTAATACAGACTTCTTTATAATTGTTTGTATTTTGCTTCTAAGTTTGAACAATGTTACTTGATATTAAATCTAATTTAACACAGATTTGTATTTTTGTAAGTCATCTTGAACCATTAAGGATCTTTATAGCATATGCATTTTGTAAATAAACATTATTATTGTTATTGTTGCTGCTGTTGAAATGGCTGCTAGTTTGATGACAGACTTCACATCTGTTCTCTACCCATCCATTTTTTTTGTTATATTGATACATTCTTATTTTTTCATTATTTATTTATTCTGTTATTTTACTTTAGTTTGTTTATACCATTTTCATTTCTTCGTTTTTATTTTTGTAACCTCCTAGAGGTTAAGATAATTTAATTAACAAATGAATTTGCCTACTTCCTATTAGGTAAATAGGTAGACTGTCTGACTTTAAAAAAAACCTGCAGAATGTTTACTATATTTTTCATGCAACAAATTGTTAAAATTATATTATCTTTGAAGCTTCCCGTGTAAGAATAAGTTTTCACTGCTTCTGTGTACATAAACCCTCACACTGTTTAAGTCTGGAAAGGAAATATAGGAATTGCATCCCATGTACACAAAGGTTTTAAGTGATTAAATAGCTTGTTTATGAAATTTAAATCACCTTTGTTCATAAAAGTTGAGAGGATTTGTTTATATTTTTATTAGGTTCGTGTAAATTCCTTAGTCTGCTTGGGAAAAATTTTGGAATACTTGGATAAGTGGTTTGTTCTTGATGATATTCTGCCTTTTTTGCAACAAATTCCTTCCAAAGAACCTGCAGTCCTTATGGGAATCTTAGGTAATACAACTTTTTATTTTTTTTGTGTTGTCTACCGTAATACCTCTACAGTACTTTCAGTATACTGATTCAAAAAAAATGTTTATAATATGGCTCAGAGGTGTATAACATGTTTAGTTTCCCAATATTCTCTTTTTAGTTCAATCTCTATATCAATATATATTAGCTACCCAGGAACATATTATTATATCTCGTTGAAAAAATAATCAACTTCACCATCTTGTTTCCCATCAAATTAAAGGAAATACAAAACATGTTTATACATTTATAATTGCATGCAACAGTTTTGAAAGCCCTGCTCAAATTTAAGTTTCAGTGAATCCCTAAATGAACAGACATTAACACCAATCTCTGTCTTGTACAGAGCTAAGCATGAAATCTTGCTGCAAATTTGAACACAATTATGTTTATGTGCAGTTGTTTACAAATTCAAAATTATCTTTGTATCTGTCTCACTTTTAAGCTGCATTAGCATAACTAGTCTATCTCCCTCCCACCCACCCACTTTCCAGTTGACCACGATTTAAATCCTACATCAATCAGTACATAAAATCATCTGATGAATTCAGCTGCAGCTAGAAACGTTTGTGTATTTTAATAAAAAGGTCCTCCTGATTTTTTGCCACAATTTTTTGCTTTTTCCATCAGTATTTTGTAATATCTCATTTGGCAGGCAGAAAAACTTTCCAAATTACCTCTAGCCAGCTTTCTATTTCTTCTTACTGGAAGATTTTCCACTCTTTCTTGAAGACATCTACTGGTTCAGGAAGATCTTATATACAATGGATTATTTCCTTGCAGGTTTTCAGTAACATTCCAGTCTGGGAACTGCAAAGTACATGTCAAAGTCTTTTTCTTACTTTTCTGTAAGTTCTTTATGATTGATTGTTACCAGATTCATTTTCTTCACTGATTATAAAACTCCATAGGATTCTAGTACTTTATAGTCTTAGCTATTGGAAAAGATACTTCTCTACATTCTTACTCAAAGATATGGCCAAATACTGTACTTCGGAACTCAGTTTAGTAATAGTTTAAGAGACCAGTCTCTTGCCCAGAAGAATTAGCAAGTTGGGCTCCAGTGTCATTACTGAGATTGGCAAATGTACAATGCAATGAAACAATTCAAAGCCTATGAAATAATCTAAACATACTAAATTACTGAATGCCAGCATCAAATGGGAAGTCCCAATTTTAGCAAATCTGTTTGAACACATAGATCTTTGTTATGTAAGCAAAAGCTCTAGTCAGCTACTCTAGAATTAGCCAAACTTTTCAGTTGTTTATTTATAGTGATCTATGAGTTTCATTTTTCTAGATCTTACCAGCTTCGGAACAGCTCTGGCAGAGATTTTCCTTTGTCTTCCTTGCCTTGACTTCAATAGCTACATGTAGCTTCTGTTTCTGAATAACACTTCTTGCAACTGAAATGGTTAGCAGAAAGTGTTTAGAGATTTTTTTAATAGATTTTCCCTGCTGTATAAATATAAATTATCTTGATTCTCAAATAGACAGACAGCTGTTGAGAGGAAATCATGGTTGCTGAAAGTAAATAGGACACTCAGAACCTGAGAAGTTAAAAGTGTCAGAGTATTCATCTTTACCTAGGTAATTGTAGCAAGTGAGTCACCATCTTTTGGGACCTTATTAACAACTGAAAAATAATATGATTAATTTGGAGGTGTGCCCAATTTCTGTTCTTGTCATATTCACTATAGTATTATTTGATTTTGTAAGCAACTGCAGATAAATAATAAGTATGCACTCATTCTTTTTTTTAACAAAAATAGTTCTTTATGTTATGTATCAGTTTCTATTCTTTTGAAGCATGTAGACTGACTGGGAGGTTTATTGGTATGTTTGTATGCAACTATATATATATATATATGTATATGTATATATATATATATAGTGAGATGAAAGTTTCCATTCTTTAATTGAAACTAGTCTTGTGCTCAGAGTAAAATATGATTGTGATTCATTATAACAAGATAAATAGCTAAACCATTAATATTTCATAACAGGCATTTACAAATGTACATTTAGTCACAAAAAGCTGGGAATTACAAAAGAACAACTTGCAGGAAAGGTGCTCCCACATCTGATTCCTCTTAGCATTGAGAACAATCTTAATCTAAATCAGGTAAGATGATTAATCATATGTTTTCAGTATAAAAATGTAATATTGGAGTTACTCATAAAGAATCCAAACTTGGATCACAGATGAGATGTTTATTTTATATTTCACTATGTTGCATTAAAGCTATTTTGAGTGCAACTCTGCAAAAGTCAGGGGAACTGAATTGCTCTTGATTTCATCCCATGACTTCTTTTACTTTCCAATTTGGAACCTTCTCTAAAGAAAAGATCACACTTAGCCTGCACCTGTTGAGTTATTTTGTTTTTTTGAGATGGTAGAAATTATAAAAATAACTTTCAGCATAGGTAGTATGTATAATCTCTACAATGAAGTACAATTATGCCAAAGAGGCAATATATAGTGACATCAGTGTTGCCCTATATACAGTACTTGCAAGCTGATGACTGACGCAATTCTTAAGTCAGGGCTGTCAAACTGCGAGCCACGAGCCAGATGCCTCACACGCTGGCCTTGGCCATGCCAGGTTTAGCAAAGGGAGAAAAAAGTTTGACTCCCGAGTCTTAAGTTGTAGTGGCTCCATCATGGGATGGCATTCATTTGTTCCCTCCCCTGCAAATACCCATGGATATATTTTGACCTCACTAAGGAAATATAAATACAATGGTGTTCATAAAAAAGAAGGCAGCAAACTGGAAGGGGACTGGTGATTTGAATGAAAAGTATATTGCTAGCAAATAAATCTGGACTATTTCAGAAAAATAGTGTGAGGATTCAGGCGTTTTAATTACTAAAACATTCATTCATTTTATTTCTTTATTTCTCTTTTGTTCAATTGGCAACAATATTACAGAGTACAGTGACCTGATTAGATTTCCAACATTTTCCAAACGTGAAAGAAAGCTTATAAAGAGCACTAAGCATGGGAATAAGGCTGGAAATATTTCTTTATATCCCCCAAAGTTGTGAACACTGACGAAAAAATCATCTATTGTGATTAAGAGACTAGAACTGTTAATCACGAAACAACAAACCCTTACCTCCATCCCTGTCCTTACTTAAATCTTCTTTTTACGGAAAACCCGAAGAGAAATATATCAGTTTCTGCAGACTTCATTCCCATGTCCTAATATTTAAATCACTAATAAAGTTTCAGGGTCCAACTGTACTAACATTTTTCATGCCATTAATGAGTAATAACATTAAATTTATTTGCCTGAAGGCTTTTGGAAGGGACAACTGTCTAGGCCAGGAGAATGATAAAAGAGCTGCTTGAGACCCACACATACACATAGACTGAGGGGAAAAAAACATTGGGTAGAAATGTGTTTGAATTATTTGGGAAATAAATATAAAACGTTTACATGCATAGATCAGGTTAAGTGCATAAAATAATTTAAGTGTACTTTGGAGGCAGTTTCACAAGGCAGTTTGTTAATTTGTATTATGTATTTTAAGATAGCACTATTTTATACCTTAATACTGCACTGTTGTGTACGCATATATGCACATGTACCCACCACCCTCTTCCCTTTCAGGATAAGCAGTGTTTTGCAAAGTGCAGGGGGGGGGGGGGGGAAGCAAAGAAATTGGAGGGAGATGATAGTAGAAAAAAAGAAGGAAATCAAACAGTAGTTTGTACCAACATTTGCGATGACTCTGCCCGTGATGGCAAACCTATGGCACATATGCCAGAGGTGGCACGCAATGCCCTCTCTGATGGCATGCAAGCCGTCGCCCCAGTCCAGCTCCACAGCACATGCGTGCGCACCTCCCACCAGCCAGCTAGTTTTGGGGTCTTTGCCATGCATGCATGAGGGGTGGGCCGCATGTGCAGGGGCCGCACACACATTGGATTTGAGGATTCGGCCATGCACGCATTCATGCACACTTTGGACACTTGGCCCAGAAAAGGTTAGCCATCACTGCTCTATACAGTTCTGTCCTTGCAAACCATTCTTGTTTTTATGACATCCATACCTCAATTAGTATGTTACTTTTTTCTTGATTTTTTTCAGTTCTTTTTGAGATTCTTATCAATTCCATCCAACCATTACTTTTTGTTTCCTTCCTCTTTTGTTTTGCAATTTGATCCTCATTCTTTCTTCCAGCTTCAGTTCCATATAACAAAGTGGACAGAAGTACAGGCTTATATGCAGAAATGGTAACTTCTTTTATAAACATTCATTCCTTGCAGTATTTTTTCTATCAACATTTGCATATCCTAATATTTCTCTTTTATCCATTTCCCTGTCTTTAAGAAGCATTCTATGGTACATTAATTTTCATTCCCATATTTCTTTTTTCACCATATTCAGGTTCTCAACCAACAACATAGCAGCATCTTTCTATAAAAATACAGATTCATTTATTTCACTAGTCAACACACCTTTAACATCACTATAATCCTTATAAATTTAATGAAAAATATAAAAAAGCCCACAAGGCATATGTTCTTATATTACATATACTTTGCAGTAAGTATATAAATAAAGTCATTGAATTCAGCATGTCTTCTAATTAAGTGTGCATAAGATTGCTGAATATCACACTGTGTTCCTCACATAATGATTTTGTGGTGCCCATTATAATTTGTTAGATTTCTCTTGGTGCATATTCTATATTAGAAGACTGGTGTTTTTCATATTTCTTCATGTTAAATATATTTCTCTTCTAGTTTAATTCCTTTATTTCAGTCATAAAAGAGATGTTAAATAAATTGGAAGCTGAACACAAGACCAAACTTGAACAAATCCATGTTATGCAGGAACAACAAAAGTAAGTATGCAAAACACCATGCTGTCACAATGAATTCATATTATCTTTTTGCTTTCTTACGTAATTTTCTTGTTCTCTTGAGTTTTCCTATCTGAAAAACTAGATAAACTTTATAAATAGTATATACTAATAGGTTAACTGGCTATTAATATTCTATTGCAAGGAAGTTTATGATACTTTTCTTAACTTCTTCCCAGTCCTATAAAGTTAGCTAACTGCCATCCATCTTCACAGTTGAACAGTTTGGAATAAATTTTCAATATAAGCAGTCTATGAACTTTATCTTCCATCATCTTGGATAGGAATTTAGTATTCTACACCAAACCACACTCAATAATGGCTGGACTAGTACATGCTAAAACCACACTATTCATTTGATTTGAGTTCATGAGTTGGTGTGCGAACCTAGCCACATGGATTTGTATTATGTCTGAGTTACGACTTCAGCATTATTAAAAAAAAACATGGGTTAGTACAGTGTGTGAATTGAACAAATGATGTGTTTAAATTAAAACTGAGATACTTTGGGTGTGATGTCTGTCATAGAATTTGAATACACTATAGGTATGTTATTTCAATTTATATTCAATACTGTTATATAGCTAAATGAGAAACCCAAGAGAAATTGGAAAAAATCTATGCTCTGTTATATGTATTTCATATAATTTAAATGGGGTAACATTTTATGGTTTATTAATGCAAGTAATTTAATAGCAGTAGGGAAAATATTATTGTTATTATTTTTAAGAGATTGTTTTGAGTATAGATATGTGGTATTGGGAGTTAAAGGAGGCATTCCGGAGTGCCCCAAAATTATTCTGCATGCAGAGGAAAAATAAAAATAATACACATGCATAGTTATCATACTGATGGTAATGAAAGATGAAGGAGAAATTTTAATTGTTCCAGTATGCATGCAAAATAGAAAAAAACACCTATATTAATTTTGATGAATTTTTGAATTGCTGTGGCAGACAAGAGCTGAGGAGGGTTGAATATTGATTGTTTTCCCCAACCATTCTCTGTGTGTGGTCTATTGTACAGTAACCCTGTGTTGTCTTTGTGTTAATTCTATTTTATTAATTTGATTTAACCTCTGAATTTATGCTGCTTTGATTTAACCTGTGATATAGAGGCTGATGTGACCTCTATATATATAATAATATAATTACTAATTGTTGTTATGTTGAAATAGAAACTCAAAGCAAATTATTTTTAATTTGTAATGATAACATTTGGAAGGTATTTCTGTTACATTCTGTTGAAATGTATTTCTGGATTGATTTTGAGATTGAAACTATAACTTACTATAATTACCTTTTTATAGATCTTTGGATATAACTAATCAAATGAAACCACTTGAAGAATCAAAAGTCAGCAGTACAGGCAATCAAGTAAGGTGTATGTATGTGTGTATGTATGTATGTTATGTATATATGTATGTATGTATGTATGTATGTATGTATGTATATACATATGTAAGTCAAGGTGGAAAACATACATATTATTCTTTCTTCCTCCTGTTTTCCCTACAATAACAACCCTGTGAGATCACTTGGGCTGAGAGTGAGTCATTGAAACATAGGCACCTGGCTGATACTGTGTTTATTAGATGAATATAATACTGGTTTCAAGTAACCGTTTTAAATATTTTTTCAAATCTTGTTTTAATTCAAACAGGTGGAAAAAACGTTTAGCAATCTAGGAATGTTAACTGGTGGACCTGATTGTAAAGAGAATGGATTGATGACAAATCAAAGAAAGGTAAGCTTTAATAAAGAGATGTGTGCTTGTGTGCGTCTGTGCGTGCATATTGAGTCTGTAATCCATGGTAGATTTCAATATGATGGATTGATCAGATAGAATTCTTCATTTTTGGTGTTGCCTTCATAGTTTTAATGTAAACTAATGAGATACAAGATATAATGAGATAAATTATATATATTTAATGAGATATAAGATAAGGCTAGGAAGATCAAGCAGTCCGATGTTGTGAAGAATATGCGTAGAAGAGATATATATGATGCTCATTTAAAAAAAAATTTACTCAAAACAATTGCAATGAAACCTTCACTTAATGTGCCTCCATTTAAATGATTCAGATATAGCTGGCAAAACTGTCTGGAGATTTCCCTAAAATTATAGGCAAATCCATTGCATCTGAAGCAATCTGGATGAGGTAGTTACCGTATTTTTCGGAGTATAAGACACACCAAGGTTTTCAAGAGGCAATTTTTAAAAAAAAAGGTTTTGCAGTCTGTAAACCTCCCCAAAACAGCCTGTTTTTCACAAAAAACAGGCCCGTTTTTTGTCCAAAAAAAAAGGGCATTAAGAAGCTTACAGAATGCTCCTGCAGGCTGTGAAGGCAAAATTGAGAGAAAAATGGCCCATTTTCCCCTCATTTCTGCCCTCAGGAGCTCTCTGAAAGCCTCCTACAAGCTTCGCTCAGCCATTTTGGTGAAGGGGCAGGGTTTCGGGAGGCAAAGAATTGCTGTATTCAGTGCATAAGATGCACCCAAATGACAGATTGCTGTGAAAAATATAGTTTTCAATTTAAGAGTTATTTGGAAGCAATGGACTCGCCTTATCTCTACCCCCCCTTTCTTAAACATGGTAACTAAATGGCAGGCTCTTGGTTTTTTAAAAAGATCTGTCATTAGCCATGGACGATTACTTCATTGGAAACAGCAATTGTCGACCTACATGAATTATGAAACTCTGGCAACAGAAAACAAAGTCTTAATAAATCTGCTGTTAGACTACTGTAAAATGCCCTACGTGGGTCCTCCTTTAAAAACAACCTGGAAACTGGTATAGGTTAAAAACTGCAACTATGCCAGTTAGGATATTAGCAAATGAGAATGCTATTATAATAGACTATCAGTTCCCTAATTATTGCAGTTACCAGTAGGTTTTCAAATATGGTTCACAGTGCTGGTTTTTATCTATAAAGCAAAAGCAATAGCAATAGCACTTAGACTTAGAAACCTCTCTATGTTGCTTTATAGCACTCTATGAGCAGTTTACAATGTCAGCATATTACCCCAATCATCTGGATCCTTATTTTATCAACTTCAGAAGGATGAAAGGCTGAGTCAACCTTGACCCATCAGGATCGAATTCCAGATTGTGAGCAAAGTTAGCCTGCAATACTGAATTCTAACTACTGAGCCACCAGGACTCACTCTATATTTGTTTTAGAGCCGAGGTGGCGCAGTGGTTAAATGCAGCACTGCAGGCTACTGCTAGATCAGCAGTTCAGCGGTTCAAATCTCACCGGCTCAGGGTTGACTCAGCCTTCCATCCTTCCGAGGTGGGTAAAATGAGGACCCGGATTGTTGGGGGCAATATGCTGACTCTCTGTAAACCGCTTAGAGAGGGCTGAAAGCCCTATGAAGCGGTATATAAGTCTACTGCTATTGCTATTGCTATTGCTATTTAGCTCCAGGATACTTTAGGAAGGACCAATCTGTGTGTGGACGAGACAGTCAGGTATCTCACCAAGCGCCGTCTAAAATCCCATAGGGTCCATCAGGCGCCTGGGGCGGAACCACCTAGTCGGTTCCCCCTCCCTACAGTGGGGGATTGATTCCAGAGGATATGGTCCTGCACACACTTCTTCTCTGTGGTGGCTCTCATTTTTTGAAATACCTTGTCTTGTGACAAGGTATTCCAAAAAATACCTTGTGGCACGTCCTTTTAACAATTATGCAAAACTTTAAGACAGTGCTGAAATTTCAAAACTTGAAAATAATGCTTTCTATTTTACAAGGCAATTGTAAATTATTCTAATAAATTACAATGATATCTGTTAGCCAGATCTGTAACCAGAGATTGTTATGTTTATCATGTTCACTTGTATCCATGTTTTCATAGACTTTTATATAAAATGGAAGTTATTCCCAATAATCTGTTATAATATTTCAAGCAATAAAAGTAAACTTTTCTATTTTATTTTTAAAAAGACAAACAAGAAAAGGCTGAGTATGTTTTCTGTATATAGAAAAATTGAGGTTTGATTGAGATGCAAACATCAAGTAGATCAGATGGGTGTCTGAAAAATGAGCAGGTATTTGCATTTGGACAAACGTTTCTAACTGCTTTGCTAGTCTTGCTGATTTAAAGCTAGTTAGCTGCAGTTGGTTCAGGCTATCAATTAACAAATATGTTCTTTTGAAGGGATCACTTACACTTGAAGAAAAGCAGAAGTTAGCAAAGGAACAGGAGCAAGCACAAAAACTGAAAAACCAACAACCGCTTAAACCCCAGCCTCATGCAATCATTGCACCAGTGAAACAGGTATGGTTGCATTGACGGATTGATTGATTTCATAAATATATTGGACTGTCAATAAGTGAAAATAAAGAAGCAGTAAAATCTTAGTAGCAATTAAAGCCAATTTAGCAGCTATATTTAAACATCTCAGAAAGTTGATTTTACCTGATACTGAGATACCAGCAAACTCCCCTAAAAGTAGAGATAGATCATAAAGTCTTTCTTTGTTGTCCACCTAATCTTAATGTAAATATTTGGTAAAGACAAATGTCAACAAAAGTCATAAATACTAGCCTTCTTTACAGACACTGGGTAAGGAGCCCGTAGTTTCTCAACAATAATTCATTTGTTCTAGCTATCAATAGCAGCCACATTACAATGTACAGTTGTACACCATTATTTAGACTGTTCAAGAGGCACATACTGGAAGGAAAGTATTGTGTAAGTATAGCACATTTAAAACATTAGACCAAGAAATATGCTAGAGCAGAGGAGGGGGTGTTTTATTCAGTTGGAATGTAATATCATCTAAATATCTAATTAAAGAAACAATTATACATGTTGTAAATCTGCCTTTGTGTTGCACAATATAATATGCAGGTAGACCTTGACATATGACCAGTTGCTTAATGAGTATTCCAATTTACCACAAACCCTGAAAAAGCTACCTATAAATGGGTTCATAGTTCTGATGTTTGGCCCTTCCCCCATGGGCACGTGACCACATTTTGGCTGCTTGGTAACCAGCCATCATTTATGTTCATTTGTAGCTTCCAAGAATTATTTGACTGCAATTTATGATGTTTTTGACAGAAACCAGTCTCTACTTCCTGGTTTTGGCACAAAATGCTCCATAACAAACAATGTGCTTGCTTTGTTAACTAAATATTATAAAACCACCACAATTGTAAAATTGGATGCGGACATTGTTGACCTGCTTTATGACCACCACAATTTACCATCAAAATTGCAGGCTCAATTATAGTCATAAGTCAAGAACTATGTCTATAGTTTTGAAAATAAAATTTGCTGATGTTTATTAAACTGATTGATGCTGATGTAAAATAATTTTAATTGTCTTGTATTTTTAGACAAAGGATTTGACTGATACTCTGAGAGATAATATAGCTTCATTGACCACTCAACCCATCAGCAAACCTAAAGTTCCTTCTTCAAGTAGCTTTTCTTCAGTGGGTATTGGAATGGGATTTTCATCATCTGTTGAAAACACTAAGAGAAATGGACTAAATGCTAATATGGGGTTTCAGCCCTCTGGATTTGGCATTGGTACCACAAGCCAGAATTTCTTTGGTAATACTGGTGTCACTGGAATGGCTAACATGAATATGCTGCCAACAGTAAACATGTCATCTTATAGCCCTTTGAACACTACATCGCCAGCTGTGCAGCAAAGCAGGTCACATGATATGTCTGCTTTAGATAGCCTATTTGGGCCTCAAAAACCCAAAGTTAGTATGAATCAGTTGTCACAACAGAAAACAAACCAATGGCTTAATCAATTTCCACCTCCTCAGGGTACCAACAGTTGTCCTTTGGGAACACAGATGAATGTAATGGGACAAACTGGCTTTGGCTTACAGGGAAATCCTTTCTTTAATCCTCAGAACTTTACACAACCAACGAACAGCATGGTAAACAGCAGCTCAGCTAACAAGGACTTAAGTGACCTCTTTGGATAATGTAATTGTGAGCAAGATGATTAACATTGTTTTATGAACATGTGACAAATATTTCCACAGTGACTAATATATTTCATTTGTCTATCTGTTTTACTTTTCTTAAATATTTACAAGCCTCTGCCCTTAATTTTATTGTTTTTAAATCAGGTTGTATCAATCTGAGCATCCAGAGTTATGATTAATAAAGACTGCATATCTACCAATTTTAGGCATTTACCTGCTGGTTGTTCTTGCTATCTTCTACTAATAAATATGGTCAGATAAATTATTCCCAATTGCAAACTGGGTTGTTCCAAATGCACAAGGTCTGAAAATGGGTGCACTAAGTGAGATGGACTAGGTAGTAATGTGGGATTTCAGCCTTCTTGAATTGGTATGGAAATTGTTACATAACCCAGACTTTCTTTAGTACTGCTAGTTTCACTGGAATTACAGGTGTAAGCAACAACGAATGTCATCCAATAACCCTATAAGTACTACATCACCTGTTGTACAGTAGAGCAGGCCAATTGTTACATTTCCTTTTGATATCATAATTACTGTATATTTGTACAAATACAAGCAAATGATTTATAAGCAATCCGGGGTCCAGCATATGCATCTGAAGTATATGCTACACCTTGTCTTTTGAATTTTGCTCTGTCTGAATTTGATATGATATCTAGTTAGAAATAAAGATGACTTGTGGTTGAATGTAATATGGCATTTCTGGAAAATATGAGAGCTAAGATCGGTGTACAAAACCACAATTATTTACCTTACAGCATTCTTCCCCAATAGAGAGTTCTGAAAATATTTGTCGAATAGTGGTCTTTTACATTGAAAAATACTGCAAACTATGAATGCTCTGATTTACCTTTTAATACCTAATGTCTGCCCAACCACAGCACTTACATTTTTGGCATAAACTTTACAAATGTTATCTAAAACATTTAGTTAATTTTATCATGCTTATTATGCTTAACATCCAATCATTAAAATAATAAGTTGCATATTGATGAACAGAAGTCAATTGAGCAGCAAAGCTGGTAATTTTTCTGGATACTTAAAATGCAAGCAGTACATCTTCAGATAAATATTTGTTAGGGAATCAGATTTGATTGCCATTGGCAGAAGCCTTTTATGTTTCTTCAGAGTTAAGTAGATGAGCTTTAATTAAGACAATGTTATTTACTGAAATGTGTTTTTTTCTCATTGAGACCCTGTTGGAATATATAGAAGAATAAACTTTTAACATCAACTTGGAGAAAACAATCAACTTTCATTTGAATATAGTTCTCAGTGTAAAAGCTTTCTTTCAGTAAAAACCAATAGTAAATTCTGCTTTATAGGGGAAAAGGGAAGGTTTTTTCCCCCCTCTATTATTTCTTTTCCAGAACTTTGGTGATCTATCATATACAATTCTTTGGAATGTAGCAAATTATATTGAAAAGATGTGAAACCTTTTTGTTGAAAAGAAAGCTAACACTTTATTTTCAGTATCTTTCATTGATTAAATTGTTTCCATTTGCTGCTTAAGAAACCAAAGGTGCTTATGCTGTGAATGTGAATTGTATTTTCTTAAATTATATTTTCAATTATAAACAGTAATGGTGTTAAATATATCTTGAGGACATGCTTTATTTTTCTGTCTTAGTACTTTTATTTTGTATCTTTGGACCAGTGAAAATATTATTTATCACAAAAATCACATGCTATTTATGTACAGTCAATATTTTGTTGAGGTATGTTTAATTAGCCACATATGTAAAAAGTATGAATGCTGTATATTCAGTTCTTTGTATAGTTCCAGGTTTCTTTAAATTTCTTATTTATGGCCTAGAATGATTTCCCAAATATTAAAACAATTTTTAAAAAAGATAAAGTAAATATATTGAAGATACAAGTTTCCTATAATATATGAAAAACAAACTTTTACAAAAAATGTAAAATACCAGTATATCTTTACAATGTTGTTTGTTAAAAATTTAGCTTTTATAATATAATCTGAATTTCTTAAGATAGCTATAGAAAACATTTGCTTTAACTTCATCTCACTAATAAAAACTTGCATTCCAATGTTATATCTCTAGAACTTTGATAGTAACTAATGATACAGGTGTTTTACTTTTGTACAGTGTAAATTTCATTTGATGCAAAACTGTACATGGAAGATAACTTATAATAAGGAGGTGGCCTTCATGCCTCAGTTGTATAAAAATTCTTAAAGCATTTTCATACATGGCCAATATCATAGTAACTATAACCAAATACTATACCTAATTTTCATAAGACACAAGAAAAGAAATATAGCATATGACTAGTTCGTAACTACTATAACTCTTTAATAAAGTTTACTTGTTTCCAAAATAGTAAACAATCTTAATTTCAGAGAGAAGCCTTTGCTGAAAAAAGAATATTTGTTCAGTCTCTTCTATGAGTGTACATTTAAAACTAATTTAGATACAATGACCCTTGATTTATTATGGGGCTTTTTTAAAGATCCTTTGGCCTTTGAATAGATCCAGCTGCCTTTATAGCAAATTACTTTTTTCTTTTACAGTGAGTCAAACATGAACTACTACTATCTTAAGACAGTGTTTTTCAACCTTTTTTGTGCAAAGGCACACTTTTTTCATGAAAAAAATCACGAGGCACACCACCATTAGAAAATGTTAAAATTTTTTAACTCTGTGCCTATATTGACTATATATAAAGTAATTTTCCCACGGCACACCTTACACTATGTCACGGCACACTAGTGTGCCGCGGCACAGTGGTTGAAAAACACTGTCTTAAGAGAATGCTTGGATTATATCAGTGAAATTATGTTGTCAACCTTTAATGAATATTAACACCAGGATGGAATTTAAAAAGCCATTTAAAGGCGAAAAGCATTTTTCTTCAGAAAATACTACATGAATTCTCAATTTTTAAAATGATTTCATTAATCAGAATAAAATAAAATGTTTTGTTTCATCTCAATTTTTTTAGAATGCAAAAACCATGCTTTTAAAAATGGTTCTAGAAAATATCTTTAGATAACACCAACTTTAACTCTGATCTCATTAAGTAAGATCAAGTTCTATCAACTGGCATGAGCTAAAATTTATGAATAAAATGGGCCACTGGGCCACAGCCATAAGAAAAAGCTTGAGGACAAAGGTCTGCCTAGTTAATAATCCAAGTGAAATGTTTATGAAAGGAAAGAAATTATCCTTTCTCTGCAAAAAAAAAGAGGACCAATCTAATGGATGCAGACCTCGCTCAGAAAAGTTGAGAGTAATAAAATTTAAGAATTAACAGATAAAATATTTAAGTAAACATTTCTATTCTCATGTTTTAAAATTATAAAATTCATTTTTTTCTTCCTTCTGTAGCAATCTGTGTTTTATTTTAAACAGAGAAGATGTATCTGGATTTAAGTCGGATAAACAAGCTTCTTTTAAAGTACATCCAATATCTTGGTCTTACTATACTGAAATAAATTACTAAATAAATATATACTTTAATGAAGGCTTCTGATATTTGATTTCTGTACAGTGATGTGTGACAACAGGCTTATAGTTGTCCATAGGGATAATCCATATAAACATTATTGCTTGTACCTGTTCATATTATAGCTACATCAATTTAATGTAACCAACAAAAGGCAGATACAATAATACTCGAAAGGCATACTTCCAATTTGACTTTGTGGATGTTTTCTAAATATTGATGAGCTTGTGCAGCATAAGATTTTAAAAAATAATTTTCAAAACACATTTAGCAATCCTCCAAAGATTAAGCGTTTGTGTAATATATAAGGATTCTTTCATTGTGTGATTCACTATCCTGAACTCAAAACCATTGTATATAATAGATAGTAATTAATAGTCTAGGATTACTCCTAAACTTTCTTGGATTTCAATCAACTTAAAAATATACAAGTTCCTTATATGTGTTTTTAGAGAGAGGGAGAGAGGAGTCAGGCCTGATTGAAATTATTTGATGGTTAATTGTTCAATCTTTATTTAAGCATTAATTTCTATGTTTAAAATTATACAGCACTCAAATTCTTATGTGTAAAGTGATATTGCTCTAGTGTCATTGTGGTTTGTATGAGATAAATATTTGGAACATGAAATTCTATTTTGATTTATTGAACCTTTGCTGTTCTTTGAAACAAATATATTGATATCAAATTTTAAAACTGTTAACACTTAAAATATGTAAAATGTACAGTGATGGTTATAAGAAATTCCTACGATTTTGTACTGTGAATGAATAACTGTAGTTTTCAAATAGTCAATGATACTGCTTTATTGGAATAAAGGTTTTGTGTTTTTTCCATATATTCGGTTTTTCAAATGAGAATGAATCATGTTTAGATGAGAAATAAAGGTTTTACACAATTGGCTATAAAGAAGTTCTAATTGAAAAGAACATTTGAACTTTATTAGTAAATTAAATTAGTAAATAGAAAATAAATTTGATTTAGTAGCCAGCTGTTTATGGTGCCAGTTAATTTTGAAACCATGCCTCCATAAAGCAAAGAAATAAAATTATCAGAATGAATATGTTACAATGTTTGTCAACCTTACCAATTTGAAGATGATCAACTCCATATATCTTCAAGCTGCCAAGGTTAAGAAACACTGACATAGAAAAATATTTAAAGAAATATGAATGTATTGGTAAAAAATGAACTTTTGCCCAACTCCACTTACATGTTTGTTGGGGGGAAACAGGAGGAGGAATTATGTATGCCACCTTGAGTCATGCAAAATAAGGGCAGGATATATAAATCAAATAACTAATTCCTAAGGATTTCATTGTATCAGGCCAGTGATCCTTTCATAATTTCTACAGTTTAACTGTTGTGGGGAAAATAGGAAGAAGGGGTATTATATATGTTGCTGCATTGGGTTATTTATAAAGCAATAAAGATAAAATGTAATAAATTATAGCAACTCGGCTAAATGTATTGGTATCCCTCTTTCCCCCACGGAATACCAATTTGCCAAGAAATAAATATAAATTAATATTTTTTTTATTCCATATTCCCTACAGCAAATGCTTCCCATTTTCATTTCATTGATGTATGATTCCATTCAAGTCATACATCAAAAGTAGTGCCTGCTGTATGGTCTATGGATCAAAGAATGGTGGGTGCCATTTACTTGTGTTAGTTTCAACTTATTTCATGGCAAATTAAAATTCTTAGGAAAAATGGAGAGGTATCAATACAGGTAGTCCTTATGACCAGAATTGAGCCCAAAATATCTGTTGCTAAGCAACACAGCTGTTAAGTGAGTTTCATCCCATTTTACAGCTTTTCTTGCCACAGTTGTTAAGTGTATCACTGCAGTTATTAAACTGGTAACACAGTTGTTAAGCAACTCTGACTTTCCTGTTGACGTTGCTTGTCAGAAGTTGCAAAAGGTGATCACATGATCCCAGGACACTGCAATTGTCATAAAGAGTCAGTTTCCAAGTGTCCAAATTTTGATCATGTGACCATAGGGATGCTGCAATAGTTGTAAGTCTGAAAAATGGTCATAAATCACTTTTTTACCAATGTAACTTTAAACAGTCGCTAAACCAAGAGATGTAAGTTGAGGACTACCTGTACTTTTGTTTGCATCTGTATATAACTAAGAAGAGTCCCTTATGTTCACTGTATATAACTAATGAGATTTACTGTACTTTTTTTCAGGATCATCCAAGATTCATTTTTAATGACTTCATGCATAGAGTTTTATGATTGTTACCCTGCTTTAAAAAATATGGCAGAAAATTAATTCTATTATTTTGTTGGTGTCAATGTATAGAAAAACTAATTTCAATATTCTAAATTTGGAATAAGAGTTTTAAATTAACTTTCAAACTACCTCAATATATGCCTAATCAAGTTATTTAAACATTACAAAAAGATGATGCCACAGCTAAATAACAATTGAACATTTAAAGTGGATGTGAACCATATCAGCCCAACCAGTTGGATTTATCAGGGTGAAACTGCTGCAAATTCTTCCCTCAGGCGGGTTGAAAGTTGAGGCAAGATTCAATGCTCCTGTTTGTCTATAGTAAGGCCACCAACATACTCTGGAACAGGCTCCCCATGTAGATCAGATTGGTTCTCTCCTTGTTGGTTTTTGGAAGCTCTTGGTGACTTTCCCCTGATGTGAATGTTGTCACCTCTACTTTTATTTCTTCTTTGTAGGCTTTTTATTTTTCTACTCTTTTTGTAGTTGCCTTATTCTTCCCTTGGATATATTAATCTGTATTTGTATTGTGTAAATGGCTGGAATCTCTTTTATTGTGGTGGCATAGAAACACTCTTAATAATAAATCTTGCCCTGCAGCAGTTCTCTGAATAATCCCCTGTATTGCCCCATTTGTTATAAACTGGGTAGTTAAGAAAAAAAATAGAAACACAACCAGTGTGTGGCTTAGAATGGCATACATTATGCCTCTGCTCTGCAAGCTATATTGGCTATCAATTGCTTGCAGATCCAATTCACGATGCTGGTTTTGAACTTTAAAGGCCTTTATGACATGGGGCCAACTTTGATAATGGCCTGATTATTTCCGCCCATCTCAAAAGAGACATACTCTGGGTCCCATTTGCTAAGGAACTATGTTTGGCAGGACCCCAAAGACAGGCATTTTCTGCTATGCCCTTCCTGTGGAGCATCATTCCTCCTCTCCAAGATATGACAGTTCCCCCTTCTTGATGTCCTAGAAATCCCTTAAAACTTGTCCACTAATCTTAAGAAGTTTGACCGAAAAGGAGATTTAATGAACTGGTACATTGTGTGTAATATCTATGCACTCCCTATCGTTTGTTTGTATTTTAATAATTAAAATAGTATTTATGTTTTCATTTTAGAGTATTTTTGTAATTGTTCATATGATTTGATTGTATACTGCTCAGTCACCTTTTTATGTGTTGGGTGGTGCAGAAATATAAGTAAATTCAACTCAACTGAATTCTGCATAACCCATCTCAGCAACTAGTGCAATTCACTTAGTAAACAGTAACTGCTAAACATGTATTTATTCTTCTGCCAGCAAGCAAAAGAGGAGTAATTGCCCCTGATCTATATTTTCTCTATAGAGTATATATTCATATATAACATACATTAATGTATAATATAATAATATTACAACATACAATATATACAACATAATAATGTAATATACACAGAATCAGTGATGCAGTTAAATTAACAGACTAGGAGTAGTGAGACATAATCTACTTTACCCTCTGCCAGAAAAGACAACTGCATGCTTTTGAAATAGAGATAGAGATAGATCAGAGTGCAAGCAAGAGGGAAAGGGAGAAAGAAATGGATGGACAGATAGATGGATGGACAGATGTATTCCTTTAAGCTTCTGTGCATAAAAGGTGGCTATAAATTGAATAAACACATGCTGTATATATTCCATAAATTGTATTACAGGTCTACATTTATTAAATATATACCGCAGCCCATCTCACTGCTGTAATTTTAGGTGACTTATAAAACTAAGGACCAAGAAAACCCCCACACAGAAACCGACACACACAAAACTTTTACCCATAAATCCACCTTCAAAGAGTTTTTTTTAAAAAAAACCCATTAAGAATTAGAACCTATATATTTTTCTTTACAGATGCAATGAAATAATTATCTTTATTATGGAATAATAGTTTATGCGAGACAGACAAATATCAGAATATACCTTGCATTTGGGTAGCCATAGTGCAGCAGTCTCCAGAGACTGCAAATTTTAAAAAATCCAGAAGGTGGTATTATTGATCCAAGGCCTGAGTGACACTAACACAAAATGATTCAGGATTTAGAAACTACTGGAATAATTGTCTACAACACGACTGATGCTGCATAGGTTCTCTTTGAAATCTGCAGTGTCAAAGTTAGTAAATTTAGCAGCAGCATTTATATTGAGGACAATGGTTGAAATTTGGAAATGTTTTTTTGTTGTCATGAGTTGTGTTTTTCTATGTGTTGTACCACAAGAAAGCAGACCTTACTAAGTTAATACTGCTTTTATCCAAAATATAAAATAACATTAGCTGAGCTTGGCTTTTTAAAGATTCTAGGTTCATTTCAAATATGTTGGTGGTTTCAGAAATAGCATTTGCTTAAAGGAACATAAGGAATGTAAAACCAAATCCACAGAAACATTGCTTTTAAAAGGAGAATTTATTTACTGAGTATGAATTTGTGTTGAAGAATTAAAATAAGAGCTATATACATATTATATAGGAACTGATAGCAAACCAGCCTTCCTCAAGACAAAAATATTCATTATTTTTTATTATGGTTTTATTTTATTTTTATTATGTTTAGGATAACCCGTTCCCTCCTAAATAGGAGGGATACAGGGGACCCCTTGCAGGGTAGGGCTGAAGAGTACGTCCAGTTCTTGGCGGACAAAGTTGCTCGGTTTCGGTCGGAGTTGGACTCCGATTCTGCAGATCCAGCTGAGGCACAAGGGGATAATCTGGTAGACCATCGTTGGGTTGAGTTTCAGGATGTTGCCCCTGGGGATGTGGACAAGGCCATGAGAGCTGTGAGTGCCTCCACATGTGTACTGGACCCGTGCCCCTCCTGGCTGGTTGTCAACAGCAGGGAGGTGACACGGGGCTGGATCCAGGCGGTTGTTACCGCCTCCCTTTGGGAGGGGGTCTTTCCCCCCGCACTCAAAGCAGCAGTGATGAGACCCCTCCTGAAGAAACCATCTTTGGATCCAGCCGTTCTTAACAATTACCGTCCAGTCTCCAACCTCCCCTTTGTGGGGAAGGTTGTTGAGAAGGTGGTGGCCTTTCAGCTCCAGCGGCCTTGGAGGAAGCCAGCTATCTTGACCCATTCCAGTCCGGCTTCAGACCTGGCTACAGCACAGAAACCGCTTTGGTCGCATTGACCGATGACCTCTGGAGAGCCAGGGATCGAGGCCATGCCTCCATCCTGGTTCTCCTTGACCTCTCAGCGGCTTTCGATACCATCGACCATGGTATCCTTCTGCGACGACTGCGAGAGGTGGGGGTGGGAGGCACTGTTTTGCAGTGGTTCTCCTCTTACCTCTCGGACAGGTCGCAGTCGGTGTTAGTTGGGGGGCAGAGATCGAACCCTAGGCCCCTAACATATGGGGTGCCGCAGGGTTCGGTCCTGTCTCCCCTACTTTTCAACATCTACATGAAACCGCTGAGCGAGATCATTCGGCGGCACGGGATAAAATACCACCAGTATGCAGACAATACCCAGCTGTATCTGTCCGCCCCGTGCCAACTCAATGAAGCGGTGGACGTGATGAACCAGGGACTTGAAGCTGTTAGGGACTGGATGAGGACTAACAAACTCGTGCTCAACCCGGATAAGACCGAGTGGCTGTTGTGTTTCCCTCCCGCCAATTTGGCAAATATTCCATCTCTCAGGCTGGGGGGTCAAACATTATACCCCTCAGACAGGGTCCGCAACTTGGGAGTCCTCCTGGACCCACAGCTGACTTTCAAACACCATTTGTCAGCTGTGACCAGGGGGGCATTTGCCCAGGTTCGCCTGGTGCACCAGTTGCGCCCCTACCTGAACCAGGAGGCTCTCACAACAGTCACTTGGGCCCTTGTGACCTCTAGGCTGGAGTACTGCAATGTGCTCTACATGGGGCTGCCCTTGAGGAGTATTCGGCGACTTCAGCTAGTCCAGAATGCAGCCGCGCGAGCGATTGTGGGTGCACCTCGCTTCACCCACATAACACCTATCCTCCGCGAGCTGCGCTGGCTACCTGTCGATCTCCGGATACGCTTCAAGGTGCTACTTGCCACCTATAAAGCCCTTCATGGTAGTGGATCTGGGTACTTGAGAGACCGCCTACTGCCGATCACCTCCACACGACCCATTAGATCTCATCGTTTAGGCCTCCTCCGAGTTCCATGCACTGGCCAATGCCAACTGGCCACCACGCGGAGGAGAGCCTTCTCGGTAGTAGCTCCGACCTTTTGGAACGATCTCCCCATGGAGCTTCGTACCCTCACCACCCTCCAGACCTTCCGCACAGCCCTTAGAATCTGGCTATCCCGTCAGGCCTGGGGCTAAAGATTGTAACCCGCCCGAATGGTATGAATGTTGCCTTTTAATTATGTACTGTCTTATATGTAAAAGTCTGTCCACCCCTTCCTTTTGATTGTGAGCCGCCCTGAGTCCCCCCAGGGAAAAGGGCGGCATACAAATAAACAATCTAAATCTAAATCTAAATGGTTGATCGTCAGATGTTTAGACTGAATTTGGCACTTTTTTCTGCCTATCGAGTCCATCCCATGGAACTATGATAAGCAGATGTTTAACGGTATTGTCACATATGTAAGCAATTCCAAGTAAAGCTATCTTTTGCAATTGACTGATGATGATTTTCTCAATGCCAATGGGGTTCAAGTGGTGCTCCAGATGTTTTGAAATTGCAACCAAGGCAACTATTAGCATTGGTACTGCCAGTATCTTTGCTTTTTATTGCCATAGTCATTCTACTTTTCTTTGCAGGTCTTTGTATTTTGTGATCTCCTCCAGTTCTTTTTCTTCTATTTTTCTATCACCAGGTACTGCAATGCCCACTATCCACAATTTTTGCCTTTCTTATTGACAATTGTCTGGGGTGTTATGTCACAGGTACTTGTTTGTTTGAATATTGTTCTTATTCTCAGTTTTATCTAGATAGAGGGTGGGGGGAACATATTGGTCAGCTCAAGGCAGCAAATATACCTAATATTCCTGCCTCCTATTTTCCCCATACTGACAACTCTATAACACCCACAGAATGGGCCAGACTGGCAAAAGGTAATCCTCATTTAGAAATTAAATTGGGACAAGCAGCTAGATCATTAAGCGAGTAGTGACTAAGTGAAAAATCGTGAGGATTACAATTTTACACAGGACAATGCATACTGTAATAACAAACATGTAATTTAGAGGGGGGGGGTGCTGGTAAAGTTCTGGGTCACAAAGTTATTTTTTCATTATTGTCGAACCTGTGAACAGTTGCTGTCCAAGGCAGTAGCTAAGTGAGGGTTACTTCTATAGTGCTGAATATTCCTTTTTCAGACTCTGAATTAATTGTAAGTTTCACCCTTTACATACATTTTTGGAGAAAGTTTTAGTGTGCATTTTAGTAATAGTCTGATCTAGTACATGCACTATTTTTAATGTAAGAATAACTACTACTGGCATTTTGGAAATCACTCAAAACATGATTTTCACACAAGTTTGGGGATCTCAAGAAAATAGGGATGTAAGATACTCATCCATTCTCCTATAGTAGTTTTATATAAAAGGATTACAAGAGGATGATTACTACAGGTAGATTTTTTTTTCTGCTAGTTCCTCCTATCTTAGATGTTCTGGTTGTCAGGAATATGTTTGCTTTTCTTAACAAAATTTAGTAAACTATTAACAAATGCACACTCCAAATGCATTAAAATTTTAGTACAACCAGAAAGTTATTTTCATATCCTAATAAATTTATTTAGTCTCTAGAGCTGAAATCTTTAAATCGTCAAGAGTTAAATTTTTAGTTAGTTTTTTTACACACTGGATTTAATGATAATATATATTTTAATGCCTATGCATCACTGTATTTTATTTTATATTTTATTTTATTTTGTTTGAAAAGAAAAAAGGTAATCACTTACCAAAGCGTATATTCTATATATTAAACAAACACTAATTGTACATGCATATTAGTGATATCAATATTAACATTTATATAAATGCAGACCAATAGGAAAAAAGGCAACTAACAATATAAATTACTACTGTCTATATACTATCCAAATGTTTAAGTAATTCACCAAATAGTTTGCCCTTGATTTTTAGAGATTGGACATTTCAATTCCTTATTCCATACTTCTTGTACTCTCAAGTATCTAATGTAATATATTCCAGCAATAGTTTTATAATTGGTTCTTATAATTTGTTATAAGGAACATATTAAATCCTTCAGTGTGGAACAACAGAGTATGTGCCATAATACTGCATGTTAATTGCATCAGATATGAGGACAAACCTACATATTGGTAGATTAAGTCATTGTTTACTGCATTTATGTTCTTTTGGTGCAATGTTGTCCTGACCTGGACGGATGGAGGGAGGGATGGATGGATGAACAGATTGATTTGTGTGAGGGTTTCTTCTTTGCTTAGATTTGCAACCTGGGCTTTTATGGTGATCTCCCATTCAAATACTAACCAGGTCGCTATAGAGTAAAGTGACCAGATTTTAAAATTGGTAAAGCGGGACACCATTGATGGGGGGGGGGGGAAGCAGGCCTTTTTCCATTTCAAAGTGCTGCCGCTTCTTCCACGGCCTCCTTCTCCCCCCCACCTCTTGGAAAGCTTCGGGCAACACCTGGGCAGTGGGCGTCCGAACGGGAAGAGCCGGAGCGATCGGGTTGATCGGGATTTTTTTTTAAAAAAAAACCGCCAGATTCCTTGAATGCCCGCGCATGTGCACAATGCACGCCTTTTTCCATTTCAAGGCGCTGCCACTTCTTCCACGGCCTCCTTCTTCCCCCCACCTCTTGGAAGTCCAGCCAGCTGCCCGCCAAGCTCTCCGCGGAGACTCACCCAGAGTTTTCACTGTGATTTGTATTTGTATTTTATTATTTGTATGTGGCCCTTCTCCAGGAGGACTCAGGGCGGCGAACAATTCAAGGGGGGAAAAAAGAGGGAACATAAAAAGACAAAATACGAATAATAAAAGTAGACAACAGTCGCACAACCATACATGTCGAGAGGGGAGGGAACTCATCACCCCCAGGCCTGCCGGCAAAGCCAAGTTTTGACGGCTTTTCGGAAGGCCTGGAGAGAGATGAGGGTCCGAATCCCTGCGGGGAGTTCATTCCAGAGGGCCAGAGCTGCCATAGAAAAGGCCCTCCCCAGGGTAATAGCCAGGTGGCATTGGCTGGTAGATGGCACCCAGAGGAGGCCAACCCTGTGAGATCTAATGGGTCTGTGGGAGGTAATTGGCAGCAGGGGGTCTCTCAAGTACCCAGATCCAATACCATGAAGGGCTTTATAAGTTACGACTAGCACCTTGAAGCGTATCCGGAGACTGATCGGTAACCAGTGCAGCCTGCGGAGGATAGGTGTAACGTGGGTGTACCGAGGTGCACCCACAATCGCTCGCGCAGCTGCGATCTGCCTGGTGAGGGGAGGCAGCAGGTTGATGCAGACCAAATCCATATCCTGGTGCAGCAGGACCTTGTCTATCCGGCTGGTGTAGAAGGGGACGTTCATCTCCTTGGCCAGTTCTTCTGCCTCTTCCTGAGTGTGGCCCCAGAGCGCCTTGACCGCGAAGCCCTCGTCCTTTAGAAGCAGGATGATGACCCAGGCGGTCAGGCTGGTGCGAAACACGCCCACCCCGGGCAGCATGCTTGTTGCTGCTGCGGCTGCTTCTGCCTGCTTCCCTCCACCCTCACGTTTTTCCTCCCCTTCCTCCTCCTCCTCCTCACTGAGATCTGGATACCCAACGTGCCTTCCTTTCCTCCGCATTCAGCCCTTTTGCGTGGAGCCTCAAGATTACGAGCAATGCAGGGTTGCTACGCTAAGGGCACCCGGTCCCAACTGGGAACTGCTGCTGCTTCTGCTCCCGCCGCAGGGACCCAGCGGCACCTGATCCCTGCAGCAGTGGCTGGCTCTGCTCCCGGCTGCAAGCCCCTGCCACATCCAGCGTATCTTCATCAGCAAGCGGGTTGCCTGCCCAGCTTGCTGCCACTGCCCCTCCATAGCCGGGTCATCCCAAGTGGAGCTCCCCCACCTAGCTGCGTTGCGCACACGTCCGGGCATTCAAGGAATCCAGCGTTTTATTTTTTTAAAAAAATCCCGATCAACCCGATCACTCATTTTTTTAAAAGGTTCCAGATCCTCTGCAAACACCCTACTGCATCCCGGCCATCTCCAATGCAAGGGCAGTGAAGGGCAGTCAACAAGAGGCGCGGGAGCTAGGAGCAGCCAAAGCCCCAGCAGCCGCCCCGCTTCTAATCTCCATCTGCCCGATGGAGGCTGCCCAGCTGCTGCCGCTGCTGCGACTTTGCTCTGCCGCCGAAGATGCCACCACCATCCCCTCACCGGCTCTTCCTGCCCACCACCGGCTGCACCGCGGCCGACTCACCCCGGGCGGGCTGCAAGGCTTCGGGCGGCTCCTGGGCTGCGGTCGTCCGGGCGGGAAGAGCCGGAGCGATCGGGTTGATCGGGATTTTTTAAAAAAAAACCAACAACACCAGATTTCTTGAATGCCCGCGCTTGTGTGCAACGCAGCTAGGCGCGGGGAACTCCGGGTCATGTGAGTTTGGGATGATGTGGCTATGGAGGGGCAGCGGCAGCGATCCAGGTGGGCAACCTGCTTGCTGTTGAAGACGCGCTGGACGCGGCAGGGGCTCGCAGCCGGGAGCATAGCCAGCCACTGCTGCAGGGATTGTGTGCCGCTGGGTCCCTGCGGCAGGAGCAGCAGCAGTTCCCAGTTGGGACCGGGCACCCTTAGCGTAGCAACCCCGCATTGCTCATAATCTTGTGGCTCCGCACGAAAGGGCCAAACGCGGAGGAAAGGAAGGCACGTCAGGCATCCAGATCGCAGCGAGGAGGAGGAGGAAGGGGAGGAAAAAGGTGAGGGTGGAGGGAAAGCAGCCGGGTAGCCTCCATCGGGCGGCGAGGCGAGCTGCGTGTGAGGCCGCTTGGTCAGCCCGCCCCGTGACTCCTGCTAGTGCTCAGCAGCGCGCAGCCGCTGCACAGCCTCCAGACCTGCAGGCTGCTCTCCTGGCGTACAGCCACTAATCTATAGACAAAGATAGACCTGGAAAAATGAGTGAAAATGTTTGCAAGAGGAAGCCACGTGGTGGAGCGGAGAAAGGGGCGGGGCACCCTTTCTACAAAAATTGGGACTTTTTAAAAATGCCCCGGGACGCGGGACAAATTATTAAAAATCATGACTATCCCGCCAAAAGCGGGACATCTGGTCACCTTACTATAGAGGTTATCTAAACTGTTCAGAAAGTTCTAATATAGTTTGGGAGAGGAAAACAAGAGATTGCAATGGTATCACTGGATTATACTCTTCCTTTAAAGTTTCTATTAAATAGAGTCCTAGCTTTTAGTTTATTAACCATGTTAGTGCTTATACTGACATACCTTCATTTTCTTATTTCAGTTTCTCCATGTGTAATACATTTCAAATTGTCATATTCACAACAATAATAAATATACATTCTAACTATAGGCTATAATTACTCACGCAGAGAGAACACTTGGACCCTGGTACAATATTACTGTAATATCTAAATCATTGTATTTTCTATACATCTACTATTTCATTAAAATTATGTTAACTGGTATAATTATTTAAACAAAATGAGAAAGTCTGATAGAGACTGTGTGTGTGTGTGTGTGTGTGTGTGTGTGTGTGTGTGTGTGTGGTTTTACAAAGAAGATAGAATTGAGCAATCTGTTTATGCCAACTCAGTTTGGAAGCACTTAAATCTCAATGTAACTCAATATCAGTTTCTTCCTTTCTTCTCCACTAACTTCCAGCGCGACCTAGTTTGTATTCAATACCATTTGCACTGTATATAGTGATTCTGTATTAGGGAAATATTAATGAGATCACTCACAAGTGGAATGTCAGTGTGTGTGTGTGTGTGTGTGTGTGTCCATCTGTCTATTTCTCTCTCTGTCTCTCTGTGCATCAGGCAATATTGTTATTTGAGGTTCAGCAGGAAAATGGAGAACAAAATAGGAGCAAAAGCCATGGTTTGAAATTGGGAGAGAGAATGCATAAATGTTTAATAAAGTTTGCTAGGGAGAAGCTCAAATGGCCAGAGAGACAGTATTGTGTTCGTTACTATAGCATCACTGAGCACATGTGTGAAGAAAGCCTAGAAAGAGGATGAGCAGCATGTTATAATGTGCTTTAGTCAGATGCATAAGCTTAACATCAGATCCAGTATTATTTTCAGGTCTATTCCTTTGAAGACTGCAGAATAACAAGAGATGCAAACAGACCTCCTGCAATTTACACAGAATTACTGACAGCCTTTGGGAGAATCTACTGATAATTTCAGTGTGGTTATTTCATTTGGAAGATTAACATACCTGCCAGATCACTCTCTCGAGGAAGAAAGAGAAAAAGAACAGAACAGGGGAAAAAAGACTATTAGAATTGATAAAAAAAATTGATGATGACGACAAGTCTATTTTACATAAAAGGATTTATCTAAGAAAGAAGATGCCTTTTGAAGTATTAAATTCATTAAAAGAGAGACTTTTAAAGCCTGGGAAGGAAGAGGTGAAGAATACTCTAAGTGACTCTCTAGGACACTTGCAAAGGTAACAGTTTCATGTACTGTTAACTTCTACACAGATTATAGTAAAATTATGAAGTGAAATACGTAAATGAAATATGTAGGAACAAATGAATAAAACAGGATATACAAGGATATATCTTAGCTAAAAGTAAGGACAATCACTTATTAGCTGTGTCCTACTAAATCAGCTGAGAGGGGAAACATTATTTTAGGCATCCTTAATGTTATTGATAAAACAAAATTATTTTTGTAGTTTTAAATTAGTACAGCTAAAATCATGAAATATTTTTAGCTACACTACTGTGAGTGTGAACAGCAATTGTGTTTCATCTTCATTATGATTAAAGACTCTTAAATCCACAAATATGTGCTTATCTTTGTACTTTATGTCAGAATTTAAATATGTGCTTTTTTACTTACTCATTCTAATATATTTTAAAGTATAAAGTTCATAATACATTTTAGAAAAGAACTGTGTTAAATTGTCATAGCAAAAGTTAGAAGTCTTGTATGTTAAAAAGAATATTTTATTACATTCCTATGGAAACTAATTTTAATACAAACAGTAAACTTTTTACATGGAGAAAATAATGCCTACAATGTCTAATTGGCATGTTTTGTGTTATTCATTTTCTGAAAGCAGCATTGTCACTGATGTGCTGTCCTATACAAAACATTTTCTATTCATTTTTCAATATTTTACAAAAGCATGAACAGGAGTAATGAATTATTGTTACAATGTAAAATACTATTATATATAATTGCCCTACAATCAAAACTGCTATCAAATGTCCTTAACCACAATTAAATATCTCTCAAGGTAAGAAGGCATTTTTCTATATAAACATCCATGAAATTAAGTTACACTACTAACTGCAGATACTAACTGCAGAAAAAAAACTTTTCTGTGTTGTTGTGTTTTTTTTGTATTCTCCTGAATAATTATTTCGATCCATGCTTTCTTTATCAGGACTAAACTATTCATCTCCTTATTTTGTCTGTAATATACACATTCATTTGACTTGGCTATTTTCAAAAAGCTAAACAGTTTATGTGAGAGATCTCCAGAAAAATAGCAGAATGAGAGTTTATATTGTGAAGTCATAACCATAACAATAACAACTTCTCCCAAAGGAAACAATGGCAAACCATTTATGCAATGTGGTCAAGAAAACTACATGGAAGTATTGTGGAGTCACAAAGAGGCAAAGCAGGTTTAATGAGGGAGACATTTTGAAATTTAAATTTGAGCACAAAGCATAAATGTTTTTCTATCTTTCCTGGGCAAATTATTTTTAATTCTTGAAAATTTAAAAGCCACCTTCATATTTATTATCCCAATGCTGATATTTCTTCATATTTTTTTCCAAAGTTTTAGGTTGCTGCTATTGTTAATATTAACCGTCTCGGAGTGTGTTATTTATTGTTTCATTTAAATGAAGATATATCTACAAATATCAACAAATAATTTCAGTTGTGCATAGATTAGACCCAAGGCTTTTGGCATTCTTGCAAAAGTAGGAAGTTTGTTTTTTTTAATCACAGAATTATTTTCTAAATTCTATTTCAATTCCGTTCAGGAAGCATATGAATTATTTTCCATATATATATATATATCCATTTGCAATTTATTGAATCCTGGTGAGTTGTTACAATGTTGATACTGTAATGCCAAACAGCTTGCCAAAATCTTCAACTTGCTTCTTTTTCTTTAAACTCTTTTGCTTATGGATGTAAAAATAGAAATATGATAAGATAGATTCCCCAACTTGCTGCCCCTCCACAAAAAACCCCGCACATGAAGCATTGCTCTATGAGACCATCTCAAATAATTTAACACAAAGACCACCTTTGCATAACATATTTAGTAAACTCTGTAATGAGTGACGACCCACCAGACATGCAATATTTTAAAACCATGCATCTAATATTTATTTAATATTATTTACAAAATATCAATATTATTTGTTGAAGCACTATATTGCCGGAATGGTTTAGAATTATTATGATTAAATGAAATAAATGATACTGCCCAATATTGATGAGAAATTAATAAAGCTGTAGCTGTCTTTTTAAATTAAGAATATTCAAATGTTTTTTAGAACTGTGGGAGTTTTATAAATAAAATGTCCTTTTGAGTCTCCTTCCAATAACTTGACTTCAACTCTGTGTATGGAAACCTAAATTACTAAAATTACCTTTGGGACTATATTGAAACAGATTAGTTTTACTGCTAGAATTAAAAATGTTGATCTTTCTGATAATTTCAAATAATGAACAATATCTTTAATTGAGGTTCTTCCGTGAGTGAGGCATAGGACAGGTGCATCCCCACAAGAAAGGGCTCTGGAATTAGACATATAGAACATTTCTTTTTTGAATATGGACTAGATTGATAGCTGCCTGGGTTGGAGCTCTGATTTCTATGCTTCTGTTAAATAATCTGACAGGTATGTTAAGAAGAAATATCTATATCACAATAGGAAACAATCAACAGAAACTGTCAGAGTAACAGACTCAATACTGTATGTCATCCGAGCCAGATATTGAGAGTCCTTTTGGACCCCTGGAAACTTAATTTTGTCTCATAAACCTCATTTTAAAAAGAAGAAGAAGAAGAAGAAAGGCATTTATTTAAAAAAGAAAAACAATTGATTGCAAAATATTCACAATCACCTAAAATTTTCTAGTGAACCAAAACATTTCTAAAAGAAGACTCCTTTCACATTTCAAACTGAATGAGACAAAGTAGAGTTTTGGGGAAAAAAATATTTTAAGTTAAGCAAAATTGAGTTTTTCAGCCTTTCTGCTTTATCTAAAAGGAAATATAAATTAGGAAAAGTAGCAATGTCCTTTCTCGTGTTTTTTTTTCAGAATGATTCTGTTTATCTGAAGTATATCCTATAATCGGAGTTTTTCAACATTTTCTTATCAATTTATCCTTTTACCTTATCCACATCACTCCTTTTTTTCAGCTGGATTAGGAATTAAACCTTTGAAATCAGCTCCCCTTCCCATCCAATGTTTCTTCTAAACAGTTTGGATTAATATGGGTAGTAAAAATAGTATATTGTTTATTGAACTTTTAAAACATTGAGTGAAAGAGCAATGTTATAATACACACACACAGAGAGTGGGATTTACTTATTTTGTTCTGTCCCTTCCTGCTTTTACATTTAAACATTGACTGGCAAACAACAGTAGCAAAGATATCTAGTAGTGCAATTAGGACTGGAAATTCTGGCCTCTAAAGCTGAGAAGTTCCTTGTGTAATGAATAATAAATTTGCAGATGGAACCAAGCTGGCAGGAATAGCCAAAACTCCAGAAGATAGGCTCAAGATCTGGAAGGATCTCAAGAGGCTTGAACACTGGGCCTTATCAAACAAAATTAAATTCAATGGTGAGAAAAGTAAGGTTCTACGTTTAAGCAAGAACGAAATGTAGTTATAGAATAGCTAGTTCCTGGCTCAGTAGCAGTAACTGTGAGAGTGATCTAGGACAATCCTAGTGGACAGTGACTTAAATATGAGCCAGCAGTGTGCTGCTGTTGCCAAAAAAGTTGACACAGTCCTAACAGAGAGATAGAATCAAAGTCATGTGAGTACCAATTTATAATGCCTTGGTAAGGCCATACTTGGAATATTACATCCAATTTTGGTCGCTATGATATAATAAAGATGTCAAAACTAGAAAGAGTGCAGACAAAGATTATTAGGGGATTGGAAGCTAAAACGTATGAAGAACAGTTGCAGGAATTGAGTATGTCTAGTCTAATGAAGAGAAGGACTAGTGGGTAACATGATAACAATGTTCCAATAATTAAGGGGCTGCTACAAAGAAGAGGATAGAAGTTAATCAAGGAGAGAACCAACCTAGAAATAAGGGGAAATTTCCTGACAGAATAATTAATCAGTGGAATCTTATGTTTTGGATGCTCCTTCACTGGAGACTTTTAAGAAGTGATTGGGCAACTACTTATATGAAATGGTATAAGGTCTCCTGCTTAAGGAGGTGGTTGGAGTAGGAAGACCTCCAAGGTTCTTTCCAACTGTCTTATTCTGTTATTTCATTTATGATGCTATGTGGATTTACATTAAATGCCCAGGCATATAACATTGTGCTTGGAAGGATAACCATTCATTATTCTCTTATAGCAATTCCTTGGATGTAAAGCAGATAAAAACATTTATTATTTTAAGAATTACTGCTGGTAATGATATTGCATTTTATTTTACTGTAAATATAAGTAATATGAGTAAAAGTGAAAAAGATATAATGATTAATATATTTTACTCTCCTGGAATAAACAGAAAACAGCACATAAACATACATGTTATGAGAGGTTTTTGTCCATTAGTAGTAAAAAAACTTTAAAGGAATAAACTCTTCCTTTCCCTAAAATGGAAAATCTCTATATGAAACATGCACCACAATCTGTTCTTGAAAACCTACACAAGTTTCTGGTACAAATTGAAATGAAAAAACTAACAAATGTGTATTGCGATATCACAGTGCAAACACCAGTTGTACTTGTGTCCTTACTTGTATCCTTAGTCATGGCCTTGCACAGTGATAGCCCAACTCACATTTCATCATTTGCCCTTCTTGCCCTCCCCTGGATTTGACTCTGAAATTTCTTACGGCTTTGCATTCCTTGTTTATTTATTTATTTATTTAGAAAATTTATTTGGCCAGCCATATTAAATACATAACTCTAAGCACCTAGGAAACCAGCTCACAAGAAAAACAATATGATTTTTTTTATAAACAAAGCAGAAAATATAGTTAAACATAATCCAATACAAAAATCAAAGTACACATAAGATGCTCAGAATACAAAAACACATTTATAGTATTATTTTACCAAAGCATAATTCTAATTTGAACTATTGTCACTAGTGTAATTCTTAATGGCGTGTAGGAAATACAGTTCTTTCTAGAATTTTTAACTATTTAAGAACTGTCAGGTTTTCTGACAATGTAGCTTATTTTTAGGTTAAAAAAAAAAAAGCCAAATCTGATTAGCTTAATGAGAGTTACAGAAAATACAATCCTTATCAAAGTTATATGTAAGTTCCTAAGATCCAAAGATCAAACATACTTCCAAATAATAGAGTTGCTAATAAGATCTATATTGCCTTTTATTCTATAAGTTCTTTAAGGCACCTCTACATAAATTTCTGCAAAAGAATGGCAAGCAATGGATTCTGTCTGGGAATCTTTTTCTCCATGCTCTATTATACAAGCCTCCAATTTAAAATGGAGGTGGAAAGCTTCAAGCTATTACTGAACAAAAAAGCTTAGAAGAATCTATGATTTTTTTGAACAGTTGGGGGGACAGAACAATAAATGTTTTCAGGAATATCACATTATAACACATTTTTTAAACAAAATAAATACACTTAGGACTCACTTGCTAACATTGCAGTTTTTATTCTGTGACTGTCTGATTGATGGTTTGATAAACTAGATTTGCAATTGCATCATCTGAAATTCTATTGTCACTATATTAGATTTCCAGAATATTCTATGGGTCATCCAGAGATAATGAATTACAGTTTCAGTAATTTTGGGTGTCAGATTGCAAATGGGTACTCTATAAACCCTCTGGCTCCTTCTTTCTTTCCATGCTCTTTAAACATAATTTATTAGGAACAGTTAATTTAGTTATTTTAAGTGCATATCAGTAACTTCTGAGAGTATATTTTTCTCTGAACAAACCTTGCCTCTGTTTTACATGGCTTTAGAAAAATAGATGGAACCAACTGTGAAAGAGATGCCATAGAGCTGAATGAAGAAGGAAGACCTGTGCAAGCAACAACCAAACCGCCTTTATTTGATTGCTATTGCTGTGGATTACCTAAGCGCTATATTATTGCTATGATGAGTGGTCTGGGATTTTGCATTTCTTTTGGAATTAGATGCAATCTTGGTGTTGCTATTGTGGAAATGGTTAATAACAACACCGTCTACATCAATGGAAAACCAGAGACTGAGGTAGGTAGAAGAATATATTATTTTAACACAGAAAAATGATGCCTTATAATACTCCAAAAATCAGATTTAAAAGTTTATTTTCTTTAATTTTTTTTCCACAATAGATGCTGGCATTAGCAGCTATTCAGATAGTGTAAGATTCTAAAGGTCTTTGTAATTGATATAGAACAGAATGTTCTAGATCAGTTCTCCAAAGTCTCAGACAGAAATTTTGGCTCATGAGATATATATTGTACTAAGTTTATTTCTCTTACTAGAAAGTGTTTTCTACTTGTGCTATAGAGAGATATGGTGATATTAAAGCTTGTCTGTGTGCATGTGTGTGAGCATTTGTGCTTCCCAGTCAGTATTGACTTCTGACAAGTGCCTGGACAATCCCTGAAGTTTTCTTGGCAAAGTTTTTCAGAAGTGGTCTGCTATTGCCTTCTTCCTAGAGCTGAGAGAGAGTGGCTGCCCCACTTTTGTGCCTAAAATGGGACTAGAACTCATTGTCTCCTAGGTTCTAGCCTAATTCCTTCACCACTATACCAAACTGGCTTTCTATTAAAAATTTAGTTGCATTTATAAAGTATTATGTTTTAACTACCATAGTGATTCTTCATTAGATGTACACCCTGTTTTTCCTCCAAGGAACTCAAGGTGGCATATGTATTTCTCCTCCTATGCCAATAGTCAGATTTTATAATAACATCAGGCTGACAGATAGTAAATAGTCCTAGATGGGACAAAGAGCATCGTAAAGCACTTACTGCACAGAAAAATGGAAATTTAAACCAAAAGCAATATCTTGAATTGAAGAATTCTTGAAGCCAAATTAAAAGCTCCTAATCCTATTATGCCTTCTCTGGAAACTAAAACTGTTAGTTTAGCCACCAAACATTTAGAAGGCCAAGAGGATATGATTCTCTGGGAAAAGATACTGGGGGACAAGGAAAATGAAAGAAAGTAGCACCCTGGAAAGAAATTATATTCATGGCATAACAGCCTTCCTGTTCTTTCAAAACCCCATTGAATTGACATATCACCTTACAGGTTTCACTGTCTTCACTAGGTGCATGACGTGTCATATCCAGTAAAATACCTGGATATATTCCAATGTACATAAATCTATAAAGAGGGACTGTAACCCCATCTCCTTTTTAGACTTGTTTTGCCTAAGCAAGTTCTGTCAATAAACCAATTATAACATGTAATGGTCTCCAGTTGTAAGGTGCCCTTAAACTATTCTACAGATTACAATCTGAATGAAAATACATTAACAAAAATGCACTAAATCAAGGACAACTGTAGCATAACTAGGGAAGATACCTGTAATTTGAGCAAAGGCGTTATTCAGCTAGGTGAATAGCTGCAATAACAATGCCTCAGATATTTTTCTTTCATGTTTTTGAAATACGATTGTGGGCAGTAAGTATATCACCAAAGGCTTTCAAACACTCAGGTGTAAAATAAAATTTGTATAGTCCATCAATTTGAGAACATGCTAGCTGATTAATTAACTAATTAATTAAACAATTTTATTTAATACTCTAAACATATAATATAGAATTTAAGTACAGTTTAATTAATAAAAAAGAACTGAGAAAATTTTCCCCTTCCATCAAATAAGTTTGTGTTTACAGCTTTTAGAGGAATAAAAATACAAATATTGATTACTGATAACCGCAATATCTGGATTTTGCAGTAAAACATATTTTACAACAAGATGCTACTATGTGTTACTATTTAATATTGTTTTATTTGTAGAAAGCACAATTCAGCTGGGATCCAGAAATAGTAGGACTCATTCATGGGTCATTTTTTTGGGGTTATATTGTTACGCAAATTCCAGGAGGCTTCATTGCAAATAAACTAGCAGCTAACAGGTAATATACTCATATAATATAATGCAATACAGAATTTAGAAAAACACATGATGTAATAAATATGTATAAAAATAGTGTTACTTTTCTCGAATGCAACATTTTTAACTATGTATAATCACTTGTGTATTTAAATGACTACCTTCTACTATTGGTATCTTATGATTATATTACTTTGTTGTTTGTATGCACATTACGAGCTTATATACCAAATTCCAAATCACACTTGGCCAATAAAGAATATTCTATTCTGTTCTGTTCTGTTCTAGACTAGTTTAGTCTAATCTAGTCTATTCATGTCAATAGTTAATATTAAAATGCATTTAATATAATGAGGCACAAAAATGGTTCATTGTTGTGAAAATACAACTGCTGCAAGGTTCACTGATAGATACTGCTATTAATTAAAGCTTGTCAGATTATCTTTGTGTTCTGAAATAAAAATAATGATGTTGATTTCAGAAGAACTTAGTAAAGAAAGGTATGAACTAAAAAGTTTTTAAGGGTAACATTTATAAAAATATTCACAATACAAAGAACTATAATCATACATTTTAGTCTGTGCTCAGCTAAATTGCTCAGCTGATATGAGCTGACTATGTGCAATTCTAGAATATAAAGTCTTCAATGAAAGTTTAGTTTGTCCTTTAAAAAGAATGATTTCTAGATAATTTGAACTTTTGTTTAGGCAAGCTTTTCTCAGTTCAATATATAGTATCATGGCATTATGGCAATATGAAATTATAGGGGGAAATTATATTTCTCCTTTTTTTAGGGTATTTGGAGCAGCAATTTTCCTAACTTCAACTCTAAACATGTTCATTCCTTCAGCTGCCAGAGTACATTATGGGTGTGTTATGTTTGTAAGAATTTTGCAAGGCCTTGTGGAGGTAAGTACCAATGTAGAAGTTATTGGAACCAGTTATTAAGTTTTCATTAATTGCATGTTAGCAATACAAAAATTTTAAAAATGTTTGCATCATTCAAGGGGAAGTAAATATTTTGCAATTACTGTATGTTAAAAATGAATCTTGTAGTTACCTCAAATTTGCAACTGTCTACTGCAGTGGTGAAATCTAAATTATTTTGCCACCGGTTCGGTGTGTGTGTGTGTGTGTCATGTGACTGGGTGGGCGTGGCCAACTTTTTTTCACTTTTTAAAGCATTTTTTTCCTGCCGGTTCCGGCGAATAGATAGGGAAAGAATGCTTTAAAAGGTGAAAAAAAAGGTGCCGACAATCACACAAATCAGCTGTGAGCAAAATTATGCACACACCAAACTGACAGCAATGCCTGCAGCAACCCACCCCTGGTACACACAAAGTGTGTGTGTACACACACATAGAAGGGGAAGCTCATACGCAGCAAAGCTCATACGCAGCAATACAATAATGGTTTCATCATTTTGACTAAAGCATCTGAGCTGGCTGGGGCCTTTGGAAATATGCTATAATTGTAAAATTGCAAAAAAACAAAATGAATTGAAGTTTAATTTCCAGTCATGTGAACTCCGAGAAGTGAGAAGTGCAATTTCAACTAATAATTTCAGCTTCAACTAATAACAAGTAGGCTCCTATTGAAGAAAACACACATTTGAAGTCAATCCCTTAGTGTTAAGTGAGATGATTTTCTTTTGCAGATGATTCCTGTCTAAAACAATAAGTTCAGTTACTTGCATGTAATAAAAATGTGAGCACAAATGAAAATTTTAAATGTAAACATTTAATGCTGTGCAAAATTTGCTAGGGGGTGACTTATCCAGCATGCCATGGGATGTGGAGTAAATGGGCTCCTCCACTGGAAAGAAGCAGGCTGGCAACTATTTCATTTTGTGGTATGTTGATTTTTCTTCTTTTGTTTTGAGAAAATGCCTGCATGATGGGTTTAATGAAAAATACTATGCTGATTATAAAACAATAGGTATTCACTTATTTTTCATTTGAGGATTTAGTTGCCAAAAAACTTTCTTAATATCTGAATTTCTTAATATCTGAAGGACATATATTTTTGCTATTTGTGTCTGGTGTAAAATTGTTTTTTATCTTATGATAGATTTGTGCACATATGGTTTCTACTTTCTCTATGGCTGTGATGACAAACCTATGGCACACCAGCCAGAGGTGGCACGCAGAGCCCTCTCTGCTGGCACGCGTCCCGTTGCCCCAGGTCAGATCTCCGTGGTGTTTCTTTCATGAGCTTCTATTTCCCTGCAAACAACAAAACAGAAGCTCACGAAAGAAAAAGATCTTACCTCTTGCCGTGTTGCTAGTGTTGGGATGCCCCACCTCCCGCCGGCCAGCTGGTATTCAGGTCGTGTTGTGCATGCGCACATGTGCATGCACGTATGTCTGCACATGTGCACATATGCACAAAGGCATACACCTTTCAGTTTGGGCATGTGTGCGCTGTTTGGGCACTCAGTATCTAAAAGGTTCACCATCACTGCTCTGTGGCAATTTTAATTAGAATGTCTTTTTTCCCTTTTAATGCTTCGGTTTTTGGTTCTTTAACATATACCCAGTTACTAATATCAACCAGATAGTGACTTTGCTTATACTGCTTATTTACTTGTACTGCATATTCAACTCAATTTTTGAAATTCAGAAATATGAATGGAATGGAATAGAATAGAATAGAATAGAATAGAATAGAATAGAATACTTTATTTGGATTAGACATACAAGGAATTTGTCTTCTGTGCAGAAGCTCTCAGTGAACATGCAAAGCAACAGAGTAATAATAATCATAATAATAATACAAATGGGTAGTAAAGAAGATAAGAAGGATAATTGTAATTCCACAGCTATGCAACAGGGTGTCAGGGTTCCAAATATCATGCAGAATTAAATCAGAGTCCAAGGCATATCTATCCTTAAGGTTCCAATTTAATAAGGCAGACATGTTGGCATCATGCTATGGATCCCAATACTGGAAATGACATCAGAATTCCACCCAGTTAAAAGTTCATGATCTTGTCCCCACACCCACAATCCATCACATGGTCCAATCTTCTTCTTCCACGCTGGCATCCACGCCCAGCTACTTCCGGTCAGGTGTACTGTTGCGGAGACAAAGGATGACCTTGGCTTCTAGTAAAGAATGAAAACAATACATTCCACAATCTCACTCCTGTCTATTCCCCCCTCCCATCAACTATACTAAAGAAACAACATAATGAAATAAGAGAAAGTGTGGCAGGCCAAAATTCTAAAAGGAATATAATTGGAGGCCTGACATAGGGATATATATATATATATATATATATATATATATATATATATATATATGTGTGTGTGTGTGTGTGTGTGTGTGTGTGTGTCTGTGTGTGTGTGTGTGTGTCTGTGTGTGTGTGTCTGTGTGTGTGTGTCTGTGTGTGTGTCTGTGTGTGTGTCTGTGTGTGTGTCTGTGTGTGTGTCTGTGTGTGTGTGTCTGTGTGTGTGTCTGTGTGTGTCTGTGTCTGTGTGTGTCTGTGACTGTCTGTGTCTGTGTCTGTGTCTATCTATATCTATATCTATATATTAGACAGTACTGTGAGATGTAGGTTTCAGTAGTGTGGTAGTGTGATGGCATGAGGGGAAAAACTGTCCCTTGTTTTAGCATGCAATGCCCCATAGTGGCATCTCAAGGAGATGAGTTGAAACAGTTTATGTCCAGAATGTGAGGGATCTGTAGATGTTTTCTCAGCCCTTCTTCTGTCTTGCATAATATACATATTTTCTATGGAAGGCAAGCTAATTGCAGTCGTTTTTTTCTGCAGTCCTAACTATCTGTTGGAGTCTGTGCTGTCACCTGTTTAGTTGGTATACTAGATCAGAGAGTTAAAGAAGTACAAATGACAGACTTAATAATTCCTCTGTAAAACTGAATCACCAGCCCCTGGGGCAGTCTGAACTTCCTGAGTTGATGCAGGAAGAATGTTCTTTGTTGTGCTTTTTAAATGATGGTTCTAATGTTGGATATCCTTGGAGATTATGGAACTTGAAGACTCTATTGCTAATACTGTAGTAAGAGGTGGTAGAAAAAGAAGATTCCTCCTAAAATCCACTCTCACCTCTACAGTTTTAAGCATGTGTCAGGCCTACAGCTATTTTTAATTTGGGGTCTTTGGCCTGCCATACTTTCTATTATTCTGCTATGCATTTTCTATTGTGGGAGTGTGGATTGTAAGGAGTCACATACTATGTAGTCACAACAAAATTATTTCTAGAAAGCCAAGGTCATCCTTTGTCTCTGCACCTGACCGGAATTGGATGGGTGGAAGTACCAGCATGTCAGTGGGAGATTGAACCATGTAATGGACTTGTGGGTGTGGGGGCAAGATTTTGAACTTTCAATGGGTGGGGAAAACAGGGAAGTTTTTCGATTCAGGTTTTCCCAGATGTGCCAACATGGCTCTCTTAAGAAATTGGAACTTTGAACAATACTTTGCCTTGGATTCTGATTTACTTTTGGATGCTATTTGGAACCCTGACAGAATGTTCAGCTCCAGGTTGTTCCAGCTGCATCACAGGGCCAGTTGTAACTGCAAGGCTCAATTCACACTACCAAATGCTAGTTCATGATTCCATGTATTGTGAGAATATCCTAATCAATAATCAAACTTAATTCCAACTTCTATAGCCATCCTATAACTTATTGATATCATTAATTCATTCCTCTTCTGAGTTTAGGCTGCCTTTTCTAAACAAACATTTATTATTCTTTAAAAGTTCTGATTTATTTCCAGACAAGTTGAATGTTGATCAAAGTCAGTACAATTACCTAAAAACCATTAAGCAATTTATTATATGATTCAAATAGTGTTTTAAAAGAATTGTTGGGAAATCTTGTTTAAGATATAATCTGGATAAATATTTTGAACTTGTTAAAATGTGAATTATTCCAAGAAGAGTTCCAATGTTTTCAAGATGCCCAATAGTTCACACATAAGTTAACTGTCTATTAAATAATATAAACTAATTTCAAATGAGGAAAAAAGAACACCTGAGTCTATGCATCTTCCAGAATAATTAATTAGCAACACTGGTAAATGCCAAAATAGAATTTCATGGCTTGTCTTTATGAGCTCTCAATAGGATCCAAATGCCATTTATTTTTTTAACCATTTACTAGTAGCATATTTTCCTATAAATCATCACACAATACTACTTACAGCAATAATGCCCTGAATTCGTTCATGTTATAATATTGTAGAAAAGGCATTCTCAGTTTTCAGGACCAAAAGGCACACTTAAATTTTTGGGAGTAATATATAAACACTTCTCATAATGGAAGACATAAAGGGCATGGCAAGTATGTTTATATGTATGTGTGTCTGTGCATGTGTACATATACAAATTTACCATAAAACAAACTATTGAGATTCCTCCAGTGAACCCCTTCTGGAATTTCAGGTTGAGTTTTACCACATCCACACCCTTTTGTCCTTTTTGGGGGCAGATGTGCATCTTTCCAAATAAAGCATTCGCCCAATAAAGTCTCCTTTGAGCAATGATGATTCCAGGAACATAACTATGAAATTTTGTTTTATTAATAAGACTTATAAATGATCTCACTCCAGAAGCTCTAGGCATGTACAATATCGAAGCACAGTACAAGGAGAAATAGGATGGAAAACAATAAAACCAGATAGAATGAGAAACAATATTGGCACAGATCTTCCTGTGACTGCTTAAATCACCAAAAAGTCCTTAGAAAAGCCAAGTCTTAATTATTCTCTGGCAGGCCCTAAGAATTTTTTTTTGGGGGGGGGGGGGGCGAAAGGCAATCTTTGCATCAGGGAAAAGATCATTCAAAGAAAGGGAATAGCCTCCCAAAATGCCTGCCTCAATTTCCTCCTGTTGAACCTCATAGTAGGAGGGAATCTTCCAAATAATAGGGAATAGGTTCTTTATTCACCCATTACCCAATCTGAACAGCCAGTGTTTAGTTCAAGTACCAGGTGTTCTCTAAGATTCCCTGGTTCTATACTATTCACAACAATATGAAAGGAGGTTGTTCTGCTTTTCTTCTCAGGCTGTTGTTGTTTTTGTTTTTTGTTTTTGTTGTTATTTCACAGATTAACAACAATCCTGAGAATTCTAGGACTAGAAGTTATATTTGTTTTTTGTATATGGACAGATTCCATTTGCCTATTTTATACTGTGTCCTTTTTATCTTGTTTTGCTATACTGTGAGTTGTCAAGGGATGGTTTGGTACCTAAATTGAATGAAGTCAAGAAACAAACAATGAGGATATTTTTTTAAAAAAAATCTGAGGCCGTGTTAGATGAATGTTGGGAGACATCGGTTGTAGTATTTCAAAGTGCATTCTCAGTTATCTATATTTCAGCAACACTAACAACTGCAGTAACAAGTGTGTTCCATAATATAAGAATCCATGAATCCAACAGTTTTCTACAAAGTTTTCATCTTTCTTTCTGCAAAATAGGGCGTATTCTTTTATTTATTAAATTTATAAGCATCCCATCTCACTATTGAAGCAATTCTGGGCTTATAAATCTTTAGTTAGCAATGTAGTATTTTTCCAAACAGAACATTTATTTTAGTGACGTAGTGGGTTAGTTATGTTGGAATACAACTGTTGACTCATATATATGTGGCTTTTGTTGCAGGTTCCTATGCTGGGGCAGTCGTTGCCATGCCACTTGCAGGTGTATTGGTGCAATATATAGGATGGCCATCTGTCTTCTATACATATGGTAAGTTGCCCAGTGAAGAAAAAATATCATAGATAAAGTAATACATGTTGAAATAATGCTGAAATATTTTTTTCAAACTTTTAACTGGTTGTCAAAATCCTGTTTCATTCTACATTTAAAGGAATGTTTGGGATAACCTGGTATATGCTCTGGCTGCTGCAAGCATATGAGAGCCCAGCTGTTCATCCAACAATAAGCACCGAGGAAAGAATTTACATAGAAACTAGTATAGGTGGAGCCAACTTAATCAATACCAGTGTAAGTTACTTGTAGCTTTCATAGTTTTTCCCTCTCTTGGAAATGATTTATTGACCAAAATAAATTACTGTTGAAACCATCAATTAACAAATGTCTATGGAGATTTTCAATCATCCAGATCATGGTTGTCCTAAAGGTGCTTTTTCAAGAGGCAACTGGGCTTTCTGATTTTTCTTTGGAGATGTTTCACTTCTCATCCAAGAAGCTTGAAGAGCTGAAAAAGCTTCTTGCATGAGAAACAAAACATCTTCAAAGAAAAACCAGAAAGTCTACTTGCCTCTCGAAAAGGCACCATTGGGACATCAATTAACTACAAATCTGTATTTTGTCAGATAATTACTGTAACTAAATGTTTGTGAAGGTTTTAACACAAGAAAATCTTACTACTGAACTTCTGTGCTTGTTGTCTCTGGAGATTCTCAGTCATCCAGGTCATCCTTGTCCCCTTTTTAAGAGGCAACTGGACTTTCTTGTTATTCTTGGAAGATGTTTCGCTTTGAACTGAAGAAGCTTCTTGGATGAGAAGTGAAACATCTTCCAAGAATAACAAGGAAATCCAGTTGTCTCTTGTTCTGTGCTTGTTGATTTAATATCCTATTTTATGCTTTGACCCTGAACCTTTTGTTAGACATTTCAGATTTTGCCTGATGTGATTTTTAGATTCAGCAACAGAAATGGTCTTAATATGTAATTGCAAAGCGAGAGAAAGAGATGTAGACCCAGTTCCCAGTCTCCCATGTCTCATCTTGGGCTTTTGAAATCATAATATGGTATAAATCAGGGGTGTTTTGAGTGCTGCAGGCCGAAATGGGGAATGGGAGGGGAGCTGTTTTGACTGACAGAGGCACTGTGGGCCACTCCTTTGCTATTTCCAGGCTGGTCCTGTGGGCCAGATTAAAGCAGATTTAACCTTGAGTTTGACACCCCTGGTATAAATGAAACAGGTTGGGAACCAATGCTTCTCCGGCACCTTGTATAAACAAAAGGTTTGGGTCACATTTGCATTTTAGCATTAAATTCAGATTATTTTTAAGGATTAAATCTGAATTCCATAAATACAGTATGCATAGGGCTATACTATAAATCAGTCCTTAAAGGGTATACTTCTATCATTTTCTTCTCCACCAATTGTGATTTCATGGACTACTGAAGTTTCAGGTGCCCTTCAGCTAGTAGTGGAATTAGAATTGCATCTCTGAGCCAAAGTCTAAAGTCACCCTGCCTGCTGGTTTCAAAACTCTGCTTGAGGATAACAACAAAGGGGCCGCAAATGGATTCCCAGGATGGTAATGACATTCTGAACACTGTGGGGTTGATGCTATTTGCTGCAGAATCTTGTCCTTTTCATTTTGTAGATAACAAAAGGAGAGGTTACTTATTCATGCTTGTTTTTCAAATATTGTTTTATACAATGAAAATGCTTTCCTCCAAATAATGCACATGAATGACAAATTGAACGCTAAATTGATGCCTAACATTACCCTTCCATCATTCTAAAGCTTTGGAATTCTTTCTTCTAGAGATTCAGTACCCCTTGGAAGCAGTTTTTCACTTCGATGCCAGTTTATGCAATTATTGTGGCAAACTTTTGCAGAAGCTGGACTTTCTACTTGCTGCTCATAAGTCAGCCTGCTTATTTTGAAGAAGTCTTTGGATTTGCAATAAGTAAGGTAAAAAATACAAACCAAAGGAATTTCTATAAAGACCTGATGGTAAATTGCTGATTGTTCTCAATATACAGTACCTAATAAATTGGCATGTTTGAATCTTCTCTTAATATAGCTCACTGTTAGTCAGTGCCAGCTGGTTAACATACAAATAACATAATAAAAATCAAGGACTGTTTGACGAGAGAGAAAAGAGCTAACCTGTATATTAATAGTGCTGTGGTACAAATAATTTTTTTGTTATCCAATGACTTGTACATTCCATAACAATAATTTAAAAGCAATCTTTGGAGGCAGTCCTTAAATTCTTTAGATGTTTGTTACCAACATATTAAATGGACGTGGTGGCTCAGTGGCTAAGAGTTTTCTGAGCTTGTAAATCAGAAAGGTCAGCAATTCGGCAGTTCGAATCCCTAGCGCTGCATAATGGAGTGAGGTCTCGTTACTTGTCCCACCTTCTGCCAACCTAGCAGTTCAAAAGCATGTAAAAATGCAAGTAGAAAAATTGGGGCCACCTTTGGTGGGACGGTAACAGCGTTCCGTGTGCCTTTGGCATTTAGATATGCTGGCCACATGACTAAAGTTGGGAACCCTAGAGTTGGGAATGACTAGCACATATGTGTGAGGAAAACCTTTATCTTTACCTTTACCTTACCAACATATAGCATATTGTATATGTATACAAACACTGTGCATTTTTAATTGAACTGTTGGTATTTAAGTACTGAGTCTCAAACTGCAGACCTGTATAATATTTGACATTAGTTTTTATCTATAGCAAATGTTCAGATAAACCTGTTAATTGTGTTGAAAAATTAAGATTTACTTTGTTGATGAAAAACCATATCTGAGACAGAGGAGGGCATTGTTTGTCCTTCCCCCCCCCCTTTTTGAACTGTGAGCCGCCCTGAGTCCCCCCAGGGAAAAGGGCGGCATACAAATAAAGGGGGAAAAAATGAAATGAAATTGTAGCTAGTTAGGATTTCTGAGCTACACTCCTTTGCCTGCTGTTTCCATTGATCAGCCTTTATTATTATTTTTTTAACAATCACTTTGACAATTCCTTTTATGGTAGATGTCACCATAAATTGTAGTGGCTGATGACAAATGGAAATTTGTCAGCTCAATTCTCTAATGTAAAATATACTAAATTCACCTATGCTAAAGAATGATGTGCTCCTCAAATATTCAATTAACTTCTAACATTGAGAGAAAAAACATATTTCTTTTGGTCACATGATTTCCACTGTATATATTTACTTCCAGGTTGGCCTTTTGTCTGCAGTTCCGCACATGGTAATGACTGTTATTGTACCCATTGGAGGCCAACTAGCTGACTTCTTGCGCAGCAGCAGAATTTTAACAACTACTGCTGTCAGAAAAATCATGAACTGTGGAGGTATGTTTAGATCTTATATGTGATTTATATGTTACTACCTAAGCATCAGACTGATTTGTTGATTTTAAAAATCAATGCAAAATCTCAAGCATTTTGCATATTGTACATCGAAAGGGAGGATTGAATTATCAAAATATACAAGGACAGAGGGACAGCTTTTCTTGCTAAAAATTTCATTCCTTCTGAAATAATATGTTGGGGCTGCAAGAAGGGAGAGAGGGAAGGAAGGAAGGAAGTATTGTGACTTTTATGTTGGTTTAATCTTACAAAATCTAAGCAGTTTATAAATATCAAAGAATGTATGCAAGAATGACAATGCCCATGAATACCTACATGTGCACACATGCACAGAGAAAGAGAGATACAGAGAGCAGAGAACGAGAGACATGATGTTTTTATAAAAAGCAGAGAAAACTAAAAACCAATTTGTATGTGATTAGGGTCTGGAGCTAATTTTAAAGAAAAAAATAAAAACCACATCTAAAATAAATAATTGTTTGAATACTTCTTGAAGTGGTGTATTTTGAAGAATTAATAATCTTTTCCATACATTTTTGTTGCAGGTTTTGGGATGGAAGCTACTTTACTTTTGGTGGTTGGATATTCTCACACAAGAGGTGTGGCTATTTCATTCTTGGTTTTAGCAGTAGGCTTTAGTGGATTTGCTATTTCAGGTAAAAAAAATTGTTGAACACATTGTAGAAATATTTTAGTATCAGTAAGATTATTATTGGAATTTATTGTTTATATATTATCATCCCTAGGCTGCCCATCATCTTAGCTCTTGACTTTTAATTTTAATTAAAGGCTATTCTGACATTCTTAAATGGCTTTTTAAACTGATTAATTCATAATGAAACTTTTACTTCATAAAAATTAAAAAGAAGCACAATTATGCTGTAGTAAATGATTGACTACTTAAATATTTGTTTTATTATTTATGTATTTAAAATATTCCAAATCAGTAATATAATTTCATCTTAGCTGTTAAAACCTTTGAATTGTTTATGAAAGATGATAGGTTATGATATTTTCAGTGTCTTATTTTCAAAATAATATTTTTCTATGCCTTATTTATTATTTCCCTTCTTTGAGAAACCACAGCTATGCACAGAGTCCACACTTCAAAAAATAAACTGAGGCTTAGACCCAAACTAAAATATCTTTAATTAATTTTACATTGACATTAAATTAAATCTAATTAAGGCAATTAGCCAATGGTAGGTTGCTAACCGGTTTACTCCTGGATCGCTCATGCTCGTGCAGGAGCTCGCATGCACAGAAGCATCCAGATGGGCGGAGCCTCCCACCGCCACCACTACTAGCTCGGCCAAACTGGGCCAAACCAGGAGCAACCCACCTCTGCAATTAGCCTTTATGTATTTAATCCCTTTTTTCTTATGCCTTATTTGGTAACCATGTTTAAAATTCTCAGGGACTAAATCAAATTCCAGTGCACAGTGAAGTCTTGGGCACTTAGTCTGTACATTCATGATCAAGAAGGATCAGCATAAAATAAGCACTTACATTTTCAGTTGCTTGAATCATTCTCGTGATGACAGAATGCATCCCGTTGATATAAGATTTTGTATTACAGGATTTAATGTCAACCATTTGGATATTGCACCTCGGTATGCCAGCATTCTCATGGGCATCTCTAATGGAGTTGGGACATTGTCCGGAATGGTCTGCCCTCTCATTGTTGGTGCAATGACAAAACATAAGGTAATAATGTTCAGATGTATTTTTTTCCTAAATGACTTCCAAATGCATGGCAATCAGTTATTGTTTTTAAACCATCATTAGTTTCGACAATTTCAATTCCTGGTCATTTTGAAAAACATGGTAGGGATATGAGATTTTCTTTCAGCAAGTAGAATTTTTACACTCTTTGAAAAGTTTTCAGAATTTACAGCTGATTCAAAATGTGGCTACATTATTAACTAGCCCCAGAAAGTGACTCTTATGTTACAATAACTTTACTGATTACTAGTCTCCAGGATAGTGATAGCAATAGCACTTAGACTTATATTCCGCTTCATAGTGCTTTCCAGCCCTCTCTAAGTGGTTTACAGAGTCAGCATATTGCCCCCTCCTCCAACCATAACAATCTGAGTCTCATTTACCAACCTTGGAAGGATGGAAGGCTGAGTCAATCTCAGAATTGAACTCCTGGAGTGAGCACTGAGTTAGACTGCATTCTACCCACTCTGCCACCATGACTCTCTCTCAATTCAGAGTGCTGGTTATTAGCTCCAACATTTCTGTGTTTGGAAAAATAATGTTTTCCTGCCATCAAGACTTTGGTTTCTCCACTATCACAGCCATAGTTGATAGTAACAAAAGAAAGGGGCCTTTTATGCAGATGCTCCTAGATTCTGTCTGTCAAAGTAGCCCAGGCTGTCTTTTGGCATAAAAATAGTTTTATTTGGCTCCAGAGCAATCTTGATGATAAAATTTTGGGTTTGTCAAAACAGATCATGCCAGACTAATCTTATTGCATTCTTTGACAAAGTGACAAAATTAGTGGACCAGACGAATGTCGTCGATATAGTTTACTTGGACTTCAGTAAGGCATTTGATAAGGTAGACCATAACCTACTACTAGATAAAGTAGAACAATGTGGGTTAGACAGCATCACCACCAGATGAATTCGTAACTGGCTGACCAACCACATTCAATGTGTAGTCCTCAATGGAACTGCATCTACATGGAGGGAAGTATGCAGTGGAGTACCCAAGGCTCTGTGTTAGGCCCAATGCTCTTCAACATCTTCATCAATGATTTGGATGAGGGAATAAATGGGGAACTCATCAAATTTGCAGATTACACTAAGATGGCAGGAATAGCCAACACTCTACAAGATAGACTTAAGATACAGAAGGATCTTGACAAACTTGAACATTGTGCACTATCTAATAAAATGAAATTCAATGGTGAAAAGACTAAGGTTCTACATTTAGGCAAGAAAAATGAAATGCACAGGTACAGTATAGGTGGTACCTTGATCAATAGTAGTAACTGTGAGAGGGATCTTGGAGTCCTAGTAAACAACCATTTAAATATGAGCCAGCAGTGTGCAGCAGCTGCTAAAAAAGCCAACACAGTTCTAGGCTACAAAAACAGAGGGATAGAATCAAGATCACGTGCAGTGTTCATTCTACTTTATAATGCCTTGGTAAGGCCACACTTGGAATACTGCATTCAGTTTTGATTGCCACGATATAGAAAAGATGTGGACATTCTAGAAAGAGTGCATAGAAGAGAAACAAAGATGATTAGGGGACTGGAGACTAAATCATATGAAGAACGGTTGCAGGAACTGGGTATGTCTAGTGTAATGAAAAGAAGGACTAGGGGAGACATGATAGCAGTGTTCCAATATCTCAGGGGTTGCCACAAAGAAGAGGAAGTCAAACTATTCTCCAAGGGACCTGAGTGTAGAACAAGAAGCAATGGGTGTAAACTAATCAAGGAGAGAAGCAACTTAGAACTAAGGAGAAATTTCTTGACAGTTAGAACAATTAATCAGTAGAACAGCTTGCCTCCAGAAGTTGTGAATGCCCCAACACTAGAAGTCTTTAAGAAGATGTTGGATAGCCATTTGTCTGAAACAGTACAGGGTTTTCTGCCTAGGCAGGGGGTTGGACTAGAAGACCTCCAAGGTCCTTTCCAACTCTGCTATTGTATTATTGTAAAATCAATTTATTTTAAGGTGATGTTATTTATTGTATTATTTGATAAGTTTTTAGTTCCTGAGTTTTAATATTTTAACTACAGCTTTGTTGTTTTCTTTATATATTTTAAATTTAATTTTTTAAATGTTATTTTTGATGGCAAAATGGAATACAAATTTAATGTACATGAAATATGTCCCATGTCATTTCTTTAGACTCGTGAAGAATGGCAAAATGTCTTTCTAATAGCTTCATTAGTCCACTATAGTGGAGTGGTATTTTATGCTATCTTTGCTTCTGGTGAGAAGCAGGAATGGGCTGATCCAGAAAGTTTGAATGAAGAAAAATGTGGAATACTTGAACAAGATGAACTGGCTGAAGAGACTGAATTGAACAATGATACTTTTGTTAACACAAAGAAAACATATGGCGCTACTATTCAGCATGACGAAGCACCAAGGAAATTGCAGAAGGAAAAGGGAGGGAGGCACAATGTGGAAGAACAGACTGTTTATCAGTATGAAAATGGAAACTTTCAAGATTCATTGTAAATGTGTTCATGGTTGGTATGACTGTTACTATCAGTGTATAAAAGTAAGCTGTATCTGCATTTATTATATTATTGTGGCTAATCCTGCCAAATGATTGGCTATAAGACACATTCATTTTCAGCTTGTGTTATAGGAAATGGATTAATAAAAATACATCTGATGTGTGTAGTGTCTATGATCAGCCCTTGGGTTTGCAAAGTCACAGTACTTTAACGCTGGGAGCTTTGCTACTAATGACATTTTTAATACACCACTCTTCAGCAATGCAATCGTAGTCACGACTCAAATATTATGACCATGTAAAAATCCCATAAGCAGAATTTTCTACTCAGTTCATTTCCATAGTAATACATAATGGAGGATGCACTGGGTTTAACTTGAAATTATACTGTACAGATAGTGATCCACCTTTAACAATGCAAATTGTTAATGGGAGTGGAAATTGTTGTTAAGTGATATATCATTGAAAAATCATGTGACCACACCGCTGCTGCAATTCCAGCAGTCCCAGTTGCTGTTGTTAAATGAAGTTCATGCAGATCATTAAGTGAGGACCTCACATGATTACAACTTCCAAATTCTTGCCAGCTTCCCCATTGACTTTGCTCATGGGATGACAGCAGGGAAGGTTGCAAATTGCAATTATGTGATCATAGGGATGCTGCAATGGCCATTAGTACAAGATCCAGTCATAACAATAACTCTTTCAATGCTGTCATACACTTGCTGAACAAGTGGTCATTAAATGAGGAATACCTGCAGTGGTTGTTTAGATGCAGCTTTAAAAAGCCTGCTGTATGGATATATATCTATATATTTGCTATTTATTAACTCTTTATGTTATCAGTTCCAATGAGATACATATTTTTGGATCATCTCCAAAAATATATGCCTGTTATACTGTAAAAATATATTTGCCATTGGTCCACAATCTTAGATCTATAAGTATATTGTTAAAATATTTATCCATTATCCCATCTGACTACAACATTACCATCTCAAACTAAAATTATATACAAAAATAAATGAGGCACAACTATAAATGAAGACCAACTCGTTAGCATAGTTAATAATTCAATTATGTTGAAGTCATTGAGGTAAACCTAAAACCCTGGGTTTCTTCAAGATCCTGAAGGCAGCCCTTTGATCCACCCAAAAGTTGTCACTAAATTATAATTTTTAGTGTAATCGAAGGGAATCATGATTAAAACACATTAAATTAATATTAATTTAAGGTAAATTAAATCATTTACTTTTTGTCCTGGTTACATCCAGGGTCTGCATAAATTCCCCAGATCTTCTCTCAAAGGTCAAATGGGCTATTCCCTCCCCCAATAAAATTGTGTTCCTACACTATTCCATATCTTTTCCATACCAAATATATCAGTTATTTGTCTACCATTGAAAATAGGAGCAACTCTTCCAAGAACAGTCCTTATATGACCTGATTGAAAAGACTTTTGTCAAATGAGGTTTAAAGCATGTCGTTTTATGCTGTACTTCATGAACAATTTGTGCAAGTTCGAATAATGCAACTTTCAATTTAGCATAGACTGTAAATTGATACCAGGTTGTATTTAATGCAAACCAAAATTCAATTAATGTGAGTCTAGATGTTACTAATCTGGAAAAGATCCCACCAAATGAAAACAGCACAAGTTTAAAAAAGAAAAGACTTGCATTGGAGCAAAAAAAAATTTTTTTTTCTGCTCATGTTGCCTTCCCAGTTTAAATAATGAGGGTGGTCATAGCAATATTAAAATAGGAAAAATGTTTTAATACCTGAATCTGCAGTAGAATTTGTTTTTATTTTGCTTTCGATAACCACCCTGTGACTTTTGTTAACCTTACGTTTAAATTATAAGTATATTCTTTTTATCCATTACTGTACTATTTTAGCAACATACATATGAAACATTATGTTAAACATTTTTCATTGCCTATTTCCATGGAACTGGAACCAGTTATCATATTTTCCATAAAATTGTTACTTTATTATTATTATTATATTATCAAATAATATAATATTATTTGAATTCAAATAATGCAATCATTTCACAGCACTAATCAAGACCAGCCTGTAATAACTGGCAATTCAGTCATGGGATAGGGACAAACAGTTTGGGTATTTATAGTGTTCTTTGTTTCTGAATTACATATTTATACATTTCTTATAAGGAACAGTTGCTTTAAATTATCCCTCCATATAAACAGCAAATGTGTTCTTGTGCCCTTTGCTTTTCTCTCAAAGGGTTTATACATATTATTTTCCCATTCACTTGACATTATGTAAGCAGTCAATGTATTTGCAGAACTTTGTTGTTTAAAAAATAATGTGCTGATTGTTATAGCTCTTATAATGGATTTACATGCAGTACACCTGAAATACTTGGTGTTTTAGTATTTTCCTCATAATCTGTGAGAGATGTTCAGGAAGCATGTTGCATGACTTCTAACCTGATTATTTTGTTTTCCTGCTACCACTATCAGTAAAATTGCAAGTGAAGATATTCTGCTACATTGTGCATTTTATTGAGAGCCCTATTGTTCAACTGTACTGTTTTAACAATATTTAAGGTATAGGAAAATATGACAATAGAGATATAACCTCTAATTATATATTCTTCCATACTTTGGGGATACCACTAATTTTTGGAGAGCTCTTTGATACTGAAAGCATTGGAGTTCATTTTCCTCAGAAGGGAATGAAATGCCCTTTGGATAATAATGAAACTTGTCTGGAACTACTTTTATTATATTAAAAGTGTTTTTACTGAAAGATGTTTTCCATGTCAATACTTAAATTAAATATGTCAGAACCTATGTAATTTCTAGTTTAAAAATAAATTGTAATTAAGTGCATTCTCTTCAAGAAAAATCCTGGATAGGTAGTGAAAAAGTAGGGTTGTATGTTTTCAATCATAATTAGAAAATAAAAATGTTAAATACCATGCACTGAGTCATTTAAACCCTCAAAAATGTTCTAATAAAAATGAGAGCCTAATAATTAGATTTATGATATTATTTTAAACTTTTTGAGATAGTGGCGAACTTATTAAAGTATCATTGCATCATTATGTAGCTTAATTGTGAGTACTACTGTGTGAAGAATCATTTTATTTTTCTGAAATCTTCCATCTTTCAGTTTCATAGAAAAATCACAGGTTTTAGTATTTTCAGTGAGAAAACTTTCCCTTATTCTCTTTCAATATCCTACATAAGTTTATAAATTTTCTGTAATTTTCCTCTGTTACCTTTTTTCTAAACTCAAATGTTCCAAGTGAATTTTTCATCATTAGGAATGTACTTCTTTGCTAATACAATATTGTTTTAAAATGAAGCCTCAATTAAATTGCCATTTTCCTATTCTCATCAGACTGAACATCTGCCTTATAAAATAGCATATCTTAATTCAAAACTGCCTCATTCTAAATATTTGGAATAGGATTGCTGTTTCCCAAATGCATAGTCACCATTGCCATGAGAAATGAGAGAGAAAATAGAAAAGACAAGTGTATTGTGCCAACATAAAAGTAGCAATCAATAAGAAACAATAAAGAGCTATCTTCTAAGATGAAAGATTAAAAACAAGATGAGACTGAAGTGTGTATTTAGAGGAGAAGGAATGTTGTCAAGGTTGTGAGTTCAATTAAATTAATTTGAAAGACTTAAAAGTGGGTTGGGGACAGGGGCTAAAGCATTAAGAATTTGGAAACAAATAGGTCAGAATTGTACAATTCAAGATTCAGTTGGTAGTTGACTGGATTAAGAGAAGAAAATACCACGCAGTATGAATATTTATTGTCTCAAATGAGAACAAGAAAAAGCAACAACGTAAAAAGAGAATTCACAACTGGATATAAAATTGTATTTACCAGATGTCTAAATACAAACCAAAATGATATAGAACATAATGATATATGTTCTATATCATTTTTTGAAAATATCAGAATTTGTTTCTTGAGAAATGTGAAGATTAGACTGTTAGTTTCAGATACTGCTATAAATTTCAGATTTATAGTCCATTCCCTGTGGCAGAATCCTAGGCTAATGATACCATACCAATCTCACATATTCTTCAGAAATATGCTGATTTTGTGCCCCATTCCTAAAATCCAGATCTATCTCCCACTCTCCCTGTTGCCTGCAAATGTGCTAAGAATCTAACAAAAAAAAAAGACTTGGGTAAACTGAGATACCCACTTTCTTCTATCTATGAATAATTGACTTCTCAAACTGGCACTGGAATATCTCTGATAGCAGAGGTAGTATATAAGAACTAAGCTTAAAAAGGATCAGAGAGTTAATGATATGAATAAAAGGAAATTAACTATAATATCCTGCTTTTTATGACCAGCCCTGCCATTAAAAAAAATACAAAGTCGTAATTTATTATGGCAAATATGAAGGACTGATCTCTGTAGCAGACCACTCTATGCTATATAGCTGAACATTGCATCTCCAAAATAGCTTGCTGCTCTTAGTTGCAGTGGAAAGTACTATCCCTTCCCCACTGTTCAGATTAAACTGGTTTTGAACATGGAATAGGACAAAGCTGACACAACTGTTTTGAATAAACACAAAATAACAACAAATCCGTCTGATCAAATGTTGCTCCTGAGCAAATGGAAACTTAAAATACAGAATATAGAATATACAACAAATATATTGTGTTCACATTCTACTTTTTCAAATGTAACCATGACTATATTTTTTTCAAACTGATCTTCAAAATAACCTAGGCTCACCTTGACTTCAATCTTTGTAAAGCTGGGAAGTAATTGATAATAGGAATAGCTTACAAGTATCAATAGGATTGAATGAGAAGTAGAAATAAAATCCAGTGTGGACACTTAGTCACACCTATCCTCCGCGAGCTGCACTGGCTTCCTATTGGTCTCCGAATGCGATTCAAGGTGCTGGTTATTAGTTTGAGTTTGAGTTTTATTTCATTTATATGCCGCCCTTTTCCCTAAGGGGACTCAGGGCGGCTCACAACTCAAAAAGGGAAGGGGGGATACAAACAGTTTAACAAGAACACAAAACTATACATAGTTAAAAAGCACAACAATCATACCATTCGAGATAGGGGCAGCGGATCTTTAGCCCCAGGCCTGTCGGAACAGCCAGGTTTTAAGGGCTATGCGGAAGGCCTGGAGGGTGGTGAGGGTACAAATCTCCATGGGGAGTTCGTTCCAGAGGGTCGGAGCAGCCACAGAGAAGGCTCTCCTCCGGGTAGTCACCAGTCGACACTGGCCGGCGGATGGAATTCAGAGGAGGCCTAGTCTGTGGGATCTAATTGGTCTAGTGGAGGTAATTGGCAGTAGGCGGTCTCTCAAGTACCCAGGTCCAATACCATGAAGGGCTTTATAAGTGACGACTAGCGCCTTGAAGCGTATCTGGAGACCAATAGGCAGCCAGTGCAGCTCGCGGAGGATAGGTGTTACATGGGTGAACCGAGGTGCACCCACAATCGCTCGCGCGGCTGCATTCTGGACAAGCTGAAGTCGCCGAATACTCTTCAAGGGCTGCCCCAGCCCCATTTATTACCTTTAAAGCCCTACATGGCTTAGGACCTGGATACCTGTGAGACCGCCTACTGCCGTATACCTTCCAACGGCCAGTAAGATCGCACAGGGCGGGCCTCCTTCAGGTGCCGTCAGCCAGGCAATGTCGGCTGGTGGCTCCTCGGAGGAGGGCCTTCTCTGTAGCCGCTCCAACCCTATGGAATGAACTACCCCCAGAGATCCGGACCCTACGCACTCTCATGGCCTTCCGAAAGGCTGTTAAAACCTGGCTATTCCGGCAGGCCTGGGGCTGTTGACCTCATTACTGAGGTCCAGCCCCGATCAGATTGGGTGCATGGTGATTTTTTAAAACTGTTTTCTTTGTCTTTTTAATTCTTTATTTTTTGATAATTTGCTTCTTTTCTGTAAGCCGCCCGGAGTCCTCCGGGATTGGGTGGCCTATAAATCCATTAAATACAATACAATACAATACATGTCATTCTAAATCCTGCATCTCCTATCTAGAGGTAGAGAACATATTAGTAATTTTTGGCTAAGTACCTGAGAGGATTCAAATGTTTTTGTGTGTGTTTTTTTAAAGGAATGATTATTATATTAAAAAATAAATAGTGCTACAAATTGCTAGCATCGAGGTTGCTTTTACTTCCAAGGAAAGTTGGATTCTACATAAATCTCATAATTATCCTTATGAAATAAAAGTAATAGCCAAAGCTTGACTTTCATCGCATAGTCAACTGGATTTGACATTTTTATCCACCTCTTGAGTCCTTTCCCAAGGACTTGGATAGGGAGATATGGAAGTTGGGTGGTGTTAGAGATATCATCGCAGGATGTAAGCTGCCTTTTGCAATTGACTGAGGATGAGTTTGTCAATATCAGTGGTGTTCTTGTGATGCTTAAGTTGTTTTGGGATTACAAACAAAGTTCCTATTATTATTGGTACTACTTTTGTTTTCTTTTGCCAAAGTTGTTCTATTTCTATTTGTAGGTCTTTGTATCTTCTCCAGTTCTTCCTCTTCTATTCTGTTGTCTCCAGGTACTGCCACGTCCACTATCCAGACTTTTGTTGTCTTTTTTATTGACAATTGTTAAGTCTGGTGTGTTATGTGGCAGGTGCTTCTATTTTTGAATTCAAAAATTCCAGAGTACTTTAGCTTTTTCATTTTCTATGACTTTCTCTATTTTAATGTCCCACCAGTTCTTGCTTACAGGCATGTGGTACTTGTGCAGATCTTTCCATGCACCATTGTTGCTATTTTGTCCTGCTAGTGATTGTAAGCTAGTGACTGTGCGATCTTCTTACAGCAGCTAATCAGGTAATCCACTGTTTCTTCAGCTTCTTTGCAGGGAAAGCATTAGATAGCAAATGCCTTCTCTAGAAAGAAGCTGAAGAAACAGTGGATTACCTGATTAGCTGCTGTAAGAAGATCGCACAGACTGATTACAATCAATAGCAGGACAAAATAGCAACAATGGTGCATTGGAAAATCTGCAAGAAATAGCTATCTAGCTAGCTATCTTCTCAATTCTGGCTTTGTATGTATTTCTACTTAACGTTTGATCTTGTGCAGTCAGAATTAACTCCTCTGCGTCTTTCTTTATTTTTCCTGTTGTTAGCTACTTTGCCTGCTATTTAAGTTTATGTCTCTTTTTTGCTTGGCAATGAGTTATTGTAAACCACTCAGCCAAAAATCAGACAGTTCATCTTCACTTGGTGCTGACTAATTGTTGATCTTCCTTGCCCCCTTTCTCCATCCTTTCTGCTGTTATCACAAATTCTTTCATTTCAGGGTTTTTTAAAAACTCTTATTCATCTCTTCTATTGAAGCTGCATTCTTATTATAATTCCTTAGGTTGTTCCATAGCTGCATCCAGAACTGCATTGTTTCTTCTTTTATCAGATATTGGCTAGTTCACTGCAGTCTCTCCATTGATGGATTGGTGGAAATGTTTCTGATTTGATGCTAATTAAAAATTCTGCCTATAGTATGCAATTCAAGTTTCATATCTGGTTATCATTCTTGGCTATAGCGATTATTTGCTCTTTTATTATTTCCAGTGCTTCCTTAATCTTTATTGTTTCTAGATAATATTTCTCCTCAAGGTATTCTTTGGTTTTCTTTCTCTCCAATTTCTTTTCTTTAATCTGCTCTAACTTTCTGGTATCTGATTTTAGCTTGCTGGTCTTATTTTCCTGCTTGAAATGGTCTAGCTCTCATTTTTCTCAGAAGACACAAACCCACAACCGTGTTAAGGTAGTGCCTCAAGGCGTTTTTCAGTAATCTCTTGGACTGTCAATTACTTTATGACGGGTCTCTTAATAAATGCCAGAATGGATGCATTGTGAAGCCAAATATTTTGAAGTACTCACACTTCTTATCACTGCACAATAAATGATGGCAATCTTAGTTTTATTGTTATATAGCCTTTAATAAAGTTTCACTGTGAGCGATACAGCTTACTCATTTTACAAATTGCTCATACACTGATCATACAGTAAAGCTGCCATCCTATATTCCCTCATATAGAAGTGCTATTGAATGTAATGACAATCATTTCTGGGTACAAATGTACAGCTTTACATTAGATAGCAATGTTTCATCAGTCAGGTCTATCAGGTTTTTTTAGGACTGATTGATGAAGGGTGTTGAATACTAGCGCGGGAAATACAAGCGCGGGGATAAAGGACTCCCCTTCTGATTGGTTCCCGGGCGGAGCCGGTTCAATGCTCGCCCCGATTGGTCGAGCTATTCGACGCCCCATTGGCTCCTCGTTCAAACCCGGGGGTATAAATGTTTGGCGCGAACCACGCCACGTGGAATCGTAGTCACTCTGTTCTCAATAAAGGTTGCTGTTGCATACCCGCTTGTCGCGTCCCCTTCCCTTCGCTCCAAGATGCAAAACTGGCGACGAAGGTGGGATACCGATTCCCGCGACCACGGAGTAGAACAAGCCAGCTGCCACCGCGTCTGAATCAGCACGAACGTTATCTCAGGCTGAGAACTCCGGCAGCGAACGCAAAATTTTCTCCGCCCTCTTCCTCCCCCCTCTCTGGCTCCACACCACGATGGCATCGGCGCTTCCTCCTTTCGCGCCATTCGGATCCGCCGGAGAATCATGGGACGGCTTCATGGAGCGTTTCGAGTGCTACTTAATCGCATCGAGGAACCAGGCACAGACCGACGAGGAGAAATGCAGTTTCTTCCTGTCTTGCTGTGAGCCCTCCATGTTCGCCTCTGCGAGAGCCCTGGCCGCCCCGAGGCCAGCCTACAAACTCGGGTGGGACGAGCTGATGTCCAGGCTGAGGAACCACTACGCTCCCTCACCCTCTCTGATCGCACGCCGCTTCACCTTCCGCCGCCGAGTGCAGAAGCCCAACGAATCCATCAGCCAGTTCCTAGAGGCTTTGCGCACCGTGGCCGCCCAGTGCGATTTTGCAGACCTGGAGGAGAACCTCGTAGAGCAGTTTGTATGCGGGGTCCGCGACGCGCATCTGCGCAGCCGAATGCTCCGGAACCACAAAATCACCTTGGTGCAAGCCGTGGAGACCGCGCGAGCAGCGGAGCTCTCCGAACAATCCACGGCCGACATCGAACGCCTCCAGCTGAAAACCCCCGCGCAAACCGCCGCGGGGCCTTCCACCCAGACGAACCTCGTCGACGACCTCTCTCCTGCTGAAGACGAGGAGGAGGAAACCGTCGGACAAATGAGGACGCAGCCGAAGCGGAGGCCACACCAGCAACCACCGACGCCAGCTCAGCCAGCCTCAAACGCACCTTGCCGCGGATGCGGCGGCCGCCACAGCCGCACATCCTGCCCGTTCCGTTCTGCCGTCTGCCGCCGCTGCCGAGGAGAAGGACACCTCGCCAGGGTCTGCCGGGCTCTCGTGCCAGCCCCATCGTTCATGCAGCCCAGCGACCAGCGCCAGGCACCGCAACGCCGCCAACAGCCACGTCCCGCGAGGCGAGCTGAGGACTGCCACTCAACCTACCAGCCCTCCAGCGCCGACTGCGTGGTCTACCAGGCTTCCCACGTTCCCGCCGGCGATCGCAAAATCAGCACCGCCGTCCGTCTCGAAGGTCAGCTTTGTCGAATGGAGGTGGACTCCGGGTCTTCCCGTTCTCTCCTATCTTGGGCCCTGTTTTCCCGCCTTTGTCCCGGGGTTCCCCAGAGCAAATTGCGCCCCGTCGGGGTCTCCCTTCTAGACTACCAGGGAAAGGGGATTCCCACGGCAGGAATATTCCACATCCGAGTGGAATACGGAGACTTTAAGGGGAAACTCCCAGTTCTAATCGTCAGGAACGATCTGCCCGCTCTCCTTGGGTTGGATTGGTTTCCCGCCTTGGGCCTCACCATAGAGGGGGTGCACAGAGTAGTTCCCCTCACCGTAGATAGCGTTCTAGACGAGTTCGCAGATGTGTTCGATGGGAAATTGGGCTGTTATAAGGGCACCCCCATTTCCCTCTGCCTCGATCCCCAGGTCGCTCCCATTAGGCTGAAGGCACGCAGGGTCCCCTTCGCATTGAGAGCAAAGGTAGACGCTGAACTTGATAAGCTTATAGAGCAGGGGGTAATCGAGCCCGTAGATCACGCCCGTTGGGAAACCCCCATAGTCCTCCCGGTCAAACCCGACGGATCGGTGAGAATATGTGCCGACTATAAGTCGACCATCAATTTGGCCCTGCAGGCAAATCCATATCCGGTCCCCGTAGTGCAACACCTACTCCACTCCTTAGGGCAAGGCCGCATTTTCGCCAAGCTAGATATGGCACAGGCCTACCAGCAGCTTCCCGTAGACGACGATGCGGCTACAGCCCAGACCATCGTCACCCACCGCGGGGCCTTCCGTTGCCGCCGCCTCCAATTCGGCGTTTCGGTTGCCCCGGGGATTTTTCAGAGCCTCATGGAGCGGTTGCTCCACGGGCTCCCAGGCGTCGTGCCCTACTTCGACGACGTCCTGGTCGCAGCCCCCAGCCACTCGGAACTCCTGAAAATACTGCGGGAGGTCCTCACACGTTTTAGGGAGGCAGGACTGAAACTAAAGCGCAGCAAATGCGAAATTGCTGTTCCCAAAGTAGAATTTTTGGGTTTCCTCATTGATGCCCAAGGCATCCACCCCACTCCTTCCAAAGTCGCCGCCATCAAAAACGCACCTGCACCCACCTCTAGGGCGGAATTGCAGGCGTTCCTGGGGCTTTTAAATTTCTACGCCCCGTTTATTCCCCACAAGGCGTCGCTAGCTGAGCCGCTACACCGACTGCTTGACCGGTCAGCGGCCTGGCAATGGGGTAGCCGTGAAGCGCACGCGTTCGCGGCTGTAAAAGACATTTTGACCTCGTCGGCAGTCCTAATTCAATATAGCGACAGGATGCCCCTAGTTCTGACTTGCGACGCCTCTCCCTATGGCATAGGGGCGGTCCTGAGCCATGCCCTCCCGAACGGCTCAGAGGCCCCCATAGCCTTCTATTCCCAGACACTCTCCTCCACGGAGCGGAACTACAGCCAAATCGATAAAGAAGCCCTGGCTGCAGTGTCCGGCATCAAGCGGTTCCATGACTACCTCTATGGTAGGAATTTCACCCTTGTCACGGATCACAAGCCACTCCTGGGGCTACTGGCAGGCGACAAGCCAACCCCCCCCATTTTGTCTCCCCGCATGACACGCTGGACGGAGTTCCTAACGGCGTATTCGTATACGCTGTTATACCGTCCGGGTAAGCAGCTAGGGCACGCAGACGCCCTGAGCCGTTGCCCCTTGCCAGAGACGGACACAGCCCACGTGCCCGCTCTCTCTATTTTGTCCATCGCCGAATCCGACCTCCCCGTCTCTGCCGCGGACGTCGCAGCTTGCACAAAAGCCGACCCCGTCCTATCCCAAGTAGCTTCATGGGTCTTGAGGGGTTGGCCCACGGAAAAGGTAGCGGAAGGATTCCGACCATTTAAAGCACGACAAGCAGAACTCGCCCTACACGGGGGTTGTCTTGTCTGGGGGGACAGGGTAGTGATCCCCACAGCCCTGCGGGCACGAATCCTGCCCGCACTCCACAAAAACCACCCAGGCATAGCGCGAATGAAAGCCTTAGCCCGTAGCTATGTGTGGTGGCCCTTGCTAGATTCAGAAATTGCAGACTACGTAGGCCGCTGCAGGATCTGCCAAAACTCTAGGCCGAATCCCCCCACAGCCGCCCCCCGGGAGTGGGAAATCCCTAGAGGCCCATGGTCCCGTTTACACATTGACTTCGCCGGCCCCTTCCACGGCCGAAACTTCATGATAGTAGTCGATGCTTACTCCAAGTGGGTGGAGCTGGTGATCATGACCTCCACCACAGCAGAGAGTACAGTGAGGGCCCTTCGTAAGATGTTCGCCACCCATGGGTTACCGGATGTGATAGTCTCAGATAATGGGCCCCAGTTTACCTCCAACACGTTCCAAGAATTCCTGGCCGAACAAGGAATCAGACACGCAGCCACAGCCCCTTATCACCCAGCTAGTAACGGCCGGGCGGAGCGCGCAGTTCGCTCAGCCAAAGAAGCCTTGGGCCGCATGGACCAGGGCGACTGGCAAGAAAGAGTGGCAGCTTACCTCTTGAGCCAGCACTCCATACCCTGCCCAACGACTAATAAAAGTCCCGCGGAGCTCTTGATGGGTAGGAGACTGCGTACCTCCCTAGACAGGCTCCATCCACTTTACGCAGGGGATCTGCCGAGCAACCTGGGGGCCCTCCCTTCCCACGCGTTTAAGTTAGGGGATCCTGTATGGGCCCGCTCCTTTTCTGGGGATCCACGGTGGGTTCCCGCAACCATCACAGCTCTGACCGGCCCCTGTTCCTTCAGGGTCGGTCTGGCCGACGGAACACAATGGAGGCGCCACGTGGACCAATTAAGGCGACGCCTCCCCACGGAAACAGACGGCCCGAGCCTCTCAGACACCCCCTCTCAGCACGAACCACCCTCGATGACCTCCCCCCCAACGGACCGCCTCCACCCGGGGAACGGGGGACCAGCCGATACAAACTTTTCGGACAGACGCGCCTCACCCGGCTACTTCCTTCCTCGAAGCCCTTATCGAGACTCTGAACCTACACCCCAACCAGACTGCGCGGGGCCGCTGCCGGACACTCCTGTTGCCACGGAGACGCCACCCCGGATAAATGGACATTGGGCACGGGGCCCGGGGCCAGCGCCATCTCACGAGGCCGCATCGCAGATTCACCGCCCCGCCACAGACACACCTCCGCCGGCGCCCCCCCCCGACGACAACCGCCGGGGAACTACGAAGGTCGGGACGAGAACGTCGCCGCCCCACCTATCTACAAGACTATGTTTGCCCTTCCTAAGGGAACTCTTTGACTAGGGGGGGAGGGGTGTTGAATACTAGCGCGGGAAATACAAGCGCGGGGATAAAGGACTCCCCTTCTGATTGGTTCCCGGGCGGAGCCGGTTCAATCCTCGCCCCGATTGGTCGAGCTATTCGACGCCCCATTGGCTCCTCGTTCAAACCCGGGGGTATAAATGTTTGGCGCGAACCACGCCACGTTGAATCGTAGTCACTCTGTTCTCAATAAAGGTTGCTGTTGCATACCCGCTTGTCGCGTCCCCTTCCCTTCGCTCCAAGATGCAAAAAAGGGGGTCTCTTCTACCATGCTATGGTTAAATAGAGAAAAGTACCATTAATGAACATCCTGTACAATGTGAAAATCAGAAGATGCTTCTTTATGTCCCTTTAAAAAAAAAAATCAATTGAAGCAAACCATGCATAATGAAAATGTGCTATGTCCTAACTATAATAGATTCACAGGATTTGGCAGAACCGAGGTGATCTTGACTCTGCTCCAAAAGGCTAAGCAGGGTTGGATTTGGATGGAAAGTTATCAGGAAAGTCCAGTGCTATACATTAAATTTGGAAGCCAAGAAACATTCCAGAACTACTGCCACAATTTTGCCAAGGAAACTATGTAGATATAGTCACTTGAGTCAATCAGAAGTTCTTTTCAGGCAATGCCCCCAATTTTCCTTATTTTTTCTGGGTTATCTTTATAATGTTCCCATGATAGGATTGAGCATCTTATTTTTTTCAAAAATAATTTATAATAATGGCCTTCTCAAATCACTTCAATCAAGAGTTTGCAAACCAGGTAGTAGTCCTACAAATAACAGAAATGGAAAACTTTGGAAATAGTTTTATTTATAACCATTTTATTTATAACAATTTTTTACATTCTGACTTCGAAGCAACACTGTGATATAATTGCAAAAAAAAATCAAGTCCAGTTTTTGACTGCATCAACATAAAGATAATTTCCAAATCAGGGGTGGTATTCACTTACCTACCAATTTGCAAATATGAGCGCATGTCTGCACATGCACTCCGCCTTCTGCTCATGTGCTTTGCCTTTAAAAAGGGCCTAAATGGGATGCTGTAGGGTCAGGGCTGGTGGGCATGGCCACCCGCAATTTCCACTACTGGTTCGGGTGAACGTGTCAGAACCGGCAGAATACCACCTCTGTAACAAATGGTAAGAAATAATAATTCCACTTTAAAAGTTCCATTGCAAGTATTCTGCACTGATCAGACCCACAAGGGTTCAAAGAAAGGCAGGGGAAATGAAAATGATCAGGGAACTGGAAGCAGCCCTATGAAAAATGAAAGGAAAGTGAAAGTGATTGATATATTAATAAGTGATCATGGGACCACTCTTAAATATCTGAAAAGATGTCAAATATAAGAGAATCAAAGCCTGTTCTTTCTTATTCCAGATTTCTGGAGAGGAAATAATGAGATAAGCCAAAGCAATAATTGGTTGAGTTGCAATGTGAACATACAGGTTTTTTACTGTAGAAAGATTATTCAAGAATTAATGCTATTATTGATATCAATATATATTGAAATATAGGATCTACCGTGTTTTCCCGAAAATAAGAGAGGGTCTTATTTTCTTTTGACCCTTGAAATAAGCACTTGGCCTTATTTTGGGGGAGGTCTGATTATTTTTGAGGTGCAGAAGGCAGCAAGCGTGGTCACTTCATGACTGCTGCTGTGTTGCAATATTTTGGGGGAGGGCTTATTTTAGCGCATGTGCTGATTGGGCTTATTATCTGGGGAGATCTTATTTTCAGGGAAACAGGTGATGTGACAGCTAAATTGTCTGTAACAATCCATGAATGAAATATTAACTGGTATTCAGAATAATTTCTGATCTCTGATGAGGGAACAAAGAATGTGTGTGAAGAAACTGAAAAAGAGTTTTAAAGTGCTGAAAGAAACATGACCAGATATATTTTAAATATTCCCTCAATAGCCTCCTCTCTTAATTCCTCACTAACACAATTATTATGACTGAAATCTCAATTTAATTGACCATTAAATATGTTATAACTAACTCCAGCACTCACTTTATTCGAGGTAAAACACCCAGTAAACTTGGGGACAAAGGTTTCCTAGGATCCTGTTGGATCCTGCAACCAGTACTCTCAATAACATAAATACTAAATAATGTACCAATTATCATTAAGAAAATCAATATAAAGGAGACTGCAAACAATCTCTGAGTTAAATTCATAGTTTAAAAGCCATCACAAGTACTTTCAGCACACTGTGATTTAAGGTGCATAAAGGTACAAAAAAACCCACAATTTATTAAACTGAGATTGAATTATATGAGACAAATACCAGTCAAGTCAAATACCTTCATTCAGACCAAATGAGACCAAATATTGTTCTGTGTATCCAATACAGTTCCCTCCAAAGTAAAGATTCATATATTTCCTGTTCTATCACTGTCCTTCTCTATGCACCAGAATGTTCTTTTCTTCATAAGGGACTTCATCTAGATAAACACAAAGGGTCTTGTGTCCTGTCCTTCATAATGCAGTATTCCAGGGAGGTATGACATTAGAAGCCCTGCAAATGTACAACAGACTCAATCTCCTGATCTCCCTGACAGGGAGAGTTAAGATGTTTAAGACATCCATGTCTTCTTAATATTTCTCCCCCGAAAAATAAATATTCACCTCTGTTCCAAGAGGAAGTGGCCAATGATGGGGACTATATGCCATATGGTTTTTCTGTTTTTGTCATATGGTTTGTTTTATGAATATATATATATATATATATATATATATATATATATATATATATTGTTTTATGGGTTGTAAGCCATCAAGAGTTGGTTTTAAAACAAACAGCTATATGCAGCACTGAAAATCCCATTGTAATCTCAATCACTAAAACCACTGCTCAGTTTTGTTTCATTATAAATTAAATGCAGTGATGGTAGGACCATTCTGCCCTCATACTAGAACCAAAGGTTTGAAGTTCTTTGTTTCTAAGTGACTTTCATAACAAGCCTTGAGTCTCCTTATAGACTGCTGTAAAAAAAAGTAATTGTTAGTGTAACAACATCAAGCCATGAAACTAGCAAACACCATTGATCTTTGAGTGGATTTGCCTGGTGAGAATACTTGAAGAAATAACTTTGAAGAAAGAGGTATAGAAAATGAATAAATAATTGAGCATTGCCATTGAGTCTTTATTGATTAGCCCCTGAGCCATATCAAAGTGCAAAGTTCCAGAAACAAATTAGTAAAATTTGATAAAAGCAAATTAAAATGGAATTTGATAAAATTCAATTTAAAATGGGATTGGAATAAAATACAGTCTAAAATGAAATTGGAGTAGAATACAATAATTTAAGATATAGATAAAATATGATAAAATTATATTTTTGTGTCAACCCTGCAATCTACCCCAATCAGTCTCTGTTATGCAGATCTCAACCAAATTATTTTGTTAAGTACTGTGTTAAATATTATTTTCAGGTTCTGGCCGCACATAAGGTAAGTTATTTTGATATGGGAATCCCAATGGGTTATTCTTTTGGTCTATCGACCAAGGTACCTGTCTCTCACCCCCTTATACAAGCAATAAATAATAAAATAAAGACACTGGACTAGAATACGCCAGAGAAAATATTAAAATACACCAAGTCAATAAACAATTTGAATAGTATTGAAATTAATTAAGCCGAAACAAGATAACATCACACAATTACTAAAATTGGAAATAAAGAGTAGAAGAATGTGTGATAGACAATAATAATAACAATGATAAAATGCAGACTTAAACAACTCCCTTCATAAGAGGCTTGAATACCTAGCCAATTTCTGTAAACAGCACAGTTTTTCCAAATCGGATTTGATTAACTGTTTTGTGATACAATGTATAGTACTGGCAGGCTGTACAAAGGTTTCTTATTTTTAGAGGAGTTACGTAAAATCTCATGTAGCAGTGGGTGACAAAGGTTTTATTTATTTCACATTATTATCGATTGACTTTAAAGGCCTAAGTACTGACGAGATGGAGCAATAGTTAAGTCAATGATTAAATGGATAAAATAAGCATATGCAGTAAATGTTTAAAAGAGATTTTATGTTACACTTATTTTTGAAAGTCATAAACGGTTTTATCCTTGAAAACAAGCCAACATTCTGCACAATATTTCCTTTCACTTTTTAACACATACAACATACTACCATTATCATATTTAACTCCTAATAATAATTCATAAATTATAGATTAGATTACAAGCAAAATGTCTTGCAAATGTACATTTTGATTATGTGTAAAGCATTGGGAGATGAGAAACTCATAGATATTCTGAGAAACAGCTGATATCAGATGTAATGACTAAAGAATGAAAGAGCATAACGGGACCAGTAATTTATAGTCGGCACCATCTGAAATAAAAATAACAATTTATTTCAAAAGATAATACTACGTTATGATTTTGAATTCATTTGATACTTAACAGACTAAAACTGCATTCATATGAAAAAAGAATAGAATAGAGTGTAAAAGCAGACAACATTTAAAATTATAGAGGGATGTTTCAAAATGGTAGGAATGATAGATGGATGACAAAATATATTTTAAAATATTATTTTGATATATAATTTTGATTTCTTTGAGTTCTATTCCAATGTATTCCATCATCAGTTTACATATCAGAAAGAAACAGGCTTTACTGTTATCAAGCTAAATTTCCTCCTTTCCTATAGTTCTTGTCTCTCCATATGCTAACAGGTGTGTAAGGAGGTGTATGAATTCATGCATGGATTTCATTCTTAAAATTATAAATTGTATAGATTTCTGAGGAAGTAGCTCTGTCTATTAAGATCTGTTCTCAATTTTTTGAGATTTGAAGTAAAGGAGTCTATTTTGTTCATGTCCTATTGACCTGGCATTTAATTGGCAACTATGTTTTGGAATAATCCATGTTTGGTTCGATTCAGCCAAATGATGTTCTAATAATGATCTACCCTTTACACATTTCACATAGAAATAGCTTAAAGAATTCTGCAAGAATAAATAAATATATATATATATATAAACATTCACCTAATATTTATTAGGCGCTCTTTCTTAATCTCAGTGCAAGATGAATGTGTACGTTTCTTAGCTGTGGCTATGTGGACGGGAATTGTAGAATTTTTAATTGGCATTTCTGGATGGCATCCATATTAGTGATCAGATCAGATTATCACTGTGATGATAAATAACTTGTTTTCAGAATATTTAGGTTACAATTAAACAGTTGTTAAATAGGCATAGCTGTTCTATTTCTATTTTCTGCCTTTTTCAATACCTGGAATTCCACTTGGCCTTGATCTCATACACCTTTTGGTTGTCTTATTCAAAGAAGCATAAGCTGGCATTTGTCAACATACTTTTTAGTTACTGCCCAACAAGAATCTTCAACCAATCAAGATAAGCAACATATCCTATCCAGTTTTATAAAGTTCCTGTATTTCAAACCTGTTTAGATAGAAAGTACTGTTAATGAGTAAACTTTGTCTCCTGCAGAAATGAGTCAATGAAGAGGGGAGAAGCCAGCTAAAGTGGTCATGTTTTCACTGAACAATCCCGTGAAAGTGAAAATCACAACAAAAATGTTCCTGCTGAAAAATCATTAGGAGTTTCAATTTAAAGCAAAATTGCCGATTCTATGAACACAACAAGATATCAGGTATAAATTGCTATTTACTAATGCTTGTAGTTTGGATAATTCATAATTTTAAGTGTGTTGTTTTCTGCAATTTCATTCATTTCATCTTTTTGGAAGCTTTGACTAACACATGAATTAGTACAAGAATTTGCAATAAAGTGAAAAACGGCATTATTATTTATTTAGTGTGTGATAAAGAACTCATTTTCAAAAAAAAATAGAATGTGTGTTAATCTGTGGGGATTAACTGCCAAAGCACTGTTTTTCTCATTGTCAAAATATATTGATGATTGATTACATATTAAATAATAATTACATAATCTTTCAAATTGGCTTATGATCATCTTTTCAATAAATTTAGCAAGTGTCCTGATGAAATTTGATATTTGTTTTATCCAAAAATGTGAAGTTTTACCATGGTATGTAATATGAAAGGAAAAAGTTAATTAATATTATGAATTCACAAGCATAGTATCTTGTGCAATGCAAAATCATCTTTCAATATTCTTTTTAGCATTAATTTTATTGACAAAGGTGGAAAGAATTTTATTTATTATAGTAGCCACTTCCAATTCAGTGGTTCTGATAATCCTTTTTTCTTTCCTCCAATATTTAAAAAAATACTTGTGAGAATTTGACATTAATATCACTATTTCATCATTACTATTCATGATGTGCTTTTATCTCTCTTTTAAGAGGAAATATAAAACTTGTCTTTACATTATTTTCTTAGTATAAATATTTTTCATAGAATCTCTGGTCCGGCATTGATCTGATAATGATCACATAGCCCTGACAAGTGGCAATGCTATTATTTTGGTTGATAAAGGGACACATTTAATTGGATGTACAAATACTCTAAGAGAATGTCATTCTTTATTCACTAGTTTCTCATGAGTTTGTCTTACTTTAAAATAAAATTAAAAATATGGGCAACAGCACAATACCATTCATAGAGGCTGCAATAAAATATCAGAACACAAATGAAGCCAATGATTGTCAATGCTCAGTACATCTAAGACAATGGGTCACCTTAAGTGAAGTAGCCATTTTTTACATTATCTAATGTTTTAATGCAAACACTTAATTGATGTATATCTCTATCCAAAGATAAAAATATGAATGGATTTGATTGACTGACATTTCAATAAATTTCAGTGAACAAAACTAAAATATATGGATTGAATTCACACATTACATTAAGCCATAATGTAGCTATCTGACTTTGATTTGGTGTAATTTGTGGACCCAGCTAAGTGAGATTAATTTGATTAATAATGGTGAAATAAACCAGGATGCAAACTCAACCAGAATTTGGCCTTACTTTCTAGACAAAAGCCATAAAGATTCATACAAGGAAAGCAATAGAAAGCTTTCATAAAGATACATAATTGTGCAAAGAAAGTTAGATTCTTTTATGTAAACAGTATTAACAGTCAATTGTGTAATAAAATAAGTGTAAATTTTAATTTGATAATTTAAATACAAAACAGCTGTAAATGGCCAAAGTGATTTGTTGTAAATCATGTGTCTTCAGATTTGTGAGGTTTACATCTCCCAGATGTTTTCCAAGATTGCAAAAGCTTTGGAATTGTACTTCATATACAGCTAGAGATTCAAGATTGAAAAAGGCTTGAATATGGCACTACTAACATCTAGTGAAATGTTATGCTTATGTAGAAATGACCAATTGATTTTACAGAGTTTACTTGATCTTTAATAAATATATATCTTGGAAATAATGAATAGTTGAAATTATATTCAGAATATTTGCTAATGTAGTTTTTACCCTGCCAATGAGACAAAGATAGCTCTCAAGATCAAAATGTATGATTGAATTGTTCTCTATAATACATAGATTATAATAATACAATACTAATATAATATTAGTATGCTGGAAATGTCAGATAAATATTATCAGAGCAGAGCCTGTGATCAGTATGTTAGATTATATCTCAGTTCAGACATTCTAATGTCCACCACAAAAGTTCCAGTAATTTTGTATTTTCTAGCACATTGGTGTTTGACTGTGAGACACCTTAAATACAGTAGCCCATGGATGAAGGTTAATAAGTGCAATGAATGAAGTGTGGAATATTTCCACCAAAATATGAATCTGTTTGAAGCATGTCATACCAATATTGACTAAGCATCTGATGAAGAAAGCAACAACTCCTGAAATGTTATTATTTTTAAATAAAATGTGTCAGAAAAAGTGCTACCAAATCCCTAATTTTTGGGCTATCATAGTCTAAAACAGCTCTCTTTCAACACTGCCCACAATAGCAGTAACTGAGAATGCCTGCATGGATAATGGCATCTTGATTGTTAATGGAGAAAGACTGTATGATCTGGCAGTAGTGCTTTCCAGTATGAGTTTAGGCAAGTATATCCATTTTAAAAATGGAAAGTCTCTTCGCCTAAAAACCAGGGGTGAAATCAACTTACCTTCGCTACTGGTTTGCAAATATGAACACATGCATCACCTCCGCACATGTGCAGGACCGCCTGCACAGAGCATAAAAAATGGGACATGATGATGTCCGGGCAGGTGGGCGGAGCCCCCCATTGCCACCACTACCGGTTCGCTTGAACCAGATTGAACCGGCTGAATTGCACCACTGCTGAAAACCACATTATAGTATTACATACTGGGGTGATCCACTTGGAAGAATGTAAGGTTTGTTTTTATTTGCTGTCAAGTCTTAACCAAGGATCTAAAAATTATTAAGACAGATTCAAAGAATATAGGCAGTTCCAAACAGGGTGGTGGGTTTGTTTGTTTGTTTTTGTAAAATCAACATCTGATAAATTTAATATTTCTAGATATGCTTTAAGTATTGCTTCAAGGGCTCCAGTCACAATTGCTGTAACATTTCCCCCCATAAGCATTCAGTTTTGATCAGCAAGTCCCAATATTTTGTAATTTTTGACTAATAATATTTCTTGTTGTTAGGTTTCATTGCTGTTTGCAAATCTTACATTAAAGATTCTATGGCATCGGAGATGAACCTGATCAACCATCCCCAGCTATCTTCAGCAGATGGATTTCCTCTTTCTGAAGGTCCTAGTTTATTTGGTAAATTAGAACTTACATTCATAGCAATACAATATTTATAATGAAAAAAAGCTAACAGAGAGTCGGTTTGGTGTAATGGTTAAGTCACCAGGCTAGAAAGAGGGAGACAGTCAATCTAGTCCCACCTTAGCCATGAAAGCCAACTGGGTGACCTTGGGCCAGTCACTCTCAGCCCAATCTACCTCCCAGGGTTGTTGTTGTGAGGAAAATAGGAGGAAGGTAGGTTGGATATGTTTGCCACCTTGAGTTATCTGTTAAATATAACAAAGGCAGGAAATAAATAAATAAATAAATAAATAAATAAATAAATAAATAAATAAATAAATAAATAAATAAATAAATAAATAAATATAGTTCTCTATCATTTTAACTATTTTTAGAAATGCCCCCAGTTAGTTTTTGTCGATGCTATAAAATGAATGAATAGTTACACAGTAAATAACTAAATAAAATTAAAGAAAATGAGGCAATTCAGTGTTAAATCCCACTATTAATGCAAGAGGAGAACACATATACTGAATAGTCCTTCACTAAAAAGTCTCTGTCTAAAATCCTGGATAGCAAATATCAGTCAGTGCAGGCAGCATGGAGATAAATGTTGACTGTCTTTTGTTCAATGAAAAAAAAGATTACAGTCTAATTACTGAACATTCAGGAATTCAGAGTCCTCAGTTGCTCAACTATTCTATAATTCTTGGTGCTCTTTGAGCTTGGTGGTTTTCTTGGAAATATTTTGTTAATGTTACCTAGTTTGGCAATGAAACGTCTGAAAGAAAACCACCAAGCTCTGAGACTACCAAGGACCCACTGGTGTCCAACCCTGAGTTTAACCTTGAGTCACAAGATAAATTCTCTTTTATCAATTTCGTGTTTCAACCAACACCTCCAAGGTCCCTTCTAACTCTGTTATTATATTATATTCTATGTCTTTTCCCATCATTCAGCAACATTTACATTTAGTCAAACATTTAGTCATGTGAAAAATTCATAAACTCTAGTGTAGCTGTTCTTTCCTTTCCTTTCCTTCCCTTCCCTGTCCTGTCCCTTTCCCTTTCCTTTCCTTTCCTTTCCTTTTCCTTTCCTTTTCCTTTCCTTTTCCTTTCCTTTTCCTTTGTTTTGTTTGACAATATACTTATAGATGAAAGAATGTGGTGATCTGGAATGAAGTCTTGATGATGAGGAAGATGGGAGGGGATTTTAACTGTTTTCCCTTTGTGATACTTCTGCATTCTTTGAATGTCTGTATTTTTTCTCCTCTCTGCCTCTTCCCCTCAGCTGTTTATCTTTCCATCTTCCTCATAATACTTCCTTTAGTCTGTCTGTCACCGCTTCTCTGTTTTCAGCTGTCAGCATAAAAGAGCATCCCATCATCTTAGCCAAAAGATAAGAATAGATGGGTTTTGCAAGCAATGAGCAGGTGACATCAGGTTTTAGTATAGAAAAGATTTTCTGAGAGGGTATAAAATACAGTCTCTCTCTCTCTCTCTCTCCCCCCCCCCTCTCTCCCTCTCTCTCTCTTTCTCTCTCTCTCTGTATGTATACACACACACACACACACCACTGTTTTTTATATAATGAACAGTAAAATAGTTCAAGTAAATAGTATTTTTCCCCATATATTACATTGTGAACATTATTTGGAAATATGCATACAACAAATAAGCTATATAGTAAATGTAATTATTTTCTTTGGGTATTTTTGCATGGTAATCAGTAACTCCTCAGTATTCCTCACCATGTTTTTCTGAACACTAATTCTTTTTGTCAGGAGGTAATTTCACCCTCACCTTTTGTCAGTGGCAGGCAGCTAACATGGCAGCAGATCACTCAATTTGGACTCAGAACCATTGGCCAGTGAGATGAGAGGAGCCCAGCTGGTAGCAGGGCTGCATTGTACAAAAAGCTGATTGGAACATACTGAGGGCCAGCAACAGCATAAAGCATTTGGCCAATGTGAGACGCGATGAAAAGTCCCCCCCCCCCCGAATTCCTTTGCTTATAAACATGCTTGAATCAAGTTCTCCCAATAGATCTCTTATCTTGGTGGGAGGGGAAGAATAAGATGTGTTTCCCATGAGGCAAAGAGCAGTCCTTCTCTAGATACAACTCTGGCAAATACAAGAGGAAAAAGATAATTTGGTATCAAGGCAGTCAACCTATTTACAACACGATCATATTCACTTGCTGACTGTTACAATGAGCCATCTTCATGAAGCAGCTCATTTCCCCCAGCAGTTTCAGTAATGGTTTCAGTAGTCTTGCCTTAGGGACAAAGTTTTTATATAATTATTTTCCATTGTGAATTATAATATATTCATTGATTGGCTTATTTTCCCAGGCAGCATTTGTATAATTCATCAGAAAAACAAGAAATAATACAGCAGGCAAGCCTATAGTTATGAATGCTTCTTCTGAGAGCATTTTTTCTAAATTTCACCAAATTGGGCTGGACAATTGTCATAGCTAGTTTCTCAACTTATTTCTCATAATAAAGTTAATCAGTAAACTGTGCGACCTCTGCCCTACTGTTTCCTTGGCTGGTCTGAGAGGAAGTTTTACTTAACATTTGGGATTAGAGGTTTGGAAGTTAAGAAAGCAGAAGAAAAATCATATTACAAAATTTTCAGGAACTCTACTTAAATTGTCAAACTGGTGTGCTCTTAAAAGGTAAGATATCATGGCCAACTTACTCATTTGCTATTCTTAATATTAGATAGGATAGTTTTATAGCAGTTATAATGAAACCATTCCTAGACTCTGATGTATTATAACCTAATACTATTATTTCTTTTTTGTATGTATAACTAATTCAGTTTGGAACTATCTAGTGAGTATTTTTTTACTCTACAAAATCATTTCTAATATGTTGGTTTTGGTTCTTCTTGTTTTTGATTTGTGGTAGACCTATCTTCTCCTTCCTGGTGTCCTCAAGATGTATTAGACTACAGCTGTCATCTTGCCCCGATCAGCATAGGTAGGTTGAAAATACTCTAAAACATGTAGAGTATTTGGTTTGGGAAATTAGAATATAATAAGACTCAAGCATATCAACGTCTGATAATTTGATAAACATTACAATTGTGAATAATATTGTAATTAATATGGAAAAGGTTTCCCCTCTCCTGTCATGTCTGACTCTAGAGGTCGGTGCTCATTTCCATTTCTTAGCCAAGGAAGTCATCATTGTCTGAAGACATTACGTGGAACCTATTTATCTACTTGCATTTGCAAGTATCGAACCCCCATATTGTGATTAATACTATTATCATTATTACAGTGTTTATTTGATTTAAAAAAGATAACCAAGATCACTTACTAGTGTATACACCAGTAAAACTAGTGTTTGTTCCATAATTTTATTAAATGAATTAATAAGCTAGTAGCATTTAATGGTTCTTTAGAAAGCAGTCAATCTTTCTTTTGTAGTCCATAGCTTAGATTTAAAAAAGTGTCCTTCATGAATGCAAATGATGTAACAAAAAGTTTTAAATATATTGTTTTTGTCTCCCAAACTAAAAATAATATAATATACATTTATCCTGACCAATACCAACCTCATACGGCTTCAGTCCTACTCCTCTGAAAACTCCCACTTGTATGAGAAAAAGAAAAATAATTTAAGATAATTGTAAAAAACAATATTGTATCAATTATTTATTTATTTATTGTGTTTTCAGAATAAATTTAGTCATTAATTTGACCATAATTTGCTTAAATAATCCAATGACATAGTGAATATCCTAAAAACAGGTTTGGTCTTCATTCTAGTCTAAAATATGTCTGGGTTAGTTTGTCAGGATATCTGCGAAAGGAAAACCAAAGGAAAAGGCTACCAAAATCAGATCAGAAATAATTTAATTTGATACTGCTTGAAGAAATTTGCATCTATTAATCCTTGTAATGCCAGTATGTAAGATTTATAACTAACTATTGAAATGTTTTAGCAATATTTAGTCTAGCAATATTTATATGTGATTTTGTCAGCAAATGCACTCATGCAGTTTTAACAACTGGAAGTTCAATATTTAGAATCAAGAGCTAGATGGATACACGTCAGGAATTTTTTGGCTTTTAACCCTTGCTTAACTCTGCTCGAGTGATCATAAAACGCCAGACTAGATGAGGCACATCGTTCTCTTGCCTCCTGTATAAGGCACTTTTTAAGAGGATTTTTTAAACAGTTAAGCACTAAGCAGAGTCATCCATGGTGACTCTGGCAGCAACTAGCTCAGCCTGACTTCAGCTCTTGCCTTTTTCCTTTTACATTTTTTTTCTTTTCATGATGACAGTGGTGAGTCTCTGCCTCCCCTGACTGCACGTCCCTGGTGTATAGTCAGGGGTGGGATTCAGCCAGTTTAGACTGGTGATCCAGATGTTAATTTTAATCTGGTTTGCTGAACCAGATTAAAATTGCAAGGACTGGCTGACCCCTCCCACCCCGCCCCTTCCTGGAGTCTCCACGCAGCCCGCTTTGGATGCAAGGTAAATGCAGGGTGCACACAGAGGCTCTGGAAGGCTGAAAAACAGGTGTCTTGAAGTACCAGAAGTCCAAAAACGGGCATGTTTCTGGCCTCCAGAGCTCAGGGGAGGCCATTTTCGCCCTCCTGGAGGCTCAACAAAAACCTTTGGAGCATGGGGAGGGAGAAAATCCCACCCCCCATGGTGCAGGAAGCTGACTAGACCATGCCCCCATGGCCACACCCACCCAGCAACCGGGCAGAGAACCGGTTGCTAAAAATTTTCAATCCCACCCCTGTGTATAGTCCCCTCATCTGGCATAGACATCTTCTTCCTACATAAAGCTTATATACACACCCACAGACACCCAACCAAATCTAAAAAGAATGAGCATGTCAAGAGGATCCAGCAAAGTTAATCAGAAACAAGAAACCTATTTATTTTTTAAAATGTATGCTGTAGATCCATCACGGTGGAACAGAGGCTCCCAACCCTTTGGACATCAGGGGCTGGTTCTGTGGAGAGAGGTTTTTCCATGGACCAGAGGGGGCATGGTTTCATGTGCTGCCTGCATCCCTGGGGCTTCGCTTGTTTGCGTGGTTTCGTTTCTGGCATGCCGCAGCCCAGTGCCAATCCATGGACTGGGGGTTGGGGACCCCTGCTGTAAAATCTCAGTTTAATAGACCACTCAGGTCTAGGGTAACTACTAATGTGAAATGTCTATTAAATTCATATCTGTCATTTTCATCAATATGCTTAATCTGTATGATCATGTAATTGACAAAACTCCTGCCATATGCAGAAAAAAATCAGTATAAAGGGCAACACCGTTATTTAATCTATAAAATCAGGAGGCTGTCTAAATGAAGAATGCATCCACCTCATATCACAAATTTGTTAATCCAAGGTCTCACTATAATTAGACCCATCCAAGCACACAGAGCAATCTCAGTTCAGGATGATTGAACATTAATATACACTGCAAGCATGTACAAGAGGAAAAATGGCAATATTTATTTTTAGTGAAAATAACTGTTCCTAGAAGATTGACTTAGAAACATATCTTGTGTTCTTATTGAGGTATACATCCGGATCCAATGATTTCTACAGCGAAAGATACTGATGTGTCATCCTACTCACAGTACAACACTATGCATTTTTGCCCAATGCAGCCTCCAATCACTTTACCACCTTATTATTCAAGTTTTAGTCTTCATCCTCAACAATCTGAAGAATGGCACTCCCCTGTAATGTATGAACTTGAAAAAATGCCATCTAATAACTTACAAACCAAGGAGACAGATCTGGTAGACTTTCCTGTAGCCAAGAAATCTCGGATGGGTCTACTCTCTGGAAGAACAAAAGATAAAGAGCTGTGTGTTGTCTGTGGTGACAAGGCCTCTGGATACCATTATAATGCCCTGACTTGTGAAGGCTGCAAAGGTAGGATATGTTTTTTTAAAAAATAGGGCAAACTATTACATAGAATTCATCTACTTAACCAAGGTAGAGCCATTGTTCAGATCTTCTCAACCTTGGCATCTTTAATACACACACACACACACACACACACACACACACACACACACAAACACACACACTCCAGAATTCCCTGGTTACCAGTTCTCTCAGAATTCTGGGAACTGATGTCTACATACCTTAAAGTTGCCAAGATTGAGAAATATTGTTTAGATTCATAAATGTATGTCAGTAGTATTACTATAATAAGGTTGTGTGATTACAGATAGGTCAACAGATAGAACTATGTGACAAGATCATTCTCTGTTTAACAAAAGCTTCAGAAGTAGGTTTGCTTCACTATCAAGTCAGGAGGGCAAATGCTGCAAGAATAAAAAAAAACAATGGGGGCTTTAGGTTGCCAGATTGGGAGCTCTATTTCCAGGCTTCTGCATTAACTTGGGTGAAATAATGGATAAATCTCAGCAATAGAAGACTGCTGTTATTGCTGGAGGGACGTGATCTTTAGTTGGGATGGCATGCCTTTTTGTGGTATGAAAAGAATAAAATACATAGATATTTTGCAAATACCAGGGCAGGTATATTGATTTTATAATTCCTTTCTACTGCATTTATCTTGGTAGAACTAGAAAATTTCCTTACCTGGAATAGCTTTGTATTTAATATCATGCAATAATCTGGTACAGCTATCTACTAGTGAAAGATTGAGAGATGTGTGCCCCATGTATCTCATCGTTCCCTGCATATACTGTATGTAGGAACATTGTTAGAAATAACACTCTGTAACAAATCAGAGCAGAGTAGCAAGCATTCTATTCTAAATTGGGGGGGAAATATATTTCTCCAGAAGAGATCTTTGTAGATTTAAAAGCCTATATATGGTATAGAATATTGTACTTAAGGAAATCTAGTTTTCAAAAACCTGCTCAAACTGAAAAGGGCGCCTTTGCAATCAATCTATCATTTAATCAATTTTTATTCAGTCATAAATCAGCAATAAAAAAGAAAGTCCCAATTAATTCGGGTAAAAAGGGGGGGAGTTCTAAAATGTCTAAAAAGGATTAGAAAAGAAACTACAGTGTACTGTACACACAATAGAATAATAGTTATAGTCAAAGAAGTAAACAGCAGAATGATCTGATAATAATCGATTTGTCAAGATAAATAATTTAAACTACCAGGATGTTAAGCAATGAATAGAGATAATTCTTGGCTGCCTTTGCATGATAGATTCAGCTATAAATCTTATTTAGTAGACATGCATGTGCATTAATCTACTGCTTAGTTGGGATTTGTCTAGGGAGACTCTCAACCATCCAGGTCATGGTTGTTCAAAGGTGGGTGGTTTTTTTTCAAAAGGCAACTGGATTTATTTAGTTTTTTGCCACAATAGGACAGGACCATGTATGTGAAACTATGTACCAAAGATGGCAAGTTATTGTGGCTGAAATAACAGAACACCCTAAACCAAAGCCAACAAATGTACATTGCAATGCAGTACAACATGTAAGTTGGTTCAAATAGCAGGATAAACTTCCATGACTTAGATGCAATCTACTATATGTAGTTCAGTGGTGGGATTCAGCCAGTTCGCACCTATTCAGGAGAACCAACTGTTAACTTTCTAAGCAGTTCGGAGAACCGGTTGTTGGAAGAAATCTCTTTTTTCCCCCTCACTTTACAGGGCTAATCCTGTAAGGAAGGCAGGAAGGAAACATTCTGGTGTTGTTTCTAGCCTAATCGTTATTGCCCTGCTTACAGAAACTGCCTCTCCAGTTAACTCTTATTACATTGTAACACCTAAGGGAAAGTGCCCATCGACCTGAGTGGCGCTGAGTTGGCCACGTCCACCCAGTCACATGACCACGGAGACCTGCCTACTCACCTGGTCATTAGGGCAGAGAACCGGTTGTTAAATTATTTGAATCCCACCACTGATGTAGTTCAGCCTATGTGGTTGGTAAATGGTGGCTTATGGGTTAACAAAATATGTAAAGTTGACTATAACGTAGCATGACATATGAACCCACTTAGAGGATAACAGAATATGCAATATTTTAGAACTAACTGATTATACTCAAGTTAGAAATTCAGGCTAGATAAAACTTTTACTGTGATCTATAAAACACATTTGTATAACTAGTAGCATCTTAAGTTAGTGGTGTTCATATAATAATCATTTTAGTATTGGTTTTAAATCTGAAATATTATTCTGCATATGTCTTCAGGTTTCTTCAGAAGGAGTATCACTAAAAGTGCTCAATACAAGTGTAAAAATGGAGGAAACTGTGAGATGGACATGTATATGAGGAGAAAGTGTCAGAACTGCCGTCTACAAAAGTGCAAAGCAGTAGGAATGCTGGCAGAATGTATGTATACAGCTATTTTATGCAGCTAAATCTACAAAAACATATAATGTATGTATGTATGTATGTATGTATGTATGTATGTATGTATGTATGTATAATGTTTGGCAACGTTGCCAAGACAATCTCAATCTTACATGGGAAATGACCCAAGTACAACAAGACCAGCATATCTCTGAAATCTACGAAAACATATATATAAAATATAGGGGCAATGGATAGTTAGGAAAAGATTATATGGTCTTTGGATTTACGCATTTAGGAAAAAAAACAAAAATCAGATTCACTGTTGGTATTATACTTAGCTAACATTAGACTTATAAAATTGTATTTTATTAAAATTTGCTTTCTTGGCATGTGTTGTGTTTTGTAAATATACAAGGATAGGATTCAAACTGTTGGGTGTTTCCTATTGATAGTTTCAGTTATTTTAGCATAATTGCAGTATCAAACCAGTTTAAGCTCATACCGGAAATTAATCTACTCTGAATTTTTAATATGCCTCTCCAATCTGATCACTAGATGCTACAGTATATCAGCTCTTATGCTTTGTAGAAAACAATAGACTCTATTAGCATTTCAGAATTAATGAAAAAATTATAGTACAATTGACCCCCCCTTATGCTGTCAATTTAAAAGCAAAGATCTTGCTATATGCCCTCTCCGCCCTCAGTGCACAAGCAGGCGGGCAAATGAGGCTGATCTTCAATGAATCTGTAAGCTTGTCATAAAAATAAGCTTTCTTAAAAATAAAGTCAGGTTGTTCCCAGAGAAAGAGGGAATGTGTGTAACTTCAGTACTGTCAGTAATTTAGCATCTGATAATAAAATAAACAGGAAAAAATAGGACAATGTCACTAATGTTGCCCAAGGAAATGGAAACTTTCAAACCAGCTGGCCATTTTCTCAGATAGTCTTGAGTGAAGCAAAGGCCAGGAATAAGGCACTGTGACTTAAATCTCCCTCTGAAATGGAAACTTGTACTTTGTTACTATGAGAGTCATATAACTCATAATTTAAACATAAGCAGATCCTTGTAAAGTACAGGAATGAGGACATCATGCAAGTTGTAACTACCTTCGAATAAGGAGTGGTGCTGTTCATTTTTAATTTAAAAACAACCTTCAAGGTTTGCCAGATAGTTAAACTTGTAACTTTTTTGTAAATTGACTTTAAGCAAAGTGATCTCTTTGAAATTAACATTGCCTTGGACTTTGAGCCTTTACTCATAAGGCAGTATTGCAATTGTTCCTGTGAAATGTTGCTATACTGCAAAAAAAGGGGGCAATTTTATGGTTTTTATTACTTTATTTGTGCTAGATCATGATGATCTAGTGATTACACATCAAGTTTTTGTGCAGTTAGAGATACATGTCTAGCTCACGAAGTAGAAAGGGATCCTCACTCAAATCAGGTTCATACTTTGTTGGAAAGACAAGCTTGTCATTGGAAATAATTCTGAGATTTTATTAAATAGCTTAGAAGGATATATGGCTGTTCTTGTAATACAATAAAAGAAATAAAAGAATACATTAAAAATGGGGGGGGGGGAATCTAATACAATTAAACCAGAGGTGGGTTGCTGCCGGTTCAGCCCGGATCGGGCAAACCGGGAGTAATGGCAGTGGGGCACTCCGCCCACACGCCCGGAGCGAAGCAGTAATAAAAATAATAGAAACCCACCACTGAATAAAACCATTTGTCAGATATTTGCTATTCTGTTCAGTACTGTTCAGTGCTGTTATTTAGAAAAAGAGACATCCATCTGAATGCATGAAATAATCTATCTGGCCCTAGTTTATGTATACCCTGTGTTTTCTGATTCATGGATATATGGAAATGTCTTTTTCCTCTAGCATATGAAGCAACTGTCACCCTTTGGTAGTATTCATAATGTGATTTACATTGAACACATCTGGAGAATGCTAGTTTGCTCAGTACTGAAACAATCAAAGTCAGCACTAAGTCTAATGCCTATGTTGTGATTCTAAATGGCATTTTAATCTTTGGAGATATTATGTGGAATTGTTATTTTAATCCCTTAAATTTCCTCTTCTTTCAAGAATAGAGGAAGTTTGATTTCTGTGGTGCATGATTTTATAACATACAGGATATTAAAACTATTCATTGCTGAATTAAGCATTTTCATAGATATCTTCCTCAACAATATTTAGTCTCTTTTATTCATTCTCCCAGGTGAAAAAAATGTATACACACACACACACACACACACACACACACACACAAAAGTATTCCATTTGTTATGGTTGCTATAGCCCTGCATCATCATTTCTGTATTCTTGGACAGCAATATTTTATCTTCTTAAACTGATATAGTAAGATTGAATTTTTAATATTCTGAGTAGAGAAATATGTTGATCGAAGTCGGCTATATTCCTTTGAACAATGGTGAGAGGTGGGATGAATGACATAGATCCAGCTTTGGCAATAACTTTACAAATTTATTTCCATCACCATGTTTCAAGTATTAGTAAAACAGATAATTTGATGAAATAATGTCAGTAAGTGAATATCTCCTTAATTTTTCTCACAATGTATTTTTGGAATTGATTACATTTTAATATAATATGTCAAATGAGATCTTGATTTCCACCCAGCTATTTCAAACTGGGTCTGTGTTTCATGAAAAATACTTCTGGGGACATAGATTTGCCTTTCTCTCTGTAGCCGTGATGGCGAACCTATAGTACGCGTGCCACAGGTGGCATGTAGAGCCCTCTCTATGGGCACACGAGCCATTGCCCCAGCTCAGCTCCACCACACATGCAAGCGCACCTCTCGCCAGCTGATTTTTGCGTCCCTGCTGCACATGCATGGGAGGCGGGGTGCATGCGGGAGCCGTGCGTACATGCACAGAGGGATGGAGGTTTTTGTGCACATTCATGGGAGGGAGGGGTGGTGCCACCCCGCGGGCTGTTTTTGCCCCTAGGAGGCTGCAGGGAGGTCTACTAGGGCCAAAATGGGGCATGAAGGGGTCACGCACGCATGCAGAGGGGGCAGGGAGCATAGGAGGTTACACGCACATGTACAAGGGGTGGGGCGCACAGGGGGTGTCACACATGCATTGCATTATGGGTGCGGGCATGCAGGCTGGTTCTGTCTCCCTCACGCTTGCTTTTGGCACACAGTGATAAAAAGGTTAGCCGTCACTGCTCTATAGCCACATAGCTGGTCCACCCAGGGAGAAGAGATTCTCATAGGACAAGAAGATGATTAAATTAGCAAAATCTTCCTTCTCCTGTTTTCCCTCAGAGTAAAAGGAAGAATCATCCAGCAGCATTTGGGGATGTATGATTCTAGTTGCCAAACTAACTTTGTCTAGGAATGGATGTAGTTGCATCCACCCCTGGACAAGTTTACTTGAACCTGTGAATTAATTTTTTAAAAGATGCTATAATAGGAAATTGAAATTGTACAGGAGTCTTTATTAGTTACTTTTGGGATTACCAACATGTATAAGTATCAGTTGTACAAATTATAAGTATTCATTTCTCATATTCAGGTTTGTTAACTGAAATCCAATGCAAGTCAAAACGACTAAGAAAAAACACACCACAGCCCCCAGAGAACACTATTAGTGAAGATCCTGAGAGATTTGACCTGAAGCAAGTGTCATCTACAACTAAATTGTGTAAGGTAATAAAATTAATGTAGTTCTATAGTATGATACATTTAGTATGTATGGAAGACTGAATAAGAATTTTGACAAGCAAATTTTTACTACCTTATAGAAAGATGAGCTTTTAACGCAAATAAGAAAATCTTCTCTGATGGAATAAACCATATAATTGTACAAATATAATTTAGATGTTATTTATGTGAAAAAGTGTCATCGACAGCCTTGAGGGTATATCAGTTTATACTATGATATACTCAATGTGGTGATCATCCCCAAATTATAGTTTATTTAATTCTAACGTAGGTCATGGTCACTAGCCAATTGTGATTTATTTAGTAAATTGGTCACTAGCCAATTGTGATTTATTTAGTAAACCATGATTAACAAACCATGGGTTAGAATGGTATATGAACCATCTAGAGCAGGGTTTCTCAACCTGTGTTTCATGGACCACTGGGGGCTGTGATGTCATCACCACGAAAGCTTAAGAAATCTTATGATTTAAATCTTGTGTCAAGTCTTGGGGGTCCGTGGCCACAAAAGGTATTTAAGAGGGTCAGTGGTGAAGAAAAGGTGAGAACCATGGATCTAGAGTATTGATGCAATAACACATGGGGCTAATTCAGTGTAGGGGTTAAGCTGCCTGGCTAGAAATTGGGAGACCATGAATTCTAGTCCTGACCTAGGCACAAAATAAGCTGGGTGACTTTGAACCAGTCATTTTCTCTCAGCCTCAGAAAGTAGGCAATGGCAAATCACTTCTGAAATCTTGTCAAGAAAATTGTAAACACTAGTCCAGGCAATCCCTAGGACTCTAAGGCAAAAATGAATTAAATAAATAACAAAACAAATAATAAAATTTAAGTTAATATTTACAGGTGTGCAAGTTTTATCTAGGTTGTCATAGGGTTTCCCATTATATACACATAGTTTATATAGCATATGATTTTACTACTGTTTTGTATTCTGATATAGACTAATGACTAATCAATGTATTACTATTATTACTAGTCTGATATAGCCTTGAATCCCTTGCAAAATATTTGTTTCTAAGACATTATTGAAAAGAGTATTTATTATTTTATTTTGTATATATACAGATAGTTCTCCAGCTATGACCACTTATTTAGTGATCATTCAAAGTTCTGACTGTACTGAATATGTGGTTTTTATGACTAGTCTTCAAAGTTCACATGATCACAATCTGGGCACCTATAGTGCTTGCAGCATTTGGAAGTCACTGATCATCATTTTCAACTTTCCCTGCTGGCTTCCCACAAGCACCAAGTCAATGGAGAAGATAGCAGTGAAGGTTGCAAGTTGCACCCATCATTTGCTTTTGCCATTTTTTCTCCCCAAATACCGTTATGGAGTATGAAATCTCAGAGATCTCATACTCATTAGCAGCATTCCACCAGGTCCACCCTCCATAGCACTTTCTCATAGTTCCTACCAGTCCATCTATATTTTGTAGGGTCTACCTGCAGCCTCAGCCAACCTATCAACTACCTGTGGCCCCTTCATACTTGCCTGTACTTGTAGTACTGTCCCATTGCACACAGACACCCTACAGCACTAACACACCCTCCACTCTGCACTGTTTGCCTGGGACTTTAACTTTTTCTCATTTAGCAAGCTGCATGGTCCAGGGCTGCAATGACAACAGAGACTGCTGGGATTGCCATAGCTAAGTAATGCAGTCATATGCTCTTGCATTTTATGACTATCATTTACTGATGGAAATTCCAATTCCAATTGGTGTAGTAACCTGAGGACTACCTATAATGCAAAAGTAAATGATTCCATTGTATTATTGAAATCAGGAAAGATGCTCAAATGTGTGTAGTTAAATCTATGTATGAAGTAGAAAATCATGCTCAGTTACGGTTTAATTTTTTTGCCAGTATAGGAGAAAGTAAAATTAAGCCCGGAACAACAGAATCTTCTTCGTTATATAATGGATTCCTATAATAAACAGCGGATACCTCCTGAAGTTACCAAAAAACTTGTAAGTATACATGCCTCATCTCTCATAGAATGATTTAGTGATCAATATTTTTGGTTTAAAGTAGTCTGCAAATGATGCCAATAAACAGTAGGGGGTTTTAGTGGTTGTTTTGACACCACTGTACCATATTGGCTACAAAATTCAGTGGACAACAAAGTTTAAAAAGAAAAAAAAACTTTTATAGTAACTTGTCATTATTTGGGCATCTTCTGGATTTTTGCAGTCTAATTGAAGTACTGCTATTTATATTTGGTCTGGTCAAGCATCAAGTGAAGGCATAGAATTTGGATTCAGATCTAATAAGCAGAACAGAAAGTTTTTATTTGTTGTACAAAAAGTTGAATGTGGAACATCCTCTATTTTCCATCGACAGTGTATAAGATCATGAGACTTTTAAACTGCTATGTTGTGTTCATCTATTTCATTTTCTTTTATTGTGATAGAAAATAATCATCTTTCCGTAATGTTCATACTTTAATAATTGTTCAACTATTTGATAGTTAATCCTATACATTTTGGATAGTTGTCAAAGAAAAATTAATAACATTTCTAGGATTTGTATTTTTATCACTAGTTATAATTAATGATTATTTTGTTTTGATTATCAGTTACAAGAGGACTTCAGTGCAGAAGAAAATTTTCTTGTTCTAACAGAAATGGCCACTAGCCATGTTAAAATGCTTGTGGAGTTCACTAAAAGATTACCAGGTAATGAGATGTTGAATAAGTTTGGTCAAATTTAATTTTTAATCAGAGATATTTTTTTATTTTACATTCCTTGATATCCTCCTAATCTAATGGATACTCAAGATGCCTAATAAAATATTTTAAAAAAATAAAAAAATAGAAAGTAAAAGGCAACAATAATATTAATAACATTTAAAAATTAAATAATGGACGAAAGTTGTTTTATAGGTTTTATAAATACCGAAGGGGAACATAAACTGCATGATGACAATCATCTTAAATTCAATGCTTCTGTTTAATAGATTGGGGATATTGTATAGCATATAATTGATCCTACTAGCATCTCTTTCACTCCAGAACATTCATTCCCTGTTCGCATCACCTTTGACCAACCTCTTTAAAAAACAGAAATCAATTATGTCAGCCTCCATCCTTCATAATTCATGCCCTTACCCTTTGACCTACAAGATCTGTTGCATAGCAAATTCTTCAGCAGGCAATATAAGTTATTATAGCAATTAGAGTAAAGCAGTGGTTAAATGCAGCACTGCAGGCTACTGCTAGATCAGCAGGTCAGCGGTTCAAATCTCACCGGCTCAGGGTTGACTCAGCCTTCCATCCTTCCGAGGTGGGTAAAATGAGGACCCAGATTGTTGGGGGCAATATGCTGACTCTCTGTAAACCGCTTAGAGAGGCCTGAAAGGCCTATGAAGCGGTATATAAGTCTACTGCTATTGCTATTGCTATTGCATTTCATTTTAGGCCTCAATCTATTAAAATAACCAAATAATAAATTACAGCATCTTCATTCCAGGTTTTTCATGGATAGAAAAAAATATATGTTATACTCTTTACTTGTATATAATTACAATGATGTTTTATTAACTCATAAATTCTTAAGTGATCCCCACCAGATCTATTATTAATTTGACAGCATATTATCAAGCACCAGGAAATCAGGAGATTCAGGCAGTTCAAATGAGTGTAAAGATTTACTGCAATCTTAAGCCCTCTACAAGAATCTGAGCTACTAATGGTCAAGGAAAGTTAAGAATAGAAAGGAATTCAGAATGGGCTTGACTTAGATCTTTTGTGGGCACAAAGGAACTCATGACTGATGATGCATTTGATACCTCCCTGGGGATCAGCCTGGTCATCTCCTTCACATACACAGATCTTCGTACAGCCCTCTCATTAGAAAGAGTCTATGGTAATAATTTTGCAGCAGAGAAAATGGTTACATAGTTTCTCTTTCCGATCATATAAAAACATACATTTTCTTCTTATGATGTCTTAAGTTTAAGCCCTTAAAAATTGGAGGGGAGGGATAAAGAGTGATTATGATAAGCCTTTGTTTTTAGAAAATTACAAATCATCCAGATAAATTTGAAATAATGTTTTTGGATTAATTATAAGAATTCTTCCCATGGGAAAGTGCCATTGTTTTGAATTCGTCTTTAAAAAAAGACTTAAACAATAAAAAATAGTAGAGGCAATTAGAAGTAACTACATAATTATATTGTCTTTAAAAAATATTATAGAAGAGAACCAATTTTATTTGACAATAGTGAGACTGACTTTAAAGTGGATTTAAATACAACAGGCTACAAGAATGACATGGAAGAAGATATTGCACTGGATATACAAAAGGCTGATGGCCTAATAATTAAAAGGGATATGCAAATAATGAACCAAGAGAATGACTTGGATAATTTTCCTATATTGGAGTTATAAAGGGTTCTTGATTTAAGAATTTGATGAAAAGGGACAAAGAAAAAAATGAAAAGAAATCAATTAGGAATTATTTGGATTAAAGGAATTATTTGGATTAAAGATCAAGATTGTTAGAAGTAAAAAGAAAGAATATAAAGAAAGTTTATTTGATCAAGGTTAAAATAAATATGTTGTTATCTCTGGTAATCCTTAATGGACATTTAATGACATCTGGATTGACATGGCATAGCTTTAAGGATTTATTTATAGATAAGAGATGAGATGAGATATGGAAAAAGAATTTGTTGTATCTTAAAAGAAGGTGATGTTATTAAAATTGTGAATACTTTTGATGAAGAGGGAAGTCATATATTTCTTTTTTAATTATATTTTTCTTCTTTCATTTTTCAGAAAGTGTCTGTACATTTTCTTTTTCTTTTTTACTTTGTTAGTTTTTATTGTTTCAATGTTAATTTTTAATAAAATTACTATTAAAAAAAGAAAATAAACAAAATGTACCTATGGAAGCAGTTAGCAGTAGATTATATAAAAAGTAGTTGGTAAATGTAGTGCTATACTGTTCTAATTTACTAAAAAGTCAGACAGTATCAGGTTGCAGGTATTTAGCTTAAATATAAAATTTAACTCTAGTTAGACCAAGCCTCAGTAGGGAAGATATTATAAATTAAATCTTTGTTTGATTTCATACCTTCATAATTTTTTCAGGGCACTTAAAATTAACATGACTCTAAGGAGGCTTACTTGGGGATTGATGGAAATGTATTCCATTCACCTTGATAGACCAAGCCTCCACCACAGTTAACCCAGCTCTCTTCTATATCAATTTATGACTAGCTGGTGTGGGGCTAGAAAATAAATGCATATAATCTAGAACACTTGTACAAGAGGTGGTATTCTACCAGTTCGGACCGGTTCACCCGAACCTGTAGCAGAAATCGTGGGTGCCCCCCCCCACTCACTCCAGCTCTATGGCATCCCATTTAGGCCCTTTTTTCGCCAAAAGCTCATTCTGTGCCCATGCGTGGAGGTACCTGCTCACATTTGCGAACCGGTAGAGAAGCTAAGTGAATACCACCCCTGATTTTTACCCAGTTATCTGTGCTTTTATAAAGAGAACACAGATCGTTATAATTAATAAGTAGACTTGATTAAAATATTGTCAATGTTAATAATTCACCTTTAAAATGATATGTTTAGCAATCTTTATTTGAAAACTTAGACTGAAATGGGTGGTGCCTAAATTTGATAAATAAAAATCCTTCCTACTACATGATACCTTATTTTTTATGTAATATTATATATAAAGTTCTTTTACACAGTCTATTTCATTAAGCTAATTAGAACAAAGGAAAAGCAAGAACGAATGAAAGAGTTGGAAAGTATCCAGTTAAATACTGAAAGTTGATAACACATCAGCTCTCTTCTAACCCACAAACAGGAAGTTAATTTGTAATATGCTAATTAGGCTGAGAGTAATCACCCCATGATCTTAAATTAGATTAAGAAAATGTGTACATGTGAAAAAAACTAGATGAATTCTTGTTTGGTGGCTTGGGAACTGAAACAAATTCACCCTTCAAATATGTCTTTATAATTCAATGGCTTCTTTTTTGTGCTAAAAAAAATATTCATCTACTTATTTTAGTTATCCTACAGTATATCTTTGTCAACCATTTTTCTGACTGCTAGCTTAATGTCCTCACATTTTATTTCAGGTTTTCAAATCCTGGATCATGAAGATCAAATTGCTTTGTTGAAAGGTTCAGCAGTAGAAGCCATGTTCCTTAGATCAGCTGAAATCTTTAACAGGAAACTTCCTAGAGGACATGCTGATCTCTTAGAAGAACGAATTCGCAACAGTGGTAGGTGTCCTTAATTAACAGCAATTAACAGCAAAAGGAGACTCACTGTTCTTTAGCAAAAAATCAGTCATTTTGTGAAAGTCAAACTTCTCAAGCATTCAGTAGGAATGGAGTTCAAGACTATCAAAGAATTATGATTGTATTATAAAAATACGAATACTGAAAATAAATGTTCTATTATAATCAGCCGTATTAGGGGATATGGAAAAAATCAGATAATGATATGTCATTTCTCATTAAGTTCAGTAAAATAATCTCATCCATGCAAATGCATAGCAATGACAAAACAAGCTCTATAATTGCTAAATATAGATTGAATGGAAAAATTGATATTAATTCATCTAAAATATATTTGGTCATGACTGATGTGTATGATAGTCAGTATATGGTTGGCTTCACAAAATTACCATTACTATTATTTTTACAGCACCTTTCTGTGTACAAAATGTGTTCATTATTGTTTAAGTATAGTTACAGTATAGCTAAATATCTCAGACATTATAAGTTGTTATCATTTGAACCACTGTCTATGCTCTGGATTTTATATTTGGAAGGCACACGTTTGAGAAACAAAATGAACAATTCCCGATGTGAAGGGAATATTCTTGCTTCTTTTTTCAAAGGTGATCTAGGCATGAATGGGGGTATAAGATAAGCATCTGGGACCCTCTCTGCAGGCACATAAGCCATCACGTCAGCTCAGCTCCACTGCGCATGCACATGTGCCTTCTGCCAGCCAGCTGATTTTTAGGTCTCAGCCGTGCATACACAGGGGGCAAGGCACATGCAGGAGACGTGCATGCATGCACGGGGGTTGTGCGTGCATGTGCGGGGGCTGTGGGGAAGCACAGGGGGTCATGCAAACATGTACAGGGGGCGGAAGATGGGGGTATATCATGCGTGCATTGCATTATGGGGGTGGACACATTCACGCGCGCTATTGGCACACGACGACAAAAAGGTTAGCCACCACTGATCTAGGAGTTAGGCTGCAATTTTCTACCCATTTATATGGAAACAAGTTCTATTACTGCTTAGTATTTCTGACTCTAAGATATAAACCTGTGCTACTCTGTTAGCAACTACACTAACAGATATATGTCCAAGAATTAATAGAACATAGGGGCAATTTACTATCAGATAGTTTTAGTAGTATTTGTTTTCTGTGTTAATGTGTCATATATCTTGTTCTTGTTTTGCTATGCAGACTCTATTTTCTTGAAGACGGGTTGTTGAAATTCTATTAAGAATTATAGCTAAGGGTTGAGGGGTTTTAATATGTAGTTGCACATTCTAATGAATGCATACCACACATCTTAAATAAATATATTTATATGTGTAATGAATATAAACTTCTTCTGACAGAAAAAACACCATCTTGAGGATTATTTCTGTGGCTTGCGTTGAGATGATTTTTTAAGTGAAAGTGAATGTCAAGTTGTCAGATAGCTCCTATTGTCCACATCTGTGAAATGCAGCAACAAAAGCTGAAAATATAAATATCCCAATAGATGTTTATTTTTTGGTCACCTGTCACAAGGTTGATTCCCAGGCTGAATTCCCTTAACAGTTATCAGCTTTCCCCTTCATAGACTGTCATTTTGAATTGCTATGTGACAAAGCTTAGTGGTGACCTTTCTGACTTAGCATCCTCCTGTTAAGGCAGTACTCTATGGATGATGGTGGTGACAGTGGCGGCAGTAAGACTATCAGCTAAATAACTTGTGAGATGGAACACTATCTCATAAATAGCCCTGACTTCTTCTACATATTTGTTGTGGCCCTTTGCCGGCCAGCAAAGCTGGCAGCAGAGTCAGACAGTCAGGAGGTTGGGGAGGAACATGGGCCAGTCCTGGGGGCTGAGGAAAGCTCAGATGAGGGCTCTGTGTTGGACACATAGAGGAAATTAAACAGCAGTGAGGCAGAGGAACAGCTGGAGCCTGTTCCCAGTGCGCGCATGCGCAGAGTTGCCAGAAGACAAGAACTACTAAGAAAGCAAGATCGACTTAGGAGTAAAGCCATACCTTGGAGGTGATTGGCCCCTCCCATAGGAAACAAAAGAGGAGCGAATAGGGAGTGGGCTTTTGCAGGAAACCATTCATCCCGTCGTTTCAAGAGTGGAACGTTCTGTTTGTGACTATAAGAGACTCTGTGCCAAGTTTTGCCTTGCCCTGCATTTGGAAACTAGTTATTTTGCAGCTCTCCAAATGAGATAAGGTTTGTGTTGATAAACATTCCTCTGAAAGACTGTTTGCTAAGCCTTGCTGACTGTGAATGAAAGGAATTCACAGTCGGGTAAATAAAAGCGGTTTTGCCGGTTTCTTGCTTTTTAAGGAAGCCTGGGTCAGAACAATATTAGTTTAAAAAATGTTTCTATCTATTAACAACACTCTCACCTGCTTTTGTTCAGTACCGATAGTTCCTCTTTATTTCCTGGACTTGTTATTTCAGTTTTCAGTTTTCATTAATGTTCACAAAACTCAAGTTAACTCATGGGGATGGGCAAAAAAAAAAGATGTAACATTAGTAAGTGCATTTTAAATGATTTCTTTGGTAACTCTGAATACTCATTTAAACTCTGAATATTCATTTATAGTCATGCATTTTAGTTGCAAAGAATGTGCAACACATTTTTGTGCATTTGGTTTTAAAATCAATGCCTTTCCAAAGCAAATATCACATCTGAAAACCATAATTTGGCAGTGAAATTGTATTTATTGGATTTTGTCCTGGTTTACAGTTGCAAACTCTTTCAGGGCAGTTTGCAAGATTTCAATACACCAATGGCTTTATTAAAATCTATTCCAAAAAATTCCAACAGCCCATACAGGTCATAAAAACATTTTTTTTTAAAGGATTAATTATTTGGATTTTAAAAAGTCTGGACAGCTACAACTAATGCAAATAGAAGCCAGGTGGAAAACCCCAAGGAGGGAATTAGCAAGATTTAAAAAAAAAACATAGATGAAAAACAATCAGTTCAGAAAATACTGTGACCCACTTATTGTTTTTTATTTTCCCAACAGAATCACATACTTTCTTGAATCACATACTAGACAGGCATATATTGGTAGCAATGGACAGTTTCTTGATGCAATAAGTGAAAGCTTTCAGAAAAACTGAAATAAGCCTCTAATGAAAGATTTGGAATTAAGAAAATACCTTGAATAGATAAGATACTGTGAATGAGGTAAAACAGTATGAGTAATTAATACGTGTGTTTACTTCTCAGTAACACAAGAACTAATTTACATTTTGATTTAATATCTACTGGCAGCTTCAAGCCTATCCAGATGAAAGATCTCTTCATCCATATTAACAGCTGTTGTAGTTATTATTAATTAGCTCCAAACCACCTTCCTCAGAGCTGTTTTTCTTCTTTTAATTTAAACATCTAGCTATAATAAATACATAAACTGAATGCTTATTGCTGAACAATGGAAATTAAAATGGGATGTACAATAAAGAACACAAGTCTGAAAACAGACATAAATTTTGAATTATACCAGTAACCAAATACAAATTAAATCTTCCATTGAGCTAAACAATGAAGCCGCTAAAATAATATCAGAATAGTTTTCAGAAATTGTGTTTTACTTGGTTCATAGTAAAAAAAAAATCCCATATGGAAAAACGCAAATCACTTCAAGAATGGAAATTCCCTAGATGGAAGTTTTACCTGAAAAAGAAATATAAAATCAAACTCATTAAAAATAATAATAATAAACACTGAAAGTATGTTGAGTCCTCAACTTTGACTATTTCTTCACCAATTATTCAAAATTATGATGCTCTGAATGGACTTACGACGTGTGCCTGAACTTATCGCTGCACCCCTATAATCATTTTCTCAAAATTCAGGTGATTCACAACTCCTGCTCAGAGTATTTTGCAGATGTGGCCAAAAGGCCTTCCTTTTGTAGGGTAGCTGTGCCCTTTAGACCTCATGTCCTACTCATCCCACAGCTGCTCTACAGGAGGCCTTTAAAAATATCTCAGAAACTTCAAATGGGGATTAGCATGCTTTGATATGTTCATGTGATGTATCTGCTCATGAGCTACACTGGTTTGTAATATGCTTCCGGGTATTACGAATAAAGTCCTATCTAGCATAGGTCTAGATTATTTATGGAACTACCTATCTCTCCTGGTGTCTACCCAGCCAGTATAAGCCAGAAGAGTGGGGACTCTGAATTCATTTGATTAAACAGCACCATCTATTGTGATTTTACTCTGCCATCATGCCTGTCTTCTGGAACAACATTCCTCCTTGAAATATTTATGGCACTCATTATGTTCCATAAGTCCTTGAAGATCTGGCTGTTCTCCCAGGCCTTGGGATAAGGTGGACTGACTCACTTAATGAATGTATTTTTGACTATGTTTTTCTACTGAGTAACTGGATGCCAACTTGCTTACTTGGTTTGCATTTTGTTTTTATTGTTTACTATATTGTGAACCACTCAGAATCAGTTAGAATGTCTAAATTGAGGACTAAAATATTACAGAGGAGATATGCCTCTCTGCAATAATGGTTGTGTTCACATTTCACACTTCTGTAAGGGGGAATGATTTATTTGGTTTTAGTGTAGCCTGTTTAAACCCGTCATATTTTTAAACCATGTTTTAATATTTACCACATTATATAAGCCCAGCCAATTATATTTTATTAATAAACTATGCTTAGCTAAACTGTGGCTTAGTGTAATATGAATCCTTTCATCTTTAATAATATAGAAACTAATCTACTTGGAATACAATTATCACTTGATTCACATATATTTTATACAGTATAGCATATTGTTGACTGCCAACTGCCAGCAGTTCTGCAGTTCAATTCTCATCGGCTCAAGGTTGACTCAGCCTTCCATCCTTCCGAGGTTGGTAAAATGAGGACCCAGATTGTTGTGGGCAATATGCTGATTCTGTAAACTGCTTAGAGAGTGCTGTAAAAGCACTGTGAAGTGGTATATAACTCTAAGTGCTATTGCTATCATTATATATTTACTTAAGAAGTGAAAACGCCTTCATCTTGGAAATTAGCTATTGCTATTGCTCAAACACAAAGTTCCTTGAGTTCTCAGTCACATCTGTCTTGTCTAATTGCTGCAGCATGAAATGTTTCCAGTCTATTTAGTACTTTGTTATTTATTATTTTCATAAACACCCTTTTTAAATGGGAAAGCAGCTATTCCTCATAATAAAATAGTGAAATATACCTATAGAATATTATGAGCTGATTTCTATGAGCATGGAATGGTTATTTAAAGTATCACCAAAAAGTGCCTTTCAGATAGGAAACCAACATTTGATCTTGGTCAAAAGTTCAAGAATTTTTCATTAGACTTGCTGATTTTTTTTTACCAATGAGAAAAATGTTCCAGGCTTTGTTTTGTTATACTATTTCAATTTATTATTGTATGGATAAAAATATAATAGATATAGAGAAACCTCCCTATAATTTCACATATTGAAATGAGTTTAAGATACTTACATAGCATGGAAATATTATGCAATCCATAGATCTCAAGAGTGATTCAACATCCAGTTAAACCTGTAATCTAGATTTGAGCCCAATTTCCCATAATGTTTCCTGGGAATTTCAGATGAAACATTTCTCAACTATCTGTATAGTTCTTAGAAATTAAGGAGTGCAATAGTTGGATGCTTATGTATACACTACAAAACAAGATTCAGCTCCCCAAAATATATTTAAGATACTGCAACAACAACAACAAAAAGCCTATTGTGCTACTCAGGTACTATTGAATAAGTCACTAATAATAAACTGTATTTAAATTAAACATGTACTGATCAACTCTTCAAATAGATCAACAGGGAGTTTCCATGTGTGGTTGACCTAAAACTCCCAGTAACCCTAATCAGCAAAGGACATTGGGAGTTAACATTCTGCAACAGGGCTATAGTTTCCCCATTTCTGATTAATAGAAAAATCTTGATAGTATAATGATATTGTGACAGCAAATAAAATTAATAATGTGCTGCATTTATCTATTTTACAGTTTGAGTTCCGCTAAAGGCCTATACAGAATGTATTTTTAAACTGATATTTATTTATGAGATTTGCAGAATTGGTGCTAGAGTTTTTGTTATTCAGGAAAATAGCGCCCTCTTGTGAATAAAATAGCATATAGCCATCCTATCATGAAACCATAAAAAACAAAAATAAAAACAAAGGGATATAAACCTGACATGGGGAAGGGTGTTTTTTTTTTAAAAGTAAAAGGATTTTCGCACAGCACTTTCTCTCTTTGGTTTTTTTTTTTTTTTTTTATTAAATGTTTTATTCATTTTCATTTTCAATTTTGTACATTCACTTATATACTGGATATTTGCAATAATAATAATATACCGTATTTATCGGCGTATAACACGCACCGGCGTATAACACGCACCCCCCATTTTAACACAAAAATTTGAGTAAAATTTTTTTTCATTAAAAATAAATGACTTGGAAGCTCGGAACTTAATGTTGGATTAAAATTTATAACATTAGAACATGAATTATAACATTAACTCCTCTTAAAAGGCAAATATGAAATGAAAAAACACCTCTTTGAGCAAAAAAACTTAATCAGAATCACTGCTTTTTGGAAAACCAAAAACCTCTTCCTCATCTTCACTCTCTCCCTCTTTTTTCCCTTCCTTCCCCCTTCCTCTTGCCTATCAACTTCATCCTCTTTGTCTTTCTGCTCTTTCCCTCTCTTCCCCTTTTCTTCCTACCTCCTTCCTTCTCCCTCCCTTCTTCTTTTTCTTCCTTTCTTCTTCCATCTTCCTCCTTCTCCTTCCATTCTTTCTCCTTCCATCCATCTTTTCTCCTTCCATCTTCTCCCCCCCCTCCCTTCTTCTTTTCCTCCCCCCTCCCTCCTTCCTTCCTCTCCTTCCCTTTCTCACACACAGGAAGGGGAGGGGGGCTATCTAGTCGCTTTCACAGCATAATTTCTTTATCTAACTTTTAAAAAACAGTGTGCAAATCAAACGAGATTTTCGTAACCTGCGAAGCACCAAGTTATATTATGTTGTTACAAATTCGCAGCTACTCCATTCTTTCTGATAGGGAACTACATTTCCCAAGATGCCTCAGGTCCTCAAAGCGCTGAACGCAGCTTTGCAATTGACTCCAGCGAGGCCTGGCAGCCGCCGGCTGGGGTGGTTGTCAGGGCGATGCGGAGCGGACGCGCCGTTTGTTACTGCTTCCAGCAATCAAGACGGAGAAGGGAAGCGACTGAAACGGACGCTGGCCTCGCTCTCCTGCTGCGGCTTCTGTTTCAGTAGGGAAGAAAACTTCCTTTCGCTTCCCGAATTTGACTGGGTCCCGGGGCTTCTGCCGGGCGGCAGAAGCCCGGGAAGCGAAAGGAAGTTTTCTTCCCTATTGAAACAGAAGCCGCAGCAGGAGAGCAGGGCTGCTGCCGGCCGTTTCACCTTGCGCAGCGAATTTGACTGGGTCCCGGGCTTCTGCCACCCGGAGTATCGGCGTATAACACGCAGGCAGGGTTTAAGCTTGCAATTTTAGTTTTAAAACTGCGTGTTATACGCCGATAAATACGGTAATAGTAAGAAAAGAAAAACCCCAACCTAAACACAACTCATAAACCCAACCTATCGCTTTCATGCACCCCTTCTTCTCCCCCTCCAACTTTCCTTTCTCCCTCCAACGATCACCCCTCCTACTTCCCTTTCCCCTCCTATCTTCCTTTCTCGCCTTCCTCACCCTCCTTCCCCTCTCATCCTCCTTACATTCCCCTCTTCCTCCCTCCTTACTTCTCCCTCTTCCTTTCCTCTACTTCTCACTATGGTGCATTTCTCTATTCCTTAATCTATTCTGTTACGCTAAAAAGAAAAAAGAAAGGAAAAAAGCAAAAAGAAAAAAAAGAGAAAAATAAAAAGAAAATATAAGGATCAACAGTATACAAGTGTATTCTTCTTATTCTATATATTGAAACTATATCTCCACCCGCCCACCCACCCCCAATGAACCCCCCTCCCTAACCCCCTCCGACTTCCCAGGTCCCACACCCGGCACAGTTCAGTACCATTCACCTTCAAAATATCTTATTAACAATAATAATGAAAATAAAATAAAAAGAACACTCCAAAAAAGAAAAAAAAAACAAGAACGAAAAAGTAAATAAAGAAAAAAAAATTTTAAAAATCTTTTGCATTATGCTCAGCCTCCCGTCATTCTTAAAATTTAAACAGTGTGAATCATTCCATTTATATTTTGTCCTCGTCCCTTACTTCTTTGATATTTACCCCCATCTTCCTGTAGACTCTCCAGATAGCCTTTCTTAACCTTATATTCAAATATTAGTTTATACAAAAATCAATTTATCTTCAAATACAGAGCAGTCTAATCATACTTTCGCTACTCATCTTCCTACCCTTCGTTTCACGTCTCCATTCCTCCCAAGCCCAAATTGCATAAGATTAGGATCTCGCTCTTCACTTTAAAATCCTGAGCTTTTTATGTTATACTTCAAGCATGTAAATCCGTAAAATGTGTGCCCAAAATCCATACCAGTTCATTCAATCCCAGGATCCCTTCATCAATATCCCGCTCCACCTTCCTTTCTGCCCCACTCCTCCCAACTCCATTCATCCCAAACCGCACTTCAAATAAGTCTTAGTCCCCGCTTTCCTCACAGAAAACACTTCATGCGCAGTTTGGGTTGAGATTCAAATAAGTCTTGTAAAAGTCCCGTATAATATCTGTCTAGAATAAGCAATGCTTCTTTCCATTCCTCATCAGTACACAGCTTTACCATTTCATACCAAACAGAAATCCTAAAGTTTTAATCAGTCCAAAAGCTTAGAAAGTGTTTTAAAGACATCGCTGGATCTATATTCTTTACTCTTCTGCCCTTTCGGAAAGAGAAGGCTACCCTCTCCCTTATAACCACGTGTCCCGCTGCTTTGAAAATATGACTGAATCCTCAGTTTCCGCTCTTCTGCCTCTCCAGTAGGGGGAGAACAACTCCCTCCTTCTTGTAACCAAGTGACTTGCTCCTTGTCTTTCCTTCACCTTGTCCTTCCGCGTTTCCGAGTGAGTCAAGAAGCCCCGCCTTCAGAGTTTTATAATAAAAGTCCCGAGCTTCCGAAACAGAATTAATACGAAATCTTTGATTTTCAAATGTAACTGTGATTCCAACTGGAGCTTCCCATTTGTACAATATTTGACGATTTCTAAGTTCTTGGGTTAAAAAAGTATAGCCTCTCCTTGCTTGCAGCATCTGGAGCGGGATTTCTTTAAAGACAAACAAATCATGGCCTTCGATTCGGAGCCTGTTATTGTAAAACTTTTGAGTGATCGCATTTCTGGATTCTCTTGTGAAAAAGTATATAATTATGTCTCTTGGAAGCTGTCGTTGCTCTGCTACACGCGAATTCTGGCGATAGATTTTTCGAATATTCCAATCAAAATTGAGTCCTGGACCTCCCACCGCTTGGCTGAAAGCTTCTACAAACGTCTGTTTCAAGTTCTCTCCTTTCTTTTCGGGCAGTCCTCTGACTCTTATTGCAGACGCCTTTCTGTTATAATTTATCATTGTAAGTTGTGTTTGGGTATCTCTAATCTCTTGTTGTAATGCCTGGATATTAGAAATCAAATTAAAATTAGCCCCCTCCAAAGTTTCCAGTTTAGTCTCCATTTCTTCGATATAATCTGTCAAAGTAGACGTAACTTCAAACATATCCGCCTTTATTTGGGCAATTTTAGTCTGTATTTTATCGCATAAATCCAGCACAAATTCTTTAATTTCTTGTTTAAAGTCATTAATTATTTGAAAGAAAAGCTCCTGTGTCAAGGAATCTCCAGTAGGTGGCGTAGGAGACAAAGGCAGCTATTTACTAACAAGTTCTTTAAGCACATGCGGGGGGGATTTTTTTGCCTGCTTAGACCTGGGAGGCATTATAGATAAAAGCTGAGAATAAACAGATAAACAGTGTCTTCAGCTGGTCAGTTCTCAATAAATTATTTGTAGATTTTGCTTGTTAATGAGTAGCAGTCTCCGGGGAGATAAAGCCGGTTAATTACGTCATCAATCACCAACACAGTAAAAACGCCATTTTGTATCCCAATTGCACAGAGAAGTTTCAAAGGAAAAACAAGGCTGGTGTTTAGATAGTTATAAAAAAAAAAACATCACAGGAGTGAGACCCGCTCGTGTTAGCTTAAGTTGCTTTAAACAATTTATCATTGTCCTGAGTGGGGGGGTCGCCTGTCTAGGGCTGCAAAAAGGCAGCTGTGAGGGACTGGCTGGAGATAAGAGCTCAGTTACGCTGGATCTCTTCTCCGTTCGCAGCCCCCCCCCCAAAAAGGGGGCTGTGAACCACGAATAAATCCTAGCACCTGAGCTTCTGCCTGCCCCTTTCTGCCAGAAAGGGGTGATATCTATTGATCTTAATTAGATATACAGACCAGAACTCTGAGAGGGGCTCCGTTGAGCTCCTTCGGCGACAGGCTCCTCCCACAGGAAGTCCACTTTCTCTCTTTGTTGATTTCCAGGCTCTTGCATAATTTTGGTGTTGAACTGTCTGAATTTTAATTACCATGGATTGCATCATAATTCTATTATAAGTCTACTTTTCCCCATTGCCTTATAGGTATCTCAGATGAATACATAACGCCTATGTTCCATTTCTATAAAAGTATTGGGGAACTCAAGATGACACAAGAAGAATATGCTCTGCTTACAGCAATCGTTATCTTATCACCAGGTAATTAATTTTCTCCATTGTTTTAGAACAGAGTCTTTTAAACTTGTTCAGACCACAGAACCCTAGGGTGCTTCGGCTTGAAAAACCATATTCCAGACAATCAAGTCTGAATTATGTTAACAAATTTTAAGAAAAAAGGAAAGAGGCATGAAAAAGAGAATGCTAATTTCTTATACAGAAATAGAGTCCAAACGCTCTCTCCTTTTCCGTTCATGCAATGAAGACGTCTTAGAATGAAGCACTCAGCAGTATTCCTAGCTGCTGCTCAAGGATCTCTCTCAGGGAAGCACTAGGCCCTTTTTGAAACCCTTTCCCAATCCACCCCTGCCCAGATCTGACTCATTTTTAAACTCCATATTTCACCAGCTTCTCTCCTCATACCAAATGTGGTCCAAATCAGAGGTGGGTTGCTCCCGGTTCGGCCTGGATCGGGGAAACCGGTAGTGATGATGGTGGGAGTACCCGCCCACCCGCTTAAGCACACGCGCAGAAGTGTTGCACATGCACACACAAGCAAGTCGGTAGTAAAAAAAAATAGAAACCCACCACTGGCCCAAATATATCCTTTTGGGAATGAGATTTCCTTCAAGCATTCTACTAGAAGGAATGCATTAGAAAGAAGCCTGTAAAGTTCTACCCTGTGTAGGATTACAAATGTTCACATACAATTGTTTAATCATAGACATTTCTGCATTAAATGTTTCAAGCAACTTGTTTTACATTCAAAAGACAAGGCAAACTACATGTTATGTTAGACTACATCCTCCAGGGTTGGTATTTGGAGTTCTAGTGCAGGTAGGAGAAGACTTAACCTTTTGCCTTCATACTAGGGAGGTAGCTAAGCATTTATTTTTTCCCTGGAGTACAGTTATGATCAAACATTTCAAACACATAGATATATTTGTAAAAGTGAGTACAAATTTAATATCATAGCTCAGTGGTTCCCAAACTTGGCAACTTTAAGACTTGTGGACTTCAACTCCCAGAATTCTCCATCCAGATCTCTGAGTTGAAGTCCACAAGTCTTAAAGTTGCCAAGTTTGGGAACCATTGTCATAGCTGTTAAGATGCAATAGTTCTGATCACTAGCAGCATAAAATGATAGGGGCCTAGCTAGAAGAAATCTGTGAGTTTAGTGGGATTTGTGTATTTAGAAATACAGAAACATAAAACTGATGGCAGAAAAAGACTTAGTGGCCCATTAAGTCTGCCCTTTGAGGGAGAGGTTGTTTTCTTATATATTTAATTTTATCGCAAGCATATTTAAACTCAGTTACTGATGTTAGATCCACTACTCCACTGGAAGTTGTTTGCAAGCTTCCATTACTTTTTCTGCGAAGTAATACTTTCTCACATTACTTTTGAATTCTCCTCCTGTCAGTTTGAGGTTATGCCCCCATGTTCTTGATTTCTCCTTAATATTGAAAATACTGCCTTCTAGAACTGTATTCACACCCTTAATATATTTAAAAGTTTCAATAATGCCCCCACTTTCCCTTCTGTCCTTGAGGCTGTACATACTCAGTTCTTCCAATCTCTCCTGATACGTTTTGTTCCTCAGACTTTGGACAATTTTTATTGCCTATCTCTGAATTTACTCAATCTTATGAATATCTTCTTTTAAGTGAGGTCTCCAAAACTGGACACAGTATTCCACATGGGGTCTGACTAAGCCCTGTATAGTGGGATTAGGACTTCCTTTTTCCTGCTGGTGATCCCTCCAGTGATGCATCCCAGAATTTTCTTTTTCAAAATAGCTGCCTGGCCACACTGTTTGCTCATTTTGCACTCTTCTGCTATGAGCACACCCAAACCTTTTCCTTCTATTGTTCTAACACTGTACCCTTCAATCCTGCACTCTACCAGAGGATTTCTTTTTCCCTAGGTGTATGATCCCTAAGTATGATGCTTGCAGTATCCCTTTTGTGACCTTTTGAGAGCAAAGTCAATGGGGAAGCCAGATTCACTTAACAACTGTTACTAACTTAATAACTGCAGTAACTAACTTAACAGCTATGGCAACAACTGTGACAAGGTCACGAAATGGGACAAAATTCAAGTTAACAACTGTCTTACTTAGAAACAAAAATGTTGGGCTCAATTGTGGTCATAAATCAAAGACTACCTGTTTTTTCTCAGTTCCTAAAAATGGCCAACCTGACCCATCTTCAAAAGCAGAAACCAAGGAAGTAGAAATAGGATTTGAATGAAAAAAAAAATTCATTCTCTAATTTTTGTAGGCACGGGATAGTTTTTTAAATTAAAATCTTATAGAGATAAGATTGTAACCATGTTCCTTGAAGCAAGAGTATAACAAAACCAATTAAAGCATGCTCTCACATTTATTTTTTATTTAATCTATTGCTACCATTGTTAAAATTATGGGCAAGAATCAAAAGTACAAAAATACTACTACTAAGAACAAAATATGAAGCAACATTTAACACAATACTGTGAGCCAAAGGCCTGTGAGAATAAAAGTTTTGAGTGCCTTTTTAAGGGGAGAGAAGCTAGCTCTACTGCAGGCAAAGTATTCGAGTTGTTATACTATCTTTGCATAACAGAGATAAATATTTCTGCAATAATAGGATTTTTAATTATTTCTATTATCTCAGGATCAGAGTGTGCAACCTTCTCTATAACAATCTGTAGTATCAAGCAAGCTAATAAGTAAAACTAATCCCACCAACACTGCAAGTTTTTACAGACACGCAATATTGCATACAATAAATATATGGGAACAAAATAGCCTATGAACAGAGAAATGTATTTCACTTGCAATTGGAACACTTTGGTCTTCATAATTTGCATATATGAAATAATGCTTACTATTTTTCCCCATCTTCTTTGAAAATTAAAACCAGATCGGCAATACATAAAGGATAGAGACTCTGTTGAACGGCTTCAAGAGCCTCTCCTTGAAGTTCTGCAAACATTCTGCAAGCTTCATCACATGGATAGTCCTCAACATTTTGCTTGTCTCCTTGGTCGCCTTACAGAATTACGGACTTTTAACCACCATCATGCAGATATGTTGATGTCATGGAGAGTTAACAATCACAAATTCACACCTCTTCTTTGCGAAATATGGGATGTGCAGTGACAAGGCTGGTTTTTACTGGATCGTAAATAAGTTAGCTGGGACAACAAACTTGAATCCATAACATCAGTGTATTCATTCAGTGTTTTTGAATTGTAAATATTTTCTTAAAGCACTTAAAATAATTGATGGTAAATCATTTTCATTGAAGTTTACATTTGTGTCTGTTTACATAGAATATCTGCTATGGTTCTTAAGTTCCTTGAAACAAAAGTGAATTTCTATTTGCCTGAACCAAGTCCCTGTTATTTCTTTTGAAATTAAAGTGGTATACTATAACTTCTTCTTTTTCTTTTCACCTTTCTTTGTTATAAGCCACTACTTATAAGTTGATAAATATTTCTCAGAGCCGTTGAATGCCATCTATCAGTCCTAAACTATCGGAAACTATACCAGCATAAAACACATTATCTATCCTGCTGTATATACAATATTGGCAAATGCTTGTTCTTATTTACAAGATGTATTAAAGACACACTTATGGATTCCCTCCTTTCTTACCCAATATCACCATCTCATGGGGAAACTATGCACCAATCATTTTCCTTAGTGTGGATCAAGGCTGGGAAGGATGATTAGACAGGTGGGGTCAGCCATCTTTCAAATCTTTGTTCCAGTTTTGCACAAATGCATTCAGAAGAAGTCTGACTATTGGCTGGTAGGGTAATTTTGAAATATTTCCTGATTATTTTAAATGATTCTCTTTCTCACTAATCTTTTCCTCCACTATTTGCCTGGGTAAAAATAAGTTGTTTTTCTCCTGCTAGATAAAGTAACTTAACACCTACATAACACAATGTGTGTACGGAAGATGATTAGCATCAGTGTTGACCGCTCCTAAAGGAAAAATATTTTTTTTCCTGGTTCATAACAGTGGCCAAGCTGGTCCATATGCCGTGATGCTTGCTTAACCATGCTTTTCAACCAACTCTCAATGGGACAGATTTATAGAACCTGGAGACTAGGACTGAGACACTACAATGACTTTTCCCCACTATATGTTAAATTAAATCCTGTTGTGGGTTAGCTTTACCAGAGCAGAGGGCAAAGAATTGTCTGGATTGGGCCCTAAAGGATTTTTTTTTTAAAATAACTTTATTAAGTTTTTAAAAAAAGCAAAATACAAATTAACTAAAACAAAAAATAAGATTAAAGAAACGTGGAGGGGATCAAGGAGGGAGTTAAAAAGTCACCACAGAAAAGAAAATACAAAAACCAGTTTTGACTTTTTTCAGTATAAATTTATAATAAAATAATCCCTTACTCTAAATTAAAACAAAAAGAACATACAGTCAATATAAAAATTAAATGAAAAACTAAGCCTATATAAAATAGCCACTTATTCTCTCTTTCCAAAGAAAATAGTCCAAAAGTGGTCTCCATATAGAATAGGATAAAGTTCTAGGTAGGCTGCACCTGTCTATATAGAACTAAACATTAAACCAGTGTTTTTCAACCTTTTTTGTGCAAAGGCACACTTTTTTCATGAAAAAAATCACGAGGCACACCACCATTAGAAAATGTTAAAAAATTTTAACTCTGTGCCTATATTGACTATAGGCGGGTGTTTTTCCCACGGCACACCTTACATTATGTCACGGCACACTAGTGTGCCGCGGCACAGTGGTTGAAAAACACTGCATTAAACTATGGTATGAACCATAGTTAACAAACCAGAACACTTGAGTCCACAACCAAACTAACCCAAAAAGACAACACCATGTAATAAGTTAACACAATGACCTAGGCAATAAATGATACAGCACACAATACAGGTAGTCCTCAACTTACAACAGTTCATTTAGGGACTGTTCAAAGTTACAATGGCACTGAAAAAAGTGACTTATGGCCATTTTTCACAGCTACGACCTTTGAAGCATCCCCATAATCGTGTGATCAAAATTTGGATGCTCGGCAACTGGTTCATACTGATGACTATTATCCCAAAGGTGCTTTTTCAAGAGGCAACTGGATTTTCTTGTTTTCCTTTGAAGACATTTTGCTTCTCGTCCAAGAAGCTTTTTCAGCTCTTCTTGGATGAGAAGCAAAATGTCTTCAAAGGAAAACAAGAAAATCCAGTTGCCTCTTGAAAAGCACCTTTGGGACAACCATGACAAGAATCTACAGACACTTAATGGCCATTGCTGTCTCGCCCATGTGATCCCCCTTCTGCAACCTTCTGACAAGTAATGTCAATGGATTCGCTTAGCAACCAGGTTACTAACTTATCAGCTGCAGTGATTCACTTAGGAAGGTCATAAAATGGAGCAAAATCACTTAACAAATGCCTCACTTAACAATTTTGGGCTCAGTTGTGAGCGTTAAGTGGAGGACTACCTATGCTGATGCTGGTCCACGCTGACCTCCCTAGTGCATTTTGTTAACCAAGGCTTACAGTTTATTCTGTGGCAAACACAGCCATAAATATGTGTAGGATTGTGTTGCAACATGTTTTATACCGAGAGATAAGGAACCTCTGATTGCGCTTCTGATCTATTTCTCTGCCTCCACACTGACTTTTCTAGTCAGGGCTGCTGGGTGTTGCAACCTCTAATCCCCCCCCCCCCCCCCAAAGCATACAGAGGAAGGTTAAATCTTGACAACTGCGGCCTGACTCCAAAGCAGGGTGTAGTGGAGAGAGGCAGAACCTTAGCAAGGTTGCCCCTATTCCCGCCCGTCCCCTGCCTTGTCTCAGCTGAGGAGATACCAACACTCGGTCCAGACAACAATCCGCGGCGACTGTCACTTGAAACACACACGGCAGCAGGATTCCCCCCCCCTCTCACACACACACACACACACACACACACACACACACGACCGCTGCATCCCTTCCGTTTGAATCCCCCCTCCCCCAGCACCAGCATCGCCACCCAGCCTTTCGCTACGGACACCGCAAGGCACCCACCATCCCGACAACTGGCTCTCCCTCCCCTTTCGCCCAGCCTCCGCCTCGCCGGCCTGGGCCCCGCCTCGCGTCAGCTGATTGGGCCTTTCGAACTGTTGCGGGCGTACGCGGCCGAATGAATCAGGGAGCGCTGGAGCTCGAGAGGATTCCCTGCCGCTGCCGCAATCTCACGTGTGTCCCCCGGGCAGAGGATGCGTGGGGGGTTCTGACTCTGGGGTTTTCGTAAGTATCTCCAAGTTTCCCCGGTAGATAGCAGGGTCGTTTGATTGAAGTGTGATTTTTTTTCCTGGCTGAAGTGGGTCCCTGAAGCAGATTTGGGGCTGATCACAACCTACTAGGCTGAAGCGTGGTTGCTTGTTTATGGCTCAGTAGAGCCTCTACGTTCCCTGTGCCATACAAGGGGATGTATTGCCTTCAACCTCAAGGCGCTAATGCTGTTTCCTTGCTTCCTTGGGTTAGGGCTATGGGAAAGTGCTGGCCATTTACACAGAAAAGGGGAAGAAAATCAGTTCAGCTCTTGATCTCTGTTGCAGTGACGCACCATACGATCTTGACCAGCAGTTTTTTCGCCCGGAGGAAACGGCTTTCTGCAACCTCAGCCCTCATTCCGGCAGGTATTTTTGGAAAATGGGAGCTGTAGTCCAACAGGGAACCAAGTTGGAGGAAACTTGAAATAGAAGCTATGCTGACTTTTATGCCATTTTGCCAATGGCATAAATACTCAAAATACTGAAACTCACAAACAATGAAAGGATGTGACATAGTATAACAGCCTGTGGCAAGTTCTTCCTTACCCTGGCTGATTTTGGAGTTTGCAAGTTCTGAATTCAAGGTTATATGGTCTACTCCTAATTTTAAGACAGTGTTTTTCAAAATTGGCAAGTTTTAAGATGTGTGAACTTCAATTTCCAGAATTTCCAAGCCAGCATGCATTAAGTTTGAAAAATACTAGTGTAAAGTAATCCTATAACATAAACTGTGATATAAGTTTAAATAAACTATTTTTAATTGTGGATTTATATAATAACCTTAAAAATGGAATGCAATTATAAGGCGTGTTACTAACAACACATACATAATTGTATATGTGGTTATGCATATGATTTCTGTAATAATTCACCGGAGGGTGACATACTCATCCCTCACTACAGCTGCAGCGTCCCCAGCAAATGAGTGAAGTTGTTTTGTTTGGTTGTAAAACTGTACTTCGCATTCAGTCCTACAGGTTCAGAGATGTGAACCCCAAATAATTTAAAATATCCTTTCAGTTTACAATTTGAAGGTTAAACTGTAAAGTGTAAAAATAGCAGGAAGGATCCCACAAGAACAATAAAAATATTGAAAGCTATGTATTCCTAAAAAAAATGATTTCCCACAACTTCCAGAAGATTAAGAAGTGTTTCCTTTGGAAAAATAATTTTGTTGAGTTAATTGCCCAAATGTCTTCTCCCTTTTTCTAACTATTGTTGAAAAATTGTTAAGACAAGGACTCCTCTGAAGAAAGTATCTTTTTTCCTGGTTCTGAAAGATCCTTGCTAGTATTTTAATTCTACCAAAAATTAATATGCATCTCTTGTAATATTCAAATAGCATTTGAAAGGTTTAGTTGAATACTACAAGATAGTATTAGCTGAAATTATCACATGTAGCTTGTTCCTGTTTCTGCTTGCTTTGTAGGTGGCCCACTGAATTCAGTAGCATTTTCACACAAGTATATGAACACGATTATATTATGACTGGGTTTATGTATTTTAACCCATGGTTTATTTTAATTAGAATTTGTTAAACAAGTCATGAAGCCTGCTTCTCATGTAATGTCATAAGCCATCATTCACAATGGCTATGATGTGTGAACTGAGGTGTATTTTGTATTCAGACATCACATTCCTAATTCAACCATTTTATGAAAGATGGAGAAAAGGGAACAAACTTAATACTTGTATATCTTTTTTCTTATTATTTTTTTCCCATAGAACTTCCTGGTTTTCTTAAACCACAATTTCCTGTGGTTATTGAACTATAAATCTGTGATTTGCAAGTCTTCTTTAAAGGCCAAAGGAAGAAATAAAAAAAAAACCAGGGTGAAAAGGCACATACACACTTCTTATTTGTTCCCAATCCCTCAAATCTTGATTTGAAAAACAAAGAGTATGATTACTGAAACAAGCTGTGTATCAAAGACTAATGTTCAACTATGACTTATTACACCACAATTTAATAGATTCAAGCATAAGCCCTGAAATATAGTTTAGAAAAGGTCCCATTCAACCAGAAAATGCAAATTACATTGTACAATAGCAATAATAGTTAGACTTATATACCGCTTCATAGGGTTTTCCGCCCTCTCTAAGCAGTTTACAGAATCAGCATATTGCCCCCAACAACAATCCGGGTCCTCGTTTTACCCACCTCGGAAGGATGGAAGGCTGAGTCAACCCTGAGCCGGTGAGATTTGAACAGCCGAACTGCAGAACTGCAGAGCTGAAGTAGCTTGCAGTGCTGCATTTAACCACTGCGCCACCTCGGTGCTCTACAGATAGTCCTTGATTTACAACTTTTTGTTTAATGACCATTCAAAGTTACAATAGCACTGAAAAAAGTGACTTGGCCATTTTTCACATTTATGAGCATTGCAACATTAAACACTTGGCAACTGACTCATATTTATGATGGTTGCAATGTCCCACAGTTATGTGATCACCTTTTGCAACCTTCTGACAAGCAAAATCAATGGGTAGGTCAGATTCAGTTAACAACCATGGTATGGTACTAGTTTAACGACTGCAGTGATTCACTTAACAACTGGCAAAAAAGATTGTAGAATGGACAAAACTCACTTAACAATGGTCTCTGAAATTTTGGGCTCAATTATATTTGTAAGTCGAGGACTACCTATAATGAGCTGTAATGAGATTTCTGTTTTGGCCTAGTGAATTGTAATCGGAAACACTGTAGCTTATTCCATAAAAAATCAGTCAGTTCACAACTTAACTTGGTATGTAAATTCAGTTACTAAATCTGTAACGTGAGCAGCAAAATTCTAGCCATCAATTTGTGAGTTTCATACTTGTATTTTAATTGATTCCAAAGACAGATGTAATACTATGAAGTGAGCTGATATAAACATCTTCTGACATTTTCTTTCAAGTGTGCAGTTTTTTTCCCCAAATAGTCAGGCTTTGTGTGGCATTCTTGAAAAATGAAGATGCTGAACATTCTTCTAATAGTTCTTTTTTTTTGAATATTTTCCTTTGTTCAAGCTGATAGTCTGCCTTGCATATTGGGCCGTCTTTTTGTTACTGTGGCAGTTGGCTTGTTAAGGGCCTTGTTCAAATGTGTAAGTGTTCCATCATTTAATGAGAACAGTATTTTTGGTAGCTGTTGCCACCATATTTTTTTCCTTCTAAAATGTCAATGAAGCCCCTTACATTGGCCTATTAAGACAAAGGGCTTTTTATGTAAATGAACTTTATTCCCTGGTGCTCACTGTGGGAAGCTGAATACATTAGTTAGTAAAGACTTGTTCTACTTTCTGCCTTTTTTGTTTAGTATAAAGGAGAGAAATATCAGGAAGACGTGAGTTTCTTAAGTTCAAGTAATAAATGGTGGCATTTGTTTAGGATCTGTGTTCCCAGCTGGCTAGAAACTGATTTTTTTTTTAATGTAGCTTTAAATTTACCACTTTAGCAATATTGGTATGCCAGTAAATTATTTTCTATATGTGATCTGAAGATTAGTTTAAAATGAAATTTACATGGACGTTTTTGTTTTAAATACTGTTATACACTAGGATTTGCATTCCAATACAACTTTTCGCAGTGTAGAATCCCTTATGAATCCCTTGCATTGTCTACCATTTGATTTTTTTATACATATTTGCCAATATAGTTTAAAGATGTTACCTACTTTTGATATATAAAAACATGGAATGTTATAAGGATCATGGAGATACTGAGCATGAAAGTTGAAAAAAATTATATTCAATTTTGGAAATAAAGTAAACTCCCAATTTTGGATAATTAGTATTGGTTTACTTTTTGTTGATCTGTTGGCTATCTCTTCAGTGTTACAGATAAATGAAGGTGGATAAAATACAATTTGACACTTTTAGCTGAAAGTCTCTTTTTTCCCTCCTATTCCTAGGAATATCTAGTTACCATGCAACATACAGTTCAGGTAGGCAAACGGAAATATTACAACTATTAAATATTTTCCTACTTTTTGATATGTATCTGAAGAACATAACTGACTATAGATTTAATGTTCAACTCTAATGGAACTTTATGCTTGTTTTGTCAAAACATTTTGGTTTTTTTGAATACTGGCATTTTTCCAAGTAATCTAGATGGATTGTGCAAGCCAAATTCAGCTTTTAATAGAGCTACAGCATTCCGAAATAATAGTGAATCATTTGGGGAACATATATTACATTATTATGAACTTTCCATTTTTTAAAGTCATTGATGATGGATTGCAAATATGATCAGTTATTGCATAGTGCTGAAATTGTGATCAGTCTTGTTGCTATGTACCTTAGGTGTGGTTTGGAGATGATTTACCTATCAGTCCACGCAGTCCACTGACTCCAAGACATGGCCCTGGCCTGGCTGATGTTTTACTATATGACCAATGGATATCTGTCCGACATGAGGCAACTTTGATTCCTATGCAAGAAGATCTGACTATCTGGCTATCTGGCTTATTGGGTTTGTTTGAAGAACCTTGTAATTACTATAGAAAAAGAAATAGGGGTAGAGCTAGATTTAGAGTTCATGCTGTTAGAAGTTAAAACTATTAATTTTACCATTTATCCTTTTATAGAAGTCTAGTCATTTGTAAAGAGTACGTAATACTGCTTTATCCTAAACAGTTTTAAAGGGCATGCCTGCTTTTTGAAACATTGACTAGTATGAGGTTCAATATTTTTCCTAATTATTATAGTTAAAACTACAGGCCAACATACAGCTTGAGATATAAATAATTAATTTAAAATACAATAGGATCATATGCTCTAAATATGAGTGACATCTGTGACATTCAGTATCAGTTTGGACGTTGCCTCAATCCCACTGCAGATAAACCACAATAAAAGGGAATGTTACAGAGGCTCTGAGTAGCGAGATGGGCAGCATGTAAATTTAATAATAAATAAACAAACAAACATATTTTCCAGTTGATTTAGGTTGAAGCTATGCTTTAGTATATCTGAGTTATCAGTTTGAGTTTTATTTGTTCTGTATTAATGAAAATCATGGCTCTCCTATAGGTATTGAACTTAAACCAGAGCATTTATTGGAAGAACTTGATAACGGGGTATTGCTGTGCATTTTGATTGGAGTCATTCAAAGCATAGTTAAAAGTAACTCAAATGATTTAAAAGTAAGTTCAATTTTTTAAAAAATACCAATTAACTTTTTTTCAATTAATGAAGTCATGTGAGCAAGATTATCCTATTAAATGTGCTTGTATTTACCTGAAAGGAAGACAATCCTGCATGTAAGTTTTAAAGGAACATTAGCAAAAATATTCTCTACTATGCTTAGCAAATATAAGATTATTTCCATGTTTTAAATATAAATTATTGAGTAGGGAGGAATTTAGTCTTCCTTTCAAATGAATATAGTACATTGCTTTTCTATAAATGAAGATAGTTAAGAATGTGAAACATAAAAATCATATTACTAGACAGTTCAATTTTCCCAAATGTGTGGAGGTAGCCATAATGTTCTTGAATTAAAAAAAGGATGGTGCTGAATATTTCACCCTAATATGAAAGTTACTTTAATTCTAATGTTATCCTATGTTCAAATAATGCATTCAGATAGCAATTCTTGGAATTCAACCTCTGCTTTATGCTACTGTATTCACTCCATACTACAATAAGTACATGTATCTCAACTTCTCATGTGAACTAACTGGGAAATAAAGCAAGAATATTAGAACTCCTACACCTATGTTTTTAGAATTCTGGGACATACTGATCTGGTTCAGTTCTCGTAAGACAATAAGTGGTTAGATATGCTTTGGATTAATATGTTGTGTAAATGTACATATTCCCACTTTAATGAACCACATACATTTTGCTCATGGATAACTTAATGTTACTTAATACATTTTGTGTTCTTCAGAGCACAAGAAATTTACATATAACAGTCAGATGGTTTAGGATGATATTTATTGAGAAAGATTTCTAGTAAGCATGAATTGCGATGTAGGAGCTCTGAAAATAGGAAGTGTTACAGCTGGTACAAATGTTGGCACTTAGGAATTTTAAAGTCAGGGCGTCAGGTGATCTATCATAAAAGGATGCTGAAAGAATGGTTGAATATATACTATGGCTATAGTGAAAAGTTGGAGGAAATGTTACACAAATTAGATGCACTTAAAATTACAAACAGGCATAAAATATTATTTGGATAATACATACAGTGGCTTGAGATGGTACAGAATACATGAAAGTTGTGTCTCAGATTAGGTTCTGCAAAAAAGGAAAATAATTTGGAAGATGAAAGTCTGCTGATTAAAATTGTACATGACATGAAATTCATTAGAAAAATGTGAATCATATGTTCAAACTGCTGACAGATTTGTTCTAATTTTAAAATACTGAAGTAGTATTTTAGATATAAATATCCTGGAGGGTTTGTCCTGGATATTCATGTGATACATGTTATTGCCCTTCTTTTGCCAGTAATATATATTTGAAGTGTCTTTCAAGCCGTGTTTTCAGCTAAGTAAATGGGCTATCCACTTTTTTCTGACAACTAACGGTGAAGGCCACAAAGTTTGGTATGTGGCCTTTTTTGCCTTTTAGCTGAGTCCTCAGCAATACTGTTTTAAACAAATTTTCCCATTGCTTATTTATATATAGCTGAGATTAATTTCTTTTGAAATGTAATCTTTTTCGGGGGGGGAGGAACCCCCTCCCCACTTTCCTTACTAGTTCAACTCTAGAAAATGCTTTTGTGGATGTTTTGGAATGTTTCCTGTTAAATTTTCTACATTACTTTCCAGAATTTCCCTTTACGAAAAGTCCCCTGTAAAAAAGATGCTCCTTCAGGATCTTTCTTTGCCAGAGATAACACAGCAAACTTTCTGAATTGGTGTAGGTGCATTGGAGTGGATGAGACTTATCTTTTTGAATCCGAAGGCTTAGGTAACTTTTGTTGCTTTTTTGCTTTGTTTTATTGAATTATATTAAACTAACTTCTTATATAGGCTATTATTCACTTCTAAATTTAAAAGACAAGAGGTGTTTATATAAATGAGATCCTTCTGTATTGGAAAAATATCTTTGTATGTTTAATAAACTCTGTTAAAAAGCATGTAGTAATGCAAACACTAAACAGGGCAAAATATTTTTTGGTCTTAAATATTACAACAACTTTTTGTGGGGGGGAGGCTTTTTGATAATAGAAGTTACTATAAGAGTTTTAAATTTTAGTTTGACGTTTAATAATTGCAACACTTTTCCAATAGAATTGAGAGGTTTTTAAAAAAATGTTGGGATTGTCTGATTTTTGCAACATTAATTTGTATCAGGTTATTCTGATATATTTGGAAGATGTTGATGTGATAATGGCTTTATTAATGCCATTGAATGGAGAGTTTAATGTTAATAGTTAATAATCTGTTGACAATTAATCTTTTGATTCCACCTGTATTACTTCTTTCTAACTTGTTAGCTATAAAAATACAAACTGTTAACTATGCCTAGCGCTGGTACCCTCAGTTTATGACATGCTAACTAAATCTGTTGTTGGGTTTGCATGTCAAGGATTGGACTGCCTATCTCTTGTTGTTTCAGGTTGAATCTTGTAACCAGCAGCTGCCAGACCAAATTTTTCCAGATGGGCTTAAATCTTGTAGTGCTCATTAAGAAAAATAGCTTGAAGATGTATCGCTAATTAGGTTTTTAGCATTGTCCCTTTTAAAAATAGATAGACATAGCTGTAAGTCCTAGGCCCATATAAAATCACTGCTTAAATTGTTTGGTATTATATATCCTTCTTGAAGAGTATTCTTTGTGTATTTGCTTTGCATGGTGTGGGTGTGTTTAAATTTAAAAAAATATTATTCAGAATTGTTAAAGGTATGGCAATGTTCAGTTTGTAAACAGTTTTTCAATGTAATTAGTGGGACAGGGTTTATAAGACAATGTCATCCAAGAATGATAGGATTCATATATCTCCTACACAGCATATTTTAATCTACATTCAGTTATTTTTTTTATAAAGGAACAAGGGTGTAGGTTCACCAAGTCTGTATTATATTGCAGTTTTAAGGACATAATTCACAATACTTTGAAAGTGGTTACTGATTACAGTAGCTGGTTTTGTGGCATGAACATATGCTTTGTATGTTCTTGGCAAAGCTCTGCAAGGACCCTTTTGTAAGCTTGTGGGGGTGAAATAAAGAGTGGGTTTGTGCCTAGGCAATATTCATGTAGGGGGCATATGGGTCTCAAAAGAGTTTCACTGCATTCATTCATCGTTACAAGTGCCATTGAATTTTTAGAAAGAGGCTAAGCTCACTTTGCAGTTGTAAACCTGCCATATGGAACTTGTACAAAACATTGAGCTGGGTGAGATGTGCAGGGGCTAGACCATATTAGTATGACATAGGTTGTCCAAACTGTCTCACAGTAATCAAGAGTGGAACATTCAAGGAGCAAGTCTGTTTAAGTTCTGATTAATCAGATTTATTTAAAAAAAAAATACAAGAATTGATAGTTCTGCTTTCAAAACTGAACTGTCCAAACTTGCTTCATTGCTCCTGCCCTTTTGGTAAAAGGAAAAGAAAACTTGATTCTTCTGGGGAAAAAAAAACCCTCACACCTGATTCTCAGTGTGACCATCCATGTCCATATTTTATGCAGTTTATTTCTTAGATAAAACTGGTGATTGATCCAGCCGTTATAATGCCATACATATAATGCCAAGTGTGTAGCTCAAACTGAAGGTCTCAAGCATTCCTTTGCTTGTATTGCCCAGATTATGCTGCCTTCTGTTTTACATGTTTAGAATTCTATACTGTCTACACTAAATATCTATGAAAATTATGGACAAAATACATCCATTCTATTATACATCCTGAATGCATTTTCCTTGTAGCTGAAAATTTTTGAAAGAAGAGATCACATAGGATAAAGCAGGATTTCTCAAAGTGAGGGTTGGGAATTCCTAGAGGGTTTCAGATAAATGGAAAAGTCAGAACACATTTGGTACTCACTTTTCTGCTCTGCCTCAGAAGGTGTCAGTTTGGGAAAGGACTTATTTTATTGAAGAACTTAATACTAAGAATTTATGTCCCCACCCACCTTTCCAAAAGTCTAGTTAAGGAGGGAATTTGGAGAGCCTACCTCTTCCTCCATGGAAAACTTCAATTGGCAAAGCTTCTTACAGTAAGCTGGTGGCCCTGGCAATTACACTGGTTCCACTATGCCAATACCCATGGTTTCTGTTCTAAGCATTCCTCCCAACCCCAGTAGAAAATTGTAAATGTAAAAAATGGCCCTTATTCATTGGATGTCTTCTTTAACAGAGGTTTCTTTAACAGAGGGTTGTTACCAAGGCCTTTAACTAACCCTGCTGGCTTATGTTTCAGAATGCCGTGGGAAGTTTTTTTCAGATGTCTAAGATTCTGTTCCTTCTGATTGCTGGGAGATTTTGCTACAGAGATATGAAATGGACACAGGTCACTTGGGCAAAACTAAGAGAGGCATACTTAGTTTAACTTTGTGGACAGTTTGCCCAGGGACAGAGGGAAGGAAAACCCTTCGAGTACAGTCTTATGGTTTGCCCAAGCAAATCCCAAAGGGAGTGCTAATAGGGCTCCAGCACAAACCTCATGCCATGCATACTCAAAATTGGGTCGCTGTTAGTATTGGGAGCTAGGAAACATGCCTTTTCCATGGTAGCCCCTGCCCTATGGAATATTTTGCCCTCTGAGGTTTGGCAGGCCTCTATCCTACTAGTCTTCCATAAAACTTGGAATGCCTCGCCCTTTCCCCCAAGCGCTGGAATAAGATCGGATGATTGCACATTAGAAGTTTGACTTGGCATTAGGTTTTTTTTAAATGTTTTAATGTGTTTGCTTTTATAGTTTTATAGTCTCTTATATGTTGTTTCAATCTTTGATTGGGAGCTCCCAGAATTGTTTAGAAGATGGAGTAAGATGGAGTTATATAAATGCTTTAAATAAATAAATGTACTGGTAGATTTCCAAATCAATGATAGCTAAATAAAAGTCTGGATGCCAAGCAAGAGTACACCAGGGAGTAGATTAGAAAAGAACTTGCTGGTACAGACTTACATGTTTACATATAAGTTACATGTGTTCCAAATTTTGATCCATGCCATTGAATGTAGGCAAGTTAGGTTTCACTAAATTATTATTTTTTTCCTTACTTGCACTATTTTTTTTACAGTGCTGCATAAAGACCCAAGACAAGTATACCTTTGCTTACTGGAAATTGGTCGCATTGTATCAAGGTATGTATTCATTGCTTTCTCCAAGTAGTAGATGCTTTGAATGCATTGAGAGTCTCCCCAAAGTTTCACAACAGAAAGTGGCTGTTTTCACATGGTACTACAAACTAACCTAGTTAGTTTGATTAGTTTACGGTTTTGTAATCATATTCTGAAAATTGGATTAACTGATAAACGTCATTTAAGTTAAGAATAGCTGTGTTATGAAAATATAGCCATTTTGGTATAAGCCTATATTCCCTAGCAAAGTACCAGGTGTCATAGGATATTTTGCACTTTCCACCTACAGGTGGAAAAGGAAGCCTTCCTTTGCCATTGGGTGAGACACTGAAAGAACTTCTACTATCACTGTTCCATAGCAGGGCACTAAGTTTTACCAAAGAAGTCAGTATCCCATAGGACAATAGGATGTTTTATTCCTATGTTCTACCCTTATTCCCAAAAGTACTCAGTGCAATAGCCACTCTCACCCTATGGTTATTGTCTTAGAATTTTGCTAAAATTCTAAATGTAGTATTTTATACATTTTTCTTTTTATAGTCATGGAGTTGAACCACCAGTATTAGTAAAGTTAGAGAAGGAAATTGAATTGGAAGAAACTTTGTTGATGTCCTCTGATAGTGTAGCCCCTATAGTTTCTTACAAATCGTGCTGTCAGGATGGAGAATTACATGAAGCGGTAAGTAGCATACATATTTCTGCCTATGAAGCTATAATCTAAATCTTTCTGGAATCTGTAACCCGAAGAACCACAGTGGTGAACTATGTAAACTTTCTAGATATTTTGAATGACTAGATCATGCTATGGTCCAAGTTTCCTTGGTTTGGAATAACATATTATGCAAGCCAAGTCACTGTGGTTTATTAACTGTAATTAAAGTTTAGCATTTGGACAAAACCAGCAAAATTTGTTTTATCTTACAAATCATAGTCAGGTAAACCATGTTCAGTATAAAATGTGAACCTAACCCAAGCATCTAGAAATCTCATTCCAATCAAAAATCTAACTATTAATGAGCTGTGGTGGCTCACTGGTTAGAATGCAGTACTTCAGGCTAACTCACTGCTCACTCCAGGAGTCCAATTCTGAGTGGCTCAAGGTTGACTCAGCTTCCATCCTTCTGAGATTGGTAAAATGAGGACACAGATTGTTAGGGCAATATGCTGACTCTGTAAACTGCTTAGAAAGCACTATGAAGTGGTATATAAGTCTAAGTGCTATTGCTATAATGTTGGTCAAGATTACAATAAAGCAAATTAGTTGATTAGTTGATTAGTTGATTTTTTTTGGCACTACATCTGATCCACCAATTACTAGTTTATGGCTTTATAAACTGTGAAGTAGTATGAAAGATGAAAACATTTTGTTGACTTATCACAGGAGAGAGACGTGGAAGTGACAGAATTTGAGAGCAGCTAATAAAACAATAAAAAGAACATAAAAAAGCCACTTTAAGATCCAGCAGAGGGTTAAATTGAATCAGCATTCAACAGTAGATTAACATTTAAAAGTAGATATTAAAAAAAATCAAAATGTGCAATTAAAATCCCGGTATTTTTAAAAAGCAGACAGTGGACAGAAAAACGATGGAGACTCAGCTCTCTGACCACTCCCACATAGAATTGTTACCTTCTAGGTCCTCTTCAGGTAGGTTCATGGTCATAAAAGAGTCATTTTGAGTCATTCCTAGCAGCTCCGGTTCATAACTGGGCTGCATGCTACAAAAGAGCAAGCTTTGATAGTGAAACCAGCTGTGTCTCATCAAGACAAAAATTTCTGCTGGCTCAGAACTTCATTTTGGGGGCAGGTTCAAAAACTAATTCATGTTTAGTGTTGTTTTTAATATATATTATATGAAGATAACAAAATCTTTGTACAATATAGGTTAAGCATATTGCTGAAGATCCTCCTTGTAGCTGCTCTCACAGATTTTCAATTGAGTATTTGTCTGAAGGGCGCTATAGATTGGGAGACAAAATACTGTTCATTCGAGTAAGTACAAGTTTTCAGTTATTTTGCTCGGTCACTTAAGTATCAATCTTAATTGGGTGGGAAATTATTCCTTTTCAAGATATGACAATATAATTTAATTGCCACTACCTTACCTTAATGATATCATCTGCTTAGTTTCAATGCATATCTGAAAATGTCCCACTGTTACTGATGCTTAGGAATACTTCAGCAATCATTCTGTCTCTTTGCTGCCATAATACTGGGCAGCTTGTACTCCTCTGCATCTCTTGGTCTGCACTTGTTTTTTAGGGTGTGTGTATGTACTATACTTCTATTGCTCTCTAGGGCAGTGTTTCTCAACCTTGGCCACTTGAAGATGTCTGGACTTCAACTCCCAGAATTCCCCAGCCAGCATTCGCTGGCTGGTGAATTCTGGGAGTTGAAGTCCAGACATCTTCAAGTGGCCAAGGTTGAGAAACACTGCTCTAGGGATTGGTGGCAAATGGGAAAACTGAATGTTAAAACCATTGTAATATTTCATACAATACCTATGTTGCTTAAGTGCAATCAGTTATAATCAAACTATTTTTTTAATCTTTTATTAGATGTTACATGGCAAACATGTAATGGTACGTGTTGGTGGAGGCTGGGATACTCTTCAAGGTTTTCTTCTCAAATATGATCCTTGCCGAATGCTTCAGTTTGCAACGTTGGAACAAAAGATTTTGTCATTTCAAAAAGGTGCATCTGGTGATATGGTTTCCGATTCGTCTGCTAAACCTCCACAGCCTCCACCCATGAATCCCATATCTGCCATTGATGCATACCATAAACAGAGTTCAAAGCCTTCTACTATGGTTTCCGTTTCAAAAAACCCTCATGTAGGTAATAGGAAACAGGCAGCATGTAAGTCATCCCAACCAACAGTTCTTTCTTCTTCAGAAGCAGCAAAGCATTCCTTACCTACAGACCAGTTGACACGAAACCAGCCCAAATTAAAAGATTCATCAGTAAATAACCTTCAGCCATTTCCCAAAGCATCAAAACCGGTTTTTAAAAAGCCAGCACCCCCTTTTCATAACCCTACATCTGTTTCAAAATATAGAGAAGCTGTAAATAAGTGCTCATCATCGGCTCGGGGGAGGGCTGCTTTAACACCATCAGCATCTCTTCAGAAATGCACTGCATCATCTACCAAGCCTGCATGTTCCCAAAACTCTCCAACTGTACAACATTCTGCTCTAGGTTGTTCAAACAATAAACTTTGCAGGTTGCCTGAAACGGCTACAAGGGTAGGCTGTTTAGAAGGACATCATTCTCCTGATAGTGCAGCTGGGCTCAAAAATGTAGCCAAATGCAAGCCTCTTTCAAAAACCTCAGCAAAATCGGCAAAGACCATTAACAGAAATTTACATGTGTCTAAGCCGTCTTGCCCTCCAACATCTACGATGCCTACAAAAATAATTTCCAAAAATAGTAGTCAAACATTACCCACACAGTTTTACTCACACAGAGGAAAATTGGAAACTAAGCAAACCAAACAGAAAACTGCTCTTAGCCCCAAACAGCTGAGTTCTGATTCCTCTCTTACGAATGATAAAACAACTGAGCAGACATCTACGCTAGATGTAAAGAGTAAAAATCCATTTTCATCTGTTAATAATTATGCTTCAGCCAAGAGGAGGCCAGTTCAAAATAGTAGGATGAAAATACAGGGAACAGCTGATGCAACAACACATTCTGATCGTATGCCGTTATCTATTATGCGTCTTCCTCAAACATCGACCATAAATGGGGCAAGGAAAAAGACAGTAAAGGCTAATGTCAAAAGTCAGGCACAGGTCAAAGTCTCCCAAAAGAATAATAAAGAACTTGATTCAACCACTAAGGAACCTGTTTTAAAAGGAAAAGCTACAACTGTTCTACCCAAAGGGACACAGCTTAGGTTAAAGGATTCCACAGTAAAGTCAAAACAGGATGATAATTACTTTGTTGTGACTGGGAATAAGAAACTCAGAAAGTAAAGTACCTAGAATTATAATTGATTATTGCAACATGTTTTTACTAATAGCCACTTTATAGTTGGGACCTTAACATTAAATAACAATACAATAATTTGAATGCTAACTGCCTTGGAACAGAGGAGTTTAAAAGGTTTGCTGGTCCCCACAAGTGCAATAGTTGACTGATTACAAATAGGCACTTTATCACAATCTGAATTATAAATACTTTGGAATCTATTTCTCACATTGATAGTAAGATGATAAAGATGCTCCCAATAGGTCATTTATTGCTCAGGTTCATGTGGCAAATATTTCTTAATGAGTTGTAAAATGGTGTTTACCATCTCCAAGGAAAAATACAGCATAGTAAATTGGCTGCAATTTGCAAAATATACATCTTCCAGGAAAAAAAATGATATCTTCTGATAATATAGTCATTTGTTGAATCTCGTGAATATTTGTTTTTGGTAAGGGCTTTGGTCAAACATGAGCATGAGAATTGGTATTTACTACTGTTGTTGTGTGTGCATACTACTAAGTAGAAAAGCAACTGTCAAATAGCCTTGAGTTAAGAATAACTCCAAATAAATATCTATAATGCTAAATTTTATTTAAACTTTCAATGCACAGGGACCACTAAGAACATTTTACAGGAGTTCTTGGCTTTAGAGACAATAATTTTAGTGCCTTCACAGATTATGTGCTTTGTTCGCTGTATTACAGGAAAGACTGAAAAGTGGCTCAAATGTGTATTCTAATTATTATGGATTGTGTTTATGGATTACTGTTATCAGATGGACTTATATGAACAAAATTATGCATTCAATTATAATTTAATGATGATACTGGCACTGTGTAACCTTTTAATGTTTGCTTTTCTGAAATGACTAAAATGTATGCTAGCACAGTGCTTCACTCTTAAAATGTGACAGACAATCTTTCTATAAAAGAACACCCAATATATTTCTAGGAAATTACTTGTGTTTACAAAGTGAGAGAATAGCTTCAAAAATGGGTTATATTCATAAGCACAACTGAAAACCTTTCAAATAAGCTGCCTTTGGAATTTTTATATTTATGTTTCACACTATTTCATTTTTAGCTGTAGAATATATTCCTTATTGCATTAATCATTTTACTTACAACATAAATAACTAACATTGGAGGAAAAATACTTTTTTAGTTTTAGGTTTGCATTCAGTAGTGTGTATTCTCTGGCAGGTATATACTATGTATGTGTATACTGCTGTTAAGTACAGTTGCACTTGTCATAGGGTTTTGAAGCAAGTTTTAAAACAAATTTGTGTTGCCCTCCCTAGGAAGTAAGACAAACTTCTTAATTTCACTGTTCGTTAAAATGCTACTTGGCTCAGTGCTGGTAGTTGAAACTCAAGTTAAAATTAATTGTTATTATATGAAAATGTTTTTCTCCCTGTGCCTCCACAAAAAAATTGTGAATTGGTTGTGGCCAGAGTTGAAAAAATTACTTAAGCAAACATCCTGGTTCTGCTCTAGTTGCATTTTCAAAATACATTATGTCTGGTTCCTTGAGGTTCATGTGGATAAGAGTTACATTCTTTAGTATATATTCTTATTTTAGAGAAAAACATGCAGCCAGATATTCTTAGGCAATGAAAATTTATATCTATATTTCCAGGCTTGCTTATACACACAGATATCCTTAGCTGAATCACACTACCCTGAAATTGTATTCTTATAGGTACTTACCTGAAAACAACCATATTAAATAATGGCATTTCAATGCCCATGCTGCATATGTCTTTTGGATATAGGATAGCGCTAGATGCAAAAGTAATTTGTATCTAATACAAGGATTTCTAAATATTCATTTTTGCACTTACAGTAACTTCAACAATGTATGGATTTGGGAAAAAATGTCTCAAATTGTTATAACAAGAAAAGTATATCAATACATTTTTGCTTTCAGTTAAGGTTTACGTTTGAACAATTTCAAAACTGGTTACAGTTGGTCCCTCTATTTATTCTTAAAACAGTAGCCACTATCCTGATTTCTTTCTCTGCCCGCCCAATGCTAAGTAAAAAAAAAATCCTAGATATGGGATTGTAGAATTGTAGTTAGTAAGCATTGAAAAGCTATAGCAAAATTAAGTGACACAGCTATATGTCTTCAATTGGAAACGGAACATTTAATTTTAGAAACCATGCATGTTTCCATGGAGGTGTAGCAGAAAGTACAGGTGGACTTGACAACTACAATTGGGACCAGAACTTCCACCATGATGTAGTTAAGTCATAACATGACCGTAATCAACTTTACAATCTTTTTTGCCATGGTTGTTAAGCAAATTTAACTTTCTTCACCAACTTGCAAATGGTGATCGCATTACCTTGGGATACTGAAATTCCATATTGGTTGCCAAGTGCCCAAATCATGATCATGTGACTGCAGGGACTGTGACAGTCTCATGACTGGGTTGTAAGTCACTTTTTTTCAGCGCTGTAATAATTTCAAATGGTTGCTAAACAAATGGTCATAAGTCAAGGACTACATGTAATTCAAGGTTAAAGTTGGTACTAAAGAATTCAGAAAACAACCAAAACATTCTGCATTCATGATAAAAGCTACTGCCATAATAAAGGAATAAATTGTTTATGACGTTAAAAACACATTACCTTTTCTAATTAAAATATATATTTGATTTAACTGCATGTTTACCTTTTTTGAATTCTAAGAACATGGTATCACCAAACTCATTCACATGACATTCATTTGGCTACAATCAATACATGAAACTTTTAGCTAAATGGGATCTCTCTAGTCCTAGCAGAACAATAATCATTACAATATAATGGGGTGTGATAGGGTTATGACCCTCTGCATATAAAGTTTGTGAAGCTGAGTGGGGAATGAGATCCTCCTGCTGCATTGACCTTGTATTTTATAGCAGAACAGGAAAATAATTACTGAGAATTTGATTAAATATCTGTCCAGAGTAGAAAATCCAAAGGGATCTCTTACTACTAGATTATTTACACTGGCGTTCTTCAGCCAGAGTTAGCACCCAGAAAAATCAGATGCTGGAATTGTAGACATTGAATGTTGCAGAATATACAAAATGGATGGAGTTCAAAAGCTACATTTAGTCAGGCAAAAAGAAGAAAAACATGCAAACACGCTGCAAGTGATGGAGCAAGAAATATTCTGACTGCCCCGTCATCTGATCCTAGTCTACAGATATTTTATGGTAAATTAATGAAATTGACTACTGCAACGTGCTCTACATGGGGCAGCCCTTGAAGAGCATTCGGAGACTTCAGCTTGTCCAGAATGCAGCCGCGCGAGCGATCGTGGGTGCACCTCGGTTCACCTACGTAACACCTATCCTCCGCGAGCTGCACTGGCTGCTTATTGGTCTTCGGATACGCTTCAAGGCGCTAGTCGTCACTTATAAAGCCCTTCATGGTATTGGGCCTGGGTACTTGAGAGACCGCCTGGTGCCAATTACCTCAAATAGACCAATTAGATCCCACAGATTAGGCCTCCTCCGAATTCCATCCGCCGGCCAATGCCGACTGGCGACTACCTGGAGGAGAGCCTTCTCTGTGGCTGCTCCGACCCTCTGGAACGAGCTCCCCGTGGAGATTCGAACCCTCACCACCCTCCAGGCCTTCCGCAAAGCCCTTAAAACCTGGCTGTTCTGACAGGCCTGGGGCTAAAGAGCTTTCCCCCCCCCCTCGAATGGTATGGTTGTTGTGTGCTTTTAAATTGTGTATTGTTCTGTTCGTCTTTTTTATCCCTTATCTGTACCCCCTTCCCTGACTTGGATTGTGAGCCGCCCTGAGTCCCCTTCGGGGAAAAGGGCGGCATATAAATGCAATAAATTCAATTCAATTCAAATAAAAATATAAATTCAGTAGAATCAGCTTCAAACCTAAATCATAATTTCTAAGAATATCTTTTACATAATTATAAAATGTGTTGTAAAGAGAACAATTGTAACAATATTTATTACCCCAGCAACCACCACCTTGCCCCACATGCATAATCAATGAATTGCTACAAATAACAGTAGCACTTAGACTTATATACTGCATCATGGTGCTTTACAGCTCGCTCTTTACAACGTCAGCATATTGCCCTCAACTATTTGGGTCCTCATTTTACCGACCTCAGAAAGATGGAAGGCTGAGTAAACCATGAGCTGGTGAGAATCGAACTGCCAGCAGTCAGCAGAATTAGTCTGCAATACTGCATTCTAACCACTGCCACCACGGCTCAAATGGTTAGAAAGTTATCCTTCCTTTGTTGTGTTACGGCTAAACAAGTTGAAACTTCTCTGCTACCAATGAGTTCCATGTCCAAAATATGAAGGGAAATAAAGAGGTCCAAATGTTTACATAAGATTTATACGCATGTGCACACAGCCATTGAGTGTGGTATAGTAATTAAGGAGTTGAACAGGAAAATCCAAGTCCTAGTCTACCTTCAAGTATGGAAGAGTTTCTGGTCAAAAGCTATCCTGCCAAAAGCTATCTCATGCCCAAGGAGGGACTAGAATTCATATTTATGTGATGTCTAGCCTAGCACCTTACCCATTACATCAAAGTCTATTGTGATTACCTTAATATTTTTAGAATTTCTGATTATGCAACCAAGTTATTTTAAAGGCAAAATAGAAGAAAAGAACAGGGCATCTTAGGGCATAACTCTATCAGTTTAACAAAGAAGAGTGCATATGGTTAATAGCCACTCTTTGAGATTGCATACATTTTATCAATCTTAAATATAAAACTTTGAAGCAATTTCTACCATGTTAACATAGACTTCCTACATTTCCAAGAAAACATCAAATTATTATAGCTCTGGATCTTGCCTATTTTATGCTATTGTCTGATATTGTTAGAAATTTGACAGCCCTGTATAAATCTATTGTAGGTTGAAGGCACTGCCATTAGAACATTGTGCTATATTTAGAATATCTGTGATAGCTCATTAAAATTTGAAAGTCAGGGACTTACTGAAAAAGGTTTACCATGCAATTCTAGCAAGGTATGAAAGACAAAAGTCCTATATACTTTTAAACAAATCCAATGGAAACTATTCACCAGTTTTATAGGTTTATTTGTAATAACATATTTTTTAAAGTGAATTTAGTCCTGAATAAGTCCTGATATCTATATGATAAAACTATTTAGTGCAAAAGAAAATCTTAACTAATCTTTTGCTTAATTAGTGTTTTGAATAAAGTTCAAAAAAGTTAATGACGCATTCCACTGTGTACCCTAAATAGATTGGCACAATATTATTTTACTAATTTGTTTTAAACCTGAAAACTGATAATAGAATTTACTCCCTTTCCACAATATTGTTGCTTTGTGTAAAGTATGAAAATATATGTATACCAAACATCTATATCGATTCGGCAATGGATCTGAACAATCCTAATTGTTTTACTTTCTTTTTTGCAATCTCATATCAATGTTCTGGTAGAGTAGATGTACTCCAGATAACAATGCTGTCTAGCTGGTCCCCCAAAACATGCCTTCTATTTATGATACCTGTCGTGTGAATTGGCCTTCACCCTGAAATATGAGTGGCCCCTACTCTATAGGCCTTATGCAAGGCCATGAGGACCTGGCTTTTCCATCGGACATTGATGGTGGGATGTTAGTTGGGTGTGGGGAGTTTCTAACAGTTTATGATTTTACTGAGCTTTCTTGATGTGATATCATCTGCCATATTGGGACTTTCCCCCCCATCGCTAAACCAGGTTTGGGCGCAGTCAACACGTGATGCATCCGGCCCATGGGCTATGAGTTTGACAGTCCTGATATAGCAGAATAATTCTTCCCTCAGATTACTGAGCATTTTCCCCATGATTAGAGTATACATGACCTCAAGTGCTTCAGCTGTAGTTACGTACAGAACTTTAATGGTTGTCTGTATCTGTATTCTCAAACGCTTTTCTTGGTGTCACTCAGCTTAGCTCACCCTGGGACTCATCCAGCTGTTCTTTATTTCACAAGCCTTTTGTAACCTTTTGCAAATTCTTTAGCTCACAGACCACAAGCCATTTTCTTAAAGGCCTCAGTATTCAATTATGTGTTATCGCTTTCTGGGCAGCTTGAACTTATCCTATTTTCGGTCTTCAATCTACCCCATTTTTTCCATACAGTTCAGTACAATTCAGTTTACTTGCAACTTTGACTTCACTTATCACTGTTCCCCCTCATGCAAAATTTTCCTATTCATTCCCCATTCATGCTCTAAAATGTTTATATTTTCAGCTATCAGTGAATATAGAAGTTACAGTAATAATATAAATGAATAATTGTGATTACAAAAATTAGAAAAAAAAAACAAAGTAGAAATGTAAATCTAGAGAACGTGTCCCATCTAGTGGTGACCATGCATTAATGTACCTTTATTTACATAATTCTAAGAAACCCTCTGTGAAGAAACAAGGCTGTGCTTTGCGCTAAGAGACATTTATTTAACTATGGTTTTATTGAAGAAGCCTAATTGATCCAGTTGCCCCAGAATACACATTATGGCACTGATGGAACAAGACATCAGACAGTAGTTTTACCCTCTGTTCAGTACAAGTTTTCTTTACAGCAGTTCTATCTCCTGAGCTGCATCTATAGCCATGAAAAATATGAATCAGAGCTATAAAGATCCCAAGTCACAGCTTACTGTATTCTTATTGTAACATAACACATCCCAAATTCTTGCATCTGATTTGTATTATATTGGGTTCCAATATAGGGATAGAAATCAGGTTTCTACAATAGGCTTTAATTAGTTAATAACTTCATAAGCTGCACTGCTTAGAAGTGAGTTTACAGGCAAAAGGTGTGTGTGTGTGTGTGTGTGTGTGTGTGTGTGTGTGTATGTATGTATGTATGTATGTATGTATGTATGTATGTATGTATGTATATTGTATACAGTTTCCACTAAATTTACTACTAAAGTTAAGACTAAAAAAAATAATCTCCAAGCCCTTTTTCAGACTACCATCTTGACGGAAAATGTTTTCTTAGAGATGCAAAAGTGTGCTTTAAAAAAATCCTTTAGTTAGCTTAAAACAGATATTGCCCATAGAAAGATCCTGGCACCCTTCATTCATCCCTACTCTGTGATGCTTGCTTTAGGTCCACTGAGTGCCTCTAAAGATTATATGCTTCTATCTGCTCAGTGCACTAAATTTTAATTTATCATTTGAACATACCTATGTTCTGATCTTACAATTTGAAAGATTTTTCTTGAAGTGACAGAAATATTTTCATACCTCCTTCATTCCTACACAGCCCATGACATACTGCTTAAACATTCAGATACTACCTAAATAATAACGGTAACATTGCAAAACTAGTAATGGACTCTGCTGTCATCTGTTTCTCTTTCTTGCTCACTAAATATCACTAAATATCCAAAGTTTTTTTTAAGTAAAATGACAGCTTCTTGATAGTCTGGGGACCTCTAGTGGACAACACGAGTTATGAAACAATTGGGAAGAATTCTAGAAGTCATATTTAGCATGCTTACTTTTTTTTAAACAGAAGTTGCATATTGTTGGCCATGTGAAGCAAAGCATTTTACTAAGAAGTCTATCTTCACCTGCAACTCTTACTTCTACTGTTACAATTATTATTCATAATAATAAAAAGAATACATAGAAAGAAACACCCTGACATTGCTTAGTAAGAACAAGTTGTAGTTCATGAGCCACTCTTTAGGCTGTCTTCTCTTATCCCTATTTAAAAGTACGTGTAGAAAAAGTTACATTTTCTTTTCTTTTTTGTAAAAAGTTTTTTATTTTTGCTTTCAAATTCATTCCTAAATATACATTCTTATAATTGCTATTTAATATTTGTCAATTCATATCATTTTTTCCGCCTGTATATTTACATTTTCATATTTTTTTTATTTCCCCTCCCCATTTAATCATGTGTCATCTAAGATATTTATTTCATGTTTTGTTCCTTTTTCTATTTATATCTTTTTTCAAGCCACTCATAAAATCGCCCCATGTCCTGTAGTACACTGATTCCTCTTTGTCCTTTATTCTCAATGTCAACCTGTTCATTTCTGCACAATATCTTCTTTATTACCTCCTCTTCCGATGGGATTTTGTCTGCTTTCCAATTTTGTGCAAATACAATTCTAGCTGCTGTTATTATTTGTACAATCAAATATGAATCTTCTTTACAATATTTCTCTGGTAGAATACCCAATAAGAATACCTCTGGCTTAAACTCTATGGGCTGATGTATCATTTTCTTTAACCATGTTTGTATTTTAACCCAACAGCTTTTTGCGTCCCTACACGTCCACCACATATGATAATATGTTCCTGGCAATTGGTAACATTTCGAACATTTAGCTGATTTATCCTTAGTACCACTGTTGCTAAATGAATATGGTTTACCCATTGATTTTGCTTGCCAGAAGGTTGCAAAAGGTGATCATATGATCCCAGTCATAAATACATGCCAGCTGCGAAGCTTCCGAATTTTGATCACATGTCCATGGGAATGCTGCAACGGTGTTGAGTGTAAAAAAATGGTCATAAGCCACTTTTTTCAGTGCTATCGTAACTTTGAATGGTCACTAAATGAACTGTTGTAAGTCAAGCACTACCTGTGGTTACAGGCTATGCTAACATTGACTTTGAATTGTTGCATTTCTTGCTGTTCAAGTGTAGCCACTGAGGAGAAATGCTTGGAGCTGTAATTTAGCAACACTTTGAGGCCAGCAATTATCTAATCCTATCTTGAAGAATGCAGTTATCTAAGAAAATAAAATGAAATACAGTAAAAACAACTGTAAACAATTTAAACCTGATTTATTTGAATGAAGAGAAACTGGAATCTTTTTCTGCCCCAAAGCACCTACTTTGTAAGCAGAACAATCCTTTGAGAGGCATCTTCTGAATATAGCAACATATCTGACCATTTGTCCAGAGTCATCAACGTTTTCTTTAGGAGTTCTACACTGAGGTTATCTTGAGTAAATTCTAGGTTTACACCCTATATCTGTGATGGTGAACCTATGGCACTCAGGCCAGAGGTGGCATGTAGAGCCCTCTCTGTTGGCATGCATGCCATTGTCAGGTGCTCTTCTGGGTTCCGGTGCACACGTGCGCACCGGCCAGCTACTCTCTTCCGGGTTCTGGTGCTCCGGCGCGTGCATGTGCTCCAGTTTCAGCACTCAGTGCCGAAAAGGTTAACCATCACTCCCCTATATGATTTTTGTTTGATATTATTTTTACACTTTCTGGGTATTGATGCTTTGCAAACTATCTTGGAGATTTTAAAAAGTATTAAATATTAAATATTTTAATATTGTAATAATTTAATAAAGATCAATTTCATTTTATCTGCGCATATAATGTTTTATTACAAATCGGTCTATTTGATAGGATGGGGGGTAGGGGAACCCACTTTCTTTCAAGTTGTTTCTACCAATGTAGTCAGAATGATGCAATAATCTTTCTGTACAAAAAACACTATGAGTCATTCTGTATTGGTCCCTATGATGGCCACTGGAAAAATATAATTATTACCAAGTGTTATTCTGATGAATAGTATGCCTAATGGAGCTCTGTTCTGCTGAGTCTAGCATTGAAATAAGGGCATCATAAATTATGTGTACACATTACAGAACTAAAACCTTTGTAATACCTGAAAAGTACTTATTACCGGTGTCAAAACAGCATTGCACCCACAGCGTTTTTAAAAAAAAATAATTATCAGCATTTTTGTTACTTCAAAGACTCCTTGTATTAACTTTGAGAGTGCCATGTAAAAAACACTATGAATGTTACATTTATTTTGCTGGATGCAGACTAGAATTTCCATGAATAAAATATTTGATAATATTCATGGCTGATATCAGGAATGTAAGGTCAGCTTTTTGATTCATTAAATATTACCAACAATGGCAATTTAATAAGTGATCTCAAAATATGAGAGAGACTGAAAAGTCTTTATTAGATGCTGATCTGTCTGCTCAGATAAGAATGATGATGTAGCATGGCTAAGCATGCAGCTTATCAGGAAAAGGTGAGCCAAGAATATATTAAGAACAAGTGTTCAGCTTAGGTGTCAGTCTAGATGACTACTTTTTATACAGATTGTTTTGCCTTAGCAAGGTAGTAGTTTTAATTAAGCTTCAAAGGAGAAACTGAGGGAAAAATTCAGGGATTTTATTAAATGAAACAAATAGTAAGGGTCCCCTCCCTTTATGCCTATCAGAAGGATAATAAGGAATGCAGTACTACAAATTATGTAACTTAAACATGTATACCTTAAACCTAAACAATGTTTTACCAAATAAAACATGACCACCATTTGTTAATCATAAAACTATTCAATACAATTAGTACACATTTTAAAAAAAATGGAGCTCTGAGGGCACTTTTGTGGTCGCCATATTCAATTTTGAATCACAGTCCCCTGTTCATGATCAGACTGGAGTCAGTCAGATCTCCTCTTAAGCAGATATTCAGGGTCAAAGGGACAAAATGCAAGTAGTGAAGATTTTCTTCCCTCCAATAGATACTGTATGCTCCCATGTGCAGACTTCTGCTTGTGGAAGTCTCATATCCGGATCATTTTTTAAAATTCTATTTCCTTTTAGAAATTTTGGAGCAATATGCTTGATTGAACTCTACCAGCTTATCTACATAACAATTCTGTGAGAGAGTAAATTGTACAAGGTCACCTATTGAGCGACAAGGAGGAAACACTGGTTCTCTAAGCCAAAAATAAAGGTTGATTTTCCTTGGTTTCCCTCTTAGGCTGGCTTTCCAGGCCTCTAATTCAAGACCAGACATTGCAGGGGTGCGATCCTACCAGTTTAGCAATTGGTTTGCTGAGTGCACGCTTCACACATGCACACTTGTTACACTTGCACATGCACCTAATGTGCCTGATGTGCACTGCACGTGCATACACAATTCACAGGAAAACAGCTGAGGCGCGGCAATCCATTCTGCCACGCCTATCAGCTGGGTTAAAAAACAAGGAAATATAGGTGAGTATAGCCCAGGGGCAGGCAGGCGGGCCCATCTGAAGGTCAGAGTGAACCGGTTCGCTCTCAGCTGATCTTCGGAGCTACCAGTTCACCCAAACCGGGCCAAACCCGTAGAATCCCACATTTCATTCTCAGGTGGCGTGTTCTGATCACAACAGGCTGCTCTTTGAAGCAAGAGGAATCATATCAATTATTTGAATGTGTAGAGGACCTAGGAGGAGCTATGGAAAAAAAAAACATTTTTTCCTTTAGAAATTTAGGCTACTGGATAATTGCTATTAAAAAATGAACTAATAAAATATCCTTCTTAAATGTCCATTTCTGCTTGTGGAAGTCTCATATCAAATGTGTACAGCCACACTGTACCAAAGAAGGGTATGATCAAAAAGGGCTTTGGTATTTTTTTATTATATTACATGTATCTAAGTGGATTATTTTTCATTCCTTTTCTATTTCAGGGCAGAATGCATGTCTATGTAGAGTGTTGAAACATCTGTGACCTATTTATTCACCCAAAATGAAGAAGATGTATTGGGGAGGGGGGGAGAAAATTAATCTTGTTGACTTGCTTCCAAAAGTTTCTGGCATTGTACTTTTTCTGTTCAGTTCATTGGATACACTTCTTTATGCCCCAGTTTCTTTTAAAGCTTTACATAGGTTTTTCTTTTTAATTAAAACAATCCACACCAAATAAACATGTATTGTGTTAGCAGTTTGGGACTGAAATATTCTTAGTTACCTTTTTCCAATTCTTGGGGAAAAGGAGTATTCATTGGCTACAGCTGCCCAAACAGTTGGGATAGTCTCAGAACAGACAACAGCACTTAGCCAGCTTTAGATAAACTTAGCTGAACCAAGTGAGATAAAAACTAGTTGCTGCTTCTATATTGTTGCAAGATAACTGTGATGACCTGGGGCATGGTACAAAAGCAACACAACCAGAGAACATGTCCAAATCCAAATAGTGAGAGTCAGATTTGAGTTGCAGAAGACTACACCCTTATTCAGGGACATTTATAAATTGGTCAAGAGTATCAAACTGGCAAGCATAACCAGAAGATTTAAAATACATGACACACAAGCAAAAGGGAATTAGCTTTTGATCATTTGGTCATGCCCACAGTTGGCTTGCACTGTTGACCCCATATCCCACATGGATGTTTCAACCTTTATGTTAACATAATAGAAATGAATTATTTCCTTCATGCTCATGGCAATGCCTGTTTTGATATATAATAAAACAGAAGTTTAAAAGAAAACTAGATAAGTGAGGTCAGTGTGTCTAATGTTTGGCCAATGAAAAATCTCCTTTAATAAAAAATTCACAACTAAGCATTTATGATTAGAAATCTCATTATTTACTTAAGAACCACTGTAGGAAAATATTTTTACTGTATTTGAAAGTAAACATGCATGGTTGCATCAGATGTGATGGGAATGGTTGACCGAAATGAATAACCATAGTTCACAGTATATTAACCTTGCCCAAGGTATAATGTTGTACGTTTCAGGGATCTGTGGAATCTCCCATCGTAAATTGCTTAGAATAGTAGCCATCTAAGGATGAGTACTTTTTTTTGAGTACATCATGCAAACAATATTGAAATATTGCTGTTTATACATAACAGCAAAGAATCCATTTGCTATTGCTTGTCTCATTCAGCATTCTACTTAGGACAGCATCATTATTCATAGCATTATATTGTAGATGGCTAGGATATTACTAGGACTCTGAAAAGCAGCCTTGTGTAAATAATGCATCAGAGCTGTTAATAATAGTCATATAAGTTGCCATTTTTATTTTTCATTTTTTCAGGGGGATTTTTTGTCTTATTTGCTTGTGTTTGTACTTTGATGTTTTCTTTTGAAGCTATAAATGGGAACTCTGAATGCTGAAGATTAGCATATAAATGGTTAAATCTTGACAAAAATAAGGAATCTCCTTAAGCCAGCACTTTGAATACCTTAAAAATAAAGGAACACATAAATATCTTATTCCTTTAGTTAGCGTAGACCTTTTTCCTTGATTAACCTTTGTTCTGATAAAGCTACCTTGCCACTTCTAATCTTTGTGGAAACCTATATTCACAAGAAAGAGCTCTACATGGAAACTCTGTAGTGACCATCTTGCAAACAAATCTTGTTTCTAATCCACAGCATCATCATTTTCTTTTTGCATAGGAAAAAAATTGGACACAGTAAAATTATGGCTGAATTCACACTTATTGCTAAACCAGAATATACTGCAGCTTGTTGGATTTTGGCTTAGTGTGTTATGTGACCTTACTAATTGTGATTTATAAGCCATGGTTTATAGATTAGCATGTTGGGTAAACCTGGGCATTTATTCTGTGATCCACATTTAAACAAACCATGTTTTAATGCAACATGCCCTTATCTAGACAAGAAACCACCTTATTTGGCTCACTGAGCTTTGTGCTGGATTTGTTGCTCAAGTGTGTGTTTATTCTGATTATAAAAATGGCCTGAGGGGGGATTTTACATTGGGAATATTGTTTAAGGATACTGCTTACCTTTCTTTCCTAATTGTCCTTCATATATCTATGCAGCTGAAACAGCTAAAAGCCTGCTGTTTCTATTGCTCCCAGGTAGAAATGAGCATTCTGAAGAACTTTGCAAAAATGAATCCACTCTAGTGTCGGTTTCGGAACAGCAGCAGAAGCAGCATGTGGAACAAAAGCAGCCTGTGTGTTAGCTAGCATGCTGGAGGAAGAACAACTTCCAGTTGTTTCAACAGAGAGGGGCAATACCTTTGAGGTGCTTCGCTTAGAATGTGGGCCATCTGCACATTGCCACTTCCAGAAGCAGAGGGGAACTTGCAGAGAAAACTTCAACCAAGCCAATGCACAAGGAATCTGATCTGCTGCAAAATGGGAGCTATTCAGAAAGCAGAACTGCAAACATCACTGAAAGATGTGACTATATTTTGTACCCCTGTCAATAACACCATCGAGAAAGGCAGCAGAAAGGTCTCCCTGCCTGAATACGGTAAAATATATCTTTGTATTATATATTTCATCAGCAGTGAGGATCTTATATTTGTAAAAAAAAATAGGATCGTTATGGTATCTTACTCTGTGTGGAACAAAGTATTAGGTTTCCAGGTTCCTTGCTTCAGTAGGAAGAAGCAGCATTATGGAAAATCACCTTGCTGTCTTTTTATTAACTCCCCCCAAGACTGTATGACTATGTTCATATGAAACATGGCACATTACTATCTAGCCAGTCACATTTTAGCCTAGCATGTTTATGTGCCCAGTTTACTGTGAGTTCACTGTGTAGAGTGACCCCAGAGAATTAGGTTAAAATAGGAAATTAAATGATTTGCCAACTATAAGGTAAGCATGTTGTGTGAAGGAGACCATTGGATGCCTAAGATAGACTCACTTTTGTTGGCTGAAGAGAAAATGCTTCATTGTACTTTTAAGACATTTTTTACAGTTTTGGTTTCAGATGCAGTGAAATGCTAGAACTGAATATGAGAATTCCAGAAAGAATAATTTAGCCTGAACTTTTATACATATTACGACAGAAGTAGTTTTGGATGGAACTGGATTTATTTCTGAGTATTACACGTAGGAACTCTTTGCAAATGTGCATTGGGACTCATGCTTCTATTCTGGTCTCTCTGTTAGTACTGTTAAAAGTTAATCTTAAAATTTACAGCAAACATCTATCACATTTTATCTGCTGCCATTTAAAACATTGGGGTATCACTTGATCTTTTATTTGCAAAGAAAGCATACATTTTTTAAAAAGAATCTCAAAAATAATAATTTATAAACACTAGTGCCATTAATGCAGACTAAAATTACTATCAGTGGTCATTTGGAAGAATTGGAAAGTATGTGTATCTATTGCATAGAAAAGGAAGAACAACATTTCCACAAATCAAGGTTTTATTAATTGCTATTTTCCTTTCTGGCACATACCGGTAAATGTTGATATACTATTTATGAGTGGTAGAGCCACAAGATGTTATTTAAGATGAGATTCTCACCAGTAGAAAAACAAATAACTAATAATCAGTAAAAAAATATAGAGACTAATTATAGCAAAAATTGCATTTGATCCCTACATTTTGAAGTATTTCCCTTTCACAAATGGATTTCTGAACAAATTACTCAGTAATATAATTAATTACAGTAATTGTTGAAATGCATTAGTCCAAATCAGAACCTTCATACCAAAACAGATAGCATGAATCCACACATATCCACACACATATCATATAAGTTGGATTGTCATCATCATAATTCCATTATTTAAAGGGAAAAGTACTGCTGTTTAAAGAATAGAGTAGCTTACCATTCTGAGATAACTATATTAAGTGCAGAAAAAATTATATATTTGCACACACATACACACACACACACGCATATAAACATTTCAACCTATATGTTTGAAGTTTGTCCAATCTTTGTCCTTTTGATTATGCATTTCCACTTTATTGTAGTGTCTAAATGTGCAGCCCAAAGAGGATTTATAGGAATGCTTAAGATTCTAATATTCATAAAGTTTTAATTACAACCATTGTGTTGTATGTGTGTTTGTGTGTGTGTTTATGTGTATGTATGTATGTATGTATGTATGTATGTATGTATGTATGTATGTATATGTATATGTATATGTATATGTATATGTATATGTATATGTATATGTATATGTATATGTATATGTATATTCTCCTGCCTTTTTATTTTAGATAATAATATTTCTCAAGGCAGCAGCAGTCTTTCTGTTGGAACCAGCTACCATAGTTGCATCAGCCAAATTACAGTAGGTAAGAAATTGAATACACTTTGTTTTCCTTTTAGTTTATAGAAAAATTAATGTTGACACTTGTGAGTTCACCAATTTACAGTAGATATTATAACAACGTTATGCACAAGCTTTGCGACAAAAAATGTGCTTATATTCTATAAAAATTGTACAAAGAAGATAAATAAATTTGGAGAGCTGCTACACTAACTTTTCTTCCGAAGCTTGGATTTGATTTCCCATATTAAGCCTAAAACAGTTGCAATTTTTATAGTTAACAATTGTTATGACAAGATGACTGTAGCTCAAGAAAAGTTATTAATCAACTGAATAAGGTATTTTGGATTTAGATAAGGACCAGACACATAATACATTACAATTTGTGTTGATTGTGAGATCAATGATTCTGACTGGTGATGTGGTCTATGTAGATGAGCAATGGATATCCTTGACTCATGCCAAGGGGTCCATGTTGCCCCTTGCAGAGATTCAGAAGTCCTTTGTCTTAATACTGTGGAAATTTAGTGATTTAATATCAAGTTTAAGATCTTTGGCACCACTGGTCAAATGCCTTATATGACCAATACCTGTAAATAGGAATTAGCCAAAAATTGAGGCATGCTTCTCTATCTAGAAAACCAGCAAAAAACTGTCAGTTGATAAATTTTCCATATAAATTTCAAGAAGGTGCAAACATTCCAGTGTGATATAAAAAGACCCTTAAGAAATGAAACATGGGTGGTTTAAGTGATTGGGAGAATAGTAAAGCCACCAAACATTTCCTGCAATCAACCACTTTGAAGAAAGAGCTTCTAGAAGAACCTGAGGCAGAAGGTTGCTTTATATTTGCTACAATAAATTTTGAGGAAGTATCTAATCAAAACTCTATAAATAAGTATATTTAATCTCAAGTCTTTAAGAACCGGATGCTTAAATCATCTTTTTGAATTTTCTGTTTTATAAAGAGTTTTATTTTGTTCATTTTACAACTTTAGTAACTACTCCTGCCTGTGTTTTCACTATAGGTAGTCTTCAACGTATGTGGATTTAAATTGTGCCAAGTGGGTCACCGTGTGATTGTGCCCGATTTTATTATCTTTTTCGTGGTCATTAAGCAAATATGGTGGTTGTAGAATGAACACAGTGGTTATTAAACAATCCACCTTAAGCAATGAGTGGTTTTTTGCTGGAAATTGGAAGTAAATGCCAATTTCTGGCCAAAAAAACCCATCTTAAATTACAATCATATAACCCTAGGATGCTACAAACAGCCATACATGTAATCACATGACTTTGCATGGGACCCATCTGTCAGAACTTCAAATCTGGATTGTGAGTAACTCTGGGGAGGTCTGTTGGAACATTGAATGGTCACTAGGCAGCCAGTCATAAATTGAGGACCATGTATATAGAAGCCAAATAGCCAAGTTTCTATATACCACTAAAGATTAATTTTATTAACAATACCACAATTAGAATCAATATTATTATAACCAGCGTGTTAGAATTATTGGAAAAAAATATTTTCACATTAGAAAGGGAATTCTAAAACTTAATCTTCAGGTCTGTAGGAAACAAGATTCTATTGTTTTTTTAGATTCTGTACATATATTTGCATGATCTTTCATGAGTTTTATACATTCTGAAATTGCTTTGCATAACTGGTTTCAAACTGAATTATTGTAAACGTGACTAGTTTAAAAAAAATCAGTTACTGGGCACACATATGAAGGTGCTCCAAGCTGTATTTAGTGTCATGTGCATATTTCTGTTTACTCAGCAAAAATTTCTCTTACTTTCTTCTAGCCTGGAGCAAATCTGGAAGTGAACATAGAAAAAGGGAGATATCCACTACACATTTCTAAGGGCAAATAAACAATTTTAAATAAGATCAAATAATTATCTAGCTAGCTAGCTGGTTTATTAGAGCCAGTTTGGTCTTCTGTTTAAGTGGGAGACCATGAGTTCTGGTGTTGCTTTCTCTCAGCCCAACTCACTTTACAGAACTGTTATTGTGGGGAAAATAGAAGAAGGAAGGAATATTACTTATGTTTGCCATCTTGAGTTATTTGTAAAAATAGTAAAGGATGTATACAAAAAAATAAATCTCTAAATTTCTCCCTAAACAGAAGAGAGTGGTGAATTATTCCCGATTCCCAAATCTGTTAGTCTTTCAAAGAGAATATTCTGTCAAATAGGGCTGTTTATCCAGTGAGACTCTTCCTATATTAATGCATAGCTTGTTTTATTTCAGGTTTTGATGCTTCTGGCCAGTTCTCAATTGGACTTTCTCATTGGAAAAATTGCTGCTCTCAAGCTTTCCATCCTCTCCCTTTCCCTTTCTATGAAGAGGCTGGCATAAGTCAGTATGATGTCCCACAGGCCAATTTATCTGCTCCTTTGTCCTGTCCAGCTTCACTTTCTGTCACTCCGGTGCCTTCTTACAGTAACAGCAGCAGTGAGGATTCGCTTAATGAAAACCTCACAGGTAAAAGGATTTGGGGAAAGGGATCATAGCTTTTATGTTGGCATTGGGGTTCTTGGCTTAAAGTTTATAGAATAAGTACATAATCTGATGCCTCATATATGAACATTAAAATTTTGGGCGTAGTCTCCTAGGGTCTCTTCAAGAAATACCTAAAATTATTTGTTTTACAAAAGGAGAAAATTATTAAATAACCAGAAATAATTAGTGACATCTAATTGGACTCAATTTTAATTTAATCAAACATCTTTTGTCCTATCCCCATGATGGCCAACCTATGGCACGTGTGCCCAAAGTGGCAGGCAAAGCCATGTTGCCCAACATGCGCGGACCTGCCTGTTTGTCTTCCAGGTTTTTGGTGTGCATGCACACATGATGATCAGCTGTCCTTCGCTCACACGGCAGTGCTGAAAACCAGTGTGTATGCACGCCAGCCAGCTGATTGTTGAGTACACATGCACACCAGATCCCAGAAGTTCAGCTTTTCTGGAGCATGATCCCTTTACATGTGTGGCAGTGCCAAAAACCGGCCAGTACATATGCCCCAGCCAGCTGATCGTTGGGCACACATGCATGCTAGAACCCAGAAGTTCAGCTTTTTCGGCGCATGGCTCCGACCAGTGTGTGCGTGCGACATTTCCGCACCTTTTTGGCACTTGGTGCCAAAAACGTTCACCATCACTGTTCTATTCCATCCATCATTTAGTGTACTATTCCTAACATTCTGCCAAAGGACAGGCATGGTTCTTGATCCACAAAAGATTGCACATCATTGATCAGAGCCACTTTCCAAAGTGTACCCCACATGAAAATTGACCAAATAAAGTGTAGTGTGATGATTATTGGAAAGTGAAAGTTTTATAAGGAATGGACAATGGTTTGTTAAGATGATTTTGAGGCATTGTCAATATCAAAGAGAAAGTAAAAACAAGTGGAATAATAGAGAATGAAAGTTAACAAGCAGGAAGAACTTCATGATTCAGATAGAAAAGCAAACCAAGCCAGATATGAGTTCGTGATCAGGGAAGTGCATACTGGAGAAAAAGGATACAAATACTTTTCTAGAAGCCTTTCTCTTGAAATTCTGCTATTAGTACTTAGTTATCAGGTTTTGCCAAAAATAATAATAATAAGATATTAAAATGAAATTTGTATGCATTAGCAGAGTGCTCTATCAGGTCCTCTATCTTATTCTTGTATGTGTCTAAAGAATAAGTATATTATAAAATGTGAAAATACAGCCCACTGCAGAAAAAGAATAATTGATTCTAAACAGACCAAGCTTCTTTTATTCATGAATTTTCATTTAAAGAAATAATTATCCTAAACCAAAAGGAACCAGATGTTGCAAAACTCCCAGCTAGACAAAGAGGCGGCATTAAGGGGGGAACTAGCCTTGAGACGTTGTGCAGCAATAAGAGACATAAGCCGGACCCCTGGTATTTTCTGTCTTTCAAGGGAAAAAGGGATGCAAATCTATGGACAGTTTTCATCTTACCAAATAAGTTTTGTGAAGGTGCTAAGATTTGTTGGGACAAGTTCTGAGTTTGATGATTATAGTATTCAACCTGTTAGCTTATTATTTCTTATTAGAACAACTAATGAAAACATGAAATAACGATGGTAAATGCAAAAATTCCAAAATAAATGTTTTAATTATGAATAATTATGAACTAAACATTAAATTATCAAGTCCCTTTTCTTGTTCCATGCAGGAATTCAAATTAAAATTTCTAAGATAGATGACTGTTCACCTAAGCTTGAATATAAGCTGGAAATGGGAGGCCATCACTTCTATAGATAATTGATTCCATTATCAAATTCCTCTCACTATTAGGTATTCTTTCTAAAATTAAATTAGAATCTACCTTCCTGTAACATAAATCCATTACTACATAAACTCCACTTTACAATGACAGAAAATCAGTCTTGACCTTCTGGGTGACTGCTTTCAGTTGAAGAGCATTGTTGCCAGAGTTATAGGAACGCTAAAGTCAATATTCTTTCCTTTTCATATCTCATACTGTAGGAATGAGTGGATCTTGTCTCTTTCATTTAGCTGGTATCTTTACAATACTTATCTCCATTATTTAGTATAGCTTATTGTTCTCAGTTGTAAAGGAGAAAATATAACAGGCTTTCTCCTATTAACTTTATTACAGGAGAAAAAACAATATTGGAAGGAAGCCTATAAATCGCTTTTTGCAATCTTTCCTTCCTCTTTGCCCAGTCCTAATGAGAAGCTTAACTGCAAAAAGTTTCTGGAATGTACCATCTTTGTTCTTACCAGCCAGTCCTCTTGTAAATTCCCTAGGCTGGAAAACCAATTGTTTCCTTCATTTTCAATTTCTCTTTTCCCAAATTCCATATACATACATACATACTACATACACACACACACACACACACACACACAAATACATTATATATATATATGTGTGTGTGTGTGTGTGTGTGTGTGTGCGTGTGTATGTGTATGTGTATGTGTATATGTGTATGTATGTATGTATGTATGTATGTATGTATGTTGTATTTGTGCTGATAAATAAATAAAGGGAGACTAGTATAGATCTATTTCAAGCTATTTAGCTCTCATCAGCTAGCCATACCCTTACTGGGATTAGAACCTGTGCTGTATTACATCTTAGGCAGATGTGTTAACCATTAAGCCACAAGGTTCTCCTCCTTATCAGCTGAGCCAGGGAAATAGGTATGTATTTAGAGTCATATATACATACATACATATACATACACACACACACACATACACACACACACACACATACAAATACAAAAACATAGGCATAGTCTACATTTATATGACACACTGGAACTTCATGTTCCTTATAGCAGTTTCAAATCAATACGGACATTCATTATTTGAATTTTACTTTTAATTTTAACCCTCTTGTTATCTTTTACTTATCTATCTAGTATTTTGGCTGTTTGCCTCCATTTATCCTTAACTTGTAATTTTTATCTTTCTTAGGTTCTTATCATTAATCTTTGTTTCTTTCCTCCAACCACCTATACCATTTTTCCCATATCAGATAGTATTCTGTCTCTTCCTTTCCCTGCATTTCTTTTGTTAACTTATCCATCTCGGCACAGTCCCGAATCTTTCTTATTATTTCGTCTTCATTTGGTGTCAGTTTGTTTTTCCATTTCTAGCCATTTTTTTCTCCCCCTTTGCTCTTGCTTCTTCCTTTTCAGATCTAGCTGCTAAATCATCAAAGAAAGGCTGTAAAAATTCACAATTTGCCATTGCCGCATTTTCCTTCCTGTAGTTATATTTCCCCTTCTCTTCTCAAGACTAAATATTTTTTCAGGCACTATAACTAGATCATTGATCATCTTCATTGCCCTTCCCTGACATTCATAGGTAATTAATTTTTCATGCCATTTATAATAAAGGAAAAGAATCCATTTATTTTTTTAAAAAAGTACTGGAAATGCTAATTATTTGGCTCAGTCAGGACTTTTTCTATTTGTATTAGTTGCTGCACTGTACTAAAATAGCTTTCAAATGCAATTGTTCAGTCTTCACCTAGCCAATATTTGGGCTCATTTTCTTTATGTACTTATGGAACAAGCAGCTTTCATTTGATTTCGATAATATGAACAATGTTAAGGAGAAGAACCATTAATGGATTCATTGATTTTCCTATTAAAGCTATTATTTTCTGGGTATGTGATAAGGGAAGAAGCTATTAAACCTTCCTTTAATAGCTTTTATACTGGTTGACATCCTATGATGCTTGTAGAATGGTTCTGTACCTGATTTGACCCCAGTAGGCCCATCCAGTTTCTTATCCTCTGATGAAGCTGAAGCAAATCTAGAAAGGTTTCATGGATTAGAATGGATGCCTGTCCCATTTACAAGCCTTTTGTAGGTTCTGTATAATAAACAAAGCTGAGCTATAATGTTTTCTTTTCTAATATATTTCATATGCAAATTAATTGATGCAATTTATCGCTAAAACGGTATTAAATGCTCATGTAGTTTCTCACAGAACTATCTGGCCATTACAATGTTAATGCAAGAAAACTTCTAGAAGTCTGGTATTCTGATATATCAACCATCAATAGATATATAGAAATAAACTTCATTATAAGTTATTTTTTAAAAAAAAGCAAACTAAAGCCAAGACTGAAGAAGACATTCTGGGACACATCTTCCCCTATCACATACCCAGAAAATAATACATAGATAAGTAAAGCCCAACACAACAGTCAGAAACAATCTTAGATTAATCACTACAACTAATTGAGTCTGGTATGTGAACCATAAACAAGTACCATCAACTACGATCCCTACCAAGATGAGTAGAACAATCTGTCATATGTAAAAGGCAGCAAACCCCATTCTTGCCTATCAGAGTACTGACAATCTTAACTAGTTTGGTAAAGAAATGCTTTCAAGAAAAAAAATCAAGTTTAGTGAATACCAAGATCTCAATGTTTCAACTCTGAGCTACTCTTTTCTATTTTGAACATTTACATGTGAGCTACTACCCTTCGCTCAACCCTACTCAAAGCTGTTCCTTTTGTGGTGGCAATATCACAATGCACAGCAATTAATGTTGTCAAGATGTTTTTCCCAGTGCTCAGAAGCTGTTGAATCTGAATGGGTAAGAACATGCTTTAGCTCAACGTAAGCAAGACTGAATGGCTATGAGTTTTAGTTCCAGGAGTAGGAGGCCTGCCCATGATCTCTCATTCTTGCGCACCTCCCAATTAGACCATTGCAATATATTCTATATGAGGTTGCCTTTGAAGACCATCTGGAACTAGAACTGGTCTAGAATGCAGTTGTACAAATAGATAAATATCCTTTGAGATGTTTTAACATCGTTTTGGGAACTATCACTCTTATAGGTCTTTTCCGATGTGATGACTCCCTTAGTAATTAACTTCAGGCACACCAACATTTCTGTGCTTAAGCAATGAACAAAATAATTTTATTTTCAATTTCTTAATTGCCAAATTATCACAAGTCTGAAAGAAAATCTGCTTCTTGCTTTAAAATGCATTTATGTAATTAAAACTGATAAGGCAGCGTATTTAAAGTAAGCACTGTATTCAACTTTTTAAAATATTATTAGTCTAAATATACTACAAAGGGATGAGTTTATACCATACTTATAGTATTCAAACATTATCATATACTGGAGGCTATCGAGATAATTACATCTGTACACAATTTGTATGGGATCTTTCTTGTTTCTGATCTATATATGTGCAGTTATAACAATCAATTATGCATTTACTCATGATTTGCATGGCATTATTCTTCTTCTATATAGGAAACGCCAACATTATTTATAAAATGACATAGTGACATTCAATCATTATTTTTTTTCTGTCAGTGTTTCTATCAACAGCCTGATAGCACTGTTCCCAAATAACACATTTTCTTAAAAGGCATAAGCTTTTGAGACATTTGCAATCATTTGCCAGGAATGCTCCTCTGCATTATATGTAGAACAAATGGTGCAAACCTTGCACAAAATAGTTAATGGACACAAATTTGATATCACGACTCAAAACAAGGATAAAGTAATCTTCTTGTACCATATTCGCCATTAGATGTTGGCAATCATGTTGGCGATCCTATTTTTACCAACAGCGGCATGAAAAAGTGCTATTATGTTTTGTCCAAACCAGTTCCTTAGATTTTTAAGTGATGATATTCTTCTTCTGTCTGCACTTGTTTGCCTTCAATCTTTCCTTGGAGGATTAAGTGAAGTATGCCGTATTTTTCTGGGTGTCACATCACATGTCCAAAATATTATAACTTTTGCTTTTTTATGGTTTTGATGATTTCCCTTAGCTTTCCCAGGCATCTTAAAGTAATAAAGTGTTTCAACTTCCCAGGACACTTAAAGCAGACCTCAAAGTGACTGTTTAGAAAAGTGGGACTTTAACATTATCATTGAGAAATTGTTGAACTCTTGTTCAACAAGAGTCAAAAGGTTTCTGGAAAGCTCAGAAAGTTTCAACAAACAGAATGGATTAAAAAAGGTGCAGAAATTAGGCTTCATTAGATATTGTGATGTTTGCATTCAGCACTTTTTTGAGGAATGCTAATATAAAAAAACGCAAAACAAAGATTGATTATACATCTGGTTTAGAAAGAATTTATTATAGTCATTGTGATTATGGCACTTTTGCTCCCCATCCTACTCAGCAACTTTTTATTTTGTAATCTACTACTTATCAGGAGTAAAAACACTGTTCTATAGTTTTATATTTATGAAAGTTACTGTAAGTGTTCAACAGTGGAATAGGACCTTCTATCTTAACGTCTACATTATGGCCATCTAAGAGAGCTAGTATACTATTAATCTAAATCAATGTATTTCAAATTGTTACCCTGAAAACTTGCAGTTATGCCTTTAAGTGATTTTTAAAAATAGGATTATTACTTAAAGACAACCATGCAAGTACATTGATTCTAGTAAAAGTCAAGAATATGCATATTTCCAGAATACAGAATGTGCATGCACATGTGTAGGTGTATTATGAATATTCATCTATCTTAGCTTTTCCTGCATGCACTTATTTATAAATTATGTATTTTAATTACTTCTGTATGTAAATATGATGGAATATGCAGCTGCAGGAGCTGAGGGGGAGACTTTTGGCAACATAATAGCTTTTCCTAGAGAGAGAGATCTAGGAGAGATTGTGCTGTCCCAATCTGGAGGTGGGACAAGGGAAGAAGTTCAGGGTAGACAAACCTAGAATTTCTCACGGAAATATTTAGTAGCATAGAAAGTTATAGCTTTTATTTGGCAAGATTTTGTCCAGATGTAAACAAATAAATGACTGAACTCAATTGGATTTCACTGTTTCGTCTCTAGGTTTCGATCTGACGGTAAGAATAATTTCAGATTTTTTACTGAAATATTACAAATATATTTTCTTAAGTGTCAGATCTCTGATTGCAAAATTATTCCATTAGCCTTTGAAACTGATGAATCACTATTTTAGGAATTGCACCTGCAGCAATATGGAAACTATTTTTCATGTGTCAAAACATTCTATTTTAGATTTAAATTCAGATACTTTTGCAAATATTATTAAGTTTATTTTTAAGTGAGTGAAACATACTACTATATTGTAAAAAGTTATTCAGAATCTGAAATTCTAACCTTTTACCCTACACCTGAAAAGCAAGATTCTAGTTATAGTTATATAAATTTTTTAAAGTATCAGATAACTTTAAAAAAATAAATCTATTTTTTAATGATACCAATATACTTTTATTCATGACATGGACTGAAAACATACACGCTTTTCTTATTTTTCCAGTAAAAATAATTTTATTTTGCATGCAAATGTGTAAACCATGTTCTCATTTTAGTTTCCATGGTATATAAAATAAGAATTAAACCGAATCCAGGCTTTCTGGATGAACTCAATTGGAAATACATGCATACATATTGCATCAGGACTGAAGGATGCATAGTTTCTTATGACCCTGGATCTCTGGTTGTGATGTGATTGCAGGAACTGTATTTGCAGGGCAAAAAGAAAAACAAAGCCTAACGTCCCTACTGTAAGGTGTGTATTTATTTCCTGTAAGATATTTAAACGCGCTCATTCTTCTTTTCTGCCTTTAACACTTTGTCCTCTCCGCGACTCCAGGATGACTGTCGCGTGGGGGAGAAATAGTGCGGTTGACACCAAACCGTTCGGACCGCGGGGGCTTCTGATCCCCTCCTCAGATAGAAGGCCAGCAAACGCCTCCGGGAGGCCGCGAAAGCGGCGCCTCAGCAGTCTTCTCACCCCAGCCCGGGAAAGGTGTGCGCGGAGTTTGCTCGCCTCAGTGCCAAGCTTCCACGGCTCTTGGCAACGGCCGGCCGAGCAAGAAGCCCGGTGCTGGCGGGGTCGCTCAAATCACTTTTTTCCCCGCTCCACAGAGGGGGGCGCGCCCCCGCCTCTCCCCTACACTCACACATACATAGAGAAACGCAGGCGCGCGCAAATAGTCGCGAGCTTAGGAAGGCGGCAGGGCAAAGCGAGAATCCCCACAGCGGAGCTTCGGTGTGTGTCCCGGCGAGGGAGGACCCAATTGCCTGCTTTTAGCTGCAGTGCTCCAGGGGCAGAGCCGTGCGCCCCACGTTGGCCGCTGCCGCACCACGAATCGCCCGCTGACAGGTTTGGTAGATAGTGTAAATGCTTCCCTGTTGCCGCGCGGTGTGTGCATGTGCATGTTGAGTCTCGCATCTCGCCCCCTTCGCTTTGCCTCTGTCCTCCAGATGACTATTTGCCGGAGCTTTGCTTGAATCCCGTCCTGTTAAGATCGCCTTTCTAAAGGACGCCTCCTTTCCTATGCTGCTTCCCCCCCCCTCCGATGTTCCGATTCGTGTGGTAAGTGGCGGGTGTGCATAGATGGAGGTGTATTTGCTGCAGTGCTCCCTAGCTCTACCCACCCTTCCTCCTCTTCGCTCTCATCCCTCCAGATCACTTAAGCCTCGCGCCCTTCGTTTGCTGGCCCATTTTCTCCAGGTGCTTGATTGAAGTCGGTGCGGTTTTCTTCTGATTTTTGTTCCTCGCAACCTCGCCGAAGCCCCTTGCCTGAAATCCCGTTTGTCCTTGACGGAGGAGGCATGGAACAGGCGCCGGTTTGTTGTGCTAGAACAATACAGAGAAATCCCGCGGAAATAAAATGGTGTGTTTGGGGGGTTGCTGGTGGTTTCTGTATGCCAGATTACAGCCCATTCCCCAGAGCAAAATAGCCTCGAACTGTAAAAGAACATGCAAGGAAAGCAACTCGCGTAATTCCAAGACATTAAGAAGTGGGGAGGGTGGGAAAATATGCGCGCGCGCGCGCACACACACACGTGTGTTCTGATCGGCACTTGGTCCCTGTCATTAAAGGCAGTTCCTTAACGCGGCTGCAGTACTGCGAGTATCGGGAAAATTTACCAGGCATTTAATGGACGTGTATGCATGTGTGTCTGTGAGTGTGGGTGAAGTCAATATTAAAAAGCAAAGCTTATTTGATGAAGTAGATTTATAATCCTGCGGTTGTTTTGTTTTTAATCTGAAAAGTTGGAATATGTTGCCAGCTCCATGAAGAAAGAAAAGGGTATATAATGGAATGGTAATGGAGAATGTAATTATTTTGACCCTACTTTGTCAGTTGGTACAACTTTAACTTGAATATCAGGGGTGTTTAGTAAAAAGCAGAATTGAATCATTATACAGTATGGAACAGCAACTTTTTGGAATAGTAAACCATCACATTTTCCTTCTTCCTGTTTTAAAAAAATAAACGGGCACATAATTTACTATGAATCATATATCACAATATTTTTTCATTATGTATTAACAATTTCAATGAGATCATTTATCATAAACAGTAATAAATCTTCAAAGTGCCACAAAATAAAAACATGGATATTATGAGTTTAATGTGCAGTACTTGGATCAAATATATGTTGATAGAAATCCATGTGCTTTCTGTCAAAAGTATTTATTGTTTTTCATATGAATAATTCTTCCACCAACATAATTGGCTCCAGGGCAATTGAGGGTCATATTGTACTGGCTGCTTTCCAGAAGACTACAGCTGCAGCTTGGATAGCGTACATCACAGTTAGGAAAAGAAACGCCTACCCATATTTTACCTATATTTGATTTCCTTTTTCTCTTCAGGCTTGAAGGCAGAGTTGCAAGATTTGGTTGCAGACATTCAGACAATCACTAAATTACATCAAAGGGACAGAAAACACCAACTCTTCGTTGCCATTTAGTGATCTCTTGGATTTGTGCTGTGGAAACTCAGTAGCTACACTGTACTGTATGGTAAAAGTAAATATTTCCCCTAGTTAGCATCAACTAGTGGTTATTCATAATCCAAGTCATGTTCTTGGCTCCACTACAAAATGGGTTTGCCCCTGCCGCCTTCCAGATTTTTTGATGGTTAGGTTGAAAAAGCCATGGTTAAATTGTCATGCATACTTAACCATTCCAGGTAAAATGGGAAATTAGTGTTGAATAATTGTAAATAGGATACAAATGTACATTGAAGCAAGGTGTTTTATTAGTCTTGCTATAAGATTGTTTTATTTTTAAGAACATTTCTTCAGAAAAAGATTGTTGCTTGAAAAATGGGATTAGAGATGTTTTAAAATTTGAATTGCAGTAGTAATTTTAACATTAATGTAGAAAGGGGATGGTGGTGTTAGCAAGGCATGTAACAATTTTGCAAAACAAAAAGTAGGATCAGATCTGACCAACAGTTATACTGTTGTGGCAAATTTAAGCGAGCATGTTCATGTACTTCAGAAAAATCACATTTTAAACTATAAATACTATCTAAAATATAACTCCTAAATTGTAGATATGTAGAAACAGCCTTTAGAGTTTGTTTGATAGGATTAGTAGAATTTTAGCTAGTGTATCTCCAATTTACACTAGGTATAGTGTGAAAGCATTATTTTCAGTGTATTTATTTGTCAGAATACTAACAAAATGAATAGTTCATATGCTTCAGGCATGTTTTATATCACAGAAGTCCTCTTTAGTCCCAACAAGAAATGTGTATATGTACTTCACAGTTTGTGCATGGGATGAAAATTGTGTTTTGCTCAGGTGAATTATATCTGTTTTATGTTATACTCAAAGGATTGCTCTGTATCTCTATATTTTATACTCCATTACTGAAACCCAGAGAAATTTAGAACAACCCATCAACATGATCTCTTAAAATAGTAACAGATAAAATTTCATCTAAAGAGCCTATTTTGTATAACTTTTATTAAAACACTATTGAGTTAGAGAAACACCTGCAGGAGATTGTCAAGATCAAATGAAGCATCCTGTCAAAATCAATAAAATTATTTTTATATAATCAAAATGATTTATCATATAATCGTTTACTGAAAGACAGAAAACTATGGCATGTTCTCTTCCTATTGCATGTAGTGACCAGCTAGTAAGTATAATAGCAGCAATATGTATATAAGCAAAAAACTCCTTGTTTCTCTTTTTAACAGCTACCTTTGTTATATTTAAATACAACAAAGCCTTCTCCTGTACAATTAATTTATGTGTTAAACTATGATTCCTATTAACCATAAAACAACATGGGTCATGATGGCTAGAGATTATGGGAACTGTGACCCAAAATGCATGGAGGGCACCAGTTTGGAGAAGAGTCTTCAAATAAAAGAATGCTTTGTCAGGTCAGGCAGATGAGTGGATTGGGAAAAAAACGTGAACAGTGATTCCTTTTGAGTGAAATGAAGTTCATTGTTATTATGGGCACAGTTGACAGCTCTTCGTTCACTATTTATTTGATTAGTATAGCCACTCATCTCACATTTGTGTCTCTGGGCAGTTCATATAATTAAGCAACGAAACAAATAAGAATGGCCATTATAACTCTTCAGCTACTTCAATACTAGCTTGTGTCTAGTTGTACAGACAGTCCTCAACTTACAATAGTTCATTTTTAGTTACTGTTCAAAGTTATGACGCCACTGAAAAAACTCAGTTATAACCATTTTTCACACTTATGATCATTGCAGCATCTCCATGGTCACATGATCAAAATTCAGATGTTTGGGCAACTGACTCATATTTATGATGGTTGCAGTGTTTGGGGGTCATGTGATCACTTTTTTCAATCTTCTGACAAGCAAAGTCAATGGGGAAGCCAGATTCACTTAACAACCAAGTTACTATCTTAACAACTGCAGAGATTGACTTAACAACTGGCAGAAAAAGTCCTAAAATGGGGCAAAATTAACAACTGACCCACTTAACAACATAAATTTTGGTCTCAATTGTGGTTGTAAATCAAAGACTACCTGCACTAAACACAAGCTAGTATTATGTGGTACATTGTTAGCCCAACTCCAGCTCTTTTGAGTATATATTCTTTATTTAATTATTTTAAGTGTTCAAATGCTAGCCTCTAGAAACATGCTACTTAATATACAGTTGTATATGCTTTAAGGGGTGGGAGTGAGGCTGAAGAGAAGGAACAAACTGTAGTCTTTCAGTTATTGTTGGACTCCAGTTCTCTTGAGCTCCATCATATCTGACCAAGTTTAAAAAGATGAAAAAAATATCAACAACACATGGATTTATGTAGATCTTTCATTCCGTATGTATTGCACACATTGTATTCTAGAAAAATGTTGATCAAATAGATCTCTATATGTCAATCCAACTCTAGGTTTTTGTACTCTTTGGTTTTACTATGTTAGGGGACTCTGATCACTAAGTTGTTTTTGGAACTACAAGCTGGAACAAAATGGCTCATCCTCTTTTAAGCTTCTTCCTTAAGTCCACATTTGCCCAGTGAACTAAAACAGAAAGGTGGTATCTAGTGAGGCTAAAAGAAATAGGATCATAATCCAGCAATAACAACAGCAACCAGTTAGGGTTCTGCTTCCATCAGAAGCTCTAGAAGAATGTGTGAGACATGACGATAGAGCGTTTATTTCATAAAATCTGTCCTACAATGGTATTGTAGCTTTTTATGTTGGAAATGCAAAAAGTAAAAACAACATCCATCACAGAGTTTAATGCTTTGTTTGACAATGGCAGAAAAACACTAGTCCAGTCCCTAAACTCAGGGAGATGATAATTCAAGCTGATAACAGATACCATATCTGTAGCAGCGCTCACTGAGAGATAAGCCTTCATTAAATATGAAAGCAAAAGCAAAACCAATGGGGGTTACTATAATAGTATTATTTAAATATTTATTGGCATCAGTGCTTTTAATTGACAGATAGCTTCAGAGGACCTACTGTAGGTTTTAGCTCTCACAACACATAAGGTAGTGATTTGCTGCACAGCATGGTGTTAATTCTTTCTGCAAGTTGCACAGATTGCTGTTACAGAAATAATGAAGAACCTATGTTTTTCTGGGGGAATTTGCAGGATTAGCCAGGATTGTGTATTATGATGTCCAATTGGCCTCAAGACAGAGTTAAAACTGAAGCCATGCCTCTGTGCTCCTTGCTTCTGGTTCCCAGTTTCAACTCTGTCTGGCTGAAGAAGGACGAGTTGCTTTTGGTTCCAGTGATTTCCAAACACAATCCAGTGCCATCCTAAAAATTCCTTCTCCCTGCCTTCCCCCCTTTTGATTCCATCTGCTTCTCAAAAGGGTTTTACAAGTTGTTTGTTGGGGCTATTAGAGGCGGGATGCCATTCCGGTGGCCATTTTGGGCCTCATGTTCCGACGGGCCGCATGGGTTGAGGCAGAGGCTGCTATGGAGCCTCGATCTCATCCCTGCATCCTGGGGGGCCATCCCTTCTACAGTGGCAGTTGCAGCAAGGCCCTGTGGGCCCGGAGCGAGGCCAAGAGGCCCAGAGCGGTGTGGGACGAGGATTGCATGGTGCACCGCGTGGTGCTGCCGGCAGCCGCACAGCTTGAAAAGGGGCCGGAAAGGTCTACCGGCAGCTGAAATCATCGTGTGGAGGCCATGAGTGACTGGGGGGAGCTGTTTTTTGCTACTGGTCGGGTGGGCTGAGCCTGGAGGAGCCCCGACCTGGTACCATAGCGTATGGAGAGGAGAAGCCTGATTCCCCCTCCCATTGTCTCCTGGGGAGAGACCTTCCAGTGGGGCCTGAGAAAGCCTCTGCAAGGCTGCGAAAGACCATGGCTGCTGGGAAGCCTTCCAAGGCCTTACAGAGGGATGAAGAAAGGAGGCACAGGGCCCTGGAAAAGTAGGTGTCCAGGGCTGAACAGAGGGGTAGGTCTAGTTCTCCCCTGAGGTCCAAATCACCTATCAGATCGAGGTCGAGGTCCCCTTCCAGGGGGGATTACCCATTATATGTCAGATAATATGCAGGGGATATTTCTCCTCCCCCCCTCTCCATGGTAGAACAGGGCCCCTATCTGAGGAATCCATTTCAATGCAGGGGGGAAAGTCCCATTAGGCCATCCTTGGCTCCACAGTCTGATGACTGTGAACAGATTGGGGAGGAGGTGGATTCCTTCATCAGGGACATGGAATAGCTTCCTGCAAGCATTCAGAAGTTTATTTCCTCTGCAATTTCATATGAAATTGGTTCTGGTTGGTACTGGTTTAAAGAAGAGGACTGCAAGCCCTGCAACTGGGGCAAAGTCACTGGGGGGGGGGGAAAGCACTGCTCAGGCCAGGCCTAGACCCTCCCCCGCAGAAGTGCACTGGCCAATTTCATCTTCTCTGGCTAGCAAAAGTTCCATTGCTGGGATCAGGTCCAAAGAGAAGTAAGTATGTCCAATGATGAGGACCCCTCAAAGCCTGAAACAACAGCATTCTCAGGATTGTTTCTCCTAGATTTGTTCAAATCTCTGTTACGCAAGGCGAGGGCCGCAGTACAACTGGGTGAGACAGAGAGCACCAAGGAAGGTGCCAAAGAAGGTGGCCCGGAAAAGAAACCAGAAGGCCGGGTTTACTCAGAACCTCCTCCAGAGAAGGAGGAAATCCCTGCCCCTAAGTTATTCTTGTAAGTTGTTAAGAAACAGAGGGAAAAGCCAGGGACTTTTCCTAACCCTAGTAGCAGTGATAGGAGATTCTTTAACATAGAGCCTAGTTTTTCTGAGGCTTTGCAGGTGCCCACAGTTGACCCTCCAGCTTCTACGTCTATGGTCGGGTCCGGCGATGTGGCTGATTACTTGACAACCGATGACAAGAAGGCGGAGCTGACTCTTTGCAAAACATTCCAGTCTTCTGTGTGGATAATCAAGGCAGCTGCCTCAGCGTCGTTCTTCAGCCGCACTGCTATCCTTTGGCTCCAGCAGATGCAGGAACGGATTCCGCCCAGAGGAGGTGCGTACTCATCAGGATCTCAACAAGCTGATTGCTGTCACACAGTTCTCTGCTGATGCCACTCTGCATGCCATGAAGTATGCCTCCCGGGCGTTGGCCTCCTTGGTGACCTCCCGACATCTCCTGTGGCTGCGGGGGTGGCAAGCTGAGAACAAGGCAAAGTGGCATCTGGCCTCATCCCCTTATGCTGGGGGCTCCCTTTTCGGTGCCCCGTTGGACCCGATCCTCGTTGAGGACAAGAATAAGAAGAAGGTCATGCCCACGCCCACGAAGAAGTCGGAGCAAAAGTCTGTACCTTATTTTTGGAAGCAGCCCTATCGTCAGTCAGATCAGAAAGTTCAACAAAGCAGGTATTTTTCAAGATCAGACAGGCAGTCGGATAGACACTACCCGAGGGATAGGACTAGGTTCCAACCCCAGGGGAAGGGGCCTTTTCGGGGGGAGGTGGCTGTCCCTACTGCCGGGGCAGATAGGTCAATAGCGACCTCACCCATAGGCAGCAAACTGATCTTGTTTGCCGACACCTGGGCTGAGCTTACCACAGATGCCTGGGTTCTGAACACCATCAGATTTGGCCTGCGCCTGGAATTCGTTTTCATTCCCCCGAACCACTTTTGGACGTTTTCAGTCACCAAGAGTAGGGATAAATGCTCTCTCATGAGACAGGCCATTCGACATCTCTTAGATATTAGGGTGGTGGAACTGGTTCCACCGGGCCAAGTAGGGTCAGGATTCTATTCTAACCTCTTTGTCGTTCTGAAAAGTTTGGGGGGATGAGGGTGATACTAGATCTAAAACTTCTAAATGTTCATTTGGTCTATAGGAGATTCAAGATGGCATCCCTTAAATCCATCTTGGCGGGGATCAGGCGTAATGACTTCATTGCCTCCATCGATCTGACGGAGGCTTATTTCCATATCCCGATCTTCCCTGGCCATCATAAATACATCAGGTTCTCCTATTTAGGTAGGCATTATCAGTATAGGGCCCTACCATTTGGACTGGCGTCTGCACCTCGGACCTTCACTAAGGTCCTGGCTGTGGTGGCGGCTTCCCTCCGAGAGCACTCCGTCAGGATCCAATGTTATCTTGATGACATCTTGATCCAGGCGGCAGCATTTGAGCGTGTGAGAGAGGATATTTCGTTAGTAGTGTCTCCGCTCCAACAGTTAGAGTTTTCAGTGAACTTGGATTAGAGTTTCCTGGTCCCCAGGACCAGGATTCTTCACCTAGGGACTATCATAGATTCCAGGTTGGGGAAGGTGTTCCTCTTCCACGACCGTAAAGTTAGTTTGTTAGCTTTAGTTAGATAAGTTAGACGTCAGCGTTTTGTTCCTGTAGTGGTGCTTTCCAGCTTACTGGGGAAATTCATTTCTTGCATAGACATGGTGCCTTGGCCTCTGCATGTGAGGCCGCTTCAATGGCGTTTCCTGCCGCATCAGAGGTCCAACTCCAGCAATTCCGAGGCAAAGGTTCCAGTGATGCCGCAGGTGCAGCTGTCATTGAGGTGGTGGCTCTCCCCAGCGCTACACAAGGGCTGCAAGTTCAGGGAGCCGGAGCCCCTCATCCTGACAACGGACGCCAGCTTGTATGGTGGGGAGCTCTCTTGGAGTCCCGGATGGTGCAGGGCCATTGGACCTGGTTGGACCTCCAACACAATATCAACTGGCTGGAGCAGCGAGCGATTCACTTGGCACTGTGGCACTTCAAGAGCCATGTTCGAGACCAGAACGTCTTGGTGCTAACCGACAATGTGGCAGCGAAGGCCCACATCAACCAGCAAGGTGGCACACACTCCATGGTTCTTCGAACCGATCGCTCAGGGTGGAGCACATCATGAGAGTGAACAATCATCAAGCCAACTGGCTCAGTCGGGCCATGGTCAACCACGGAGAGTGGAGCCTTCTCCCAGAACTGTTCCAGATCATCTGCTCCAGGTTCGACCGTCCGGAGGTGGATCTCACTGCAGAACGCTCAGGTGGAACGGTTATGCTCTCGGTTCCCAACTCGGGGGACAGAAGGGGTCGATACTCTTCGGACTCCATAGTCAGAGGGCCTGCTCTATGCTTTCCCTCCCCTTCCCCTTCTCCCTGGCGTAGTTCGGAAGGTGATCTCAGAAAGGGCGAAGCTCATCTTAGTGGCACCTTACTGGCCGCGCCGGGCATGGTTTGTGGACCTCATGTGCCTGTCGGTGTCACATTCGTGGAGGATCCCAGGGAGAGATGTAGACCTCAGGCAGGGGAATCTGGTGCATTCCAAGTCACAGTGGCTGCAACTAGCCCTATGGAGATTGAGCGGGAGCGCCTGAGGGACGCCCAGCTTTCCCAGAGGGTAATCTCCACCATTGAGGCCTCACGCAGGGGTTCCGCCACCAGGATCTATGATTCCACCTGGCGGGTTATTGCAGAGTGGTGCTGGGTCTCAGGAGCGAATCCCCGCGAGATTTCATTACTGCACATCTTGTAGTTCTTCCAAGATGGGTTGGATAAGGGGCTCTCACATGGCACCCTTAGGAGGCAGGTGGCGGCCCTATCGACAATCATTTGGGGAGAAGGGCTCCTTCCACTTTCCCAGCTTCCGTTAGTTAAGAGGTTCCTGAGTGGTGCGGGCAACCTCCACTCCCCGGTAGTCCACAGATTTCCAACATGGAGCCTCACTATGGTTCTCCAAGCCATGACAGGGCACCCTTCGAACCTCTGAGGACGGTTGACCTGAAGTTCGTGACCCTTAAGGTAGTGTTCCTCGTGGTATTACCTCGGCGTGTCGCATCTCCAAACTGGGGTCGTTGTCCTCCAGGTCGGATCTTTGCACATTCCACAATAATTGGATTGTCCTGCGACTGGATCTGACTTTTCTCCCCAAGGTAAACTCCCTTTTTCACAGATCGCAGGTGGTGGTGCCGGATTTTTGCCTGGACCCATCACATGATAGGGAACGTCTTTGGTACAGGTTGATGTCAGGCGTGCCTTGCACATTTACCTGAGGTGCACAGAGAGTCTCAGGAAATCTGAGGCACTTTTCGTTTCCTTCTACTCATCTTCCTTGGGGAAGAGGGTGTCTTCCTCTGCTATAGGGAGGTAGATCAGATTGGCCATTGCACTGGCCTATGAAGTTCAGCACCTACCGGTTCTCCAGGGCATCCCAGCACACTCCACCAGGAGCGTGGCTACCTCAGCGGCCTGGGCTACACAGGCGCCTATTGCAAAGATTTGTAGGGCTGCTACATGGACATCCCCATCTCCCTTTATCAGGCATTACAGGTTAGACACTTTTGCATCGGCTGATGCAGCGTTTGGTCATAGAGTGTTACAACAGGTGGTAGCACATGGGGATCCCAGGACCAATAGTGCCCCCACTGAGGGACATTAACTTGGGTATGTCCCAATCCTGGTTAACCATGCAAATTCCTCCAGAAAATGACAGTTGGTCTTACCTGAACTGTTACTTTGGGAAGTTTGCAGTATTAGCCAGGTTCCTGCCCTAGCATTGGTCCATGGGGTTGGGGAGTTCAGGGGGTAGGGTGTGTCCCCTTATGACTTGTTTTCAGGTGTTTTTCAGTGGACATGACTGTTGAAACTGGGAACCAGGAGCACAGAGGCGTGGCTTCAGTTTTAATTCTGTCTCGAGGCCAATCGGACATTATAATACCCAATCCTGGCTAATCCTGCAAACCTCCCAAAATAACAGTTCAGGTAAGACCAACTGTCATTTACATTTAGTGAGCAAATTGAAATCACTGTAAATAAATAGCCAAGTTTTACTTTAAAAATCAATTTATATTGGTTCATAATTTAGAATCAGAATTCTAAAGACACTGAAAAACAATCAATTGATCCTTGTAGGACTTGCTTTTTAAATGAACACACTTAAATGCCCTTGTAATCATTGTGGGATTTGTGGGATTTGTGCTGATGTTGTCTTCATAGATAAAGCTTTAGTTGTATTTTAGTATAAGCAATTATTTTTGCACTTTAACAGCATTATGTATTTCCAAACTAAACTGTTTGCTTTTTTGATCTGAAATGACATTATGAACAATCAGATTTCATGTCCTCAGACTCTGTCAGATCAGTCCAATTCAGCTTGACTCAACCACACATCCAAAGTAAGATTTGGAAATGAAAGTTTTAATTTCTTATTGACGATCATAATAAATTCATAAAAGACTGATATTTATTAGCCCTAATGGCATTTATCTACCAAATGTCAAAGAAGTATGCATGAGTATTTAGGTGATAGGCTTTTCCACACTTGGATTTATTTTTAAGAGAAAGAATTATAACTTGTGTCCAACCCTCTATAGTTTTGGTATATTATATATTTCTTTCTCCTATTCAATCCTATTTGATTTTCAGAGACTGTCTGGACAAGTCCCTGAAGTTTTATTGGCAAGGTTTTTAAAAGTGGTTTGCCATTGGCTCCTTCCAAGGGCTGAGAGAAAGTGACTGGCCCAAGGGATCCTCCATAAAGAGTTTGTGACTGTAGAAATTGATCTTGGTGGCCACATGCAGCCCATTATCTCCTGCAACAGAGTTTTAAGGAATACCGTAGCTAATTATGCATTTTTTTTTCATTTGGAGGGATTGAAATACGTCTGGTTCATAATTTATCTGAAGCCAATCAGCTCACGTAATAATATTGGGTTTCATCTAAGAAAGATGAAAAACAAAGCTTTTTAAAGGTTTTAGTTTAGAGCATAGATGTAAGATGTTTTATAAAGCCAATTGAGGTGTATAGTGAGAGAGAAGGTTGCTATTTATTATTCAAATAAGGAAACATAACAACTACTAAAAAACTGAATGATTTTTTTCAATATACATCAACAAGCAGAGTAGGCATCAGCAGAAAGAGAAAGTGAAACTTTATTCCCAACAAAAAGGAAAAATTGCAGGACAAAAAATTGAGGGATTCCCAAGAGGAACTTAGTTTGGTATTGGTTATTGCAATTATGAGTTAGTATTCATTAATGCATATAGGATTAAGGTTTTGCAAATAGCCTCTCTTCTTTGGCCGTATTTCCAAAGGTTAAATCCATGCAAATGCATTCAGCCCAATATGACACAAATGCAGCATGGAAATTAAGGATGTAGCCAGAAATTCTACCCTGTTTGCATCTTCAGTGAACATAGGTATTTTTCTGAGAAAAGAAATAGTTTTGTATCAAAATAATCAGGCCCTTAGGATATGTAGCAGCAGCCACAGCTGTGTGTTTTGATTTTGGAGACAAGGCAGGAAATCAGCTCAAATATTTCTTCTTATAGGCTTGGTGCTATTGCTAATATTTAATGTGTGCATTTTTAGTGATTATTATTTATGACCAATATTGGTTCTTTTAATTGGTTCTTTTGTCGCCATAATTATTTTACAGTACTTGAATTAAGGCAAATTCTAAGTTTTATAGAAACGTAAAACTTTTTTAGTTTAAGGTTAAATTTTATCTCTGTGTTGACAGGCACATGAAAATTTATTGCACTCAGTGAAAAAAGTAGGTTGCAAAGATCAGTAAATTTAATGATAATTTTTGTCACTCCATTAAATTATCTAAGTGCTTTAAATTATGTTACAGTTTCAAAAATGTACATATATAAACCTAGGAAAAGAGATTGAAAGTCTTTGCAAAGTATTGCAAAGTATTAATGTGACGATTTAATTTTCATCATTCATATTTTTTTATCATTGAAAGACCTAAGAGAGGTAACAGAGTTCATCAGGAAGAAAATCTCTATAGTCACTACCAATCAATATCAACTTGGTGGCATATGGTAATTAAATTAAATTAAACCTTAATGCATTCATCTCTTTTCAGAAAAGATAATTATAGGTAGTTTTATTATTTGTACTTTTTATCCACAGTTTCATATATCTGTATGTAAGGGATATCTTTATGTGATACCTACCAAAAATGGCAGGCCTTTGTAGATGTGTAAAATATATTTTTAATATATCTTTATTTACAGTCTTATTATTTGTAATTATTCAGCTGAAACAAAACCCCGTAATTAGTGAGGGTTGCTTTCTCAGTCCATGGACTGATAAAAACAACTGATAAAAAACAGCTGAATGTAGTTCTTTTTAACATAATATATTTCCCCCCATTGAAAAATCTGAGCCTTTACCACAAAATGTTTTGACACTAAACGATTAACTTTTAATATTTATTATCAGATACTTTCTACTTGAACAGACTTTAATATTCACAAATCCATCAGTGAAATGGCAATGAAGTATTAAGATTTTAGTACTGTGGAAATAACTTTTCAGTAGACACCTCACCTTTTCCTGTTTAAGTATCTTTATATCATAGTCTGTTGCTCAGATTTAGTATAGCCAATAGCATCCTAAGTACTTATTTATTTTAGTCATTTGTACTGGTCTCTGTACAAAAAAATCCTTGAGGTTCTAGTGTAATGTTAACTTATAATGCCACTTTTTCCTCTTTCTTCATCCATAGTAAAATTGGGGAGAAGAGTATGCATTATTGCAGTACCTTTTCCAAATAATTACACAGTTCTTTTGATTAAGTGGATGTTCACATAAGTTTGCCATAATATGAAATGACTTATTTTGTATACTTGGGTATAATCTCAGGTAATTCTAAACCTTTGCTTAAACTGTTAAGTGATTTTGGAGGGGAAAAAAATTAAAAATGGAGTACAGAAATAATATGCATAGACCTACCGGTAGTACTTCAATCCTGTTCAAGATTATTTGAAATTCCCACTGAACATATGGCACTTAATTGTGACCAAAAAGCACACAGACAAGCTCTTTCAGTAACAGAATGAATTGACAGTTGCTTGTATGCGTGTTATTAAAACTAAACTTTTTATTTATTTCATAAATACAGAATTTTTATTCAATATCTGATTGGAAATGCTTCAATTGAAATAAATCCTTAGAGGATGTATATTGCATATATTGCAATATAATAAAAATTAATGATATAAACTCTTGAATAAATTATGAAGAAAATCAACTGCTGTTATTAGAATGCTGGAATCATCCTGTACAATGACAATTTTGCAAATTGCGTCTTTTTTACCTTTATTATTTATGTATCCAAGTTTTTTTTTGCTTAATTAGCTGAATTTTAGCCCAAATCTAGTTACTTTCAAAGGTCTTAAACAAGCTGAAATGCTATATGTTGCTTATGAGATTACTGTTTAAATTTGATAGCCTTTGAAGCAAATATAAAACCTTATTTCTGATATTCCGGTTTGCTTCTGATTGTGTTAAATTTTTAGTAACTGAACATAAACTGAGTTCTATATTTAATACTGAAGGTTAATTCGGTAGTTTTTCGTTCTAAGTGCTGTAAAAATATTGGGAGAAGTACATCTGAACCCTGGGTTTATACGTCTGCTTTTTTTTACTTAATGTCAAAGATGAAGCATTTCTGGACAGTATCTAGAAACACAACTGAAATTTGGTGGTGTGCTCAAACAGGACTATGGGCTACAAAGCTAAACATAACTTAAATAATATTTACTTTTTAAGGTATTTTTAGAAACTAACTCTTATTTGATTATAATTTTGACAAGATTTCAATATGTAAAAGAGGCAAATAATAACATTTATGGACAACATTGCTATGAGTGTAAGAGAATGGGCAACTTCTGTAATATATAACAATATTCTCTGGGGTTAGAAAAATAGGAAATCCTGCTAGATTTATTTGCAAATCATTTTATTAGTAGACTAAATAATTGTACAGGAGAATAATAATGCTTATAAGTTAACTCATAAGTTGGAAATATACCGGTAATTTATAAGTTGGAAATGCTGATAAATACAAATTCAGATAATAAAATTTGGTTGTTGAAAATAGGAGAAATTGAGAAATTCTCTGAATGTATTTTAATTTAAAAATTCAGAGCATGAGTATAAGCCTTCTATTCATCTTCTGGAAAATTATGGTATATATTCCTTTCCCCAATTTTTGAATCAATTTTACTTTTCAAGGCAGTTAATAAATTAATGGAGTCATAGGCTAATTCTGAGAGAGTAGGTCCCTGAGAAAGAAATCATGTTATAGGTCTAAAGGTGGCTCGGTTAATGGCATACAAGATCCTTTTTTGGAAGAGGTTGTTAATCTTCGAACTCATCTTACGTTTTTACACATATAGTATCCATATTCAATGTAAAAAGGACATAAACTCTGATTTCTAATATATTATTTTACACAAATACAGAGTTATTACAAATTAAATTGAAGTCAGGTAAACAGCAATATAGCAGTAAGAAGGCTTTATAAAGAGTAACAATACATACCTGTGAACATACTTTAACGATAATAAACTTGGTTACTGTATAGCTCAGTTTTCCTAGTCAGCAACTGAACCTGTTTTTGTCTATGCAGGAATTGCATGTAGTTAAAACATTTGTCCCAAAGGTGCTTTTTCAGGAGGCAACTGGACTTCTTGTTTTTTCTTTGAAGACGTTTCGCTTCTCATCAGAAAAAATTGCAGACTACAGGAACCAGGAACACTACTCAGGTGACCCTGAGGACACAGATAAACCTCCAAGTGCTTCAACAAACCTCTAAAAGGATGCAAATGACCAGCTGCAAGGAATATAAATCCTCCCATTCACCACTATCATGTCACAGCTGAAGAAGCTTCTTGGATGAGAAGTGAAATGTCTTCAAAGAATAAACAAGAAAGTCCAGTTGCCTCCTGAAAAAGCACCTTTGGGACAACCATGACCTGGATGACTGAGAATCTCTGTAGACTTTAATAAAAGCATTGTTTTTTGTTTTTTTTAAAGGGAAGCTCCTTAGGCTTACAAAGTTTTATTTATGTTTTGAAGATGATAAAGATAGCATGGCATTTAAAAATCTACACAGATATTAAAGTTAGTCTAGAAAAGTAATAATGTAAAGGGTGCCCTGTTCGATCAGGCCATAGTCCTATCTGGTCCAGCATTTTGTGTTGCACAAAGGACATTTGTATGCATTGGGAAGCCCGGACTAAAGGACACTAAACTTCTTCCAATGTCAATCAGTATTTAAGACAGGTTATGCATAATTTAGAAGGTACTGTAGTAAACAGCTACCAGCATTACTAGATATTTAATCTGGCCAGTATTCATGTTTCTGCAGGGACCAGTCCAGGTAGTGTCCAGGAATTCGACACAATTGAATGGAAGGGAAAAAATATCTCTACCATATATCCTATTACCCTTTCTTTCAAACTAAAGAGCCTTGATTGCTGTAATCTTTCTTCATAAGGGATCTGTTTCAGTTCGCTAAAAAATGTGTTGTTAATTTTTGAATATTTTTAGGTCTGTTATATATCTCATTCAGCCCTCAAACAAGGCAATCTATGTACAAATTTAAGAAACACTAGCCCTTCTCCCCCCCCCCCACCTTCTTTAGTCATTACCCATTAATTTCTCCTTTCCGTTCTGTTTTCTTAGTAATTGCCAGTTCACAAAACACATATCCTTTTATTCCATTATGGTTGAATTTGTTTAGGAGCCTTAAGAGGTCTTTTTAAAAAGTTTTTTTTTAAATCCCAAGCAATATCTATCGGGTTGTCGTTATTTCAGTGAAAAGCATTTACATGCTACATTTGTAACTGCTCTATGAACCAGATGAGCTCAGGTCAAATACATGAAACCAGATATTTCCTATTTATCCCCTAATCATAGGCAGCAATATATTAGAACCAGTTTTGTTATAATTTCTAAAATGCTCAGTTTTGTTCAGATTAACTAGTGCAAATATTTTAAGTGAAGGCTTCATATGATTCTGTTGTTACCAGTTTGCTAGTACCAGTTTCCCTAATCCATAGAGATTTAGTGGGAATAATAGGATTTGTAGTCAAAGACATCTAGCATCTTTACTTTGGGAAGAACTGATATAAAAAGTGAATGGAAGCATAAATTCCATTTTTAATTTACATCTATAGATTCATCGCTCCCTTAAGAAATATTGTAAATTATTTTCCACTATACAATCAGAATAGTTTGTCATTTTTCTTCAAAGCATTAAAATGCTTTAGAAAAATTTAAAGTATTTTCATCCAAGCTGCTGAATTCATTCAAGAGTTGAAAAATGTTTGTCCTTGAATAAATATATCATAAAGTGGAAAGGAAAACTAGTGTTGTGGTCTACTGGCGGCCTGCGGAGCTGACAGCAGAGTCGCACAGTGAGGAGGTTGAGGAGGAACATGGGCCAGTCCTGGAGTCTGGGGAAGGCTCGGATGAGGGTTCTGCATTGGCAGCAGAGAGGGGGGCAGGGCCATCTGGGAGTTATGTGCTGCCCCCGGAGCTGCCAGAGTTGGACATCAGTGAGGCAGAGGAACAGGGGGAGCCTGTTCCCAGTGCGCGTATGCACAGAGCTGCCAGAAGGCAAGAACAGTTAAGACAAGAGAGGCGACTCGGGAGTAAGGCTTGGAGTTGATTGGCCCCTCCCATAAGACATAAAGGAGGAGCAAAGGCATATGAGCCTTTGCAGGAAGCAACTTTGTTCGTTCTGGTTGGTTTAAAGTCTAAAGTTCTGTTTTGACTCTGTGCTCCATGTAGCTTTGCAAAGCTAATTGCCAATTAGGTCTTTCGCAATATTTAAAGGGAGATAAAGGTGGGTGCTTATCAACCTTATCCTGAAGGACTTTGGCAGACGTCTGTCAGACTCTTTACAAACTATTTGTGACTCATTATGCTGTGAATGAACATAATTCACACCTGTTGAAATAAAAAGAGGGTATTTGGGACTAAGTGGGTACTTTTTACTGTCTCAGGAAGCCTTGGTCAGAACAACTAAGCTCACCTTTGTAACTACAGCGGGGCAAAAAAGTATTTAGTCAGCCACCAATTGTGCAAGTTCTCCCACTTAAAAAGATGAGAGAGGCCTGTAATTGACATCATAGGTAGACCTCAACTATGAGAGACAAAAGGAGAAAACAAATCCAGACAATCACATTGTCTGATCTGGAAAGAATTTATTTGCAAATTATGGTGGAAAATAAGCATTTGGTCAATATCAGAAGTTAATCTCAATACTTTGTTATATATCCTTTGTTGGCAATGACAGAGGTCAAACAATGTCTGTAAGTCTTCACAAGGTTGGCACACACTGTTGCTGGTATGTTGGCCCATTCCTCCATGCAGATCTCCTCTAGAGCAGTGGTGTTTTGGGGCTGTCGCTGGGTAACAGACTTTCAAGTCCCTCCAAAGGTTTTCTATGGGGTTGAGATCTGGAGACTGGCTAGGCCACTCCAGGACCTTGAAATGCTTGTTATAAAGCCGCTCCTTCGTTGCCCAGGTGGTGTGTTTGGGATCATTGTCCTGCTGAAAGACCCAGCCACGTTTCATCTTCAATGCTCTTGCTGATGGAAGGAGGTTTGCACTCAAAATCTCACGATACATGGCCACATTCATTCTTTCCTGTACATGGATCAGTTGTCCTGGTCCCTTTGCAGAGAAACAGCCCCAAAGCATGATGTTGCCACCCCCGTGCTTCACAGTAGGTATGGTGTTCTTTGGATGCAACTCAGCATTCTCTTTCGTCCAAACAACGACGAGTTGTGTTTCTACAAAACAGTTCTACTTTGGTTTCATCTGACCATATGACATTCTCCCAATCCTCTTCTCGATCATCCAAATGCTCTCTAGCAAACTTCAGATGGGCCTGGACATGTACTGGCTTAAGCAGGGGGACACGTTTGGCACTGCAGGATCTGAGTCCCTGGCAGGGTAGTGTGTTACTGATGGTAGCCTTTGTTACGTTGGTCCCAGCTGTCTGCAGGTCATTCACTAGGTCCCCCCGTGTGGTTCTGGGATTTTTGCTCACCGTTCTTGTGATCATTTTGACCCCAAAGGGTGAGATCTTGTGTGGAGCCCCAGTCTTCCATTTTCTAATTATTGCTCCCACAGTTGATTTCTTCACACCAAGCTGATTGCCTATTGCAGATTCAGTCTTCCCTGTCTGGTGCAGGTCTACAATTTTGTTTCTGGTGTCCTTCGACAGCTGTTTGGTTTTCACCATAGTAGAGTTTGGAGTGTGACTGTTTAAGGTTGTGGACAGGTGTCTTTTATACTACTACAAGTTCAAACAGGTGCCATTAATACAGGTAATGAATGGACAGAGGAGCCTCTTAAAGGAGAAGTTACAGGTCTATGAGAGCCAGAAATCTTGCTTGTTTGTAGGTGACCAAATGCTTATTTTCCACCATAATTTGCAAATAAATTCTTTCCAAATCAGACAATGTGATTGTCTGGATTTGTTTCCTCATTTTGTCCTCATAGTTGAGGTCTACCTATGATGTCAATTACAGGCCTCTCTCATCTTTTTAAGTGGGAGAACTTGCACAATTGGTGGCTGACTAAATACTTTTTTGCCCCACTGTAGATAAATTATTCCTCTACCATCTCTTAAAACCACTAAGGGGGTAATGATAAGATATAAAAAGATAGGGTCTTGTATCTTTAATATTTGCACAGATGTGGGAATTTTATTAGCTGCGAATAAACTATTATTATTTTGCCAGTTTCCCATCCCCCTTTTTTCATACTGAAGAGAGCCCATTACTTGGTACTATTAGGAACTATTAATCTGGAAGTACCTTAAGAGCCTCCATAACAAGGTGATACTTAATAATATATCGCAATAATAACTCTCAAAACTGGGAAATGTTCAAATTTAAATTGTGAATCCAGATTAGCATAAAATTTAGACATTTCTTTCAACTTTTCATTTCAGATTGTACACCAAAATTTGTACTAGTTATTCAAAGTTTGCCTCCTATGAACTTTTATCTTTTCCTTTTTGATAGGTAAAAGCTTGTGTATTCATGGGGCTGAAAATTGTACACAGGTCTACCACAGGAGAAGTACAGCAAATAATTGGCTATTACAACATCCATCTGTGGTTAGGCATTCTTCATTTCCACAAGTTAGAAAGTCTATAAACATGGAAGCTTCCTCTTCTGGATTTGTTACATCACCAATTTCTCATCCCACAGGTATTTAGTTCTATTGTTTTCCTAAGTGCTTTACAAAGTTATCCCTGCTGTGAAATACTATATTTAGAATATCTATCAACCTCCATAGAATTTCTCTCTATATCAATTAATAGAATGATTTTCTTTTAAAAAAAAAAACTACAGTTATTTGCAATTGTCATAATGATTGATAAGGAGAGCAGGAACAGAGATGGTTGGAAGATCTTAGAAAAACTGAAGTATTTCATTTTGTTTCTAAGATACTCTGTTATCATCATCTAGTATTGTTCTGTCCACTTTTGTATTTAAAGAAAGCCATGCCACAATAGCTACCGTATTTTTCAGAGTATAAGACACACCTTTTTTCCTCAAAAAAGAGGCTGAAAATCTGGGTGTGTCTTATACATCGAATGTAGCATTTTTGCCTCCTGAAGCCCCGCCCTCCTCACCAACATGGCCGTGGATACCCTTATGGAGGCTTTCAGAGAGTTCCTGGGGGCTGGGGAGGGGAGAAATGTTCACAAAATGGCCTGTTTTTTGCCCCCCCCCCCAGCTCCCAGCAGCACTCTATAAGCCTCCATAAGGCTATGCACGCAATTTTGTTTTTTACAAAAAATGGGGGCGTTTTCATGAAAAATGGGCCTTTTTTGGGAGGTTTGCAGAGTGCAAACCTTTTTTTTCCTTTTGGAAAGCTCTTTAACTGATTGATGAGAATTACATTGATCAAGTGCTGTGCCACCAGAAACGAAGTCTTAAGTGCTGCAGATTGTCAGCGATTTCCTTCTCCAGCACATGGATAAATATACCTGGAAACATCTACCTACCTACCTACCTACTATCTGTCTCTCCCTACCTACCTATTGTATTTCTCTCTCTCTCTCTCTCTCTCTCTCTCTCTCTCTCTCTATATATATATATATATATATATATATATATATATATATATATATATATATATACACCTTTATCTACCTACCTACCTACCTACCTACCTACCTACCTACTCTCTCTCCCTACCTACCTACTGTATTTCTCTCTCCCTCTCTATCCCTCTATCTACCTACTTTTTTAAAAAAATTGCCTCTTCAAAACCTTGGTGCGTCTTATACTCCGGTGCGTCTTATACTCCGAAAAATACGAATATTTCTTCTCTGAATACAAACAAATTAGATAATTGTAAGTTTATCTGTATATTATGTTTGAAATATACAGATAAATTCACAATAATCTAATTTATGGGTATAATTGCTTGTTACTTCAAACATGCATCAAAAGGATTTTCACATCAGTGAAACAACAGTAGCTGCTTGAAAACTTTTTTTGAAATATTATTGGGCTTTCTGGCTATTCTGGCGATTCTGAGTTCTTGAGCAGCAAGAGCATTTATTTTTATTTATTTCAAAATCACTTTCAAATTACTGACACTCAAAATATTCATAAGCATCCAATTGTTCTGCAGTTGTTAGAGAGTCACCTCAGTCTAATGTTTTGAATCTATGTAGGAATAATTTAAATTATATTCTCATATACCCAGGTGTATGTATATCAGTGGTGGGTTTAAAAAATTTTTAGAACCTATTCTGTAGTTATGGCCTGTTTTGTGGGAGTGGCTCGGCAGTCATGTGACCAGGTGGGTGTGGCCAACTTGGAAAATGTGATGAAACTCACTTAACAATGCTCTTGCTTAGCAACCAAAATTTTGGGCTCAATTGTAGTCATAAGTTCTCTCTCTCTTTCTCTCTTTCTTTTTCTCTCTCGCTCTTCTTCCTTCTTTTGCCTCTCTCTCCCTTTTTTTCTTTCTTTCATCTCTCTTTCCCACTTTCTTTTTTTCTTCCTTTCTTTCTCTTTCTCTTTCTGTCTCTCTCTCTCTGTGTCTTTCTGTCTGTCTCTGTGTGTGGCTCTTTGTCTCTCCCTCCCTCCCTCTCTCTCTGTCATTCTCTCTCTGTGTCTGTCTGTCTGTCTCTCTCTCTCTCTCTGTGTATCTATCTCTTCCCTCCCTCTGTTTGTGTATGTGTCTGTCTATCTCATCCCCCCTCTCTCTCTGCCTCTTTCTGTCTGTCTGTCTCTCACACTCAGACACAGACACAAAAACAGACACACATACATACTGTGGTCACCATGTTGAGTGTTCCAATCACAATTGAAACACTCAACAACTGGCCTGTATTTATGGTTTTTTGCAGCATTCTGCAGTTATAGGACCAAAATATATGGTTAAAAGTACCTGGCAGCGGCATTTTTACCTGGGGGGCTCCGCAGAACATCCCAAGACCAATGCCACCACATCTGCCCTTTTCGGGGACAAATCCTCTTCAGAAGGATGAGGCCCTGCTGGTCCCCCTTGCGTTCCTCGTCTTCCGGCCGCGGCCCCATGCCGTGGAAAAGAGGGATGGAATCTTCGCTGCAGGACAGTAAAGCTCCATCCTCCAGAGGCAGCAGGACCAAAGCCCCTCTCCCAACTTGCCCTTCCTCCCTCTGAGGGCGAGAGACCCCTCTGCCCCGCTGCCTCTGGCTTCCCTCTGAGAGTCTCCGCTCTCCGGGGCTGTAATTGTGCAGGCTGTTGCGCACAGGCCTATGTTTTCCATGGGGAGTTGCGGATGGGCTCCAGAGTCGCTCCACGCCTTGGAAAACATAGGTGTGTGCGCACAGCCTGCACAATTATAGAGAGTGGAGACTCTTGGAGGGAAGGCAGAGGCAGCAGGGCAGCCAGGACAAGGGAGCGCTACCCGTGTGGCGTGTACAAACAGCAAAAGAAGGAACAGGATGGGAGTTTGGCTGTTTGAAAAACCTCGCGTGTAACTCTTGTCATGTTCCTTCTTTTGCTGTTTGTACGCGCTACGCGGGTCGCACTCCCTTGTCTTTCACAGCTGCCTCGTTTCCAATTGGGGCAGGGATCCATGGAGAGGGACGGAAAAGATGGATTTCTTCCCCCCCCCATTGGAAACGAGGCGGCTATGAAAGACAAGGGAGCGCGACTCACACAGCTTTTCAAACAGCAGAAGAAGGAACAGGAGGGGAGGATTCGTTGGACAAGCCCACGGGCACACGCTGCTCTCTCCTCTGACAGCTGCCTCGTTTCCAACGAAGGGGGTGGGGAATCCATGCAATTTTCTCCCTCTGTTTCCCTACCCTCCTTCGGTGCGTCCGCCAGCCAAAACCTCCCGGAAGGCTTCTGCTGGTGGGCGAGCGGGGGGAGGCAGGCCAGGGGAGGGACTGTTCCGGTACCGGGCTCCTGGAAGCCCCAGTATGGGAAGGCACGCTAAATTCTTTCAACCAGTATGCGCATACTGGATAGGATAGGACCGGCCTTAAACCCACCTCTGATCTATATAGGTTCAAAAAAGTAAAGAACATTGCCTATCTTTGTTATATCACTTCACTTTGTGATTGTTGTCCAGTTGATTTGAGGACTACCAGGCATGCAGAGCCAATCAAAGATGTAGCCAAGAGGCATTAAAACATTAACAATATTTATAAGTTGCCATTTGGCCTAGAAAGGGCTCATAGTGTAATTCAGTTTCAAAATTATTAAAGACATTAAAGGACATGATTCCCCAACTGAGGGCAATGAATTAGAGCTACAAATAATACTAAGTTTTAAAAAAATTAACCATTAAAATCATAGTTCCAGTATTTATAAATGTCTAAATTTGTGAAGAGGACAGTGGTTCTACCTACCTTTACTTATGAAGCATGTGGTATTTTCTAGAAGTATGTTTTGTATTCATCCAACAAATTTCTGAATCAAAATGAGCCTTGTCCAAAATCAAAATCAGTTAAATCTAAATCTGAAACCTCCTGAAATCTCATAATCCTGTTTCCAATAACTGGTACATTTATTTCTAAACATGCTGTTTATCACCAATACCAAACTGGGAAGAGGAGGCTAGACATAAGAAAGTTTTGAAATGTGTTCGAATATTAGTACCTTGGGTTGGTAGTTAAGCTGTTGGTTTGAGCTCCGAGCTTGGCAATTTGGTTGCAGATGTTTCATCACTATTTGATTTGATTTTGGACTGTTTGATTGGATAGCTGTTGTTGCTGGGCTAAAGTACTGCAGATTAGGATTAGAGTTGTTTATCTGGATGCATCTGAGTCATGGTCTGGTTTCGACTTGTTTGATAAGTGGCTGGCTGTTGTTACTGAGACATGGTCTGATTTCTTTTGAGACGATGGGTTATAATTTTGTTGCTATGTTAGTGGGGTGCCTATTTGTTCGTTTTTTAAATGCTATCTTCGGCATCATGGTTGATGCAGTTCTTTCATTCTCAGCGATTGGTAGACTGAGTTGATATCAATGTGTCTGTTTATTGACTTATTGGTAGAAAACCAGGCTTCAAGGAATTCTCTCTCTGGTTGATTTTGCCTGGGTTAGAAATGTGGTCCCGGTTAGATCAAATCTATGACCTTTTGAATCATCATGGATTGACATGAGGGATAGTAGGGGATAGTAAGAAAGTTTTGTTTTGTAAATGGTAGTTTCTAGTCATAATCAGAAAGCTTTTTCTGATATTTGTATGGAAATGCTGAATGTTAAGTTCTTTTGCTACTATTTATTTCCTATACATTACCTACTTAATATTTATATTACATTTTCTGTTATTTTGGCTTCAGTAGAAGAAATTTGGTGACGTCATCGTGCTTAGAGTGGAGGAAAGGGAGCTCTCCTAACCTCTCACTCTAACTTCTTCGTTTGGGCTCATTTTTGAGCGCTGTTGATCCTGAAGGGACCAGCAGATTAAGGGGAATACTCTGTAGATGCTGGGGTGATAAGGCAAATCCCCCAGCGGATAGGAGAAACCCTCTAAATGGATGAGGAAATATCCTGCCATTTGGTTAGGACCGGAGCGATGGCGACCGCATAAGAAGGAAGAGAGAGAGAGAAAGCAGTTGAAATTGGGATATTTGTTACTAATGCTGACAACCCAAAGAGGAGGACAACACGAAATTGGCAGAGAGGGTGAGCTGAAAAGAAGAAGGCACTGGGAAGGAGCCTGTTTTTGTAGTTCAATTTTGCCAAAAAGAAATGAAGCAGGAGACGCTGAGTTGGAAGGGACAGCCTGAATAAGTTGAAGGAATTGGCCACAGTGAGAACGAAAACCCAGCATGGACAACAGGGGTAGAAAATAATATCTGCCGAGAGCTCAGATTGTTTAACAGTCGGGTTGGTAGTTGAGTTGTTTTTTTTTCTTCTCGCTCTTCCTTCTGCTGTTTTGTTTTTCCCAAAGAATAGTTGAACTTATAAGTACTGGATATTTATTTGCCTCGGAACTTGGAACACTTTCAGAAACAGTAGAAAGAGGACTGTTTTGGAAGGAGACCTTCATCCAGACAGAAACCCAATATTTTTACTGTTGCCTTTGTTACATTTGTGTTGTATTTGTGCTGATAGGCTCCCTTTATTTATTTATCAGCACAAATACAACACACACACACACACACACACACACACATATATACACATACATACAGAGAGAGAGAGAGAGAGAGAGAGAAAGAGAGAGAAACTAATTATTAGAATTGAATACCTGTATAATTGATAAAATTGAGAGACATCTATTGGTATAAGATAATAGTGTGGTATATAAATCTATGATATATATTAATTAAGGACCAAAAATAGAATTGATACCACATAGGAACGTTTAGGTATTGAAACGTAATATTAAGGAAGGTTAATTATTGTTAAATATTGAAATATACAATTACTTATATTATTGATATTACTGATAAAGTAGAAGTAAAGTAAAACTTATATGCAATTGTGGGCAAGGATAAATAGGGGGATAAAAATGGCAACTTCAGTAAAATTAGTGAAAAAAACTACACCCAATGTGATTTCAGCAACATCCCCCTCCTCAAATCAAAGATCAATTGAGAGTGCGTTGGGGTTGGAGAAAGGTGAAAAGATGGCAGGAACAATGGGGCCAGCTCCAACGATGCAGAGTATGCAATTGATCCTCCAGATGATACAAGGGACATTGGCGAAAAGCCAAGAAGTGACAACTACTAATCATGAAGAGACAAGGAGGAATCATGAAGAAATGAAAAATGAAATGGGAGAATTGAAAGGAACTATCAAAAATGTAGATGACAAAATTGATAGGATACAGAATGCCTTAGCAATCAATGAACAGAAAATCCAGTGTATAGAAGAAAAAATAGAACAAGCAGATCAGAAGATGGGAAAAATGGAATTGGAATATAAACAACTTAATAAAGAATTAGAAATATCAATAACCCAACTTGAAAATGAAAGAGCTGCACTCTACTTAAGATTCCAAAACATACCGGAAGAGAAGGAGGAAGACCTGAAAGGAAAAATGATTGAAATCTTCACTGAAATTCTCCAAAGAAAAGAACAAGAGTTGAGATGAGACGTCGATGAAGCTTACCGGGTGCATACTAACTATGCCAGAAGACATAGACTCCTGAGAGAAGTGCATGCAAGATTTGCAAAAAAAAGAAACAAGAGATGAAGTGTACAAAAAACCAGAGAATAGACGATTACATTACAGGGAAAAGAGTTGATCACGCTTAAACAGATTCCACGGAGAATTTGGGAACAACATAGGCAGTACCAATTTTTAAGAAATCAGTTAAATAAAAACAGAATAATGTATAGATGGTTGGTACCAGAAGGGGTTCTGGTATCTTGGCAAGGAAAAAGACATAAGATAGAGAATATAGAAGCAGCACAGAAATTCTATGAAGAATACCACAAAGGGAAAGAAGAACAAAGAAGTAAAGAGGACCTAGAAAGTAGGTGTCGAGAGGAAGAAACATTAGGAGACAAGGAAAGAAACAGGAGAGAAGAACAGAGGCAAGAAAGAAAGAGAGCAGAGAACGAAGGCGCGAGAGGGAAAAGTCAGATACAAACTAGAAGTAAAAAAAAAATCCAGCTAAAGATGGATCAAGAAATAACAATTACCTCGATAAACTTGGACTGAATGCACCAAAAAAAGAGCCCAGATGTTTAATAAACTTAACAAATTGAGAGTAGATATAGCTTGTATACAGGAAGTAAGAATCGATAGGGCTTGGATTTCATCTGGGCTATGTAATCAAGTAGACAAAATTGAAATAGAACCAAATGAGTGGGCAGATCAATTTAATAACTCAAAGGGAATTAGCACAGAAAATTAAAATAGTCAGACAGAATTACTTTGAACAAGCCAACAAACCAGGACAATGGCTGGCATATAGACTGTAGAACGAAAGAGAAAAAAGGAAATGATACGAAACTATATCTGGGTTTGTGGAAATACCATCCCCAAGAAAACATAAACTGAGATTTGAAAGAGATACCTATAACAACAGAAAAAGAAAGGGAGAGAGGAGGAGAGGATGAGAGGAAGAGGAAGGAGGGAAGAAGGAAGGAGGGAGAGGAGGGTGGAAGGGAGAGGAAGAGGGTAGGAAGGGGAAGAGGAAGAGCAAGGAAGAGGTAAGGGAAGAAGGAAGGAGAGGAGGAAGGAAGTGGAGAAGGGAGGGAAGAAGGAAGGGAAAGGAGAGGAGGGTGAAAGGGAGAGAAAGAGAAGGAGAGATAATAGGAAGGGAAGAGGAAGAGTGGAAGAGAGGTAAGGGAAGAAGAAAGAGGTACGGTTAGGAGGGTGGAAGGGAGAGAAAGAAGGAGAGGAGGGTGGAAGGGAGAGAAAGAGAAGGAGAGAGGGCAGGAAGGGGAAGAGAGAGGGTAGGAGTAGGGGAGAGGTAAGGGAAGAAGGAAGGGGAAGGAGAGGAGGAAGGAAAGAAGTAGAGAAGGAAGGGAGGGAGGGAGAAAAGAAAGGGAAAATAAGGTGGTGTTACAACAGGTGCTAGGGATGGTAAACAAAGCAACCCAAACTGTATATTATAACCTTTTAAATGGAATAACAAAAGTATAAGAATGGCAAAGAAAAAGAATAACTATGTGAATGTATACCTATAATTGTATGTAAGAGAATAAATGATAGTAAGAATATAAAGCATAATATAGGTAAACAATATTTTGTTATAAATAGCTGTATAAATAAATATAGAATAGTACATAAAAATGGATAACGAATAAGGGGACCATGAATGCAAGATAGAAATGTATAGAAGGGAAAACATTAACTGTAAAGAAACCGATATGGAACTGCTGTATGATTTATGATGGAACTTCTTATTCCTATGTTGTTTTAAGTCGTGTATTTGTTTTTGTTGATGTGTTTATGTGTTTAAAATAAAAAAAAATTTAAAAAAGAAGATTTTTTTTAAAAAACCCTCATAAATGCCATTGCCCTTATCTTTCAGACATATTCTAAGTTGTCTGCCTAAATAATGGCCTATGATTTCACCTTTTTCATGCATGTAGTCTCACCCCATCCTAAAATGTGTAAGGGTTAGGGAAAAATACTTCCTTTATGCCAAATTTGAATTTCCCATAACCTTTTTATACAGATTCTTTTGCCATTTTAACCAATTATACATTTGCCACTGTTCAGCTGTTTCTGACTCATAATAACTTGATGGGCATCATTTCACAAGGATTGTCCGTCAGTAACTACTTCTTTGAGCTCTTATACATTCGTGCTTTTGTCATCATTGATAATATTCTATCAATCTCTTTTTCAACTGGCCTGGATTTTCCCAAGAATCTTCTCCAATGACTCTTACTTCCCTGCACATTAGGTTCCCTAAATGTATAATTAGTATTTTCATTGGTTGGTCTGATTTTACTTCATTTAATATTTAATTATTCACACTTTTTATCCAATATATTCTCTACTGTTTTCTACAGTACCATAGTCCAAAGGCATTTTTTTTAAAAATTCAGCCTTTGGATGGTCCTGCTTTCAGAGCTATATGTTACAACCGGAAATCCTTTATTTTCTATGACATTTTCATAATGGTGCCCATAATAACATAAGGGATAAGGAGAAGGGGGGAAGCTCTCAAGCTCAATAGGTTTATTGAAAAGACCTTGAATGTACTTAAATCACACCTGGAGGAAGGGTCAGCTGATTTCATCCAACGTTGACATATTCCATAATGCTATTATGATTGAGGAGTTTTTTGTGCTCTCTGTTTTCTTGCTGACCCAAATTATTGCACTGATGATATTACCTAGTTTGAATAATGAACCATCTACAAGAAAACAACCAAGCTTAGAGAGTATCAATAACTCCTCATTTCAGTGCTGAGGTACAAATATTCTCCTCTATCATGATTTGAAACATTAAATGTGAAAGATTTTTAATTTAAGAATGTAGGCAGCATTCCCATTGCCCAAATTTTGCATAGAGGTAATGGAGGCTAAAGCCCTGGGGGAAATTCACCTCTTCAATTGCTAGGAGATATGCTGCTGGTATGAACTGTAAAGGAGAAAGAAAAAGGAAAGAAATCGAAATGTTGCCTTATTTAGCCCATTTGATAAAATGTGCATTTTCAGCTGTGTTGAAAGTTTGGCTGGGACTAAACACTGCTGTAAGAATACTGGAAAGTCAAGTATGCAGTTATAAGGAAGCATATTTTAGTTGTGCGTCTAAATATGGAAAGTATGTTACTTTCAGTGTGGAATTTGGATTCAGCATTTGGATGGAATGCCTGTTTCAAATGTTGCTATAGTTTAACTCACTGAAAAAGTACATTTCTTTGTTTTTAGCAATTAATAATTTCTCATCCTATGTCCACATCATATGCAAAACAGTGATACCATATTGAAACACTTCTAAAAAGTAAAAATTATTAAAGGACAGCATGTTTTCAATACTCTCAACAAGTAGAACAACTGCTAATAACTAATAATAAAATACAAATGTGACTGAGTTACATAATTCTATAAGAGTCAGATCAAAAGTTCTTTATTTCTTTTTCATTTTTCAGTAGCTATTGAACTGTTATCATAAACTGTTTATAAATAATGAAGAGTATTTCTTGCAGTGGAAATTATATAAAAATAATTTATTAATTTTTCAATATAAATGAATAGAACATAAATCAATCTATTGCATTACATTATCTATACAGTTTTCTTTTAGAACGCCCTAATGTCTTAGAAGATAAAAAGCACTGTAACAATGAAAGTGATAGCTGTCTCTCATCCCATGTATCTGCTTCAGAGGTGGTATTCAGCCAGTTCACATCGGTTCGCCGGAATCGGTGGCGGAAATTTTGACTGTATTAGTTTGCCTTAATTTCTCAGTGTACTTGTACATTTTATACAAGTATTAGTACATTATTTGTGATACAATTTATAAACCTAATTATACATAATTTTGCAATCACAAAATGAATTCTCATAATGCTTCATGGAACACAATCACTTAATATGGAGAATATAAAATGCCAATGCCAATGCCAAAGCTTTATTATGATTTATATTTAAATAAGAATTCTAAACTTCTGAAAAGCTTCTGTGACTCTGGAACCCTTAGACCTTCAGTTTCACTCCCCTAGCCGCACTCTAAAGGCAGAAAGGTCCAGAAGCCTTCAAGTTAATTCTTGACTCTTAAATGAGTGGCCTATCAGAACGCGAAGAGTCTTACATCATAATTCTAAGCTCCTGCCCTCCTTCAATAAGAGAGAGAACGGAGAACTGGAAAGGAGAGGAAGTTAGAGGGTTTTTTGACACCAGGAAATCTTGGTTTAAAGTTCTCATAGAAACAAGGAGAACAAAATACAGATTTTGTCTGATTGATCCTAAAATTCAGGCTCTGTATCCAAAAAAATCAGAAAACTGGAATCAGATCAATAGCATTGGCAAAGAAATCGGAGAACAGTTATGCCAGCATAGTTTACTTATCTGCAGTGCTGCCTTTACAATTATGTGTCCTCATTCTTTATCCCTTTATTTTTGTTTGAACAAATAAGTGCCAGTTTTGTATGTGGATGTCAACCTCATGTAATATTACAACTTACCATTCTTTATTGTCTTTCTTCTTCTGCTTGCTATTATTTTAATGTTAAATTAGCACTAGAGTTATACAACTTCTAGTAATGTCTGGAGATCCAGGGATAAATTTGACAAGCTTGATAGTATGGTGATGATCAAGACACCTCACTTCTTTGCCAGCAGTTTCCATAGAATTAAAGGGGCGAAATTATCAGACGCATATAATGTTATCATCACACAAATATCATTATGACATACTTGCAAAATATGCATAGCAGCATTTGTGGGATGACATCATTATGCTTGTGTCATCATATATTATACACACAGACACCTTGTTCTTGCTACCTTCTCTGCTACAAATATATACGTATTAGGAATATATCAGTCTTCAGTTTCCAGAGCTTTGGCAGGCAACATATTTATCACTAATTTAGATCCTGATTACATCTATTGGTATTGCAGTATATGTGCAAAAATAACTCTTTTTAACATAAATTGTTAAAACCACACATGTGAAAAGATGATTTATCAATAATAAATTTTGGAAAATGGATAATTTAGCCTCTCTTATGTTTTGCAAAATTTTGTTAAGTAGTACAATTTTTACTGGTTCAAAATAATTTCTGTACTGTATATTGTAATGCTACATTTTGTATACTTTTGGCAAACAAAAGCTAAACAATATTCCCTGGCTAAAGGGATGTGCTTTAAAACCGCAATTTAATTTGCAAATGCAATTAGTAAAATATTTTGTCTTTTTCTAAGTAGCCAGTAAGAACCTCTATGGAGAGGTAAGAAGGGCAAATAATAACATGTATGTAATTACTTCAAAGAGATTCCAACAAAATATATTATGACACAAATTGATAATCATGATATTTGTGTTATGACATGTTGTTTTGATTCATGTATGCTGCTGGGAATAAGAAATACATTGTAATTTGATTGTTTGTTGGGCTGATATTTCCCTGCACTGTTATATACAGAAAAATAAATACACGATAGTAGTTGCTGCTATGGTATCTTTTCCATTCATTGCTGTTGCAGTCACTACTAAATTGTTGCAATCCCTACCCAATTCTCTTCAATTTCTTTAGATAGAAGAGAGCAATATCATGGTTGTGATCTGGAAACACAAATACCAATAAGGCCTGATGTTCAGAAGACACATGTGGACTTTTCAGAGATTCTTAATGCAATACAAGAAAGTAAGTTATTTTGTGAGTCTTAATTATATAATGTGTTTATATATGTAATTTGAAAAATGAGTTAGAGTGGTTATAATTACGAGAATTGAAGGTTGCTTCTTATATTTAATTTTGATGAAAAATGAATGTCTGGAAAAGACTTCTAGAGGTAAGACACTTGAAATGTCGATATAGGTGACAAACCTTCCACCTTATCTTCTAAGCATAAAGACATAAACCAAATTGAAAACAAATGTGTGATGTTTGAGGGGGGAAATCCAATGAGTCAGACCTTTACCAGAACCAGTGCTTGAAAAAGTAATCAGAACTTTAATAGCTTCTGAAAGATAAGCAGGCAGTCTCAGAACCAGACAAATCTCAGGGGAATGTTGTTCCAAAGGCCACTAGGACAATGGAGAAGGCATGTTTCCTGCTTCACAGGCATGGCCTAAGGAATGGAACATGCCAACCCTGTCCATTCTTATGCATCTGTGACGCACTGTGCTTGTGCACACTTTTACATCACATGTTTCACCCCAAATTCTTGTAAACTGAGGTGAAGTGAGCTTCCTGTCAGCCATCGAAATGCATTGCAAAGCCCGATCTTGCCATTTTGTCAACTTTCTTGGTCTTCCGGAGTAAAGCCTGTCATCCATTGAACCAGTTATTTGGTATTTTTCAACCACTCTGCTCACTGTGGTGTCATGGCATTTCACTCTCTTGGCTATTTCTGTACAGGAGTAACCCTCTTTATGAAGCATAATGATACAATGCCGCTGCTCAGTACTGGTGAAAGCAAAGGCCTTCATCCTTGCCCGCAGCCAGAGCTAAATTAAATTTCTCTATGCTTTTCATGCTTATTTATAGTCAGAGAGTATGACAACATTGATTGGCTCATAGATATAGCCTCTGTGCATTTTGATTGGTCAGCCAAAGCTCGCTGCTGATTGGTTACTTTCGATCCTAACATTCTTGAAAATTCAAGTTGTATTTGTTTTAGCACATAAACTTACTCAAAACCTTAAAAAGATTTTGGTTATATTAATAAAAATTATGCATCTCAATCCGACTACAGAAATTTTCATCAAAGTACTAATTTTGCGTGGTTTCTATGAGTGAAAAGTTGATTAAACATGTAAATACAGCTTAAAACTGAAAGCATGCAGGACTTTTTCAAAAGGTGTATATATAGTGTGTACAGGTGTATATACCTGTATTATATGTGTGTGTGATATAAATGGTATATAGATATAGATATAGCAATAGCAGTTAGACTTATATACCGCTTCATAGGGCTTTCAGCCCTCTCTAAGCGGTTTACAGAGTCAGCATATCACCCCCACAATCTGGGTCCTCATTTTACCCACCTCGGAAGGATGGAACGCTGAGTCAACCTTGAGCCGGTGAGATTTGAACCACCGAACTGCAGATAGCAGTCAGCTGAAGTGGCCTGCAGTACTGCACTCTACCCACTGCGCCACCTCGGCTCATTCATATCTAGATATATAGATATAGATTTGCTGATGCTTCATTTAAACTTATATCGCTATTTGTATATCAGTGATTGCATGACTTCTGTAGATACCATACGCTAAATAAATAAATTCTGTTATAATAGATACACATTACATACTTATTTTACATTATATAATTATAGCAGAGGCCAGACTGATCTTGTTCCTACCAGATGTGCTGAGCTCATCCATGCCAGTTTTAAAAAGATTTCTAATATTTTTGACTTTTTATTATTTAAAGCACTAATGTTTTAATTCTTTGTCATTGCTTTTTAGTAGCCAAGGATGTCAATATTATCTTGATGAATTAGAAGAAATAACAAACTCTTCCAAAGATGATGACTCTTTGCTTCACCATGGGAACCTGACTAGTACTTCAGATAATACTAGCAGATTGGTATCTATTGAAGAGGTAAGACATTTTATACAAATATTTATTTATGGATTTCCTTTAGGTGGCTCTGAGCTACTTCTCAATTTACTTTCCAGATAGAGCTGTGTGTTCAATGTACTGTAAAATCACAGTGTTTTCATCATTCTTGTATTTTGAAGATTATTTGAAGATTATTTTGCTAAATTACACCCCCCGGATTCCCCTAACAGCATAGCTCATTCTTGTGTGGAAAATAAACATTGCTTTGTCATATGAGTGACAGAAAGTCAAACAAGCATATTAAAATAGTGCACTATTTTAATATGCTTGTTTGACTTTTTGTCACTCATATGACAAAGCAATGTTTATTTTCCACACAAGAATGAGCTATGCTGTTAGGGGAATCCGGGGGTATATTTACTTGTTTCTGAAACAAACATTGAGGGAGAAATTGTATCTTCATGGAAAAAGAATTCCAAAGGATTACAGAGGGACTTGCCTCTGTGTTAACCATCTCCTCATGTATCCATGCAGAAGGAACAATTACTGTGTTTCCCCGAAAATACGGCAGGGTCTTATTTTCTTTTTACCTACAAAATATTGCTTGGGCTTTATTATGGGGGGAGGGTTTATTGTTTTGGGGTTGCTGGGCAGCTGCTCTCTTGCGAGCGTGCTCCCAAAGAGCCAGGCACAGCCTCATGGGCGAATGGCTGTGTTGCGCTGTCGCAGCAGCACAACACAACAGCCATGAAGCGACCTCGAGCGACAACAAGCAGCCACCTGGCAAACTCCCTTTGCAGCCAGGCTCAGTGCCATTCACTGACCTAGGGGTATCGCCAAGCCATGGGAGCACCTGTTCTCCGCCACCTGGCTCCCGCAGCTTGGTGCCTTCCAAATGCCGGTAAATGGCACTGTGCACGGCTGGAGTGGGGGGGGGTGGTGCGTGAGCGGCTGTTCCGTTCTCTCTCACCCGCCTCCCAGCCTCACAATGCATGGCCCAGCTCTCATTACGGAGCCAGGGCAGCTCCGCCACCATCCCAGCCTGGCTTTTTCTGCGGCTTCCAACCCAAGTGTTTTGGCAGTGGTCACTCTGGGCGCAGACTCTATGGTTGTGGGCCAGCTGCCTACAACCATAGAGCGTGCGCCCAGAGCGGCCACTACCGAAAGACTCAGGTTGGAAGCCTCAGAAAAAGCCAGGCTGGGATGGTGGCGGAGGTGCCCTGGCTCCGTAATGAGATAGAAAATTATTAATATGTCTTGTTTCAGTGTTATGTTGTTTTGTTATGCTATGCTATTATGCTATGTTATGAATATATGTTCTGTAGTAGTTTTCAGATATTTTGTTCTGAATCCTTTTCTTATCAAAACTGTTGAAGCCACCAGTGGTTTTGTTGGGGTTTTTATTTGACAACTATACTGACTGTCCTTACAGGATATTCCAGAAAAAAATAAATCCAGTGGACTATACTTCAGAGATGGAGAATGTCGCATTGACTATATCTTGGTGTACAGAAAATCTAACCTGCAAGCTGAGAAAAGAGAAGTATTTGAAAGAAATATTCGAGCGGAAGGACTTCAGATGGAGAAAGAGGTAGGGGATCTAGAAGCAAGAGTATTTCATTGCAATTTATAATTTACAGCTGATTTGAAGAGGGTTACTAAAATGTCCATTGACCTACATAATTGATTAAATACATTCTCCAAAGTTGGTGGAGACAGCGGTCATGCATGGGTTAACTCAGCCAGTAACCAATAGAACTGAGTCTACCAAACTGATGTCATCGCCTCTGAGGAGTGTCCTCCCACTTTTTTAGATGCAGTTCGATCGGAACTGGCTGTGCTAATTGCTCTCTCCTCAACTTTCTATTTAAAATTGCTAATTGACTAACTTAATTGGATCTAATTGGATTTTCTTCTCAAAATGACTTCTAATTTTTTGGTGGAGAACTAATTTGGCGTGGAGAGCTCCCCTCAGAACCAGGCTCTTTCTTAGCCCCAGAGCTCCTCACGAGGGTTTGCTAGGTCGTCTTCAAGGCTTCAGCCTCCTGACCTTACCAGTGGCTTGCAAAGACATCCTGGACTGAAGCACTGCCCAGCACTGGCCGTTGGAGACTCCACTCAGCGCTGCCACCTCTGCTGGCTCTCCCTCTCCACCAAATACCACCAAACGCCGCCGCCCGCCTCTGGGACAGCACCACTGCTGCACGCCTCTGCCGCTATTTAGCGCTCCTTCCACCACCGGATCGCCACAACTGCCCCTCTCTCTGCAGCTGCTCTGCAGGGCCACCAACGTCCTTACTTCTCCTGCGGCCTCGGCTACCTCGTGGTGCCCGGCCGATAGGCTCTGTAGCCTCAGTGGCCATTTTGTTTTGGCACGAAGAAGCTCTGGTGGCCATTTTGAATACCTTCACCAAGTCATGAGTACAGAGCCATGGCTTCCTCTCCTGACCATGAGCCACAAGTGCTTCCAACTGCCAGGGCCCCTGCTCCCACCACCGAGCCCCCTTCCTCCAGGACCCATAAGCGCAGGCCTGCCCCAGAGGCTCCCATCTCTGAGCCCCCATCCAAGACTCCCAGGTCTAGTCACAGGAATTCAGCCAATCTACCTTCTCAGGAAGATGGCAATGCCACTCAGGTTCCTCTCAGAAAGGCCAGAAGTAAAACCAAGTGCACAGAATCCCATCTGTTTCAGCCCCAGAGGCCTGTTCCTCCTAGTCCTCTGACCTGTCTTCTGATTCGGAGGATGATCTCTCCCCTGCTGCTTCCATTATCCAATCTGAAGAAGCCAGGGGCACAGGCAATCTGGCTTGCAGTGGGGATGAATCTGAGAGTGGCAGGAGCATCATGCCTGATGAGGAGTCCCTCTACCAGGAGGTCATCTCTCCTCCTTCCCGTTGCCGTTCGTACTCACTTGGCATAGCGAATATGATATCTGAGGCCATCAAATGAGGCATAGCAACAGGACTTAAACACAGGTCTTCTAACCATTCTACTCCTCGCAGGTGTGGCTTTTCTTCTGGTTCCAGACACAGGGATGGCGAGCTTTCGGCCTCTTCATCACATGAACTTCTTGGCACATCCAGTCAACCGTCGGTTTTTGGAGAGGAGGAACGCCCTGCAAGAGATTCAGATCTCTCAGAAGACGAAGGCCTTCCCGCCCACCCACCTATATTTGTCGGTCTCTTTAAACATGTCTTTCGATCTCTTCTCTTTAAAGCCAAGAAGATCACGGGCATCCCTTCACCCAAGACACCTCAGGGAACGGAAGGAGATAGGATTGACACCACTGACCCCCTCTTCATCCAACTTAAGGTGGAAAAGAGGTGATTCCATCACCCAGACTCTTCATTGATGTGGTCCACAACCAGTGGGCATCACCAGGTACAGGACCCCTCCCCAATACCTTGGTCAAGCGGCTGTATAATGTGGGACCAGACCTCACCAAAGTTTTAGAGGTACCTTCTATTAACTTACCTATTGTTAGCCTCTCTTCTCCTAACGGCAGCCTCGGCTGCTCCTGAGGAAGCTCTTCGCCCTGAAGACAAGAAAATGGAACAAACTCTAGTCAAGGGCACCAGGCCTCGGCCTGGGCCGTCAGGGCAACTACCTCTGCTTCCTTCTTTAGTTTCTCAGCTCTCCTATGATTAAGGCAACTCCAGGCGAGGCTTCTGGCCCAGGATTCTAGGGCTCGCAGGGCTATTAACAAATTGAAGGTGGCCCTGGAATACACCGCAAATGCGTCCTTGGACACGGCCCATTCACGTCCAAGGCCATAGCATCCTCTATCACCACCCGTCGGCTCCTTTGGCTAAAGCAGTGGCAGGCGGAGGCCCGAGCCAAGTGGAGGCTTGCCTCCTCTCCCTATTCTTCCTCCTTCTCTTTGGTCCTCCCTTGGAGCCTCCACTAATAGAGTCCAAGGATAAGCAGAAGGTCCTACAACCGGCCACCAAGAAACAGGAGGGTCGGAGTCAGCCTTTTTACCGTAGACAGCCTTTCGTGGTCAGGACGGGGGTTCCTCCAACTCCCGTCCGCAACGCCAGGCTCCTCCCAGACAGGGCCCCTCCTTCTCCAACAGATCAGGCAGGAACAATCAGAGATTCCAGCCCAGAAAGTCATTCAGGGACAACAATAACCGCTCCTATAAGAGGCAGAAGTGACTGCCTGGAGGATCTCCCAATCGGGGGACACTGGCGTCCTTCGCGGATCGTTGGGACGACATCACCAACGACACATCCACCATCAGATTCGGCCTTCTCTTGGACTTGCGCTCCAGCCCTCCACACCACTTTGTCATGTGCCCAATCTCCGTGGATCTTCACAAGAGGCTCCTCGTAGAGCAGGCCATCCATCATCTGCTCCACATACGGGCCATTCAACCTGTGCCTCAGGGCCAGGTGGGACGGGTTTTTACTCTCATCTCTTTATCGTGCCAAAGTCTTCAGGGGGCTGGAGAGCAATTCTCGGTCTCAAATTTCTCAATCTGTTCATCAGGTACAAGAGATTCAAAATGCACTCTCTCCTATCAATCCTACAGAGTGTATGCAAACACAAGGCTTACCTCCACATGCTTATTCACAGTCAACACAGATGGTTCCTACGCTTTGTCTATGTGGGCTGTCACTTTCAATATTGGGCCCTCCCCTTCGGGCTATCATCAGCCCCGAGGGTTTTCACCAAACTCCTGGCAGTCGTAACAGCCCACTTGCGAGCCGGACCCATTCGGATCATGTGCTACCTGGATGATATCCTCTTATTGTCCAGGTCACACAACCAGGCCTCTTTGGGATCTCCAGGACACCTTACAGGTGCTTCAGGGGGTGAGATTCTCCATCAATCAGGAGAAGAGTCATCTGGTTCCCACCTCACATCTAGTGCACTTAGGAGCCCGAATCGACTCTTCACAGGGAACAGTCTTCCTGTCTCGGGAACGCCAGGTCAGCCTCAGGGACTTGGCCAAAGAGGTGTGGAGGAGACAGCTGGTCCCTCTTCTCCAGCTGTCTCAACTGCTGGCGAAGATGGTCTCATGCTTCTCCATCGTTCCTCAGGCACAGATTCACAGCCGCGGCTGGTTTCTTCTGCCATTTCAGAAAACCAACAGCAGCTGTTCCCTAGTGAAAGTCAGGTTGACTCCAAAGGTACTTCAATCTCTAGGACTGGTGGATATCCCCGGCCATATCTCGGAGATCCCTCTTCAGAGAACCTCCTTGTCTTGTAATCATGATGGAAGCAAGCTTAACGGGATGTGGCGCCCACCTGGAGAATCAAGTAGCTCAGGATCTCTGGTCCGATTCTGACCTCTCCCACAGTATGAATTGGCTAGAGTTGAGGGCCATTCATCTGCACTTCCAATCCTTGCTCTGCAACACACATATGCTGATTCTGACAGACAATACAACAGCCAAGGCACACGTCAATCGCCAAGGGGGGGGGGGAAGAGGGCAGTATCTCTCATGGAGTCTGCCTTTCACCTAGGGATCTGGCAGAAGCCAACCTTCTCTCTCCATGCCGAACACATCTCAGGCACCGATAACACCAGGGCAGACTGGCTGAGCCGCACAACAATCGATCCTGCGGAATGGAGTCTGAACCATTGCATCTTCAAACAGCTGTTGTCCAGGTTCGGGACTCCAGTTCTAGATCTCTTCGCAAAAGCATCCAACAAGCAGCTGCCCAGGTACATGTCTCGTTACCCGACACCAGGCGCGGAAGGGACGGATGCCTTAAGGTGCAGGTGGCCTCATGGTCTCCTGTTTGCCTTTCCTCCCTTCCCCTAATACAGAGGGTGATTCGGAAAATGATAGAGGAAGAGACCGAGGTCATCCTAATCGCCATCATTGGCCGCCCACCCTGGTATGCGGACCTGGTCAGTCTCTTAGTAGCCCAGAGTGGCATCTTCCAATGATACATCCCTTCTTCATCAGGGATTCATCCACCATCCCGACCTGCCCTGGCTCCGCCTAACCATATGGAGGATGAGTGGGCGGTGTTGAGGGTGGCTAACCTTTCTGAGACTGTAATTCAAAACTATTCAGGCTTCCCGACACCCAGCCACTAACAGAATCTACGAATCTACGTGGCAGACTTTCATCACTTGGTGCCTTTCTCGAGATGTTACTCCCTTGGAGGCCTCAGTTCCCCAGTGTTGGAGTTCTTGCAGCAGGTGCTTGATAGAGGGCTCTTGCCTAACACACTTCGGTGGCAGGTGTTGGCCCTCTCTTCGGTTCTCTCTCTTCACCAGGATGAACCTCTCTCCTTGCACCCTCCGTCTGCCATTTCCTTAAGGGCGTGTCTATCACTGCCCTCCTGTTATGCACCGTTTCCCCCTCGTGGGATCTCGCCAAGTACTTGACTTTCTCACTCAACCGCCTTCTGAGCCTCTCAGGTCAGCCTCATTGCATCACCTTACTCTGAAGACAGCCTTTCTGGTGGCAATCACGTCGGCATGACAGGTCCTGGAATTGGTGGCCCTTTCCATCAGATCTGATCTGTGTGTATTTCACCTGGACAGCTGTTGTCCTTTGCCTTGATTCCACTTTTGTTTCAAAGATAAAGTCGACGTTCATCGATCTCTAGACCTCACTCTTCCAAATTTGTCCTAATCTTCTCACAGACTTGAGCACAAGTGGCACAGATTAGACGTGCGGCGTGCTCTTAAGATCTATATTGCTACAATGGCCACCTCCAGGCGCACCAAAGCTCTCTTCGTGTCTTTCCATCCCACAAATAAAGGACTAAAGGCTTCTCCATCAATGGTCGGACGCTAGATCCGCTCTGCTATTTCAAGGGCCTACCTGGCGCATCACCTTACTCCTCCATCCAACATCACGGCACATTCCACGCGCATGCGGCTACATCAGCGGCGTGGACTCGGCAGGCCTCGGTGGAGGAGATCTGCAAGGTGGTTACCTGGACTACTCCTGCCCCTTTATCCGCCATTATAAAGTGGATAGATACGCATCGGTGGATGTGGCATTCGGGCGTCAGGTCCCCCAAGGGGTTCTTCCTTCTCCAGCTCCTAGGCCAGCCTTTTCCCACCCGGGGTCTGGCCTAGCTTTGATACATTCCATGTATGACCGCTGTCTCCACCAGCTTTGGAGAATGGGTGTTGGTTCTTACCTGATACGCCCCTTCTCTGGGCAGGTGGAGACACCGGTCATCCCCATCCTTTCTGGTCCTGGCCTAGTTTGCAGGGGGGGTTCTGGGAGAAATATTGAATCACTGTGGGATTGAGAGCAATCGAATAGCGCACAGCAGTCTACTTATCTCCATCAAGAAAAGCGGGAGGACACTCCTCAGAGGCGATGACATCACTTTGGTAGACTTAGTTCTATTGGTTACTGGCTGAGTTAACCCATGCATGACCATTATCTCCACCTGCCCAGAGAAGGTAAGAACCAACGCCCCAATCTATTGATTTAGGCAATGACCTGATTAATCTCAGTCTAATTCAGTGGCTTCCGGATTTGACTTAAAACTTGATCCAAAATGAGGTTTGAAAAGCCACATCTTTGAAACTGAATATAATAACATGACATAAAATCTGATAGGCAACAGAAACAAATCAAAAGAAAGTATTGCATATCAGCCTTTGTAAATTTTCTCAAGTCATACTTTAAGTTTTAAGACGAAAGCTGTTATGAGCTTGGACTAGAGGACTTCTGAGGTCCCTTCCAGGCCTATGATTCTACATTTGTACCACATCTTTTTCTCCATCACTTTTATAATCCAGGTTTTGAAAGCAGTCTCAATTTCTGTTTATTCAATAAAATATGTTGTTCTTCTATATTCCCTGCTATATTAAACAATCTTGAAAGTAACTTCTGAGTGCATTGTTCCCAAACAGCCTTAATTTTTTTAAAAATCTAATAGTGTTGGTTCATTGTAATAAAGGACCTGTCCTCCTTCAAGAGTAATCCTTTGCTCTTTTGGTTCTCTATAACCAGTCTTCCATTCTCTTCTTATCATCTTGTTTATTTTCCGGTCAACATTTTTTTTCATAGAAGGGTTTCTTACAACTGATTTCAAAGACTTCATGTATTGTTTTATTATTTTTAAGCACCCATAGGAAATTCTTTCAAGTCCATCTAGCCAAAAAATATGTTAGTCCCCCTTTGGCTGTTTTCCAGATATTAAAGCTTGTCATTTTTCAAAAGTCAGAGTCTTTCTTTAAAGATTGCTTTGAAACTGCAATTTGCTGTACACAGCAACCTGGCTTAGATTGTTCCCTTCTTGGAAAGGGTCTAATTCCTCATCTGTATTCCATTAAAGGCTCTAAAATATGCTGACCACACTTGTCTAATTGTGGTCTTCATAAATAGAGTATGAATTAAAATACATTAGAAAGAAGTGTAGTTAGTGCTTGATTCTCTTTCTGACTAGAGCTTGCATGAATTTAATGTACAGTACTATAAAAAGCACACGAACACAAAACCAATACCTTTGTTGTTCATGTAGGTAATATGCACTTTAAACTGAATCAATGAACACCAAATTTATGGTTTTGTGTTTTGCTTTATAAATAATTTCTGTAAGACTTATGGCTGTGCACTTAACAAACTTGAATATTTCTATAACCCCAGATAACTAGATAATTCAACAGTAAATCTCATCAGTTGAAAAGCAATTAAACTTTCAATCAGTTTTTCTTGTTCCATTTAGGAGACTTGAAGCAAATGCAAAGGAAGCCAGTATGCCTAAGAGTTAGTGGACTCAATGTTTTATGAAGCACCTTTGAAAGATGTTTCATACAAACTTCCAACACAGGCATATTGAATATGTAATAATTTCAATAGTGTTCTGCGATCAAGTTATGAAAGAATTGTGAATTTACAAGTTGGGAAGCATAAAAATAGTTTTACTATGCTAAAACTGATTTACAAGCATCATCACAAACTCTTCTGTATTCTACAACTTGCATCTCTAACCTTACAGAAAGGCAGTTCTGAATGGGATTTTCATACATTTCATTAATGTGTCTGTGAATGAAACACTTGAAGTAGATTCGTCTTGGGTCTTAAATGATAATTCATATTTTGTGGCCTTCTACACTCTTAATTACTTAACCATTTATATTAAGAAATATTAGAGTAATTTTTCAAATATTCTGTGATTTTTAAACAATATATTAATTTTTTCATTTAGTTTATTTTGATGGATACTTTCAAAATATCCTGTTTAATTTTTCCAGAGTCATCATATTCCTACTTTCTAAATGGTTTCTGCACTAAAACAGACCCTTTCCCTGTTCAGACTGTTACATATGTAAATAGAAAGTCAAGCCTTTGGACAGAGGCTTCACTCAGGTCCATCTAGTAAATAGGAATTACTATACTCAAAGATCATTTATCCATTTGAACAGCAGGAAAATAGAGCGATCTCAGTGGCTGGGTTGCCTTGACAGGTCTCTTTAAAAGAAATATCAATAACAGAAAGCTGTAAAAGTGTAATTGTGATTTTAATGTTTGGAAAATGTCAAATATTTTTTTAATAAAATAAAATAAAATAAAAGAGAGAGCTTTCAGAGAGCCACTTCACTTTGGATACCTACTCAATAAAGAGCTGAAAATGCTAGCCCTGCCTCTTCATTCAACCCCAATTTAACACAACCTTTTCCTTGTGCTTCGGAATAATTTATCCTATTAGTAATAGCTAAAATGGTATTACCCACGAAATAAAAAGCATCAGAAGAAATTCCCAAGGTTTGCAGAGGTTTTAAAATAAAATTTACATTTTTTACACGTAGGAATTTAACTTGTTATCTTTTATCTGTTGCAGTCATCGTTATCAAACAGTGATATCATCTTTGTGAAGTTGCACCCTTGGGAAGTCTTGGGAAAATTTGCAGAACTTATGAATGTAAGAATGCCTTTCAGGTAGGTTTAATTACAATCGTGGAGAATGTAACATGACATGGTGTTGCAATTTTGATTCAGTTTTGACTTTGACTTAATATGATATATTCTGCAGTGCTGCTAGTTTCACGGGGCATTCTATCCTTTAGCCCAGTGGTCCCCAACCTTTTTATCGCCGCGGACCAGTCAGCCTTTGATAATTTTACCGTGGCCCGCTGAGCGCACACAGGGGTGGGGGGCGAAAATGGGGGAATACAAACATACTTTTTAAATCCACCTTCCCAATTCAACACCTGAATCATATCCCACCTTCCATTTTGTATGTAGATTTTAAGGAATAAACAGCTGAATTAATCAAGGTCAAAGATAAAAAGAGCAAGGGCAAAATTAAATAAGCCAGAGGACAGCAATGTAAAAAGAATACAGTATTAAGCCCATTCACTCTATCTAAGCCCCCCCACCTCACAAGGTTGTCGTGGGGGAAATAGGGGGGGAGTATTAGGTATCTTCACTACCATATATAAAAGGAGATACTATCTTAAATAACAAAGTGGGCCCCCACCTCCAAAATATACTAAAAGAAAAAAGATTCCATGTGCTCAACTAATTTTTTTTTAAATCATCACTATATTATGGACTACAGATATATTATATATTATATATTATATATATATATATATATATATATATATAATATATATATACATACACATACACACACATACATGCATATATACATACCGTACGTATGTACGTATGTATATATAATGTCCAAATAACAGGAAAAGCGCTTCAACGACCAAAGTATATTCCTTTTTGCAGCCTTAAGAGAACTCTCGTTTTTTGAGGCTCAGAACCAGGCATTCTCGGGCTGCAAAAAGGAAACGCGACCCGGGAGCGCAGCCTCCAAGAGTCCATATCGCCAATAACTACGCGTGGGGGGAAAGGAAATGTGTTTTGTGAGGAAGAGAAAGAGCGCGCTTCACCGATGCCCATTGGCGAAATTTTGGAAGAGAGGCAAGAGACTTCAGGCACCGAGCCCCCACCCCTGGCTGCGGCAACTGGAGCGGGCGGGAGGCAGGGAAGGGGTGGGCAAGACCGCCGCTTTTCCACCGTGCGCTGCAATAGCGGCAGCGGCGGCCTGAATCTGGCGCCAAAATTGCGCACCCCCATCTCCCCTCAAAAGACCCCCCCCGCCCTCGGCTGCCCGACGTTCTCTCTCTCTCTCTCTCTACCTCTCCCGCCGTTCCTTTCACAAGCCAAGGCCGGGCGGGAAAAAGAAGAGAGCGGCCTCCAAGGGCTGCTTCCAGCGCATGGTCCGCCCCTCCTCGCCTCGCTTCCAGGCGAGCCGACTGAGGCGAGAAAGGAGAAAGAGGCGGAGGCGTTCACTGAGGGGACGGCTGACTCGGGGAGGGGGCGGAGGTGGTGGTGTGTAGTAGCGGGGGATCTTCCTCCTCGCCTCACTTGCTCCTGTGCTTCCGCGCAGCTCCCCCTCCGGTGACGGCGCTGCATGAGTGAAGAGTCGGCCGTTGCATGGCCCCCGGCCGCTGCGCGGCCGGTGCCAGGTACTCCACGGCCCGGCACCGGTCCGCGGACCGGGGGTTGGGGACCACTGCTTTAGCCCCTTCATTACTAGAGGCCAAATCATGCCCTGCTGTTTTTTAAAGGGGCTTTTTGCAGTCAATGAAAGCAAACAAACTTCCAAGTGCCAGTCTGTCAGAAGAACCATGTGGCATATTTAGCGGCTGAGTTCAGCTATGATGTAACTGCATTATTAGAAACAAAGTTAACCTAAACATTCAAGAATGCACATGGGAGAAATTAAATATTTATTGTTTTATTGAAGAAGAATTGTTAAAAGGTGATGTGATAATAATCCACAATTAACAATGTATCATTATAATTTTGATATATTTAACTATTTTTTCTAAAATTAAATATTACAAGAATTGTAATTGACTAAAATTGATTCCTATATCACATTGTTAGAAATTTGAAGATACATTAGGCATATGTTACATTAGCAAAGTGGTTAATAGTAACATAACATAGTTCATCTGTCCTCTAGACGTGTCCTAAAAGACATTGATTAATCTAAATTTTACAGAGGATATTCTACATAAATGAAAACTAAATTCTTACTATGTTTTATTTGCAAAGACATGATTTTTAAAATGTTAATTCCCTTCTGTAAACATACAATATTGGAATTAAAACTAATAATTCAGCATTGACTGAATTTCATTGTAAGTGTAAACTTAATTCTAAAAAAGTTTAGGTAATAAAAGTATATACGTCTATAAATTTAATGCTGACCAAAATACTTTTATGGCTAGCATTCTGTTACCAACATTCTTTAACAAAAGGGAAATGATCTGAAATCAGCAGAATATGCTTTGGAAACTTTATGAAAATGATATAAAAGTGGTCAATTTTCTACTGCTTTTTTCTTGGTAATTTAGTTGCTGAATGATGGTGCATATATTCATGAATACAGGCATATATAGTCCCTATGGGACACTAAGTTAGTTCTTAGTTCTACCAACTTCCCCAAATGATAAGATCTTATGATACAACACTAGATTAGAAAAGCCAAGTAATGTGTTGAAATTGAACAGGCCAAACAAATATGAGACCTCTCTGCTCAATCTTGTCCTCCAATTGGTTTTGTTCTGCAAATTATTCTCCTGCATAGGACCTACTGAAGTAGGGTTCCACCACAAAACCGCGTAGCTGACGTCAAACAGGGCGACAACAGCGTGGAGACAGAAGCACGCTGTAAATGCTAAACCTAAAATTAACCCCTAAACCTAACCCCCTAAACCTAATCCTAAACCTAACCCTAACCCTACCCAACCTAACCCTAAATTTAACCCTTAACCTAACCCTAAACCTAATTCTAACCCTTAACCTAACCCTAACCCTAAACCTAAACCTAAACCTAAACCTAAACCTAACCCTTACCTTAAGTTGAATCGGCTGCTTTCAAAGCGCTATTTAAAGCGCCTTCTTCTCCATGCGGCTGTTGTCGCCCTGTTGATGACATCAGTGACGCGGTTTAATCGGGCGCGGCTTAGTCGAGCGCGGTTTTGACAGGTCACGCTGAAGTAGCTCATCTCTATTATTGGAGTGAATTTCATAAATGCAGCTTTTCCTTTCCATTGGCAATTCTGACATCCAAAAGGAAAAGACATTTCTACTTCTAATAATCAAATTCTTAGCTAAGTTAAGCATGTAATAATTCTTAAACCCTATGAAAAAATTCATTTCAATTTTCTTAATAATACTTCCCTTAAAGCAGTGAGGTAATTTTTTTTAAGATTAAGCCCTATTGTTAATATAGTAGGACCATTTTCAATTTTATAATTCTGTTTTTATTTTAAATTAAATCTTAATTGAGCAGGATTCCATGTCATCTCTGCAACAGGAACAGAGAAGTTCTTTCACTGTGTTCCTAAAGCAACTTTCTTCAGTCTAGCTATACAACCTAAATGTGTTGGACTATAGCTGCCAATAAACTTACAGTATAAGAAGATGATAACTTTAATCTCAATACAGCTAGAAAGAATTTGTAATGCCAGTTGTTTGGGGGCATATGCATACTGTTTCTAGCCTGTTCATCTTTACTCTAGATCAGCTTATGAATATTCTGGCGAACTGACATCCTTTGACATGCCAGTTTATCTTGATTGCAGACTGCCATTGGACAATTGTTATGCTGCTGAGCTCTCCTAACTGTACCAGAAAAGCAATTGCCAATCATTTTCCATGCATAGAATACTAAACTGAAAGTATATAACTCCAGTTCTTGTTTAGTGACCGCATTTTATTCCAATGACCATGTCCTTCATTAAATTGGTTGCTAAGTGAACATGTGACAGAGAGGGGGAGAGAGACTCCAGCATGTATTGTTGTCAGATACACACATTTTAGTTGTAAATGCACACATTGTTGAAAAATGAATTTTGTTATACCATTTATTACAATCATATTTGTGATCACAGTCACATGAGTAAGATGGTTGTTTAATGAGGACTGGCTGTCTATATACATGCACATGCATACACATACACACACATATGTACAGATACAATAATCAACACTGAAATAAAAACTATATTGCCACAATGTAGATTTCTAACTCCAGTAGTTTCAGAACTATTACTAGTAATAATGCAAAAAACCCAACTTGGATGAGATATAGATGGTTGCTGGTTCATAACAGAAATGTTTTTTAAATGACTTTTTTCCCTGAGTGATTTTTCCACTGGACTTTATTTTTGTTTTTAATAAATGTCTAAATGTACCAGTGCACTTTTTCATCATCTTTCTGCTATAGCTCCAAAATGCATCCAAGGCAATAAACATTTACCCACTTGATAGGATGATCCTGTCACTGCAAGGCAGTTAATCAAAATTAAACATTGGTCTAGAATAAATTAAAGCACAATGAGCAAACTAGACAGCAATGTTTGAGTTGAAAGAAGCAGGCAACAAGGAGCAAGAAGGGAAAAGAGCAAGAAGACATGCCCAGAGATTGCATTGCGAAGTGATGGGGAAGAAGGGTAGGGAGAGTACAAAGCAATGTCCTTTATTTGTGCCCTCAGTATGGTTACGGGCCATATGGTCACTGGGCAAGATGGCAATGTGAATAAGCCCCTACTATGCTGCTTTTTGCTCTTGATTGAGTTAAACCCATAACATCAATTGTGTTACTTTCTCTTCAGAACAAAAAAAAAATACACCTAATGTTAATTTGAATTAGTAGCATTGTCCCATGAATCTCTTACATCACATTCCTAATGGAGAATGCAAAAGCCATTCTAAATTATATAATCTCATGCTTGTATCACAGATATAGGAAATATAAAAAATGGTAGAGAAAACACATACTAAATGCTTCAGTATCATACTTTGTGCATGAATATAATCTTTTCAAAACTGCATCACTAGCACCAACACCTGATCATGTATTGCATGTATAACTATAACAATGTTCTTTTATAAGGTCATATTTAAAGCATTTTATTATCAGTATAAAAGCTTGGCATTTTATTTCATTTCAGGTTCATGATTCATTGAACAAAAAAATATTTCAAGGCGCATGACTTAATTGGAAAAAAGAAAGTAATGAACATACATGCATGTATACACACATACAGAGAAAGTGAAAGGGAGAAGAGGATGTTTTTGATGGTTCTAATTGTTAATCTCTTTTTAGTTTCTTCTTCACCTCTTACAGGATTCTATCTTCAATCTCCTTTCCTTCCTTGCTAGTTCATACTGTAACTGACGATGGGTTTTCTTCTCGACTGGCTTCATTTTTGCTGTTCTTCCAGGAGAAAAATCTATTACCTGCATCGACGATACAAGATCCTGAACAGGTTAGTGGGTTTTGTTTTATTTTTTGGAAATTCAGTTTAATCAAAAAGTTAAATCACCAGAAAAAAATCCTAAACTGTTGATGTGTTCCAAAAAAAAAGTACAAAAATAATTTTTAATTGAGCTCTTCCAGGCATTATCACTTATTTCACAAATATGGTGATAATATTTATATAACATTTCATTAACTTAACATAACAAGGCTATGAAGGCTTCCCAGTGCTATAAAATCCCAGTTAAGGGATGGATTCTTGATGAAGTGGGCAAGAAGGGGCTATGTTCATGCTCTTGCATGCATTGAAGTCGTTTTTTGGTGTCAAATCCAAAGTAACTGCACCAATCAAATGGAAATTCCCCTGGGTGCATTCCTTTGAAGAGAAATAGTATATGATACCATTCATGAAATTAACATTTAAATTATTTTTTTAGAGTAAACAGGGTCTCTAATAGAAATTAAAGCCTGGAAGAGTAAGGTGTTAATTGCTTGATGATTTGTTGATTGATTGATATATGCCACAAGTCAGTGTTAACTCTTAGTTAACTTTTCTCCATGAAGAACTGCCCCCAATATGGTCTTTCATATCTTCTAATTGTGCACTCAATACTACTGTAACTGGGTCTATCCATATTACAACTGGTTAGTCCTTCTTCTCTTTACTCCTCTTTCAAGATCCTTAGAACCTTCTCCAGGGAACTAGACTTCAGCATAATGTATTCAAAATAGGATAATTTGATCTTGGTCATTTCTGCCTAAAATGAGAACTATGGATTGATCTGTTTCATAATTCGTTTTCTTGGCTATGCATGGTATTCTCAAGTCTTCTCCAATACTAATGTTCAAAAGAGTCAACAAAGGAATTTCTTGACTCACAACCACAACTGGGACAGGAATTTCCATCACTAAGTGATGTGGTCTTTAAATGAATCATCATATGACTGCACCCTATTTTATGACTTTTTGTCATGGACATTAAGCAAACACATGGTTGTTCAGCAATCATGTGGTTGTTATGCAAATGTATCTTCCCTCATTAATTTTGCTTGTTGGAACCCAGTTGGAAAAATCACAAATAGTGACCACATGATCCCAGGAAACTGTGTATTATAAATACATGCTGATTGCCATGTACCAAAATTGTAATCACATGACTGCAGGGACTCCATCATAAGTGCAAGGACTGATAAGTCAATTTTCACTGGCATCATAACTTCGAGCAGTTGCTAAGTAAATGGTCATAAGGTGAGGGCTATCTGTACTTTTTGTATCCTGCATTTTCAAAATCCAACTTTCACTTCAATGGCTTGTCACAGGGAATACAGTTGCTTGCACTGCTCACAACTTTGTAGGTAGAGGTTTAGGAGTTATTAACTTTTTCTTCCACCTGATTCCTAAGATAAAATGAAGCTTTTCACTTTTAGCAAAATAACTTCCATCTTCCGTGCATCTTTATTTTGTTATTACGTGGAGGAGAGCCTTCTCAGTAGCAGCTCCGACCCTTTGGAACGACCTCCCTGTGGAGATTCGCACCCTCACCACCGTCCAGACCTTCCGCACAGCCCTTAGGATCTGGCTATCCCGTCAGGCCTGGGGATAAGATTCTAATTCGCCCCACCCGAATGTTGAATGAAAGTTGCGTTTTATTGTTTTATTTTTATTTATGCACTGTCTTATGTTTTTGTTTTGCACCCCCTTCCCATATATTGTAAGCCGCCCTGAGTCCCCTCAGGGAAAAGGGCGGCCTATAAATCATAAATAAAATCCTAAAAAATAAATTTTGTTCCTTCTCTAAGAAACCAAAGTTTTATGATTGAAAGTGTAGATAAAGCAGTATAAAATTTGAAGGAAACAATTTGTTAAAGAATTTACCTCAGAGAGTCACTGAATATAGTCAGCCCAAACAAGACACAGACTTATTTGTAAAATAAATTATGATGAAAGTAAATATATTTCACAGAATATTCTCCAAATAATAATATGAAATATCCTATAAAACAACGATAAATAAGAATAATGATAGGACATTTCAGCTAGGAATAAATATTCAGACAACCACAATATGTTCTAGATTTTTTTGGTTTTTTCTTTCACCTTTCACCAGATCATATGCCTCTTATATTAATGCCATTACTTTTCAGTACAATGTAACGAAAAAAAATTTAACATTAGCTATTTATTTTTTTCTATAGTCATCCTTCTCAACCGAGTGACTCTGGATGGCTTTAGTTCTAAAACAATAAAACATTTAAAACCAATAAAAACAATCCAAAACTAAATATATAACTGAGATAATTAATCAATTAATAGTAAAGCCAAGAAATGGGGCCCTTTACAAATTCAGACCCTGGTTACACAGCCAAGTTTTTAAGGCCTTGGGGCCCTTCTAAACTCCAAAGGGAGGATATTTGACTGAGCAGGATCTATAAAAAAAAAAGAGGCCCGTCTTCTGAGCCCTCTCAGTCAACACTCTGGAGGGATCTTCGGGACCAATTGAATGGGTAGGAGACTCTTGGCAAAAGATGGTCCTTCAGGTAACCCAATCCCAAGCCATGTAGTCATGTTGCTTGTGTATGCTATTTGTCAGTTGCAATCTGATGGAACAATACAATATATAGGGACTGATTACTCTCCTGGTAACTGTTTGCTTTTATTAAAAAAACAAATTCAGATTGGGGAATGAAACACCAGGTGCATGATATCTTCTAACAGTTGATCCATAAAACTCAGCACTTGGTGTCTATATTGATACATTCAGGAAGTTTTCTTGGAATTGATTTGGGATTGTGTTCTTTCACATTTCCTTCCTAGACTAGCCTATTATTCTCAATTCTTAGCCAAATACTTACCAGACATTATCCTGATTAGCTTTTCATAATCACCTAGCTGGACCAAAACAGTACTTTTGAAACAAACTCAGATAGCAGGCTTTTCAAAAAGTTCTCTTTGTGATACATGAGTGGGAAGAAAATGGCAGCAAAATCATTTCCCTAAAGTGTCTGCTGCCAGATAATGATTTCTAGGAAGTGTTTATTTTTATTTTGTGCTGTTTTCAGATAAGATTACATTTTTAATCAAAAGTTAAACCTTTTGAAAATAAAGTTGCTAATAAATGATCCATATTGAAAATTTGTGCTAAAAATATGGATAAAGCATCCTGAGATTATTGCAGTAGCATCTTTCTTATTTGCTACAATTTTAAAAGATCTACCATCTTTTTGAACTGAGACATGTAAAAGGAAGAGAATCTAAGCTTCATTACTTTGCTTTTTCCTTCTCAAAATCTTTGTCAAAGCAAAAATGTGATTCTAAGAGATATATCTGAGAATTCACCCATGCTACCTATTGTGAAACAAGCTAAGATTGACAGTTAATATCCCTTGCATCCATAAACTGTTTATGCATAGAAAGTGCTTATTCTCACTTAAATGTATTGGTATTGTTAAGTTTGCCTTCCCTTTCATCTCCTGCAGAATTGAGAAGCAATTAAGCAGGTTTCGAGGATGGGTACCTAGAAAGCCAATGAGTTTGGACAAGGAAAGGCTGCAGATTTGGAAGAAAATGACTGCTACACGGCTCCATTCAGTCAACAAGAATCATTCAGTGAGTTTTATTTAAAAGGCAAATGTGAAAGAAGAAATATTTATATTTAAATGAAAAATGGGATATAATGCTTGATAATTTTTCAAATGCTGAATTCTGAATCCTCCTTCACATATGCTAAAAAAAGTCCACGTATCCTTTACCATCTAAGTATTTGCTGGGTACATAATACCTAAATAAAAACACTGGGTAGCAATGTATTAGTTCTGTTTGATTCCTCTACACTTGATTCAACTTCTCCATATAAAATATAGCCTATGCAGCATATAACATTAATACATCAATTATGAAGTAAAGACCAAAATATTAAAATAAAAAGGTGAGATAGCTGATCTACTTAAATGCTTATAATCTTCTGCATATAATTCATAATTCTTTTTTTTAGAATAGAATTCTTTATTGGCCAAGTGTGATTGGACACACAAGGATTTATCTTTGGTGCATATGTTCTCAGTGTACATAAAGGAAAAGAAAAGGAAAAAAATACATTAATCAAGAATCATAAGATACAATACTTAGTGATAGTCATAGGTTACTAAAAAATCAAACAATTCACACTCGGAAACAAAAAAAACCCCAAAACAACAACAACAAAATTGTAAAAATATAAGCAACATGGTTATAGTCATAAGTGGGAGGAGATAGATAATAGGAAGGGTTGAAAGAATAATAGTAATACAATCTTAGTAAATAGTTTGACAGTATTGTGGGAATTAGTTGTTGAGCAGAGTGATGGCATTCGGGGGGATGGCATTCAAATATATATTATATATATATTGTAATCTATTTTACAAAGCATCTTATATAACAATTTAAACAGCAATAACAAATGCATCTATGGATTTCCATTAAATCTATCAAATGAACAAATAGCTTTCTGACATAAAGAGGTCCTTAACTTGATCCAGATATATATCTTATTCTATTTGATATAAATGTTTACTTTTCTATCACCTCTAAAAATAAAAAGTTGGAGAATTAGTGTAGTACAGTGGTTGGGATTTTAGTCTAGGCCTAAAGAGATCAAGGATCAAGTTCACCATCAGCCTCAGAAATTTACATTTGCCCAGAGATGGCATCATTATTATTTTACCAATATTAGGGTGTACATAAATGGAAAATGAAAAAAATAGTGCTTGAATTAATTATAGCAAATAAATATATTTGAAAGAAATAGATGTTTTAATATGAAAATAAATTTTGAATTATCTTACCTTTGGAAATTTCATGTTGAATTCTATACTAACTATTACCACCACAATAGGAAAAGAAAATTAGTTAAGCACCTTTCTGGTCCATATAGTACATGGGTGATTTTTAAAACTGGCTATTTTTTTGATATACATCTTAGTATTCTGAAAGAATTATAGCAAAGTAAAGCAAGCTCAACCTATCTTTGAATGTCTTGCAGTAGATAAAAATGTGTGCCTAAATTTTCTTACAGGAAATCAGTATATTTGACCCAAATCCATGGTTTGTAAACTAATCTAGATAATCAAATTAATTAATTGACTGATTTCCTGCCGGCTGCACTCAAATTTATCTTTATTGAACGTGTGCTGCACATCTATACCGCTTTTTTATGTCACTTTGAGAGCACTTTCAGATATCTAACAACCACTATCTTAGTCTACCTATGACAAATGAAAATATTTCTAGTATTCAATATTTTTAAAAGGACTGTGTCCAAAAAGTGAATAAATGCATTTTGTAATCCCAAGTTACATTATTCAGTTGGCCTCCCATAATTAACTTGGGTTATGCTAGCATTTCAGTTGTTTCCTGTCTTGCAGGTACCTTTGGTTATATACTAACTGGTGTGAGGTTTCAAGACTCTGAAATGTTTCTAACCCAAAGCATTTTGGATTTGAAGGCAAAAAGGTATTTCAGTATGTGTATTAGATACAATTCTTAAAGTCAGCTGTAGCTTTTCCTGTGTTTGGAACACCTTTTGCCTTTGTATCTAAGCACAGCCTTAATGTTGACTGTCATATCTGGTAAGGAACACATACTTTTCATTCAAGTGTTGGTATGATTTAAGATTCAGTGGCCAATTTGGTTAGCATAGAATTGGTAAGGGAACTCATTGTTTGCGTCACAATATAAATTGTGTTTATGATCCTTTCATTTTACAAGGCATATCACTGAAGTTGATTTACCTCTTTGTGACTATATATCCTACAAGTCTAATAAGCAATAGCTTTAATTTACAATATTTTTAAAAATAACTGCAGATGATTTGAACTTTATTAGAAATTCATTTATTTATATTTTTTATATTTTAGTGTTAGTACCTCAGAATATTTAGTGAGACCTTTTCAGTTGTCAGAAACAATAACTGCATTTTCTTGCTTGTATTTTCAAAACAGCTTTATCATTCACAATAAGGACACATTTTTTTAACAATGCTATAAGAAGTAGAATTGTTCATTCATATTTTACAAAGAGTGAAATATGAAGAAGGAAAAAATAAATTGGTAAGCATGGGATTTCTGCAAATTTACTCCCTTTCAACCTTCCTATTACACAGAATAGAGGTAAAAGAAGCTGCAATATAGATAGTCTTCAGCTTACAACAGTTCATTTATTGATCTTCAAGTTATAACAGCACTGAAAAAAGTGACATGACCGTTTTTCACAGTTGCAACCTTTAAAGCATCTCCATGATCATGTGATCAAAATTTCAGAGATGCTTGGCAACGGTTCATATTTATGACCATTGCTATGTCCCAAGGTCAGTGATCCCACTTTGCGACCTTCTGAGAAGCAAAATCCATGGGGAGTCAGATTCATTTAACACCTGGGTTACTAATTTATCAATTGCAGTGATTCACTTAACAACAGTGGCCAGAACGGTCATAAAATCAGGCAAAACTCACTTAACAAATGTCTTACTTAACCAAAATTTTGGGCTCAATTATGGTTGTAAGTTGAGGACTATTGATACTAGTATATATTCTTGATAAAATTATTAGCTATCAAAATCATTCCTTTTTGTACCTTGTAATTCAATAATAATTTCAGGAAAAATACTAAAATATGTGTGTACCTTTGTAAGTTGTATCTTCTCATGCTTACACCTACTGCCACTCTTTGAATACACAGTCAGATTGATTGATTTATTCAATGTAAGCACACATGACTCTAGATTAATGCTAGATGCCATATATTATATTCATTCCAACTTTTTCTGTTATATGTTAAATATTTTCTATTTCTAGGTCTCAATCGGTTGCTTACTAATGGTTCCTATGAAGCTGCATTTCCCCTTCATGAGGTATTCCTTCTTTTTATGTTTTTAAAATCCAATTACTTCCCATCATTATTGTTGGGCCACTAATTCTGATTTTCTCTATATTAAGGGTAGAAACCATTTAGGTCAGTGGTCCCCAACCTTTTTATCGCCGCGGACCAGTCAGCCTTTGATAATTTTACCGTGGCCCGCTGAGCGCACACAGGGGTGGGGGCGAAAATGGGGGAATACAAACATACTTTTTAAATCCACCTTCCAATTCAACACCTGAATCATATCCCACCTTCCATTTTGTATGTAGATTTTAAGGAATAAACAGCTGAATTAATCAAGGTCAAAGATAAAAAGGAAGGGCAAAATTAAATAAGCCAGAGGACAGCAATGTAAAAAGAATACAGTATTAAGCCATTCACTCTATCTAAGCCCCCCCACCTCACAGGTTGTCGTGGGGGAAATAGGGGTGGGAGATTAGGTATCTTCACTACCATTATAAAAGGAGATACTATCTTAAATAACAAAGTGGGCCCCCACCTCCAAAATATACTAAAAGAAAAAAGATTCATGTGCTCAACTAATTTTTTTTAATATTCCTATAATGGACTACAGATATATATACTATTATTATATATATAGATATATATATATAATATATATATATCACAGACACCACACATACATGCATATAACATACCGTACGTAGGTACGTATGTATATATTAATGTCCAAATAACAGGAAAAGCGCTTCAACGACCAAAGTATATTCCTTTTTTGCAGCCTTAAGAGAACTCTCGTTTTTGAGGCTCAGAACCAGGCATTCTCGTGGGCCTGCAAAAAGGAAACGCGACCCGGGAGCGCAGCCTCCAAGAGTCCATATCGCCAATAACTACGCGTGGGGGGAAAGGAAATGTGTTTTTGTGAGGAAGAGAAAGAGCGCGCTTCACCGATGCCCATTGGGCGAAATTTTGGAAGAGAGGCAAGAGACTTCAGGCACCGAGCCCCCACCCCTGGCTGCGGCAACTGGAGCGGGCGGGAGGCAGGGAAGGGGTGGGCAAGACCGCCGCTTTTTCCACCGTGCGCTGCAATAGCGGCAGCGGCGGCCTGAATCTGGCGCCAAAATTGCGCACCCCCCCATCTCCCCTCAAAAGACCCCCCCCCCGACCTCGGCTGCCCGCGTTCTCTCTCTCTCTCCTCTCTCTACCTCTCCCGCCGTTCCTTCTCACAAGCCAAGGCCGGGCGGAAAAAGAAGAGAGCGGCCTCCAAGGGCTCTGCTTCCAGCGCATGGTCCGCCCCCTCCTCGCCTCGCTTCCAGGCGAGCCGACTGAGGCGAGAAAGGAGAAAGAGGCGGAGGCGTTCACTGAGGGACGGCTGACTCGGGAGGGGGCGGAGGTGGTGTAGTAGCGGGGGATTCTTCCTCCTCGCCTCACTTGCTCCTGTGCTTCCGCGCAGCTCCCCCCCTCCGGTGACGGCGCTGCATGAGTGAAGAGTCGGCCGTTGCATGGCCCCCGGCCGCTGCGCGGCCCGGTGCCAGGTACTCCACAGCCCGGCACCGGTCCGCGGACCGGGGGTTGGGGACCACTGATTTAGGTCATCTCATTTGGCAATGAAACAAAATACAATTGTCAGAGTCTTTTTTTTAGAAAGATATGCCTTTGAAGTCCAACTAATAATAACCAAAACAGGCAAAGAGTAATTTAAAGGTTTGATGTTTAAATTCATATTAAGGAAATGTGTCTGAAAATGATGTTCATAAAAGGTGACCTACAGCTTTTTAAATCAACAATGAATGATGGACTGAAAGGATATAAATTCAGGACCATCTGTGGAAATTTCAGTGCACTTAACAACTATGTTAATAACTTAACAACTGTGGCAAGAAATGTCATAAAATGGGACAAAATTAACTTAACAAATGTCTCACTTAGCAACATAAATGTTGGGTTCAGTATGTGGTCGTAAGACAAAGACTTACCTGTAATCATTGGGCAAATTACATATTTTAAGAGAAACGGAAGTTTGGAAAACGGTTTCTACACATACGTAATAACTAGATTTTCTCTTTTGGTTAACTTTATAAATATGCATAGCGTTACTACAAAATATCAAATTCAGTATTTCATTATGAACACTGCACTTATTTTAAATTGAGTTAAGATCTGGAACTAAAAAGAACCTTCATTCTTACAAAGCAAACTTCAAAAATTATGGATGTGTCTTTGAAATATGGGGTCTAACTCAAGCATGAGCTCCATTGTGTTCAGTAAGGTTATTCTCAGAAAAATTGTATACAGATGTATAACTTCATTCTTAAGTTTCTGAGATGGTATAGATCACAAGCTAATAATAATTTCAATTATAACAGATAATTTTAGTGATAAAATGTTAATCTAGATTTATGAATTTAATACTCTAAAATATTATTCATAGATATTTATAATATCTAGTAATGAATTCTTTATTTGTTTGTATTTTAGGGTAGTTACAAAAGTAAAAATTCATAAGAGTCATGGGCAGAACACCACAGGCACTACTTTATGAATGCTGGGCCTCATGGAGAGCTTGGTATAAATACCAACCTTTGGATCTTATACGGTAAGTTTTTTTAAAAAAATCCATTTGTATTGAGAATATATAGGTAACCTAAAATACTGAGATATATTTTTGAGGTTTTATTTGTGGCAATTCACAATATGTATTGAAATTCTTAAGAACTCTTGTGAGTGCCAGGAGACTAACCTGCCTCTTACTTTTCACTGTTAAACTGAAAAATATGTCTTATTGCTGCTTTCTTTGGAATGAAACAGTGTTATAATCTGCATATTAACATCATATCAAAAATGGTATAATATATCATTACACATTTTTCTGATTTAGCAAAGTGATAGTTAACATGGTAAACCATTTAGGAAGGTCTCCTCTGACAGATGTTCTTGTAAAAACTGTGGCACTAAGAGAGAATATGACAAATGATTCCTGAAAGCCTTTAGCACCTACTATATTAGTAGAATGAAGAATTTCAAACAGGTTAAAGTGGGTTTACAGCAGAAGCACAGGAACTGATGCATGTTCAATTAAATATACAGAAGGTATATTTATATGGAGTGGAGATCTTTCTCTAGCCTTTTGGGGGAAAATTTTACTTGTTTCCCTTTGTACATTTATTTGTTAACTGGTTAAATGATCCTTCTACTGTTAAATAATTCTACCAGGGCTAACCAAGTGAAAAAACAGCCCAAGGATACTTTGCTTGTGTCCATTCCATCCATCTCTGCAGAGGCTTATTTGGGGATTCTCAAGGTTTCTACATCTAGGATCTAGTTACTGTATTTTTCAGAGTATAAGACGCACTGGAGTATAAGATGCACCTTAATTTTGGGGGAGCAAAATAGTGGGGGAATCTGCCTACAAAGTATTCATCTGGCTAGCATCCTTAGTCTGGTCAGCTTCAGCACATAGGTTTGCTGGTTTTGAGCACACACACCAGGGTGGGTTCCTCCCAATATGGTATTATACGTACGGCCAGAGGAGGTAGTGGATGTCTGGCGTACCAAACAGGACCAATAGTGGCCTAGCCATTCCCCCATACTGGCAAAAGAAAAGAAACAACTGAGGAAGGAAGAGGAGCGAGGCCTCGGCTATTGGAAGAAGTGCTTTGCTGCTGTGGGGATAAATCGGGGAGAGAGGGAGGATAAAGCCAAGCAGAAGCTAGGGATGACCTTCTCCTCCCTCTCTCCCCCTGATTTCTCACCACGGCAAGCAAGGCAGCTGTCAAAGAGAATGAAGTGTGGGCGCTTCTTCCACAGCCAGGAAGGAAGAGGAGCGGAGGCCTCGGCTGTTGGAAGAAGCGCCCACACTTCATTCTCTTTGACAGCTGTTATCTCGGCCAGGAGATAACAGGATGACTAACCGTATTCGGTTAACCCCCAGAGTGGGAAGAGGCTGAATTGGGGGCTTGTGAGTTGATTTGTAGGACACAGATGGCTGTGATCATAGGATTTGTTGGGTGCCAGTTTTAGTTCATAAAATATATCTACGAATATAACTGGAAGGGATGTGCGTGAGAGAGGCGGGGGGAGAATGAGAGAGACAGAGAAAGAGTAAGAGAAAGAAAGAGAAAGGAAGGAAGAGAGAAAAAAAGAGAGAGAGACAAAGATAGATAGAGAAAGAAAGAAAGAAAGAAAGAAAGAAAGAAAGAAGAAAGAAAGAAAGAAAGAAAGGGGAAAAAAAAGAAAATTTATGATCACAATTGAGCCCAAAATTTTGGTTGCTAAGCAAGAATGTTGTTAAGTGAGTTTCATCACATTTTACAATTGGCCACGCCTACCTGTCACATGACCACCAAGCCATGACCACAAAATAGGCCACGCCCCATAGAATAGGTAGTAAAAAAATTTGAAACCCAACCCTGGTGCACACGTGCTTTTTTCCCCTGTTCGGGATAAAAAATTATTCTAAAGCACAGCTTATCATCGGACGGAGCAGCAATGAGAAAAGCAACCAAAGCACAGAAGATCACTTCACTTGTTAGTGCCTCATTAGAGCTGAAAAAAGTTTCAAAAAAGCTACATTTGGAGTGTAAGATGCACCCAAATTTTCAGCCTCTTTTAGGGAGGAAAAAGTGTGTCTTATATTCCGACAAATACAGTAAATTTCTAAAATCACATGCCATAAAATGGCAAATTCTGACAATGGCAGTAGTAGGATGCAATAACACTATAAAATCAGTCTGGAACAATATTGAGATTGAAAGGGGCTTCTGTGCCCATAGAAATCTTATTTTATATAACCAATTTTGCTATGTAAATTATTTCTAAAGATCCTGGGTGAAAAACTCAGAAGCAGTGTTGCCAAAACTTTCATGGAAATTGAAATTATGTCATGAAATGAATTTTTCTTTGTTTTTAATACTTTGAGCATAGAGTGGCAAAACTCAAATCTGTCAAAATTAATAGCAAACATTTCTAACAAGGTTAAATGAATGAAGATGTGGGACTATTGGTCTAATTGTGTATAAGGAATAATCTGACTAACTAATGATAATCAGTTTTGGAAATCAGTGGTAATAGGATATTCAGTATTGCTTATCTGTACTGATACATACATCTGCATCAATAAAATATATTTTTTTTAAAAATATGGGTGAAAGATGTGGACATGTGATCTTATTCATATATGGGAAGTCCATAAATTTCTGGATCATTTATATTAAGAACCACTAATAAATTCTACTTCAAACATGTTAATAAAATTGTTTATTTTTGTATTTTTGAACAGACGGTATTTGGTGAAAAAATTGGTTTATATTTTGCCTGGTTAGGCTGGTATACAGGAATGCTATTTCCAGCTGCCTTCATTGGACTGTTTGTCTTTTTATATGGAGTAGCCACACTGACTACTGCCAAGTCAGGTGAAGTCAACATGCTTATTTCTAAAATAGTTACATTGATTGTAACTTTTTGGTTTTTTAATTATGTCTATTTTTTTCTTTTGGCACAGAAGATGGTAGAGAATATGCTTATGAGTAGTCTGGAAGGTGGTAGCATTGCTAAAGGTCTTGACATTCTGAGATACATTTATTTTTCTCTTTATATGATTTTTTTATAACCTGTATTTACCTCACTTCCCCTTTTTAACCTATTATATATTGCTGTTATGCTCCTGCAATATGGAAATTTCCTTTTTTTTTCTTGCTGTACAAATGAATCCTAAATTACTTTCAATGAGCAACTGTTCTGACCCGCCCCCTCCCCCTCCCGGCCTGTGAGTAACACAGACACAGGCTTGGCTATTTGCCACTGTTTAATCACAGGAATTACAACTCCGTTGGCTGAAAGCCCAGACAACACTCTCATGCAAAAAGGGTTGGCAGCAACCCAAACCAAACAGAACAGAAATACAAAACAGACCAGACAAGAGTTCCTTAAGACTGTTACGAACGGTTGTGTCCTGCAAAAGGACCCCTCCCAATTTCTCACTTATATACCCTCTTGGGAGGGGCCAAGCCACAACCACCTGGGCTTTATTATCTCTTATGAGTCTGCCTCCGGAGCTGCTGCTTCCATTTCTCTGCCCTTCTTAACCTTGCGTCAGGGACAAACTGCCTTTGATCTTCCCCACTGCTCCATGCCTCAAGCGCCTCCTGGTGACCAACCAGCCTCTGGTCCCTGCTCTGAACCCTGCCCAGGGTCCTCCACATCTTCCATAGCAGACTCATAGGGTTCCTCGCTATCCGAGTCCATCAGCAGCTCAAACAGATCCTGCTGGGCCACAACAGGCAACCCTATAGTATTTTGCATTTGCGGACAAACCTTGTTATCTTTATATCAGAAAAATCCTATTATTTGTTTAACGGGTCATAATCCAATTCAATACTGTACAGTAATTACTGAATCACTCAAACACTGATTTATTGTGAATAAAGGTGGATATGTATGTTCCAGGAAAATGTTACTGGATCCAATCTGGGTCAGTCACTGGAACCAGAGGTTTTGTCTTCCGAGCTTTTGGACTCATGCTGGAGCTCATCTTCAGGAAAGTACTTTCTCTAGATCAAACTACAGAGAAGTTTCCTGAAGATGGGCTCCAGCACAAATCTGAAAGCTTGTAAGACAAAACCTCTGGTCCCAGTGACTGACCCAGATTGGATACTGATTTATTGATTTAAGTTCATGAGTTTGATCATAGATTCCATATGTTCTATTTTTAAAAAAACCAGGCAGCTATTTCTGTTCCAAATTAAAATAACAATATGATTAAGAAAATTAGTCAGATTTTTTTTCTCTCCTTCTCTTCTCATATCTTACTCTCTGTCCTTGTTCCTTTATCCTACTTATATCTTCCCATACACTCTATCATTTTCTCAGATGTTTTAATTGATTTAGGTTGTTCCTTTATCAGCCAAAATTATTATCAGTCAAATGGGGAAAAGATTTTCCAGAATATTCTACAAATATTCTGTAAATATTCTGCAAATGAGTAATTCCTTGTCAGTCAGCAATCAAAATGCATTACATAGTATATATTAATTCATTTGTTTCATTGTCTTGAGTTATTTATTCTGTATGCAGGGTTTTTGTTGTTGTTGTAAAATAAGAGTTTTGTCCTACTCTGACTGGTAAAGATGCTTATATTTGTTACAAGCTTTGACTTTCCAAAGTTCCACTTGTACTGGGATGAAACACTAAAGGTTATTATATAGGCCAGTGATGGAGAACCTTTTTTGGCTCGCGTGCCAAAAGCAGGGGGGTCATGCGTGGGCTTGCCACACCCATAATGCTATGCGTGCAACCAGAGCATGCATGCGTGCACGACCAGTGCTTCCCCCCATTTTTGGTGTGCTTTTTTCGCCCTCCCCCGTGCCCCCAGAGGCCCTCCAGAGGCTTCAGGAGCTCCCCTGAAGCCTCCGGAGTGTGAAAAACCAGCCCTATGGGCAAACCGGAACTTCGGGAATGGACTTCCAGTTTGCTCATAGGGCCGGTTTTAGCCCTCTGGAGCTTTCATGGGCCTCCAGGAGGCTTGCTTCCCTGAAGGCTCCGGAGGGCAAAAAACAACCGTACCAGCAACCCAGAAGTGATTTCCAGTTTGTCCGTAGGGCCATTTTCCGTCCTCTAGAGCCTTCAGGGAAGCCTCCTGAAAGCTCCTGAACACTCTGGAGGGCTAAAACCGGCCCTTTGAGCACCCTGGAAGTCTGTTCCTGATTTGCCCCTAGGGCCTGTTTTTCACGCTCTGGAGGCTTCAGGGAAGTCTCCAGAAGGTGAAAAATGGCCTCAAAAGAAGGCCGAAGTCAGCTGGCCAGCGGACGCATGCGCACTGGCTAGCTGACAGGGCAACACCTTGTGTGCCCTGACAAATGGCCCCGCGTGCCATAGGTTCGCCATCAAAGATATAGGCTAATGTAGTCTAAAAATTCTAAATAACGAAACAGTTAACCATCCCAGGAGAATTTATTACAATAATTTCAATGAAACACACAAAATAACTATTGGGAAGCAAAATTTAACACTAGTGCTTCTTGTCACAGTAAAGAAGGCAGGAAATTTAGAGATACGGCAAGCCCTTATTCCTGTCTGTGGCATAAGGAAGCATCACAGGGTTTTACAAAATAAATATATATTTATGGAACTAGTCAATGAGTGAACAGTATCAAGTGATATGTAGTGCACAGATTGGAATTGGTACATAAATGTGGAGAAAAATTGTACATATGTTGAATTTAATGTTCTGAACTATTGGTGATGTGTCTTTAAATTAATTTTAAGCCAAAAAGAAAACATTTTATTGGTGCAGTTTTTACAGAAAAAAAACACATTTTCTTTACAACTCCAATAGTGTCTAAATAAAGGGAGGGTTTTTTTTAAGTAAAACAGATAGATAGTTAGACAATAGTTCGAATTTGGGTTAGTAATAATTATCTCTTCTCTTTTGCAGTAAAGAAATCTGCCAGGCTACAGATATTATTATGTGCCCTATATGTGATAAATATTGTCCCTTCATGAGGTTGTCAGATAGCTGCATTTATGCCAAGGTACAAATAAATGCTACTTTTCTTTTTCTACCAATAGTTTTATCTATGTGTGTGAGTGTGTTTGTGTGTATTCTAAATAAAGACATTGCATTTAAAAATGCTAGATATTTAAGTCTGTAGATTCGAATGCAACAACTTCAAAGAGCTTGCTTCTTAAGGTATTAAAATATTAAGCATACTTAGTTTTTTTTTAAAGGATTTGCTGATAGATAAATATAATGAGTGAGGAATAAGGACAGAACAGCAAGTTTTTAATGTCTGTAGGTCATTAAAGGTTACACAAAATTATTACTGTTTTATATTGCCTTTATTATTGAAAGTCATGAGCCTCTTGATGAGGACAGGGAGACTGTTTATGATCTTTCATAAACTGTTAAAACCTTTCAGTGAGGTTTTGAAGGCAATTGATGAACAGAGACTAGGAGTTGTGCTGCGCTTAAGAAATAATTTGGAAAATATCTTTCACAGTTTGTGAGTGTTTAAATGCAACACTTTGCATTTGCCCCATGATCCTGGGAAAGATACAGCTGTTTTAAAGAGTTTCAGACAGATGTTACATTTGAGCCCTCATGTGCTGTGAAGCCCATTTTTTACCTGCATTGTCCAACAAAATACAGGTGAAACTCCAAAAATTAGAATATCGTGCAAAAGTTCATTTATTTCAGTATTCATGATATTCTAATTTTTCGAGCTTCACCTGTAGTCCTTGATTTAATCTCATTAGCAAAGATCCTCTTCTGTTCCCATGAGAACCTCACAAGTAGAATCTAGTGAAAACATTTTAGAACTATGAAAAATTACCTAACAATTCCTTCCAATAAAATAAATAACATTTAGTTTTAAACTTCAGTAAGGTATTTATTTACCATTCTTTGTAGAAGTTCACTTACTGGTACATAGAAAATGTAGGCGATGACCAGGATGAGCCCAAGGGAGGGGTAGAAATAAAAATTGATTTAGGCTATGTCTAGTTTAGAAATCACAAACCAATGTGAATTAAGAAAAATTAAATGAATTTAAGTTAAAATTATTTTTCTCCAGGTATCACATCTTTTTGACAATGGAGCAACTGTTTTTTTTGCTGTTTTCATGGCAGTATGGGGTAAGTGATGATAAGGGAATAATACTAATGTAATTGTGTTTAAAATAACTACATGGAGGACTTCAGCAGACTTAGTTCAATGATATGAAATTCTTGAGGTACTTCTACTCCTCTGTTCTGTCCTTTAAAAGTGAACGCTTCTATTTTTATCTGCCCTCATCTTTGCAAACTAAATAGGAACAGTATACAAGAACAAGAAATTTATCTTATTTTTTAAAAGAAATTAAAACAGAAGTGTTTCCCACAGCGAGGCTTCTTTATAATTAATTCTAAAATCTTATTTCAAATTTTTCCGTACCCTTAGTTTGTCTGTAGCTTTCTAAAAATCAAATATCTAATCACCCTTTTGCTGTTTATTCCATAAAAAAAAATAAGTCCTTAAATTTGTATTTAAAACTTCATTTGTTATTTGGATTGAAGGAAACTCACCTGGTTTCCTCAAACTCAAATATCAAATCATCCCTAACAAGCAATTTCCAAAAGTGATTAGAAAAGGAAGTATGCAAGTCCAGTAAACTTTCAAAGGCACTGACCACAGTTTAAACAAGATGGCTTTTGCTGATCTCACAGGGCTCTAAACCTACCAGAGGCCACTGTCTTGCAGTCTCCTCAGAAAAGAAAGTGTCTGAAGCACTTTTAGGTGATCTCAAGTTCTCTTCTTGTGCAGAGCAGAATTATTCATTTATTTTATCTATTTGTTTATAGGTCACCCATCTTACTTCAAAGTAACTCTGGGCTACTTACAATCATTAAAAAAGCCCCACTATATGGCTAAAAACATAAATAAGCTTGTATAAAATCCAGAACTTCATGGCCCAGTTAAAAGATTGGGGGTAGGGGGGGAGCAGGATGGGGGGGGCAGGTGGTATCTATTGTTAATTGATCAATCACCTCCATTGTTATATTCCCCCATTGGAGCTCCAAGCCAACTGGCAGAGCCAGGTCTTTGGGCTCTTCATATTATCAGGAGGATCAGGGCTGACCACACAGATCTATGAAGAACTGTTCTACTCACTGGTATTAATTTCACTACCATCTTTAGCTTTTCATGGAGCTGTCTTCAGTTCACCATTTGTTCCCTTGAAGTCCATATAGCACAACAAGATAACTGTAGGTTTCTTCTGTTAATAAGGGACATATTGAATTATCCCAGATAATTAAACTAGAAATCGGAAAGAAATGATACTTTCTGATTGTATCCTAAAGCAGATTGGCAACAATGAACAGAATGCATTATCAACTGTCATTATCCACCTTAATTCTGCTGACTGCCAGCAGTTTGATTCTCACCAGCTCAAGATTGATTCAGCCTTCTAGGTATCCCTCTTTCTGTGATTTTTCCATTATACATTACACCAGAGACTTGCCATTTTCATAACATAGTAACCACATTTATCAGAGGAATTGTTTTTACACACACACACACACATACACACACACACATTTTCTGGTTGCAAGGGTGGGGGGGGGGAATACAGAGCTCTCTTGCAAATTTCCATTCAATAATATGACCAGACATATTTTTCCTTCTATTTTTCTGCTGTAGCCACTGTTTTTTTGGAATTTTGGAAAAGAAGACGAGCAGTAATTGCTTATGACTGGGACTTAATTGACTGGGAGGAAGAGGAGGTTTGTATGGATAATATGTCACAATTTAAACTAATATTAATGTACTATTAACAGACTCGGTTATAATATTAAACAGAAAATACTGAAGAAGATTGCCTGCTACATAGAGCTTAAGTTGTTTCATGATGTATCTGTTTTAGCTATTGTAGTCTGTGTCATTTTAGCTGAGTCACTGTCTTGCAGAAGATGCAAATCAGTCAACAGTCTGACCAATGTGAAACAGTGAACAGAAAATAATGGGCGACTGTAAAAAAAAAAAACAACGCCAAGCAATGTTAAGGAATCTTATATCCATTTCTTGCAGAGAAGAAACTCATATAACGGATTAGTCATCAACTATTCTATAGTTCTAATTTGGAGAAAACTGGCAGCAAATCATACATTTTTTTTCAAAGAAAATAAAGACCTAATTACACAAAGTGTCAGTTGTTTAGTTTTTAGATAAATGAAGGGATGTGTAAAATTAAATTATGTGTTCATTTGGAATTCTTTTGGTATAATAAGCATGTATAAAAGAAATACTGAACTCTTCAATCCCCACATAAGAACCAGGTCAGCACTCTGCTTGTAGCAGTAATCGCCAATATGTTAATTTGCCCAGAGGCAAACACCAAACATCAGTGTTATCTTAGGCCATCTAAGGTCACTGTTATTACAGAATCAAGCAAAGCATCACTTCAGAATCAACTTTTGAGTAAAATGGACCTGCCATTGAAAGAAATGAGTGCAATTAATGAACTAATGGCAAAAAGTAGCAGTAGGGCCATGATGTTTATCTTATGAGATCAAGCAGGCCAGACAGCTGAGGATAGCTCATAAAGGGTCCTTTTTTATTTTTGATTCTCTGATGCTGCCCCAACCTCATTAATTCTTTGGCATTGCTGCAAGAAACTTAGTTAAAATATCATAATTAACCTTCAATTGCTATGTTTTTATTGTAAAAGGCAACAAGATGGAAGAAACAGTAATTTTCCTGAACTTTGAAGAATTTTCCTGTACTGTATTGTCAAAAACTAAATAATCCTTTAGCTTTGTAAAGATATATCTATCTCTTTCTGAAGGATTACAATAGTATTTTATTAGTTTCTTAGCAATTCTTTTAAATATTTTTAACATCTTGTCCTACTGGCTTGGCTGAATGTAATGTATTAGCAAAAGCTTCATAAAATTAAAAGCTTCTACACAATTACATCTAATTCTTTTTAAATTTTTGTATTCTTTAGGAAGAAATACGCCCCCAGTTTGAAGCCAAGTACTCCAAGAAAGAGAGAATGAATCCTATATCCGGAAAACCAGAGCCTTATCAAGCATTTGCAGATAAATGCAGCAGAATGATTGTTTCTGCATCTGGAATATTTTTTATGGTTGAAAATTTTAATTCATTGTTTTTCCTGAAAACTAGATTTTTAAAATATCAACAAAATGGAGATTGATTATATATATATATATATATATATATATATATATATATATATATATATATATATATATATATATATATATATATTAAAGTAGCATTAAGCCATCTTGACTTTTTTAGTTTTGTTTTCCTGTTTTAAAATCATTTGTGTCACATAATTTTCTTATATTCTGAAAATATAAAGGAATTTAATATTCAGTAATATTATTCCTAAAACATTTACTTGCTATCATATTTAATAAAAATGAAATCCAGGAGTGATCAATTTAAACAATGAAAATAAAACTCTAGCATGTTTTTAGGGAAATTTAGCAAAGGAAATTGCTCTTATCTAATATTAGTGCAGATTAATTCAAGTTATTGTGTGATGTTTCCCTCCATGTATACACACTATAGATTTATATATTTTTTTAAAAATTAAAGACTAATTCTCAATTCAAGCTAATATTGAATGTAAAATGTAGATCTACTTTTTCTTAGAGTAGGATTATATATATTCTGTAAACTGGCTATCAGCTTAACTCTAAACGTTAATATGAATGAGTGTTGGCTGGGATGAGGGGCAGGATGGGATAGGTTGAAATAAATGAAAACACATGGATAATGGCATAATGATTATGGTTTTGTATCAGGGTATCTGATACAAATAATAACAGTATTCAAGCCATGACATTATGACATGCATATCATTTGGTGTTGCTGGAAGTAAAATCCGGTCCGGTTCCAAGCTGGGAGAAAGATGCTGAAAATAAAATGGAGGCAGACTGCAGGAAAGTAAGTCTCTGTTTATTTGGTAGCTAGAAACAAGTGACAGCAACATGTTCCTGGGGTGAAATGGGGTTGGGGTTGAGAGTAGGTGGGTTTTTATACATTCTATGGGGTTTTGTGATTGAGATGCCTATTCTTGTGCAATGTACTTTGGCCTGTGCTTGAGTGTGCTATTCTAATTTTTTCTAATTATTGTTGCCTGCCTCCCATTGTGGCTGGGAGGTTATGCCCTGTCCTTGGAGCTAGGTAGGGAATGTAGATTTTAGGATTTGCTTTTCTGCTTTTAATCCCATCAGCTTCAACCTTCTGTGGGAGCTGTAGCTGAAGACATTTTGTTTATGAATGGAGCTGTCTGGCTTTCTGTAAATGGATAATGAATGGAATGCTCCAGTTTTCTCAGTAGATACAAAAGTATCTCATTCATAAAACCTAAATATTGGAGGGACTGCCTGGAGTGTTTTCCTGGTAATGGAGAGAAATGCATGATTTGTTTGTAGGAAAGCCTCCTTTCTGTGGGGCGGGTGGGGGAGTTGTGCTGACTTCCTACAGTGTCATCATAGCTTCCTGCAGATCCCACTGCTTGCGTAAAGTGATTGTAGTGGTTGTGATATAGAGGTCTCCTCGCTCTTGAATGTGCTTATGTGAAGTGGAAGAAAACTTACGCCTAAATAACTTTAGCTTTCAAAACAATAAACTATTATTTTATAGGTTTTTTATTTTGACTGTTATTTATATCAGCTTAACTTTAACTATGTAATAAAAATAATTGATAGCCTGAAACTGATCCTTTAGCATTTGATTCAAAGTTAATGAAATGTTTAATTAATTTAAAACATTATTTGTTGAAATGTGTTCTTCAAATATTGAAAATATCTGTTTCAAACAGATGAACTTCATTTTATAGGTGTCATTTAATATTAAAATAAATGGAGCCAGCATTTATTTTACAGTAGAGGGAATTGAATGTTACTATGTTGTAACTAAGTGCTTTTCAAAAGTCGAGAGATTATCAAAGCAGTTATTAGCCTGTTTTCATTTGACTTTTGCTTGCTGCTTCTTATCTCCTTGCTTTTATTCATTATCTCCTTTATTTTCAATAGCTTCTATCAAATAAGTGCTTCAATATCTAGAGGTCCCAAAGAATTCCATAATTATTCTATACTGAGACTACTCCAAGATTTGCATATCCATATTTATTGTAATGGTCATTACTTCCTTCTCTCAGTTCTCATCTAAGACTTGGTTTTAGGGTTTGTGTTTTTTTACTATTGCAGATCAGTGTTAATTGACTTTTCTGAGAGAAAAGGTTCATCATAATAGGCTCTGTTCTTGTAATAAAATCTCTCTTCAATAGAGCAATTAAGCAAATTTCTTTATCTCTTTTAATCAGAGCAGCAATTAACAAACTATTAGTTTAATTGCTTCTCTGAATCTCACCCTGACTGAATCCTTCAGAAAAAATTGCCAGCCCTTGGATATGAGGCAAGGTGAAGTAATTTCACTGGGAAATGAAAACTCACAGAATACAAAATCCTACAAGCATGAAATTTTATCTTCAGAAAATTAAATTGCATAATTGACCCTGTTAATCTGACACTTGAGTGCTTGAACATTATTTCTTGCCATGACACTAATAATAGGAAGAGATCACATTGAAATGCGGAAGAAAATCGGACCCACAAATGTCCCATTTAAGAAAAACAGAGTACATTTATAGATTACTTACTGGACTTCTTATTCAGTTGTTGAGAGCTACTGTACTGGTTCTAAGATATACTGTATGTTCTTTCTATCACTTCTTTCTCTAGATTTGTGTAGTGATCGCCGCTGTTTTTGGCATTGTTATTTATCGTGTTGTGACTGTCAGCACTTTTGCTGCCTTTAAATGGGCTTTAATCAAGAATAACTCTCAGGTTGCAACAACTGGGACTGCAGTATGCATCAACTTTTGCATCATCATGCTGCTGAATGTTGTAAGGAAATTTTTTCACACCTTGATTAATTTCAATCTGTGTTTAGGTTGTTTCTTAGTTGTACTCAGATTTCTGTAATAAGAAATAGTCTCATCAGAACTATTGCACAACTTGTAGTATATGGTGGTTTAGCCAAAGTTTGTTTATATTTTAAAAGTTTATTGATATAGAGTTATTTTAGATGAATCATAAAATGTTTTATAAATGCACACACACTACAGGATCACACTGATTATATCAATACTGCTTTTCATGCATATTTCTGGCATAACAGAGATCCACTGTGGACATTTAAAAATAAACAATAGCAAAATTCAATTGCAGATTGAATATCTCAAATGTGTTAAAGGCTCAGTAAACATTTGAGAAATCCAAGAGGAATATCTCAACAAAAATGACATATGTATGATCCAAATCTTGGGAAGCTCCTGGGGGTAGAGCAGAGTATTACATGGATGGATAGATATAGATGCAGCATTCAGCAAAATCTTACTGACTTTCTTTTTAAAATGCCTACAGAGCTAGTTAGAGCATTTTGAATCCCACTTGTTTCCCTATTCAATATTGGTTTGCATTTGTACAAATCTATGTTTCAAATCAACCGAGACAGTACTTTGAGAACGGTATATTTGAGACTTGATTGTTTTGTATTTATTATAAATGCAAATAAGATAGATAGGTAGGTAGGTGATGGATGGATGGAATAACACTTCAACATTTTTACAATGCGAACAAACTATTTTTTTGCCTGCTTATTTTATTTAAAAAATTGAGACATTAAATATTCAACTAAAGATAGAGTAATGATTGAAAATTGTTTAAAATATAAAATCAGAGCCCACCATTCCATTTACCTTGGTTTGGAAATACAATTTGGAAAAATAGTGTTCTTCACTTTGATTTTTTAAGCACAGTTTATAGTAAAATAGATAAAAAAGCAGTCCCATTGTTGAAAAGTCAGTTAATGGCATCTCTTTTTTAAGTATGTAAAAAATTAGATACTAGCAGTACAAATCCTATGTGAATCTAATAAATACATTATTGATTATATGCCATCAAATTGGTGTCAACTCCTAATGACTGCATAGACTTTCTTTATACAATAAATATTAGATAAATGCTAAATTACTTGGAGAAACCAATATGGAAAAATGGGCCTTTTTATAATCTGTCTGGTAATCAGAAGAAATTGAAAAAAATTAATGCATTTACTTATTTTTGGAGGAAAAGAGTTTCTTCTCACACCAAGGCCATACAAATATTAGAACAGGAATAAATTGCCCTTCTTTTCTATTCCAGCTTTTCCTCCAACGATCAGAGTTTTAACTTTAAAAGAAAGTGCTTATTTGCATTTATAATAAATATAAAACATAAATAATTCATCTCAAATATTCTTTCTCAAAGCACTGTCTTAGTTGATTCAAAATATAGATTTTTACAATTCAAACCAATATTGAATATCCAAACTCAGTGGATATTCAAAATGCTCTAACTCCATAGGCATTTTTAAAAGAAAGGTCAGTAAGATTTTGCCTCTAAAGCTATCATTATCACTGCTAGAATAGAGAAATAAGGAGTGAAGGTGGTAAGCACATAATGTTAATCAAATGTGATTTATATAGTGCATTAAAATTATATGCCATGTTTTCATTTTTTGCAGTTGCATGAAAAGGTTGCTCTTTTTCTGACAAATTTAGGTAAGTAATGAAAAATATGTTTCATGGTTATCATGCACCTTCATTTCCTGCATAAATGGAGCTAACAGTATGCTTATTATTTGTTTCTCTGAGTCACTATATGTATGCATGTGTATTTGTATGTGTTCATGTTTCCACAAATATACTTACTTTTCTATATATGCCAGTTTTCCCATTCACACGGTCTTCCATCCTACACAGCTAGGATGCAAAGAAATAAGACCTGGAACAATTCTTGTATAATAGACAATACTAAGCAAAAGAGGTAACTAGTTGAACCCCTATGTGGTACAGTTGCATATGTTACTTATCCTAAACAGCATAAAATGGACTGTCAGAGCTAGTTCTAAACTTGCACAATCTATTTAAGAGCCATCAGTTTGAGACAGACTTTGTATAAAAGCTGGAGTTATTTTTGCTATGTCAAAAAGAGGTCTTTGATTCCAGATTGAACTTTCCCCTTCACTGCATTTAACAATACACATGCTGCTTTATTTCTCAGAGTTTGCTTATAATCAAGTGTTTATGTGGCATGCCTTACTTAATTAAGTGCTTGAATTTTTCAACTAGCATCTTTAAGATGTTTTAGTGTTGTTTTTTAAGGCATTATTAATATGCAGTAGGAAGGAAAGTTCCTCCAAACAACTCCCTTTGATACCTATTGTCCAGCATTTTAGAATGTGTTCTGTCAGACTTTGGTACAAGACAGAGGTGGTATTCAGCAGGTTCTGACCAGTTCTTGAGAACCGGTAGTGGAAATTTTGAGTAGTTTGGAGAACTAGTAAATACTACCTCTGACTGGTCCCACCCCCATCTATTCTCTGCCTCCTGAGTCCCAGTTTGATCGGGAGGGATTTTGCAGCAACTTTCCCCTAGAGTGGGATGGGAATGGAAATTTTACAGCATTCTTCCCCTGCCATGCCTACCAAGCCATGCCACGCCCACAGAACCGGTAGTAAAAAAAATTGAATCCCAATACTGGTACAAGAGGACCAATTTTATTTCTGTAAAACAATATTTGTTAGAACTCAGCAACAAGTCATCTGAGTAGAATGTTTATAACCTTAGTAGTTTTGCAAATGAAGGTAAATCTACATGTTCCAGGATAATGTTGCAGGATGCAATCAGATTTACCACCAGCCATCAACACTCTCATTAACAACTAAAAGCTACACACTACCAGGCATCATATAAATAAAATGCATAGAATAGCCCAGTGCACATATTCTTGAGAGAGAGAAGTTCCCTGAAGATGGGCTGCAGCACAAGCCCAGAAGCTTAGAAGAATAAACCTTTGGTCCCAGTGACTGACGCAGATAGGATCGTTAGTACTGGTAGTTTTTCTTCCAGCTACTGTATCTAGTTGCAACTAACATTTGTACTAGCTCCTATTTTCTAAAATTAGATCATATGGCCAAGTATGTGAGAGTCCTATAGGACACCAGTTCCTCCCACATCATAATATTTTTCTCTCCACAAAATAACAGAAAATTTAAAGTTGGCCTCTTTGGGTCCTAAATACAATTGAGCTGCTGAGAATACATCACGAGTCAATCCACTCACTTCCCATTTGATGTCCATTGAGTAATGAGTTCATGCATTATTCACACTTATAAAGGCCAGAAATGGTTCCAGGTCCAGATCTCTCTGTGTTGAGTTACAAGCATCTCCAACTGGAAAACTGAAAGCTAGAAACTTTCGCTATAGAGAGCAGGCAGAACCTGTGAGTTCCTGCTGGTGGATACTGTCTGCCTGCACTACGTATACTACTTACCTTGTAGTGTTTCTCAACCATGACAATGTTAAGATGTGTGAGTTCAACATTAATAATTCCCCAGCAAGCCTTTCTCCAAAGTTGGTGGAGACAGCAGCCATGCATGCGTTAACTCAGCCAGTAACCAATAGGACTGAGTCTACTAAATTAATGCCATAGCCTCTGAGGATCATCCTCCCACTTTTTTAGACTCAGTAGAATCTGGACTGGCTATGTTAATTGCTCTCTCCTCCAATTTTTGGCTAAAAACTTAATCAATTGGCTATTTTTTCAACAAAATTATAATTGGCTATTTCAAAAAAACAAAAATACTTCCAAATTGATTGCAGAAGGCAGGATCTGATGCAGGGCTCTAGCCTCTCTTTGAGGCTCTGAAGAGATGCCACAAGGATTTCCCGGGCTTTCAGCTTCCAGATCTTGCTGTGACCACAGATGGGCTTAAGGGCTCCCATTGCCCCTTTGCTGCCTGGCACTGGCCATTGGAGGCCGCCGCCTTATCGCAGATTTGCTGCAAGCCTCAGCAGCCCCTGTGAAGATTGCCGCAACCGCTGCCAGTGTGGAAGCCACCACAGCTTCCTCCTCCACCCCAAAGCCAGCGCCGCAAGCCTCAAAGGCGCTGCAAACCCTTTGCCACCGCCACAGGCGCCGGCGCCCGCCCTACAGGGCTGATTCATCACCCTCCCAGCAGCCACTGTCTTCTCAGCCTTGTAGACCTTGGCCCATAGGCTTTTAAGCCTTGGTGGCCATTTTGTTTGGTCAGGAAGCCTCCCAGCAGCCATTTTGACTCAACGGTCGTAAGTACTATGGCCACTACTCCCCCTCAAGATCCATAGGCCCATCCAGCGCCTCAGGCCCTGAGCCCTCCAACTGCACCTCCACAGCCCAGGCCAAGCAAGCGTAGGCCTGCCTCAGAGGCATCACCTACTGGGCCTCCTTCTAAGGCCCCCAGGTCTAGCCACAAGACCGCGGTTAATGCTTCTTTGGAGGAGAGTGGAAGGGCACCACAAGCTCCCCCCAGAAAGTCCAAGGGGAAGACTAAGCACTCGGAGCCCCATCCCAGAGGCCTGTGGAGTCTAGTCCACCTTCTGAGTTATCTTCCGACTCAGATGACGAGTTGTCTCCGGCGGCCTCCATTATCCAACCTGAGGAAGCCAGGGATACAGGCGAGGATCTCAGCAGTGGGCAGGAGTCGGATGATGGCAGGAGCATAACTCCAGATGGGGAAGTCCTGTCCCAGATTGATGACACTCCTCCATTTAGGCCACAGCCTTACACCCCTGACATGGCTACTATCATCTCCGATGCCATCGAACGGGGCATTGCAGTGGGTCTCAAACAGAAGTCTTCTTCCCATTCTACTTCACGCAGGTCTTCCTTTTCCAGTTCCAGATGCTTCTTCAATGCATGACATACCTGGCATCTCCAGCCAACCCTCGGTCTTTGGAGAAGAGGAGCGTCCCACCCATGATTCAGATCTTTCCAAGGACGAGGGTCTTCCTCCTGATCCTCCTACGTTTGTTGCCTTCTTTAAACCAGCTATTTTTCAATCTCTTCTTTTTAAGGCAAAGAAAATTGCGGGTATTTCTGCTCCAAAGGCCCCCCAAAGTACGGATGCGGACAAGACGGACACCACCGATACTCTCTTCATCCAAGGTGGAAAAGGAGGTGATTCCATCTCCAAGACTATTCACTGATGTGGTCCAGAACCAGTGGGTCTCTCCAGGTACAGATCCTCTTCCCAACACCTTGAATAAACGCCTATACAACATGGGACCTGAGCTTTCCAAAGCTCTAGAGGTACCATCCATTGACTTGCCAGTGGTCAGTTTGTCTTCCCCCATTGCAGCCTTGGCTGCCCCGAGGAAGCACTTCGTGCTGAGCACAAGAGGCTTGAACAAACGCTCGTTAAAGGGTATCAGGCCTCAGCATGGGCTGTCCATGCTGCTACGTCGGCCTCATTTTCAGTCGCTCGGTTCCCCTTTGGCTGAGACAGCTGCAAGAGAGACTTCCTTCTAAGGACTCTAGGGCACGCAGAGACATTAACAAACTAAAGGCGGCTCTAGAATACACGGCCGATGCATCCCTGGACGCAGCCGGCTTCGCTTCCAAGGCCATCGCTTCTTCTGTCACTTCCCATCGGCTTCTCTGGCTCAAGCAATGGCAGGCAGATGCCCATGCTAAGTGGAGACTCGCTTCCTCTTCTTATTCCTCCAAACTTCTCTTCAGGCCACCTCTAGAACCTCTATTGGTAGAATCCAAAGATAAGCGTGAAGTTCTTCAGGCTGCCACCAAGAAGCAGGATAATAGACACCAGTCCTTTTATCACAGGCAGCCCTTTCGCGGGCAGGACGGGGGATTCTCCAACCCCCGTCCGCAGCGCCGGGCCCCCTCCAGGCAGGGTCCCTCCTTCTCCAACAGATCAGGCAGGAATAATCAACAATTCCCCCCCCCCCCCCCGGAAGTCCTTCAGGGATAATTCCAGCCACTCCTTCAAAAGGCAGAAGTGACTGCCTGGACTCCCTCCCAATTGGGGGACGTCTGGCAGCCTTCGCGGATCGTTGGAATGACATCCGCAATGATGCGTAGGTCAGGTCCACGGTCAGATTCGGCTTAACCTTGGACTTGCGCTCCAGCCCTCTGGACCACTTTGTCATGTGCCCGATCTCCAGAGACCCTCACAAGAGGTTCCTGGTAGAGCAGGCCATCCATCACCTGCTCCTCATTCGGGCCATTTAACCTGTGCCTCCAGGCCAGGTAGGGCGGGGATTTTACTCTCGTCTCTTTATCGTGCCAAAGTCTTCGGGGGTTGGAGAGCGATCCTCGATCACAAATTTCTTAACCGACAGGAGATTCAAAATGCACTCTCTCCTGTCAATTCTGTAGAGTGTGCACAAAAACGATCTCCTCACCTCAGTGGACCTCCCAGAGGCTTACCCCAAATGCCCATTCTCAAATGACTCAGAAGGTTCCTGAGGTTTGTCTATGCAGGCAGTCATTTCCAGTATCGGGCCCTCCCTTTCGGGCTGTCATCAGCCCCAAGGGCTTTTACCAAGCTGCTTGCGGTAGTAGCGGCCCACCTCCGAGCCAGACCCATTCGGATATTGTGCTACCTGGATGACATTCTCTTGCTCTCCAGGTCACACAATCATGCTCTCCAGGATCTCCAAACCACCATTCGGTGTTGCAGGAACAGGGTTTCTCCATAAATTGAGAAAAGAGCCACCTAGTTCCCACCTCCCGGCTAGTCCACCTGGGAGCCCTGATAGATTCTATGCAGGGGAAAATCTTTCTGTCCCTAGAATGACAGGTCATCCTCAAGGACCTAGCCAAGGAAGTGCGGATAAAACTACAGGTTCCACTGATTCAACTGTCACAATTATTAGGGAAAATGGTCTCTTGCTTCTCCATTGTTCCGTGGGCACAGCTTCACAGCCACTGCCTCCAGTGGTTCTTGTTACCGTACCAAAAGACTAACAGCAGTTGCTCCCTAGTGAAGGTCAGATTGATACCAGAGGTGATCTGCTCCCTAGAATGGTGGGTCTCTCCAGCCATCTCCCGGGGTCCCTCTTCAGGGAGCCTCCACGGCTCATAGCCCCAACAGATGCCAGTCTCACCGGGTGGGGCGCTCACCTAGATGATCAGGTGGCCCAAGGCTTGTGGTCCAATTCCGACCTCACCCACAGCATGAATTGGCTGGAGTTGAGGACTATCCATCTGGCCCTCCTCCACTTCCAGTCATCAGTACGCAACTCCCACATACTGATTCTCACAGACAACACGACGGCCAAGGTGCATGTCAACCGCCAAGGGAGACGAGGGCCATATCACTCATGGAATCTGCCTTTCGCCTAGGGACTTGGGCAGAAATCAACCTGCTCTCTCTCCATACCCAACATATTTCAGGCACTGACAACACACAGGCAGACTGGTTAAGTCGCACAAAGATTAACCCTACGCAATGGAGCCTGAACCGTCGCATCTTCAGACAGTTGACCACAAGGTATGGGATTCCTGTTCTGGATCTCTTCACAACGAGATCCAACAATCAACTTCCAAGGTACTTCACTCACTACACGATACCAGGGGCGGAAGTACGCCCTAAGGTGCAGATGGCCAACTGGCCTGCTGTACGCCTTCACTCCCTTCCCCCTGATACAGAGGGTAATCAGCAAGATGATAGAGGAAGAGGCGGAACTCATCCTTATTGCTCCCCATTGGCTGCGCTGACTGTGATATAAGGACCTAGTCAATCTATCAGTAGGTCCGCCATGGCGACTCCCATGTTCAAGTCTCTTCTTTTGCAGGGGTCCATTCACCACCCCAACCTCCAATGGCTTCATCTAACCACCTGGAGGTTGAGCGTGCAGCCTTGACAGCGGCTAACCTTTCTGTCAGTGTAATCAGGACTATTCAGGCATCTCGACACCCATCTACTAACAGAATTTATGAATCCTCTTGGCAAACTTTCACTGCATGGTGCCGTTCCCAGAATATTACTTCTCCCGAGGCCTCGGTAGCTGAGGTTTTAGAATTCTTGCAACAGGGTCTTGACAAGGGACTCTCGCCTAACACCCTAAGATGGCAGGTGGCGGCTCTTTCTTCGGTTCTCTCGCTACATCGATCTGAACCGCTTTCCTTGCACCCTCACGTTTGATGCTTCCTCAGGGGCGCTTCTAACAGTCCTCCAGTCACCCATAGATTCCCTACGTGGGACCTCGCCAAGGTCCTTGACTTCCTCACCGAACCACCATTTGAACAGTTGAGGTCTGCCTCATTACAACACCTCATGCTAAAAGCAGTTTTTCTTGTTGCCGTCACATCAGCATGGCGGGTCTCGGAATTGGCGGCGCTGTCCATCAGATTTGATCTGTGCATGTTCCATCCGGACCAAGTGGTTCTTCGGCTCAACCCCACCTTTGTCCTAAGGTAAATTTGGCCTTCCATTGGGCTCAAGATCTGACCCTTCCTAACTTTTGTCCCAAGAAAAATGACAGGTTCGAACACAAGTGGCTCACAGTAGATGTGTGTCGGGCCCTGAAGATCTATATCAGCAGAACGGCCAACTTCAGGCGTACCGAGGCCCTCTTTGTCTCTTTTCATTCCACCAAGAAGGGACTTAAAACCTCTTCTTTGATGATAGGATGCTGGATCAGGTATGCCATCTCGAGGGCATATCAAGCTCACCACATCACTCCACCATCCAACATCATAGGACATTCAACACGCAGTGTGGCTACGTTCACGGCGTGGTCTACGCAAGCCTTGGTGGAGGAAATCTGCAAGGTGGCCACATGGACTACTACTACTCCGTTTATTCACCACTACAGGGTGGATAGATATGCCTCTGCAGACACAGCTTTCGGCGGGAGGGTACTTCAACAAGTGCTTCCCTCATCAGATTCCTAGGCCATCACACTCCCACCCCTGGACAGTCCAAGCTTTGGTACATCCCATGCATGGCTGCTGACTCCACCAACTTTGAAGAATGGGGCGTTGGTTTCTTACCTGATACGCCCCTTCTCTGGGCAGGTGGAGACAGCAGCCATCCCCATCCTTTCTCTGTGCAGGCCTAGTTCGCTGAGGGGCAGTAATGCTGAACTCTACAGAACTCAGATATTGAGAACAATCTAATAGAACAAGCAATCTACTTATCTCCTTCGTCAAGATGATCCTCAGAAGCTATGTCGTTAATTTAGTAAACTCAGTCTTATTGGTTACTGGCTAAGTGAACCCATGCATAGTTGTTGTCTTCACCTGACCAGAGAAGGGGCATATCAGGTAAGAAACCAACTACCCATTCTAGCTGAAGAATTCTGGAAGTTGAAGTCCACACATCTTAACATTGCATAAGTTGAGAAGTACTGTCTCAGAAACTAGGACTTTCCCTGAATATGGGCAGCATTGTAAGCAAGATCTGTAACTAAGATTACTGAGACATTTCTAGACTTGTATGGTGCATGCAGTTTCCCCAAATCTAGCGTTCAAATTTCAATAAATATTAAAATTCCCTTTTTTTCCTCATTACAGAGCAGCCTCGTACTGAATCTGAGTGGGAAAACAGCTTCACTTTGAAAATGTTTCTTTTTCAGTTTGTTAATCTGAACAGTTCTACCTTTTATATAGCATTTTTCCTTGGAAGGTAAGATTAATTAATATGATATCTGCATCTTTGTAAAATTATTGTTTGTTTTGAATTAATGCTAAGTATGCCTTAAGTAGTAGAATATAGTATGTCCCTCAAAGTTCCTAAATGTAGATTAACTGTGATCACTAAAGGCACTTTTGGGGAGTCACATTAACATTCTGTATTTTTGTCTGTAATACCACTTACATAAGAACATGCTATTCCCTTGTGGTTAAGCAATGTTACAGCAAGTGCAGAAGAACAGTAAGAAAGAATAATGAAAAATAGAACATAGGAGAAATATTCCCACCCCCATACACTATATCTCTCCTTAAATTCTATCTTTCTTTCACTATGTCCATACATTAACTCATACATTGCCTCATACATTGCTTTTTATTCTTTAAATTTCACAGCTTAGTTCCACCCAAAACCACTTTTTCTATCTTCCTCTTACTATCAACCCATTCAATCTTCTCTGTGTGATTTAATAATTCATTCTCTACATAAAACCAAGCCCTTTCAACACATTTCTTTTGTACTGTATCCATAAAAATGTTAAACAAATAAATACATATTATCTTACTCTGTTCAATCATTAATTAAGCATTTCAATTATTCCCATGCATCCTTTACTTCCATCACCTCATTGTTCATCATTGTTCATCAGTAAGATAAGCAGCATATAAATTTAATAAATAAATAAATAAAGCATACCATTTTTGTATTTCACAGTATCACCCATTTTTCAGTATTCAGTCCACATTCATTAAGCATTTATTCATTCTTGACACTATCTGTTCTAAATTTATCACATATTTCTTGATTAAGTCTTTCCCACTGCATTGGCCTTCCTTTTTACATTTCTCCTCATAATGGATGAAAATACAAGCAGCCATTTTAGCTTCTTTTAATAAATGTAAATTCCTTGCATACATATTAACGGTATGCATTGCCATCATGTGCAAAACCTAAATCTCTCTGTCGATTTTTTCCCCATCTTTAATAAATACTAGACAATGTATAACCCTTCAGGTCATCATTTCAGAGATATTTACTTACCAAATTCCTCAGTGCCTTCAATAATGGCAAAGCTTCTAATGCACTGCCTTCACTGGAAAAGTTGGGATGCATTCATGTTGGGATGTATAGCACTGTCAAACATCAGCACAGGGAACCTTATATGACATTTTCTATTATATCATAACTATTTTAAAGTAGTTTTATGTCATAATGCCATAATTTATACCATAATTTATGTCAAAATTTACCAAATTTTAATTCCATATGAATCATGGATCCCAGATTTTGGACTCATTTTATAAATTAATTCATTTACCCGACTACGCTCTATAGCATTTTCCCACGGCACTCACCTCCATACAGTCTGTACCACAATTCCCTGCCTCCCCACTCATGCATGTTCTGTAGTGCCTGCCTCTGATACCCTCCCACATACTGTAGTCATCTCCCAAAGCACCCTCCCACTTGTCCTTAGCTCTCACCTGCCAACCTATTTGCCTGATTTCCCATCTTACCACATGACAGTCTATGCTTAATGACCCATGCGGTTTTTGAGTTATGGCAACAACTAGAATTACAAGGACTATGATTACTAAGTAATGTGGTCATGTGGTGCTTTACAATGGCATCACTTCCATTCCCAGTTGCCATCATAACCAAGAGCTACCTATATTTGGGACAATATGTCACAAGCATAACTAAAGCCCAGTTTTATTCCAAGTGTGCTGAGGCTATTCTACACAAGATAAGATCTCTATCAGCAGTTTAAATGCTATGTTGCAAACTAACTCCACCAATATAGGTGAATGAAAAGACATATCTAGGTGTCTGAGTGCACCACTGCTTAAGTATGAGTCAGCAGTAGACTGCAACTGTGAAGACCCTATTGTCTTTTAATACATCAATGTATAAAATAATCATTTGGAAGGTTTCACTTTTTTAATAAAATATTTTGGGGATGTTCACCAACACCTGAAAACTAATTTATCATTTGTTTGAAAGATTAGTATGTGTTTTATCATAAATATTACGATATGGCTAAGCTGAAATAGTTATCTGTGGTATGAATCAAAACCAAGAACATAATTATTATTGTAAGCCAACATCTTGTTTTTATGGTTAGGAAAAATAACTTTTATGTTTCATCTAGATCAGAGGTGTCAACCTCAATGCCCGTAAGCTGGATCCGGCCCATTGGGTACTTAGATCTGGCCCGCAGTACTACCCTGGAAATAGCAAAGGATTGGCCCGTGGTGCCTCTGCCAGAAAAAAAACAGAGTTTGGGGCAGGGGGCACGTGCAGCCTCCCAAGCTCTGTTTTCACTGGCAGAGGGCTGCAGGAGGCCATCACAGCCAAAAACGGAGTCCAGGGGCACGCACACACACACACACACACACACACACACACACACACACCCTTCAAGCTCCATTTTTGCTGGCAGAGTACTAGCAAAACAAACTACTAGGAAAAGTGGATTCCCCAGCCCCACCTGGGCCACCACAGATACCCCTGACATGAGTGATGTTAAGCTGGCCATGCCTACCTGGCCACACCCATCTAGCCCCCCGAGGTCAAACACAATCTTGATGCAGCCCTCAATGATATCAAGTTTGACACCCCTGATTTAGATTCTTATATAAACCACAAAAATACTTTAAAAAAGCAATTGGTACGTTGTACATTAAAATACTAACATTAATGCAAATTAAATGCCCTTTTCCATGGAAAAATACAATTGTGCCTCTCGTCTTTGATCTTCTCCTCTTACATTCCTATTGTTTTGATCAAAAACGTACCTGCAAAGAGATGATGACCTCTCCTATATTGAAGGTTTACAGGTCACCCTGGTGCCTACCTCAGGCTGATAAACAGATGGAGACTAGAAGAAGTAAGTGTTTTATGTTAATATTGAAGCATATTGTACAAAGTTTCAACACATACATTCTTAGGGTTGAAATAAGCTATTCAAAAGTATCTGGAAGTATATCATAATTTATAGTATCTAAAATATATCTAATGTACTAAAAATAATGTATGAAGTAATTAACAGTGCAATTTATTGGAAGTACCATATTTTTCGGACTATAAAATACACTGGATTATAAGACGCACCAAGATTTTGAAGTGGTAAATTTTTAAAAAACGTTTTTGTCCTCCCTGGCCCCCCAGTTACACTCTGCAGGCCTCCTAAATCCTCTGCATGACCCACTTTTTGTGAAAAACGGGACATGCAGAGAGTTTATGAGGCCTCCAAAGTGCTCCTGGGGGCTTGGGAGGGCAACAACTCGACACATGGGGGGTTTGGGAGATGAAAAACAGGTGCATTTTTTGCAAAAATGGGCCCATTTTTTTCCAAAAACAGGGAATGCAGAGTGTTTGGAAGGCCTGCAGAGTACTCCTGGGGGCTTAGGAGGGCAGAAATACCCCCATTTTGTGAAAAATAGGCCCATTTTCACTCGTTTTTGCCCCCCCCCCCCCAGCCTCCAGGAGCACTCTACAGGCTTCCCAAATCCTCTGCGCATCCATATTTGTGAAAAATGGGATGTGCGAGGCGGGGTTTTGGGAGGCCAAGAATGCTGTATTCAGTGTATAAGACACACCCAGATTATTACCCTCTTTTTGGGGGGGGGAGGTGCGTCTTATGCTCCGAAAAATACAGTAATTGCTATTGCGTTAATGTGGCCTACTCCTATATAAATATCTATGGAATGGTAGTAAAAGGATCCATTGTAGTTTAAATCCAATTACTATACACATTTGTTAAGAAAATAATCTAGTTTACCTCCATTTGACTGACTGCTACTGTTCAAGCTTTTTCTGGCTTTGTATTGTCCATGGCAGGAGGCAGATGTCAGTAAAGCTTAGGTTTTGATCACTCCCAGACTGACCAGTCTGTAGACCTCATTGCCCATGCTTCAGAAATCATTTTCCTAGCAGATGAAAATGTGTGCCTGTACAGCTAATCATTAATAGATCTGGGAAAGTTTTCATACTTTACAGCCAATCAGTCATACAGATAAAAACTGATTTCCTTGATTCCCCACTTCAATCCTTGTAGCTTCTGTTATTAATGCCAATGCAAGACATCACCTAAAACTGGTATTCCCAGGGACCAAAGCTCCTGAAGCCTCCAGAGGGCGAAAAACTGCCCAATGCACAAACCGAAAGTTTGGGAACGGACTTCCAGTTTGCCCTTTGGTTTGTTTTTTTCTTTAAGGAGGCTTCAGGGAAGCTTCCTGAAGCCTCCGGAGGAGAAGACCAGCCCAATGGGCAACCCGGATGTCCATTCCTGAAGTTCTGGTTTGCATGTTGGACCATTTTTTCCCCTCTCCAGGCTGCTAGAAAGCCTCTGGAGCCTGGGAGGGCGAAAAAACGGACCTAATGGGCCCACCGGAAGTCGGAAAATGGGCCATTTCCGGCCTGCGTGGGAGACCGTTTTTGCCCTCCCTAGGCTCTAAGAAAGCCGTGCACATATGTGTGTGGTAGTGGAGGTGTGGGGATGTGCTTTTGGCACCCGAGGCAAAAAAGGTTCACTGCTCTATGGGTTATGAATTGCCCAACCTAGTATAAGCACTTATGGACAAATTTAAACAGCAGTTTGTAAATTCTTCCTCCATAAATTCTTCCTCCATAAATCCATAAAAAGCAGTATGTAAATTCTTCCTCCAAGGTACAAGGAAGTGTTTGAAAGATGTACATAAGAACGATACAATACAATACAAGGCTGAGTTCTGTGAACTATGTATTGCCAGTATTCCTCAGTATGAATGCTGGTGTTTCCTTCCAATAATTCCCAGTCAGCGTGGCTTAAAATTCCCTTTGTTCCCTTACTGCCTGCTTCTTCTGCAGTGCCACCCTAGTGGATGCCTTATTGATCTCTGTATGCAGATGGGTATTATAATGGTGCTAAAGCAGACTTGGAGCAACTTCATGGAATTAGGCTACCCGTACGTATGTCCTTTTTAAAAATATACATATTATTGCCTGCTTATTGTAACATGTACAGAATACTTGCTGACAGATATCTACTGGGCAGTGTAACCTGTTCATTCTGCTTTTAGAGATAACATTCTATTTATTGTGAGGAGATGTCAGAATCCTTTATATCAGTGGTCCCTAACCTTTGAAGCTTGGCAGCCCGGCTCTGAGGGGTTGGGGGGGAATGGAACCAGGCCGCACAAGTGGTGGGCCAGCATGTGTGCAGCTCGACTCATGTGAGGGGCCAATGCAGATGCAGATGCAGCCCGACTCGCATGTACAGTCCAGCCTGCCACTCATGCTCGTCAAATTGTACATGCGCCAGCCCATCACTTGCACAGTCCAGTTGCAAATAGAGTACAGCCCATCAGTGGGTCATAGTCCTGGGGTTGGCCCCCTGCTTTATATAAATTGGAATAGTAATAATGAAAGGTTTCTGTATTGCCAAATTATTTGTGTCATCCTCCTGGAGTTTCAAAATCATCTTCTCTTTTTCATTCCTTAATGTATAGGCCAAAAACTTCAGTTTATTTGCATGTTCAACGTTATTTTGTTTAAGGGTGTTCAATTTTTTTCTCTAATTATCTAAACACATAGATAATAAATTTAGTATAGAAGGTTTATTTTTGTAGGTGATATCCTTAATTCTTCTTTACTTTTAATTTCTTGTAAGATCTCCCAGATTTTTCCTGGGCTTTCTTTTTCAATTTGCTTGCATCCCATATTCTTTTTATGTCTATACCTTTGGTTAGGTTTTTGTCAAATAATTCTGCTAACTTCTCTTTGACATCTTTACTATTCACTCTTTCTGTAATAAAGTTTCATTAAGTGTCCATCTAAAGTTTACTGATTTATTTCTTAAAGTAAGTTCAACTGGATTGTGATCAAAGAAAGCCTTTGAGGCCAGAGTAACTTTTTTTTTTTAAATTCTTATCATGTTTATTTTGAAAATGATTTGGTGAAAAATAGGTGTATTCTCTAGAATTACCATTTTTTAATCTGTAGATGTTGGTTAATGTTAAATTTTCTGCAAGAAGCACTTTGGCAATTTTCCTTGGGTAGTTTTGATTATTTTTTCAAATGTTCTATCCAGTTGTGGAAACACCATAGCATTCCAGTCGCCTATCAGACACCAACTTTGGTATGGTAGATTTAACACTAAGTCCATCATATGTTTGTAGATAGTATTTATAGTGTTCAGTGCATAAATCCCCAGCACACAAGTTTTTTTGGCCATCTAGTTCTGTTTCTACCCTTACATATTTACCATCCTGAACAGTTGTTATTAATTATGGTTTTAATTGGGGGTTGATATATGGAATACTGCCATTAGTTTTATTTGATTCTGCTGAGCTAAATTCATCTAATTTTTTGTAAATTAAGTATTTTTTTTTTCTAATATATGTTTCCTGAAGACACATTATATCCTTTTTTTAAAGTGGTGAAATAGGGTTTTTTTTCCTTTTCGGGGACGAGTTGGCACCATATATGTTCCAGATTAAGCATCTTCTTACATAGTTAATGAACTGTTTTTGAAAAGTCTGTGTCCATAGCCCTCAACTCATCATTTGTTCTTATTTCTTGCTGGTCATATATTTGTCTCTCAATTTGTTTGGGTGTTTTCTCCTCAATGCCTTTCTGGGTCTGTTGTAATTCATTTTTTTTTTATTTCTCTAGAAATTCTCTGGCCTTTTACACAGTATTTAGTCTAAATCTAAGGATCTTTTATCTTTTGTTCCAAGATAAAATCTATGTCTTCTAACTTTTCCCAACAAAATGAGTAGTTTTAATATTTCGGTCAGGAAAGAGTAGTATTTTCTCATACATAGGATTCTAATAGGAATTTCTTTCAAAATAACTACATCTACATTGTTGAGCTTCAATTTGGATTTGAAATGGCATTGAAGGATTTGTTCTCGTTACTTTCCTTTAAAAAATGCACCAACGAATCTTTTGGAACCTTTCTTATTGTCATATAAAAAGAGTTAATTCTATATATTTTGCCATATATGGATTTTTGGGGGGAAATCTACTTGCCAAGCAATCACCCAGGACTTGGATCACCTTTTCCTGGATATCTTCATCTGGGTCCTCCAGAATAGCTCTAAGTATTAAACAATACTCATTTTGATGAAGTTCCAACAGTGATGAGTTATAAAGCTCTCTCAAACTATATGCCCATGGCGTGGATATGTTCTTATTCCATCCAAAGGAATTTTCAGCATCCCACCAGCCTTTCAATAGGCGCTAAGAGCCAAAGTGTCATCTTGCTGAGAAGAGATTCAGCTTCAGACATTCACAGCTATGTCCACCACAGCCGAACTTAGCATTTTTGGCAATCAGATTATTAGTACATTGGTTATTCCAATTTTTATTTTATTCTTTAAGGTGCTTATTTTAATTATGTTTTTGTTAGGTGGTTATTTTTATTGGGATTGTGTAAAAATGAGTACCTCTATTAAAAAAAAAAACAAATGTATGGCAAAAATGAAAACTTCAAATTTACGTGATCTGAAAAATATATAAAAATAATATTCACATATGCAGGATAATTCAGAACTGGTGGACCAGACGAAGACTGCGACAAGAGTATGGTTCACAGCAAAAAACAACTTTACCACAATGGGAAAAAGACTACAACTTGCTGCCTTTGAATGCCTATGGACTCTTTGATGAATACCTCGAAATGAGTATAAACAATTCTTTCTTTGTTGCCTGATTCTGGTGTTGTTTATATATTACCCATGGTCTGATATAATGTTTTTTTTAAAAAAAATAAAAACTTCCAGGAGAGTGTTGCATCCATGACTCTTAAGAGTAAATACTATGCCTTCTAGCATTTCAAACTATAGCATTGATAAAGAGGGGGTACTGAAAAAATAAACTGATTTAATCTAGAAGCTTAGATTCTTTTAATTATTTTGGAGATGATAAAGCATTGTATATTTTGATTTGATTTGATTTGATTTGTACCTTGGCATTTTAAGCAGCAATGTTTAAGCAGCAGATTTACAGTCTGCAAATCTATAGGTGCACTGTTTATTCTGGGGTAGACTGATTCCAATCTGTATAGAAAGAATATCTACTCTTATGAATATGCCATTGTTAGTATTTAATGTTGTGGGTTGCAAAAGCAATGTTTATTTCTATATAGAAATCATAAGCTTTGTATTTGTCCCTTATTCTGAATTTAATTTTTAGTGTACACTTTTATTGGCCTTTGATCATACACAATATGCGTTAAATATAAGTGGCTAAATATGACATTCCTTCTCTCATTTTCCTTCTCAGTCCTCCAGTTTGGATTCACAACCATATTTGTAGCAGCTTTTCCACTTGCTCCACTTCTGGCTTTATTGAATAATATCATTGAAATACGCGTTGATGCATACAAATTTGTCACCCAGTGGAGACGGCCATTAGCTTCCAAAGCAAAAGATATTGGTAAACAGAATATTTAATGGGTGCAAAGTGTTGGTACGATAGCAAATTGAAGTCTAAATTTGTAATCTAAGATTATCTAGTCGTCTTCTGGGATGTTTTTCAGACTAATTTATCAGATCCTGTCTCATCCAAGAAGTGACAGAGTCCAATCTTGCTTAGCTTTGTTTCAAGATCAGCCAAGATCATCTGCTAGTGATTACTTGGATAATAAGTAAGAGCCATAATCCAATTGTGCTAGCTCATTACTGGTATAAAGCCTTTCTTTAACAATATAGACTATTCTATATACACATACACATATCCTCCCAGCTGCAATTTCCAGAAATATTGTTCAAGGAATGGCTTATTTCTGAGACAATTTTATTTGCTCATTTTCACTTTAAAAAAAAATCAAAAGTGAATTAAGTATCAGGTAGCTAATAAAGTAACAGCCAATAAAGTATCAGTAGGTAATACCACAAGGTGTTTCATACTTTGAAGAGACCATTTTTAATAAGCTTGCTATCTTGGACCTTGCCTTTTCAAATTCTCCCATACTTGTAGCATTGAATTATAGTGATGTGAAAAATGTTTGAGGCAAACAAAGCAAGGGTAATTTCCAGTTATTTCTATCCAAATCAAAACAAGTATTTAGCCCATGTCTGGAATAGATAGTGTGTACCAGGCAGAAACTGGGAGGGAGAGGAGCCAAATGAGGATACAGTGGTATCATAGTGGAGGTGGTGAGAGAAAGATGTTGGAAAGGTAAGAAGATTGGTTGAACCCATTCATTCATTTCATTCCCTTGATGCCACCTTTCATTAGCTTGCCTGTCTCTGAACTTTTCAAAGACTCTTCTCTCCCTGCTTCCCCTTAGCTGCTATCAATGTCCTTAGCTTCAAACTTTGTTATAAGAAAAGGAAAAGAAGACACTGTAAAGATCAGCAGGCAGGCTAATGCACAGCCCATGGGAAGGACAAAGAAAAAAGCTTACCCAGATTTTATCTTGGTTGAAACCCCAAACAACCAAGATGTTGCGTTTCCAGAATGTTCCAACAGAAATTCCGAAACAATATGTACATATCCACTTCACAAAACACATTCTGTATTTCAAGCTTCTTAAATAGCAGAGTTGTGCTACCATCATTATAGATCATAATTATAGTCCAATGTTAGAATATTTTGATATACCAAGCTGGATCCCGTAAATCAGATTTCCTTTGGTGCTTTCCAGATTTGGTGAGTTGTAGATGTCAGACTCAGGGTGGCAAGCTTTTAGTTTTAATACATTTATAGATACCATAGGAGAATAACAACTTAGTCTACAGTAGTAAACATTAATAGGAGCCTGGGAGCACCTTTTCCAACTAGCACATTGCAAAAACTTATTAATAGGATTATCAATGGGTACTAACAGATTCTGATTTTTTTAATTCATTTGAAAAAACATCTAATGGGGAAATCTTTGGTATTGACATTTTGTAGGCATACGTCTGGTAGACCTATCTAGAACTGGGCCATAAATAATGTTGATTAAAGTAGTGCATAAATGCTACAATTTAGCTAATAATTTCAGAAGCTGAAACTGACATGCCTCTTCTTTTCTTTTGTTAGGAATCTGGTATGGAATTCTTGAAGGCATTGGAATTCTTTCTGTCATCACAAATGCGTTTGTTATTGCTGTGACTTCAGATTTCATTCCACGGCTTGTTTATGCTTACAAATATGGACCATGTGCAGGTCAAGGAGAGGCTGGACAAAAGTAATTTTTTAAGAAATATGCCACAAAATAATCCAAATATCTTTTGCAGTTTCAGTTTTAGAACCTCATAGTAACATGTCTAAGACCTCATTCAGTTTTCCGTAGGTAGGACTATGAATTTTTTCATGAGATATTTAAAAAGAAATATCATTGTTAACCTTCTTCTTTGCATCCAAATTATTCTGCTGCTTGACTCTACTGCAAAAATAATAAAAATAATTTGAGGGAGACTAAATCACCAATAATACAACCAACTTTTATTAGCTATTTATGAGAAAGCAGGCCACAAAGTTTTTTAGAAAGAACAAGTATTCTGATGCTAATAACTAAACAAATATATTTGTGATTGTCATATTAAAGATAACTGTACTTTAAAAAATATTAAATAATGCCACCACATAAAACAATATGTTCCTCTGTGACCAATAAGATCTATTATTTCTATTTTGATATTTCTTTTCTATGAAATAAACCTCTCAGTAATATATAGGCTTTTGAATGACCACAGATGGCATATCTATATATCTGAATCATAATAAGCTAGGCAGCATTTGTTTCATTAACAATTTAGATGTGTTATATTTTGCATTCCTGCTATACAGAAAGCTATTTTGGAAATTTGAATTTTCTTATGAGTGAATATATTTGGATGTTATTGCTGCTTTGTCACAGAAGGATAAAAGACACAAAGTTATAATTTTGGGTATGCATTTCTGCTCATTCATTAATGAGTCAAGGATTGACTTAATTTCAGACAGAGGGAAAGCCTACAGTATATTCTCTTGCTTTAATTTCTATAAAAAATTCCTGTAAAGGTGAGTGTGAGGAGCTGAACTATTGATTATTCTTTCTAGCAATGTATAGCTGCATTGCTTTTTCTGAGGAAATACATTTTAAGCTGCATTATATGTAGTTTTTCATCTTAAGCTGCTAGTATTAAGAACAGTGGTGAGAACTGGAAGAAACGTAGCAGTTTAAACAACCCATTTTATAAGAAAGTCAATAAAGTTATGTATTTAATCCATCATAGTGACCAGTAGAAAGTGCTTGAACTCCACTCCAGTTGTAGCTGTCAACCGATCACTGTCAAAAGATTGCCGTATCCGGGGGCTTTTTCAAAGCTGCCCTTCTTCCTATGATGGGCTCCCCAGAGCTTGAGTTGTTTGTATCCCATTTAGGTTCAGAAAGGGGCTTTATTAGGGGTGGAATGACATATTTTTTTTTAAATCTTGGAAGTAATGAAGTCTCATGTAGCTAATGATGTGATCATATGCTATATCTGAGGACAAATAAAGGTAATTCTAAGACAAGGCAATTCTACAATATTGTCATTTGTATTTAATGACATTTCATTGTTATATGTTATTTTTTTCCCTAGGATTAATAAACTGATTTGAAGTTTAAAAAATTCATACGTGTGTTGAGCCAATTGAAGTTGAAAATACAAAAAAAAAATCAGCATGAGAGAAGTATATATTTAGCATACTCACAAATAAATATTTAACTAATATATATTATAATAGTTTGAAAATAAAAGTATTATTTAGGAATAATATAGTAACATAAAAATGGTTGGATCCATACTGCATTCGGTGTGTCCTATTCCACTTCATCCCATTCATTTCAACTGAATCAGTATCATCTAAGTTTGCTTTTATTAAGATTCCATTGAACCCAATGGATATTCTGTAGTTTTAATTTTGTTAAGTTTGTTCTTCATTCCAACTGTGAAAAAAGTATCTTTTCCTTATAGGCCTTTGGCTCAGTATTAAAAATAGATTAACTAAAAATTGATTAATGACTAAAATAAAGTATATTCATTTGCTGAATTACTAACTAGAACCCCATGTGCAGTTCTCCATTGACTGGGATTTCTTTTTAAATAATTTTATATAACGTGATTGCAGAACAAATATTTTAATTGAGAATCAGTATTTTTCTCTTGAAGTTATGAAATCCTAAGCCCTTTAAAAAACTGAATAATTTTGTGTTTTTTCCAGATAATAAAATCCTCGGTGTATATTTATCTCAACATACAAATAACCAGACTAATGCTTTGGGAGAGATGTTTACTCTTATTTTCTCAATTATAAATGATCAGAAGCTTGGCATATAATTTCTGTATTATTTTCGTCAATCCAGAATTAAATCCAACAGCTCCTCCTAGGATGTTCATTGTTAGCAAATGATCTAAGTAACATGGACCTGAGTTTTTGTGAGTACTTACTACAGAATCTGGTGTAAGAAGGCTGACTTCTGACTAAAATCATTCTTTCTTTCTAGGTGTATGGTTGGCTATCTTAATGCAAGTTTATCACTATTTCTGGTGTCTGATTTTGAACATCGTTCAGAGGCATCATCAAATGGAAGTGAGTTTTCTGATGCATCTTTAAAATATTGCAGGTAAAGAAATATGTGTGAAAATGCTGCATGTTTATCAGAATTTTTACTGCTTTACCATCATTAGTTTTATTCAAAACAGTAGACATCTTTTTTTTAAAAATAACATTGACCTAAAGACAGGTGTCAAACTTGCGGTGTCACATTGCTTTCATGTAACGTTTTGTGATGTTTTCCCCCTTCATGGAGCTGGAGTGGGCATGGCCCGGGTGTACACATCCATCCTGCGGGCCACCAGTTTGACAATCCTGACCTAAAGCAATAGTAGCTACAAAAATCCATTTTCAGAAATAGAAAACTTTAAATGATTGCCCAAGTAAAATAAAAACTTTTTATGCCATATGAAATCAAATCAGGATTTTCCTGATTTTTTAGGTCTTCATCACAACTTCCATTAGCAATATGGGATGGTAAAAATACTAATTTATCCAATGTAGTGCATATGAAGCAAAGGACTAAGATGCTTATTATAGAAAAAGCTAGAACATTATCCACTCACATCCACAGGGAGGGGACAAACAGGCAAGGTAGCTGTAGCATGATAAAAACCGATATGCATGACATTGAATCATGTACAAACTGGTAGAGCCTCAATCATACCACAATCACCATCTTGCCTGTTCTGACATCCTCCCACAGATACAAGAGACATTAGTAGCTATGGAGACCATTGGTATCTGCCTTTAAGTTGTGACTTGTACAGGTAGTTCAGATCATGACTATTCATTCAGTGACTGTTGTTACATCGGCATTGAATAAGGGAGACCTAGGATAAGTCCTCAGAATTTCGGATTTTGCAGTGTCCTGCTGGTCACATGAGCATAATTTCCAACATTCCTTGCTGACTTCCCACAAGCAAAGAAAATGGGTAAGCAGCAGGAAGTCAGAAGTCACAATGTCAGCCTTACTAGGTAGACCCAATAAGAAACATAAGTTATTTCTACTTCATTGTAAAACTACCGGTATATTAACAGAATCCTATAAGTGTGAAAGTACAGTTCTCTCTGCCATCAGCTTAAGAAAAGTCCTTCCTAAGCTTTTTTTTACGCATTATGCAGCTATGGGCTATGCTGTCCCTTATCTGACTGTTCCCTAGACAGCATCATTTTGCCTATTTTCCCAAAGACATTTTACCATACTATTGCAGTTAATAATAGGAGGCCCCCACTTAACAATCCGTGTGCTCTTCATTTAACAATGGCAATTGGAACTGCCAGAATTGGCATCACTAAATGGCATGATCATGTGATGACACACTTTACAACCATGTTGCTTACTGATGGAGTTCCCAATTCCAATTGCCATTGTAACCTGAGGATTATCTGTAGTCACATCAAACCTGTTATGAAAATATAACAGCTCTTAAATGTAATGCAGAAGCTATGTTTGAATTTTAATACCAAAAGATGAAGAGCAAGATATAGATAGAAGAGGGAAAGAAACACAAGAAATAGGTAAGAAGCACAAGTAGTAAAGTAAAAACCAGAGATTTACGTAGATAAATGTGACAACCTGTGACATATGATGACTTAACCCATTGATTTCCATGGTTGATCTGATTGGTTTCACTAGCTTGTCAGGTGTCCCCTTTCTTCCTCATCATTCCATGTGTCCCTCACAAAGATACGTACTTAGTGGAATGGGATGTCAATGACAGATAGGATTGGTATGTCATTCTTCTTCATATTATTACCTATATTTACAACTGTCATACTATTCTCTTTAATGGCAAACGAATTATGCAAATATAAATGGTTTAAATCATCTTCTTGTTTGTCTAGAAGCTCAGTATGTTGGGAATTTCCATAATCTTTTCAATACCTTTGGTTTCAGTTATTAATGGGCTCAATGGTGAACAAAGGCTTCACGAAAGACTTAATTTCATAGTAGTGTTGATATATATTCGGTAGATATTTTGAATTTTAATAGACAAAATTTATCCTTTTTTTGCTTGTCGTTTCAGGTACAGAGACTATCGTGATCCCCCTCATTCTCCAGTGCCCTATGGTTACACACTACAATTCTGGCATGTCTTAGCTGCACGGTTAGCATTTATTATTGTTTTTGAGGTAAGTTTCAGTTTTGCAGCCTTCCAAATGTAAAACCTAAAAATGACTGAACTGCAGAAGTGGTATTCAGCAGGTTCTGACCAGTTCTGGAGAACTGGTAGCGAAACTTTTGAGTAGTTCGTAGAACCGGCAGTACCACCTCTGGTTGGCCTCACCCCCATCTCTTCTCTGTCTCCTGTCCCAGCTGATCGGGAGGAAATTGAGATTTTGCAGTTACCTTTCCCTGGAGTGGGGAGGGAATGGAGATTTTATGGTATCCTTTCCCTGCCCCACCCACCAAGCCACGCCACGCCCACCAAACCATGCCCACATAACCGGTAGTAAAAAAATTTGAAACCCATCACTGTTGAACTGCTACTTAGTTGTTCAATGTCAAGGTATAAAATGCTGATACTATTAACACTGGGTATAATAAATTCTGGTTTCCTAATAATGGCCTGTGCTCACTTTTTTTCTCTTCCACTATCTATTGAAAGGTTGCTGAAATGTAAAAAAAAAAATTTTTTTTACAACACTATTCATATAAATTCACAGTATAAGATCTTCCTATGTGAATCTATTAATTCAAAATAGCTCTTGTTTTTATGTAGGATGGCTCATAGTACCAGGGAGGTACAGAACATATTAAAATTTAATTTAAATAGTACTAAAAATAAAAAAACAAAAAAAAATTCTTAAATGTATCTGGATTGTTTCCTCCTCCTATCTATTTCTTTATTGTAGTGAACTAAATACACTGACACTTGCTATTTGAGTACAATAAGAAATAGATACCGGTAGTTGTTCTTGGTCTCTTTGGGATGTGAGGATGTTAATAGAAATGAAGTGATTCTTTTAAAAAAGGAAATACAGAAATATAAAGAGTGTGTGGAGACGACTGTATTTTTCCCATTACATTTATTAATAATAAAGATTACTGTAAGTGTTCATGTTTTTATGCTAGTAAACTCACATGCTGTTAAAACTTACTTCACAGCACCTTGTGTTTTGCATAAAACACTTGATTTCCTATTTAATCCCAGATCTTCCTAAAGATCTAAGGGATCGTATGAGAAGAGAAAAATATCTGATTCAGGAAATGATGTATGAAGCCGAACTTGAGCGCCTCCAGAAAGAACAAAAGGAGAAGAAGAAAAATGGAAAATCTTACCACAAGGAATGGCCATAACTAATGGAGTGAGCGTTTCTAAATACAGGTGTAAAGTAAATTCTCAATTAGACTGTAATTTTTCAAATAAATCAAAGTTCAGATGAGTATTTTATGAGGACATTGAATAGGGGTACCGAACACAAATCAGTAACCTGCATGTTTTCCACAGTTAGTGTATTTTCATTAAAGGATACAGTATAACATACTTATATCCAGCTATGGATAGGTTTTAGCAATATATTTTTCAGAGCTGTGCAAAGCATCCATAGAAGGCAGTTAATGTTCCTTGAAGCATTAAAGTGGCTCTATTCTGCAAAAGGATAAGCATACTAAAGGTAATCCTTTTTTAAAAAAAGAGAATGCCTCATTTAGCAACTATCCAAAGTTATAATGGAAAAAGTAACTTTATAAACAATCATTGCATTTGCAGGTCTGTAAAGTACAGGAATGCTGAAATATAAGCAACGTTGTAGTTTAACTTACCAATTGCTTTGCGCTTAACTACCAATTGGTTGGTGCCAATTGTGATTACTAAACAAGAGGTACCTGTACTTTGAAGACTTTTTACTGGCTGCCTGTCCACCATGTGTGCATGCCCAGGCCACACTTCTGCTGGAAATGCAGGAACACACACAGGTAGCCATTTCTTCTAGAGGAAGTGGATTCTTTAATATTTCAAGAATGTATTTTCACCAACATTACTTCATGTGGCTCCAGGATAATTTATAGATATTAGCATTTCTCTTCTCTTTCTTTGACATATAGACTGCTCAAAAAAATAAAGGGAACACAAAAATAAGACATCCTAGATCTGAATGGATGAAATATTCTTATTAAATACTTTGTTCATTACATAGTTGAATGTGCTGACAACAAAATCACACAAAAATTATCAATGGAAATCAAATTTAGCAACCCATGGAGGGCTGGATTTGGAGTTACACTCAAAATTAAAGTGGAAAAAAAACACTACAGGCTGATCCAACTTTGATGTAATGTCCTTAAAACAAGTCAAAATGAGGCTCAGTAGTGTGTGTGGGCTCCACATGCCTGTTTGATCTCCCTACAATGCCTGGGCATGATCCTGATGAGGTGGCGTATGGTCTCCTGAGGGATCTCCTCCCACACCTGGACTAAAGCATCCCCCAACTCCTGGACAGTCTGTGGTACAACGTGGCGTTGGTGGATGGAGCGAGACATGATGTCCCAGATGTGCTCAATTGGATTCAGGTCTGGGGAACGGGCAGGCCAGTCCATAGCATCAATGCCTTCGTCTTGCAGGAACTGCTGGCACACTCCAGCCACATGAGGTCTAGCATTTTCTTGCATTAGGAGGAACCCAGGGCCAACCGCACCAGCATATGGTCTCACAAGGGGTCTGAGGATCTCATCTCGGTACCTAATGGCAGTCAGGCTACCTCTGGCGAGCACATGGAGGGCTGTGCGGCCCCCTAAAGAAATGGCATCCCACACCATCCCACACTTACCCACTGCCAAACTGGTCACGTTGGAGGATGTTGCAGGCAGCAGAACGTTCTCCACGGCGTCTCCAGACCCTGTCACATCTGTCACATGTGCTCAGTGAATCTCCTTTCATCTGTGAAGAGCACAGGGCGCCAGTGGCGAATTTGCCAATCTTGGTGTTCTCTGACAAATGCCAAACGTCCTGCACGGTGTTGGGCTGTAAGCACAACCCCCACCTGTGGACATCGGGCCCTCACACCACCCTCATGGAGTGTTTCTGACCGTTTGAGCAGCCACATGCACATTTGTGGCCCGCTGGAGGTCAGGGCTCTGGCAGTGCTCCTCCTGTCCCTTGCACAAAGGCGGAGGTAGCGGTCCTGATGCTGGGTTGTTGCCCTCCTACGGCCTCCTCCATATCTCCTGATGTACTGGCCTGTCTCCTGGTAGTGCCTCCATGCTCTGGACACTATGCTGACAGACACAGCAAACCACCTTGCCACAGCTCGCATTGATGTGCCATCCTGAATGAACTGCACTACCTGAGCCACTTGTGTGGGTTGTAGACTCTGTCTCATGCTACCACTAGAGTGAAAGCATCCTCAGCATTCAAAAGTGACCATCAGCCAGAAAGCATAGGAACTGAGAAGTGGTCTGTGGTCACCACCTGCAGATCCACTCCTTTAATGGGGATGTCTTGCTAACTGCCTATGCTTTCTACTTGTTGTCTATTCCATGTGCACAACAGCATGTGAAATTGATTGTCAATTAGTGTTGCTACCTAAGTGGACAGTTTGATTTCACAGAAGTGTGATTGACTTGGAGTTACATTGTGTTGTTTAAGTGTTCCCTTTATTTTTTGAGCAGTGTATGCCATCTTTCTGCCAACACGTTTTGGGTCTGGAAATATGACCTGTTTGCTGTATATGCATGGATCTCCTCTTCCAAAGATAGAGAGGAAGAGGGGAATGCCATGCATACTCAGTAGTATCTGATACCTACCTCCAAGATATTCATTTGCAATCTGATTATGTCTCCTAGACTGCAAAAAAAAGCTGAAAGAAAAAAACTAGAGAAATATATATTGCAAAAACTATCCAGTTTTAAATTAAATTGAAACTTATTTTTAGCGTTCTAGTAACCATATTACAATCATAGTACAATTTTAAGGATTCAGGATTAATTACTGTAATATACATTTAATATAGAAAAGGCACATGCACCCTAATAATTTAACAGGAAAAGAAAGTGGAAATAAAAACTATTAACGCATAAAAGTTTTAATGAGAGCTCAGCTGATTTTTGTTTATGTTGTGTAGAGCTGGGAAGGATTACTTTTTTTTATTGTTAAATTCCTTGTGAAAAACAAAAATTCTATGAATGAAAGTCCCCATAAAAAGAAAGAGCAACTCTTTTTTTCCATATTGATACTGCTCAAGCCTGGGGACAAGTGATATATATTCAAGATTCACTTCAGATTAGGGATACAATGCAGTATTCTGACAATCTAAAATAATGTTTAGATATTGTGTTGTTCATATCTGCACATAGCAGATCTATAGTCTTTTCCTTTTTTTAAGTGGAAATGATGCAATGTCAATTGAAAGTGAAAATGATGCAATGTCAATTCATGGGCAATTTTAAAACAGCAAATGGGGCAAAATATTTCCAGGAGTTTATTATTTGAAATAATGAGGTACCCTGCATATGATTACTTTTGAATCTAGAAAAAAAAGTTTAACATACAAACAAACAAGTAAACCTAATGGATCATTTTTCAGCCTGATTGCTCTTTTCTGTGTTATGTTTCATCTGACACATTTGAGTTTGGAAATAGAAATATATATAATATTACCACTGATTAATGTAATATATATTAGCAAAGCATATTATAGTAGCATTTTTTACTGTTATGTACATTAGACATACTGTTTGCATTGCAATTTTTAAAGGAAATGCTATATATCATTGATGAATATGTACTGTATATATTGTTTATTTGTAAATACCAAAAAATAACATGAAAATCAATTTTACACACTTATAGAATACCATTATCATAAAGCTATATTTAGCATTCCTACAATTATATAATAAATTTTAAAACATGTTATGAATTAATTTTTTGCTTTTATGTTTATTTTTCAAAGAATAAAAAACATATTTTATAAAAGTGTTATGATTTTGTCTTTTAAAAATATTACTCATTTAAATCCACATTATATTAAGAAATTGGTTGCTCCCAAAATTATAAGGTACCCATTCTCTGACACCTTAAAAAATTCCCAAGTGAGCACAAAACCACAGTGTTTTCCTATGTAGAATGTTAGCACACATCCATCTCCTTGAAGAATGAAATATTCTAGGAAATATTTAAAAGGCAGAATATTTCCCCTAAAAAAGAAATAAAAATCTTAAGAGACACAGAAATTCTGCCCCAGCAGATATTTTGGAGCCAGTTTATCTACAAGACAAAAGACCTCCAGCTCCATAGTGGTAGGATTAGCCCTCACTCAAGATCCAAACTGTACAAAGCCATTAAGCCATCATAGGAATTGTCCAAAGCCCCTTCATTAAATCACCCAGCAAGATTCAACAAAGCCTGGGACTCAAGACAATCTACAAAGTTACCCCTTATGGCCCCATGGGAGTCTGACAACCAATCAGAATACCTGTCCTGCAATCTGATGGTCATTCCAGCATGTGTTTCCAGTGTGAATCTTCCAGTCTTCGTTAGTGTCATTTCTCTTGGTGATTTTTAAAAAAACTTAATTGCAATAGTTATTGACAGATTTATGGCACTTTATTTTTCTCCTATTAATTTCCTTATGTACTATTTATAAGAATGGTATATGATGTTTACTATTCCTTTTCTAAATTGTATTTTATTGATTATATGATCTTACAATTTTGCTATGCAGGATGATTGAAAAGATATTGAGTCTTCAGTTTTTTAGTCTTTATCCAGCTGAAAATATTTCTAGTGGATGACCCTTTCCATTCCCAAGCAGTAAAAACAGCTTGAAGAAGCTTTCTCCCAGGTGATTAGCCCATCTCAAAGGATTAGCCCATCTCAAAGGTTAACTGTGAGTTGCTACTTTGAAGTACTCCAGTGACATTTCTTATATCAGCCATGGCTTTTCCCTGCTTAAAAAGAATTAGTAATAAAAGCCATTCTTTGGAAATTATCGCTTCAAGTACTAGTTGTTAGTCTGTGCATCAATATTTAATTTAGAATTTGCAGAATAGCTGCCAAAGAATGAGAACATCAAGGGAGATGCCAGGCTAGCAACAGACCCTTAATAAAATTTATTCAGAAATACATCCAACAGCACCAGGGGATCCTTCCTCAATCTGCCTTGGTGAGTCCAAGTGGGAAGGGCTGCCTCCAGAATTAGGGTCATAAGAAAGTTGGGATTGCCAGGCAGATCTTAACAGATTTTCCCTGCCCTTTGGACTGCTCACCCCAGCACTGAGTTGATTAACAAGAAGGAACTTGTGTTTACATTCATTGGAAAGGAAGAAATAATAAGCAAGGTGAGTAATATGGAATTAACATTAAAAGAAAGTGATAAGGCTGGTTGTTTGCCTATTATACACTCACGAGGCAAAACTTATCAGCTATTGACTTATTAAGGTCAAGGCAGGGATCTTATTAATTTCAGGCAACAGTGCCAACTGTAGGAAACAATTAATTAAGGTCACGGAGTAGAGCTTAACTTGCCATTAGCACTTATTAGGGAAATGTTGCACTGCAGAGAAAAGTTCCTCAGGAAGTTAGAAGAAAATGGCTCAGGCACAGGATACAAGTTCTCTGAAACAGAAACTCCACAAACCTAGTGGAGAAGAGTGAGTGGATCTCTTCAGTGCTTACCCACTGAAGACACTAATCCAAAGTAACCAGTCCTCCAAAAGGGTCATTTGCCCTCTAACTGCATACTTCCTACTTTTACAAAGTTCCTCTTATTTGTTATTATTAATACTCTGAAATATAGAGGACTTTCTCAAAAAGTGGAAAGGGTTCTAAGTATCTATTAACTTGTTAAAAATGAAAAACAGATGAAAATGTTCCTCAGTTTTGATATTTCAAGAGAGTATCACTGAGTAAAAACCAAAGATTGCTATATGCTCTACATTACTGTATTCCATGGGTTTCATTTACAGAAGTTTGTTTTTTATAGAAATGCTCTTCTTTTCTGTTTTGTCCTCTGAATCAGCCTTGTTCAGGAGAAATCTGTAATACAAATTAAAAACAACACAACCTTTATTCAAAGGAAACTTTGTTTCTTTACCAAGGCCACATTATTATTTATTTATCAATTTGATCTATGTGGCCGCCCATCTTACAAACAGATTCTGATCAGTTAATAAAATAATAAAACCAAAAGCAAAATTGATAATGAAAAAATAGCAGGAAACAGATGTAAAGGAACTGAGAACAATTTTGTTTGTACAATTTCCATCATTACAATAAAGCCCAATACTCAAGTGAAAAGTCAATTCTTCAAGGACTTATAGAAGTCAAACAAGGTTCTAGCATTTAAAATATATGGATAGAATATGTATTATTTCAGATTTGATTCCAAATATCAAGGTATATAAAAGCAGAAATGTTGTACTTTTCTGGAACTTTTTAAAGCAGCTACTATGCTTTTCTTGAGCAGAGGCTGAACTCTGCAAGCACCCTGTGATCCCAGGGAAAAAATTGTGACATCGACTTCTGTCTGTTGCTGTCAATTGCTATATTTTCATTCCTTTGTTCGTCAAATAGTCTTACTGAAATCAAATCTGCACAGCTCTATTAATATATACTCTTAAATTCCACTGAAACAAATAAGGTTGGGGAGTTGGGTATTCCCCAAATACCCAAAATCCACTGGCTCTAATTCATTGTGATCTAATTGTAAAAAGGTCATTTAAATTGCCTTGTGATCTGATCATGAAGTTCAGTAGAGTGATATAGTTTAGATAAGCATCTTGAATCTGACACCTATATATTTAGTAAACGTTACCCAGTCACTGATAATTTAATACTTGGAAAAAAGATACTGAATTGCCCTGTAAATTTTGATTTGTACCAGAAATCTAATATCAAACTTTGAAATTTAAAGCTACAAATATTCTATTAGCATACTATCAAACAGGAAATAGGTACATCAATAGCACTCTTAAACCATACTTACAAATGTATCTTTCCAATACTGAATATTCATCATAAAATTCATTTTTGTTGTTGAGGATTAATAAAATCCTCCAGTTACAACCAGGAGGCCAGCAACAGCCTATGCTGAGCCCTGATTGGTCAAGGCGCAGCATAGACTGTTGCTAGCCAGCCAAACCGTTCTGATTGGCCAGGGTACTGCGTCAACAGTTGCTGGCTGCTACCCAGCCTCCCATTGGTTCCTGGTTAAACAAATGTAGTATAAATACCTTGGCGCAGTTTCTGACCTTTTGAATCGCTGTCACTGCTCTGTTTTAAATAAACCTTGTATTCTTTGGAAGTCCTGGCTCTCACGTCTTCCCTTCAACCCTCGATCTTCAAAATTTGTAAACACAAGTCTTTGGTCTATCTCTTTATTTAAACTGTTACATACTGACAATCAGTATAGTAGTTTCCACCAAGGTCCTCTGTTCCGGTGGGAACAGTATTCAAATCTGATTGGTCGAAGGGTCTGACAGCTCCCTATAAAAGGGCTGCTGCCAGACAGAGCCTTTGCTGGATTGTACATAGTTGTCACTTAATAAAGAGCTGTTGCTACTAAAGCCTGAGTCTGCCTCATCCATTCACCCGATCTAACACTGGCGATGAAGATGGGATTGGAAGGCAACTAGGCACCAAAAAGAGCGGAAGCAATCCAGCAAGTCAATCCAGCCCGGAGTGAAGCATGGCAGAGAACAGCCATCTTAGCAACTAATTCAAATTCGCTTGCCAGAACAAGATGACGATGCACACCCCACCAGCTCCGTATGATCCAGCCACCGAGCATTGGGACTCCTACATGATGAGGTACGAATGCTTCCTCGAAGCCAATGACCTGGACCTGTCAGATGGCCAGAAAAAAATCAATGTTCCTGAGCTATTGTGAACCAGAAGTGTTCGAGACGGTAAAAGATTTGTCTGAACCAATGCCACTCCATTCGATTACTTGGTCGGTCCTACAACAGACGCTGCAGACACACTACGCTCCCAGACCATTTAAATAGAGACAAGGGGCATGGCAACCACGACCAAAGCTTTCTATCATTTTAAACATTCCAAACATAACATGCTGAAACAAAAATGAAAGTTGGAAATGTTTTTGGAAGTAATGCCATACAAAATAGAAACTTTACCCCTGGAATTTGTTTCTAGTTGCCAAACATACTATCTTGGCATTAGCAGATAATAGTCTGTCACACATCTGCTAATGCCAAATATGGACTTTTGAGGAAATGAATATGGAAAAAAGGAAATAAGTTTCATTAGGCTTTTAATTGTTTAAATAAAAAAAATAGTTTAAACCTTTTATTTTAACATTGTTAGCCATTTTAAGCACATGTTCCTACTTGATTTATAAATCAAGTATATCAGCAATTACTAATTTGCATCTTAGTCAAGAAAATTGATAAATAGCTTTTTATACTACATAAGAATTCTAACACACAAATAATGTATAAGAATACATAATTTTGTGTTACAATATCACTGATATAATACAAACATCAGAAAAGATTGCAAGATAATTTTTAATAAACTGGATGTGAATTTCCATAAATATAAATTAGATAGAATTACCTGTTAATAGACATAATTGTTCCCACAATAAATGTAATCAAAGCACCTAATGTGCTGAAATATACTGAATACCAGTACTCTTAAAGATTTGATCTGAAAGGAAAAAAAGTTTAGTATTTCCTGTTCTGTTAATTAGAGATCACTTAAAACAAACCACAAATTTAAACTGCTTTAGCATAATAAATATATTAATGTGACTTCCCTACTCAGAACTAAACATATTTGAAAGAATCATTTTTAACAAAGAAAAACCACTCCTATTCTGTTTCTATTATGCCGTATGACCAATGCAGCAGGTCATACCTGAAGGCAAAAAATATTCTACAGAACCCACAGGGTTGAATTAATTCCAAATGAAGAATCATTGGTTTAAAAAGAAAAAAGCTTTTTTTCCTCACCTGGTTGAGAGATAAGCTAATTATCTTCTTGATGGTGAGCGACCATAAGGTGGGTGCCTATATAAAAGTTATACATAAATAAAACCATTAGGTCATATTAATAAGAGAACTCTGCCAAAAAAAACATCAAATCCAAAGATCCAGATTGCAATCTTGGATAAATATTAACAGTTGCAATTATGTAACAAGCTGGTATAATTCTAAATTTTCTAGCAGGCTGATATGAACATACTGTTTATGAATCCATGCACCTACATAGGGAGATGTACGTTTGATAAATTTTCTACAGAGTGGCAGGCTCATAAAATATCATTGATTTATCAAAAAACACTTGGTAATAAAGTCATTTCTCATTTTGTCCAGCCCAAAGATTATCTATAAGAAGATTCTGATCCTCTCCGGGAATCTTGCAAACCAGGAAGTTGCATGTTGAAAAGACACATAATGGCGTCCACATTCAATATATTATGAAATATAAGTGAATTTCTGAGAAACACTCATCTGAAATCATCAGAAATGGAGAAGTGCTGAAAAATCCAACTATAAATTATTTAGGTCAATATGCAATCAATGCTGAAAATGTCATAAACCTGACTCCTATCGTGGTATTTTAATATTCCTTTCTTAAAATGTTGGATTGTTCTTTCAGCTGTGTTCTTTACCTTGGTGTTTGGACTGCAATAAATTTATCTTCAGTTTGTTTCTTTAAGTTTCCAATTTCTGATTTCACGTTCTCCTTTTGATAGAGTTTCGAGTCTAGGCTGGCTATATATAGGCAGTTGTTAATCCTAATTCCTGATACATAACTTTCAATCTCAAGCACGATACGAGAAGACTCACTGCTAATTTATAGCAGAGCAAATGGTGGCAAATACTTGATCAAAAACCTTTCTGTATTCTTCCATATTGAGGAGATTGGTAAGCAAAAGTTTTCCAACAGCCAAAGAAAGTAGAACAGGATTTAAGTAGATACAAAGATATTTGGTGATGATATTGTTCCTATGGCAGATTCCCATGTATTAAGAGGTTTCCTCTGCTTACCCTTACTGACAGTCAGGATAGCAACTGATATAAACGCACAGCCAGTACTTACACAAATGAGGAATTTTATTCCGGCCATTAAGAAGTTAAGAAATCAACTCTTAGCCTGTTTAATTTTCATCCCCCTGAAGTCTCTTTCCTTTACTTTCCCCTTGTGCTTTATTTTGGTTTATTCTTCCCCTCATCTCAATTATGGATACTGGAACATTTGTGAATTTTCCTCTGGTTGTCTTGCTGTTTAAGAAAACCTTTAACTCACAATGTACAATTGTCTAGCATCTGACTCTCCATAGTCGGAATAAAATCAGTCCTCTAAGTCTATGTCTTTCCACATTTTCACAAACCATACCAGAATTTTCCTCCAGGTTTCCTTCCCATCTGAGGGGCAGAATCTCTGTATTTGGCAGACTCCACTCTACTCCACATTAACCAGGTGATATCCAGCCTGAGCTGCAGCATCTGAAATAGCACACCTCATTTCTCTGCTCTTCCTGGCTCTTTTGATATCTACACTCAGACTTACAGATGGTATTATAGATGTCTTCTAGCATTTCCCCCTTTTCTGCCTACATACTGTGCTCTTGGTTATGTGCTGAGTCAGCTGCTTTTCTTAAAAAAAGAAAACATGATCTTGGCACACATCCATTATTTTCTTACAGGGAGGCACTTCAACCTGTCACCACTGGCTCAAGCATGCTGTAACACTCAGGACTCCAGTCACAGAAAGTCACTTGGGACTTGGGACCCAGTGTTTCGGTCGTTTTGGGAAAAATAGAGAAGAGGGAGTGATATGTATGCTGTTTTGTTCTCCAGAATAAAAGCCAGAATATAAATATAAGAAATGACCACATGCACTTACACAACACATATGTTTGCAGTATATACAGCACCAAACAATTTCTATGTATAAGTGTGAAACATCCAAAGAAATTTCATCTTGATTGATTTCTAGGGCCTACCTTTAAGGAGCTGGCAAAGGTCTAGTAACAATCATTTCATGGCATTAGTTTGTAGTGCTTGGTTTTTGAGCAGCCAGTATTAAACCTTCTGTTTCTTTCTTGACGGTCCCCATCTTAAGCCATGTCCATGTATGTTGTCATCACGTTTTCCTTCAATGTTTTTCAAGTGCTGTCCATGCAAAGCTTCGGTTTTCCATCTATTTAATCTGTCATCCAGCTGTTTTTCCTTATATTCTGCCTTTGTTTCTGTTGTTTTTATAATGTTCTCTGTTTTCACAGCCTGCAGCAATTTTTCTGTACTTTGGATCACATAATCATTCAAACTTTGTTTTTCTTCTTCTTCAGTTTGATGGATTTGCAATAGCCCTCTGCCCCCTATTTTTTCTGGCAGATACAACCTGTCGATGTCACTTTGTGGATGTAAAGCGTGGTACATATTCAAACGTTTGCGCCTTTTCTGGTCCAAGTTTTCCAGTTCAGCCAAAGTCCAGTTGATGATTCCAGCTGAGTAGTGTATCACTGGAACTGCCCATGTATTAATGACTTTAATTATGTTTCCAGCATTCAGCTTTGATTTTAATATTTTGCAGACCCTCCTGATGTATTCCTTTTGCATTGACTCTTTGACTTTTCCATTCAAGATGTTATCTGCTTCCAATATGCTTAGGTATTTGTAACTGCCATCCTTTGCTAATGCTTTCATGATGCTTCCATTCCCCAGTTCTATTCCTTCTATTTTTTCCATTTTTCCTCACTGCATGGATAATATAGCACATTTTTCAAGTCCAAAGTTCATTTTGATGTTGCTGCTGAACAATTGAGCTGTGTTGAGTATTGATTTAAGTTCAGTGGAGCTTTTCCCCTACATTTTAAGTCATCCATGTATAGTAGATAGTTTATCTTGCCATGTTGGCGTGAGATGTGTATCCCAGTTTTGTGTCTTGTAGGTTTATTGTCAGTCAATTATTATTATTATTTCTTTTATTCATTAAACATGAAACTCAGTCAACTGAACATTCAAAAATGCATCACAAATACCATTGACTGGTACTGATGGTTGATACAGGTTGCTGCCAGCATCCTAGGTATAACCACGTACCTTCTTAAAATATATGATGTTCCTAGTAGCTCAGTTTTTTGCAGTTCTGCTGGTGTTATTTCAGGAAGCTGCAATTTCTTTATGTGTTTTGTAAAATTCTTGGACATGGTACCGTGCCCTGCTACTCCCAGCCCAATAATCATCACTATATATTGGAAAACATCTCCCCAGACTACTGATTTTAAGCCACGCTAGTTGGAAACAACAGATATAACCTATAATAAAATATATGTTCTGCCTATATAAACATGCATATGAAATCTGATCTTTGCACAAACTACCCACTAAATATAAAAGTATTGGCATACTGTAGATCATGTATACATCCATTTGCCTTTAGAAAAGAAAATTTTAAAAAGGTGAGCTTTCTGAATACATTTTTTTCAATGAAGATTGTTCTGTGCATGTGCAGAACAGAAAACCAAGATGGCACCGCAGAGGATAGAACCAGTACGGTCATGTGTCTGCCAGAGTTACTATAAGGTGACCAGATTTTCAGATTGGAAAAGAGGGACACCCTTGACCGGGGGGGGGGGGGGGGGGCTTGATTAAAAAAAATTTTTTTTGTCAAAAGGTCACCCCAGGACACTGAAACCAGCATAAATACGAATCTGTTGCCAAACAAAATTTTGATCACGTGACCATGAGGATGCTGCAACGGTCGCTAAGTGTGAAAAATGGTCGCAACGGTCGCTAAGTGTGAAAAATGGTCTCAACGGTCGCTTTTTTCAATGCCATTGTAACTTTGGTCACTAAATGTTTTCCCCCTCCTCGAGACTCCTCACTTCTTCCTTCATTCCTCTTGCTTATCTACCTTCACCTTATCTGTCTTCTGCTCTTTCCCTCTCTTCCTTCCTTCCTCCCTCCTTCCATCCTCTTCTTTCCTCACTCACTCCCTTCCTCCTTTTTTCTCTTCCTTCCTCCTTCCATTATTTATACGATATAAAATTCAATGAGGGTGAAACACACCAAATCTGGCAAAGCTGCCTTGCACCAACCTGGCCTGCCCATAGAATAGCAGCCACTTTGAGACACATAAACCTGGTCTGAACATATTGCATCACAAAGATTTGCAAAGATCACATTTGCAAAAAGGAACATTTCTTGTAGTAAATACATTTTATAAACAATTTAAAAGTAAAAATCCACCCAAAATAATAAAAAAGGTATTCTATAAATAAAAGAAATCCTTAAAAACCATTGTTAAGTATTACACCAGCAATAATTTATACTGTCACCATTTCAAACTATCATCAGAAATACGAATCCGTTGCCAAACATCAACATTTTGATCGCGTAACCATGAGGATGCCACAACAGTCGCTAAGTGTGAAAATGGTCGCTAAGTGTGAAAAATGGTCATCAGTCACTTTTTTCAATGCCATTGTATCTTCCTGATTATTAAAAGTGCAAATTCACTCAGTGTCAATCATGACTCCTGAGTCCATTTCAAAGTATTGTGCATAGAAATTTTAAAAATGGCTTGTTTCAATTTATTTTGGATAGAATCTTTTTTTAAATAGTCTAAGACAATTTAAAAAAAGAATCAACACAGAATACCACTATTTTAAAAAATCATATGCACAATAAATAAAATATTATTTTAAAATACATTGAGCCTATACTCCTTACAGTAAATGACTCATCTGGAAACAAGCCAATAGCATTTTTTGTGCTTTCAAATTTACAGATGTTCCAAAATCAGCTTAAAGTCCAAATATTTAAAGACCACCCCCCTCAAAGCTATCTTACCAGAGCTTTAAATATCTTCTGGGGAGGCCCTGTAATCCCATTCATGACAAAGGTAGGGCTTTCTCAGGAGGAAGGTTTCAGCTGGTGCCCATCCTTTGGAAACCTCCTCCAGAGCAGGGAGCCCTAACCTGCTGCCCATTCAGGAAGGCTGTACAAATTATTCTGTCTTCTAGAGCCATTGGGATTTAATATGGTTTTATCACTGGATTTTCTTTTTATTGTTTTTGTGGAATTGTTACAATGATTTTATAATAATATAATTTTATTTGGCATTTTTGTTGCTGTAAACTGCTGAAAGCCCCTGATAGAATACAAATTATTTAATAATAAATTTTAAAAGCTGGGTGCAAGATATGAAAACACTGCAAACTATTGTTCAAGATAATTTGAGAAAAGGGAATCATTCACCAAGAGTGCTAATAACTACTGCTAAGTTAGAAATTTAAATTAATAAAAAAGATGCCACTGAAATCATCTGTTTTAAATTATAATCCCTCTTCCTGACAGTGGATCAATAAAAAAAGATTATGCCCAATTCAAACTGGAAAAATACATTTAGCTCAAAAAAATAAGATCGTCATGGTGATGAAAGAACATGGCAAGTATCCCTAGGAATTCTTTGTCTCCAGGCAAATAAGGAAATACCTGTTGCTCTGGTCTTTAATGCAATTCTTGCTTAAGGCAGAGCCCTCCCCCGAAAAAATGCTTCTGCCGGGCTGCGAGAGCCACGTGGAAGTTGTCTGCACAGCTGAAAAAAGGACTGTTTGCTGGGCTGGGAGTAGGAGACAGCCCCCTGCCTTCTCCCCCTTTGGCTTTGCGGAGTTCCCAGCCAGCACGGGCGGCAAGTCTGGATGGAACCACGTGGAAGTTCTCTGCGCGACCGGCAGCCGCTTTTTACTCCCGAGTAAAATTTTTACTCGGGAGTAAGTAAAATTTACTCCCGAGTAAAAATTTTTACAAAACATGATTAATTTTACTCACCACCAGTAAGCGCAGCTGCAACTCCAACAAGAAAGACAAAATAAAATGGAGACTCCTCTGCGTCCTCAGCTAAGGAGTCCAGCCAATCAGTGAGCTGGTTGGCCAGCTCACTGATTGGCTGGAGTCCAGCCAATCAAATCAGTGAGCGGCAGGCTGGGCTGGCTTAAATTTGTAGGTAGCATAAAACAGAACGATGAGCCAGCCCAGCAGCTGATGGGCGGGAGCTGCCAGCGCCAAAAAAAGCGTGCCTTTTAAAAAAGCGGGCGGGACGCGGGAAAATGCATCAAAAAGCGGGGGTGTCCCGCCAAAAGCGTTATGTCTGGTCACCTTAAGTTACTACCTATTCAGCCAAACCAGACCGAATGGTAGGAACCCACCTCTGGTGAAGACGATGCTCTAAGGTTGTCCTCCCATGCAGAAAAGAAAAGAGGTGGGGAAGTGAAAGTGACGTATCAATTGCATAAAAAGCTATTAGGCAAAGAATATAATGGGATTTCTGACTTGAAATGCTGTTATCAATTGCTGAGCATTCAGCTGGGTTCTCTTTATATAATGTGATTTTCTACTGAGTTTACTTTTGGTCTGAAACCATTCCATGTTAAACCATGGCTCAGAAAGATAAACCTTGTTCTCATTGCATAAGCTAGAGGTGTATGAAAATATAAAGTTACCACCAGGTAAACATGCTATTGGTTGTAAATGGATTTTCAAAATTAAAAATATTCTAGATGGGACTGTAACCCATAAATCCAGGTTAGTTGCACAAGGGTTTGCTCAGTCAGCCAATGACTATGATGAGGTCTTTGCACCTAGTCTAAAGGCTACAACATTACGTGCATCATTAGTTGGGTTAGCAATATATAAATCATATAGCAATGCTATACCTGTTTCTTTAAATCATACTATAAAATGTGATTGGTTGCTGTTTTCCTCAATCGGCCATAAGAGGGAGCCAAAATGACTGTTAGCTCTCTGTTTGTTAGATGCTGGGCTGATCTGGAAGTGCCGTGAGCTACTGTAAGTTTTGCAACTGTAAGCAAACTTTTTGTACTGAACTGATTATATGATACAGGACTATGTTATTTGGATTATCCCTTAACTGAAAGACATTGATGACTGACTATCTTATCCGTGTATGACTTGGACTGTTTGATGGACTCTGATACTTCTATTTCCACGAAAGTAAAAGCCTATTTAAACTGCAGTGTCTCTGTATGTTGGTTTGTGTGTTCTCCAACAAAACTCTCACAACGCTTCTCTGAACATTCTCGCTCTCCCAACGGGGAGCTTACCTAACAATACCAGAAGATGATCTCTATCAGGGCAATTATATAGAAAATGTTTTTATGCAAGTTATTAAATTTGGTAAGATTAAAGTCTAACAATCAAGGAAAGTCTTCAACCAACCGAGTGGGAGAATTTGTCTGAGAAATCATTGCTGGTAGATCTATTTGAAAGATATAAATTTAGTTGGCTAACTATAATAAATACCATCCCTTGTAATTTACTTTTGAATATTTAGATTGCTGGGTTGATATATGGGAAATTACAACTAGTTTGTAGGTATTAGCAATAGCAGTAGACTTACTGTATATACTCGAGTATAAGCCTAGTTTTTCAGCCCACTTTTTGGGCTGAAAAAAGCCGCCTCGGCTTATACTCGAGTCAGTGAAAAATTTGCCCGAAATGGAGGAGAAAAAGGGGCGGGGCCATGCCGCTGGGTGACACTCGTGAATGGCCCAGTGCCCCTGTGAGTTTCCCCTCCCTCTGTGTCAGTTTGCCGCGCAGCGCGCATCGCACCATCCCCCCTCCTCACGTTCTAATGTAATGCAGGGCTGTCTTACGATTCCCCTTCCTCCCCCTCCTGCCGCTCTGCAACGATGTCCCACCTCCTCCTTGTTATGGCAAGCAGCCACATAGCGATGTCCCACCTCCTCTGGTACAGTGATCCAATGATAGGAATCACTGTGCCGTGTGTCATAGGAGGCGGGACATCGCTCCCGCGGCTGCACGGGACATCATCATCACAGCGGGACATCAGCATCATGAGGTGAGTGAAGTATTTCATTGAATACACCGCTAGTTTACTGTTTTTCTTTGAAATAAATATTCAAAAACATTATTGGTATCTATTTTTATTTTTGAAATTTACCGGTAGCTGCTGCATTTCCCACCCTAGGCTTATACTCGAGTCAATAACTTTTCCAGTTTTTTGTGGTAAAATTAGGTGCCTCGGCTTATATTCGGGTCGGCCTATACTCGAGTATATACGGTATATACCGCTTCATAGGCCTTTCAGGCCTCTCTAAGCGGTTTACAGAGAGTCAGCATATTGCCCCCAACAATCTGGGTCCTCATTTTACCCACCTCGGAAGGATGGAAGGCTGAGTCAACCCTGAGCCGGTGAGATTTGAACCGCTGACCTGCTGATCTAGCAGTAGCCTGCAGTGCTGCATTTTGTATTGATGGAACTGAATAAAAAGTGTCTCATCGCTAACCCACACCAAAGTTTTTAGGTTACCAGAAACTATTACCTAAACAGAGGGATTATTAAGCATAAAGGTACTTTTGTATGCTTTAAGTTTGGCCCATAAACTGTTAAATTGGAACCTGTTTTTTGAGAAGTTAGAGTAGACATTGACCATTAGTAATAGATTATTACTAAATTTTAGCTGCACAAATGTTGAATAGTGCCCCACTGGGTCAAATTATAATGCTTGAACATAGGTCTGTATGCTTAGGTGTGGTTGAATCCCTAGCTAGAATAGAAAGGGGAATAAAAAGGCTGAGTAGCTTAGAGTTGCTTCATGGGAGGAAGAGGCCAGATTCCTGAAACTTTTATCTGCCTGTTCTCAATAGAATGCAGTTAATCTAATAAAATTCTTGTAAACTACCACATAATCTATCTCATCCTGCTCTGGGAACTACTGCAAACACCTATACATACTTATTAAAAAGCTGTTATTTAGCCAGGTTTCTTGAAGCTGAAATTCAGCAACATAATTCATGAAAGTCTGAAAGGGAAATACGTGGTTTTAAACTTTATATTCTAAAATTTAGGGTAGTAGATTATAAATCCTCTTTAATAGATTAAATTGGGTTCTTCAATATATATATTAAGACACTTGGCTATATCTGGATATTTTTAAAGACATTTTGGAGGAACCATCACAAACTGCTCAAAATAAAAAGCCATACTGTTGAGATTAATAGACAAGAGCAGGTGTTTTCTTCAACATAGTTTTATTTTCTAAGAAAAGACTTATTTCATAGAAAGGATCCTGCTCCCAAAATACCTTTAAATACATTATTCTGAAATTAATTAATTGATATTTTATAAACAGGTCATACCCAAGTAATTTTTCTTCCAAATATATACAGTGTTAAGAGATAAAACTTCTCTCTCTCAGAGCATCATTCCTTAAAAAAATATTCTTATTCTTCTGGTTAGCTCACAAACCATTCTTTATTATCTTTATATTATCTTTATTACATACACAGATAATCAGACTTCCAGAGATTCACAACCATATGCCTCATTATTCTATCATACAAATATTATGTATTTCCAAGCTCTCATTGGCAACTTCAGCCATCACCTAAACTCCCTTTCCCAATTTTAGCCCAAAAGCTCCAATCTTTGACTTGTACCACTTTTTCTTCTTCAGTGTTCTGAGTCCATGTAGTTGTGAGATCTATTCTTTGGCAAAGAAAAGGAAGATGGTAGCTTTGCTGCTTTCCAGTTTTTTAAAAAAAAGTTTTAAAAGTTTTTAAGGTTTTAAATAAAAAGGCACAGCCAACTTGAGAAGCACCAAGAAGTTTGGGACTGCAATAAAAATATTTCTCTTTTAATATAAAAGGACTTATTTCTGAGTAAACTTGTAGGATTACATTCTGATCTCTATTGAATAATTCACATTGGACCATCTCTCACAAATTTGCATCAGGATGCAAAATCAATTGAAAGAATTGCAGGACTATGTTTTTAGTTTTAACCTGATAACATAAGCCCTCTTATTGCACTGTAATAGATGCTGTAAGGAAATCATTTGAAATATTGAAGTTTATACATAACCATTAATATACCTAGCCTTTCTGTGATTTTAGTACCCTGCTCATAAAGGATCCAGGAGAATAAAGTTCCACATGAGATCTACACATGGGCAATTATCCATGTTAACATACAAAAATCAGGGCATGAAGAAATGTGTAACATTCTGGGTGATGCTAAAGACAAATAAATGAAGCTTTTGGAAAATAAAACATGGCAATGCAATTGTATGTATCTTTTTCCTCAGAAGTAAAGTCTCATTGAGTTATTTGATCTTATTCCCAAATACACAGATTATAGCCAATAGCCAATGAAATAAAAAAAAAATCATAACATAGTTTTCATTTTGCACACAATAATGTGACAGGTATTAATTTCCAAAATGAGCTTCACATATCTTCTGAAATCAGAATGTTAGATTTATTACTGTTTCCATATTTTTGCAGTTACTTTTTTTTAGAATAGAATAGAATTATTTATTGGCCAAGTGTGATTGGACACACAAGGAATTTGTCTATGGTGCATATGCTCTCATTGTACATAAAAAGACAAGTTACTTTTTGCATAATGTATTCTTTAACAATGTCCCAACCAATATGGAATGAAGTTAAAATATGGGTGGGCAAAAGTTCAGGTTAAGATGAAATTTCTAATATATTCTCATGAGCAAAACTTAGTTGTATTCCATGTTAATACATTTGAAATAGCTGCCAACTTCAGCAAAGTATCCAGCATCTTCACAAATAAATATCATTTCCGGTTTTACTGTCTGACATCATTTCAATATGATTGAAAGCTGGATTGTCAGTTCCTTCATTGGATGGTGGGCAGTCCAAAACTCTTTTATCTTCCTAGAAAATAAAATATATGTTTAGAATAAATGTAATAAGGAACAATATATATAATAATAAATATAACAGCTCATTAAATAGATGTGATTTTGCTTAGTGACAAAATAATAGTAATATTGGTTCCAGGCAAATTATCCTTGGGGAGAGGTTCCTGATGGAGAAAAAACTTATAGCTATCTGGGTATCAAACCATGCAGGGATTTAAGGATTAATAGCATGACACTGAATTGGGCTCAAGAAGGTACCAATTATTAATAAAGTTCTTTGTAATTTCAAATCCTTCAATAATTCTTAATAAGTTATTGCAGTTTATTTATTATATCCCCCCTTTTATTTTTATATAAATAATTCAATGCAGTGAACATACCCTTGCCTTCTTCTATTTTCTCCACAACAACAACATTATGAGATAGGTTGGGTAGTCCAGCTAGCTTTCATGCCTAAGATAGGACTAGAAATCACCATCTCATGAATTCTAAGCCAGCACCTACACCCACTAGACCAAACTGGTGGTCTTTATATTACAAAACTACTTAGTTCCTCAATGGTACATAAAAATGATCACAACTTATGAATAAACAGTTTGGTTTAATGGTTAAGGCACCAGGCTAGAAAGTGAAATGACATGAGTTCTCATCCTGCCTTCGTTGTGAAAGACAGTTGGGTGATCTTGGGCTAATCAGTCCCTCTCAGCTCAACTCACATCACAGAGTTGTTGCTGTGGGGATAATAGCAGGAGAAAAGTGTGTTTGTTTCCATTGAATTATTTGTAAAAAAATTAATGAAGGCAGGATACAAGTAAATAAGAAAATAAAATGAGGTGCTCATGAGAGTTTATATTTATTCATAAACAAAACAGAATTTAAAAATAATGTAGAGTTTTGGAGATTTGTGCTTATTATTGCTTAATAATCCCCTGAGTGATTAGATACAGTTTTGAGAAGGTTCCAGAATTCTTCTTAAATGCCCAAGTCACAGTGGTGGCCCAGGATAGGATTTACCTGCTTGGATCAATACATTAGCTGCACGACTAGTAGAAAACAATATTTGATCATGTCATTCATTGACAATTGCAGGATTAGATTATTGCAATGTGTATTTATTCTATCTAATGTCTGTAAAAACAGTCTGTTATTTCAGCTATTTAACATATCTATTTATCTGCTGCCAAATGTAAATAAGACAAATGGAATATCCTCATAGGCTTTCAATTTCTGCATTGAAACCAAATTTTTATACCAACAAAAACTCTAAATTCTAAATATCTCAAAAATAGGCCTTACTTCTTGGTTATTACCAAATTGGTGGGGAGGTGGAAGTACGTGGCATGGGTTTCTGTGCTATGGATTTTTAGGCAGCTCAGAGTCACTCTATGTGAATTGGGGCAGCCATATAAATTTGTTCAATAAATAAATACATTTCAAATAAATTTTGAAACAGGTTCCTAATTGAGGTATGATAAATTGAAAGCTAGTATCTTAAATACAAAACCCCAATCTCCAACCCTACCCCTTTCTTTGGAACACCATCCTCTTGGAACTTTAGAAGGGAGAAGATTTCCAAAGGGAACGGAAAAGTCTTTCCTTGATTAAAGGTATGTGTAAACAATTCCCTCACTAATGTTAGCCTTCAGATAGAAATACTAGATTTTTCACATAGTTAATAAAAGATAACCAACAAAGAAATGGTATTTAATAATATAATTGCAAATTATTTCAGCTTTTCAGAATCAATTTTATTGTAAATAATTTTTTATAAGTTAATCAAGAGTTTCATTTTTAAGATACAGTGCCTAAAAAGGGTTGTTTCTGACTTTCAAAAGACAATGTTATAAAGAAGAGTTTTGTTTGTAAAAGAAAGCTCTCTGCAAAAGCCTCTATAGCCTAACTCATGGAGCCAGGCTTTGATCATCTAACATTTTGACTAACTGTGGGTCCCCTGAGTGGAATAATTTCTGGGATGGCTTTTTAATGCTCGTATATAGCAGAGGATGTAATAAAAATTTCCACTTGCCAGAATTTTCCATCCAGGTAGGAGTATTAATATCTGGAAAATGATGGGTATGATGTCAAAAATCAAAGCGCTGCCATTTTTGTACTTGCATGCAATGTCAATGCATGTACAAAAGAGGTAGAGTTTAGATTATGATACCATACCTTCCATTTTGCAGATTTTGACCTTCCTCCTTGGACATCACTACCGTAGAAGAATCTGATATATATCTTCTGTTATATCCTCAGTGTCTTCAGCTTTATAACAAAAGCTAGTTAAGAATTAGGTACTTTTAAGATCCAGAACTTCTTCAATACTGATTTTTTTCTTTTATGTAATAATATTTCATAGCCAGAAAAGTATAATAACTTAATGATCAAATTTACTTTCACACATTATAAACTTATATAAAATATACTATTTATATCAGGGGTGGATTGCTACTGGCATTACTGCTGGTTCGGTGTGCAAAAAATGAAATCTTTTCTATGATGAGATTAAAGTACATAGGGCTGTTCAAAAAAATTGTGAACAATATCATCTATAATATGTATATTCCTATCAGAGATGGGCTTCAAAAATTTTAGCAAGGGGTTCTCTGGGTGGACATGGCCATGGTGGACATAGCCTAGGTGGCCTTCTGCACCATGGCTGGGGGGGGGGGTTTCCTCGAGCCTCCAGGAGGGTGAAAATGGCTTCCCCAGGCCCCAGAGGCCCTCTGGAGGCAGAAACAGGCCCGTTTCTGGCCTTCCTACACTTCCGGTAGGCCTGTTTTTTGCAATCCCTGAACCTCTGTGCTCACCCTGCACTTATCTGTATCCAAAATGGGCCGCATGGAGACTTCTGGGAAAGGTGGAGTGGAGTGGGCAGCACCAGCCAGGAGTGTGATTTGGGGATTCTCCAAACTGCACAGAATCTTAGCTAGGGGTTCTCCTGAATACCTGTGAACCCTCAGCAGCCCACCCCTGATTCCTATTACACATATCTCTCAATGTCATTCTGACAGTGGCCAATTATTTATCCAGATAACAGCCAAGAGTAATATTAATAGATTAAATATTGAGGGCAAAAAGAACTGATAACAGCAAAACCACATCATAGAAATAAGTCATAATAATTTTGACCTCTGAAATGGAGTGTACTTGGATCTATCTTTGAAGATAATATGAAAACTTAATTTAATAAAATATGATTATTATCTGACTAATTAGGGGACAAATCTATCCAATTATGTGATTGGAGTGTGTCAACCGGTGTACTGTTTCTGTGCTCACTGATTTGTTCTAAGCACTTCAAGCACTAAATGGATTGAAGTTGGACTATCTAATAAATTCCTCTTCTTATATAGTGTGGACCCCTCTGTAATTTTTTTTTGTTTCTTTGCAATCCTTATATGTCTGAAGTCAAATAAAATAATGTATACATACTTGTTTTAATTTACGAAATAAGAAATTACAAAAAAGATCCTCTTTGCTGAGTAAGAATTTTTTGTCCACCTTCTGCTTAAGTCCTCCTGAAAAACATTTATGTGGTTAGTTAAAATACATTCACACACAGTTTAGAATCTTTATAGTTAAATTATTATTTGTGCAAAACAGTAACACTAGTATTAACATGAGATAGTATGAGATGGCATGAGGTGGTGTGTAATCACTTTTTAATTTTTCTAACTTGTTTTTACTTCTGTTTTTAATTTTGTTTTTGCTTATGTCTTTTTATATGGTTGTATGACTTCATTTGTAGACTGCCCAGAATCACTTCAGAGAGATGATTTTTATGTAAATTTGATAAATAAATAAACAATTTTTCTTGAATTGTATAGTTTATTTATTCATTATTACAAATCTGTATCCTACCTATTTACTTCAATTAAACATATCCAAGTTGAGTTAAATCAATAAATCTATAAAGACATCAAGCTAATAAGAAACTTCATATAAAATAGTGCAAACATATGACAAAAGGTCATGCTTTTTGATATAGAAGAATCACGCGAACTGGGATGTTTAGATGTTTATTTATTTATTTATATTTTTTTTAAATCCTACTTTTATTATTTTTATAAATAATTCAAAGTGGTGAACATACCTAATGCTCCTTCCTCCTCCTATTTTCCCCACAACAATAATCCTGTGAGGTAGGATGAGCAGAGGGAGAGAAATAGAAAGAGACAGACAGACAGACAGAGACTGGCCAAAGTCTATCAGACACTTCCTAAATCAATCTTCTCCAACCTATGTTACACCACAACCAGACTAGAAATTCTAGGAATAGTCCGTAACACACAAAAGGTGACAGGTTGGAAAAGACTCCTCCACATAATCTAAAAAAGCAGGAATTTACAGGACAACAATCATTTTTTAGATGTTCTAGCCCTAAATTGTTTAAAGATGTAAAAATAACAAATTCAAATTGTGGCAGGAAATGAACACAATTTACAACACAGTATATTTTTATGCATCCATCACTCATCTGAATCAGATGTTATTCAAGCAGCCTCCATGTGGGAGAGAGACTGACTGAGCCAGGAAGAAGAGTCAAGCAGGGAATACCCCCCTCCAGCCGTGTCGCACTCCTGGGCCTTAAGCTGTTTGGAACTGGGTTGCAGAGGTGGTGAGCAAGTGCAGGCATGCATTCCCCACTTTCACAGAACCATCCCCTCTCCCCCATGCTCGTCAGCAAAATTGGAGAAGTTGGGGAAGTCTATCCTGGTGGACACAAGAGGATGAAGTCCGACCTCCCTTGAATGCTATTAAACCTCATCCACTTTCACTCAGATGCAAACCATCAGTCAGAAAATTCCAGTATATAGGCTGTGTTTAGTAATAAAACAGTTAGTTGAATTCGTCAGTTGTGGGTCTGGTGGTTTATTCCTGACACTCCTCTAAGATACATAACAATTGTATTTTGATAAGATGTTTGTGTTCTGTAATATTCATAAGTGCTCATGCCAATGAAACCATTTTTCATGCATCTGAAGTAAACTTGATTTTTTTCAAACTGATTTGAATCTGCAAACAACTAGGCAAGGTTGTCTGAAAATTCAAATCAGGTTGATAAATTCAGACAGCTAAATAAATTACAACTTAAAATAAAATGAAGATTTGTCATGTACCAAATTATTTGTTTAATTGTATATTAAGCTGGACACACTTTAAAAAAGATTTAGAAGTGCTCATGTGAGCTTGTATAAGCATTTCTCAGGTAAGTTTAGCATCTTTGTGCTGAAGCAGTCTGAGTTCCTGGCTTTCAAACAAGATTGTAAAAGAAATTATTGTGTAATAAGAAATCCTATTATTCTAAATCAATGTATATTATTGTAATGAATGAGATACTTTATTTGCCCAGGCTCTGAATTATGGACAAATGTTTATTATAGAAGAAGGGGGAAATGTAAATTAAAATTTCAAAGTTTAAAAGATTAATATTATAAATAAACCAAAATTTAAAACTCAATTCCCAATAGATATTTAATTTTTGGATTCTAAAAATCCAGGTATCAATGCAATTTCAAATCAGAAACCTAATCCTTACATCTTGATATTATAAAGTTAGATATGATTTTATGCCGAGCAGGGTTTGCATTATGTTCTTCTGGAAATAAATTTACACTTGAATAAAAGCAAAAATAGAGGAATCATTAATTACCTGTCAAAAGGGCAATGACTATTCCCACACCAATTGTAATCAGAGTTCCAACTGGGCTTAAATAAAGATAGGATAAGGAATACAAAGAATTTGCCAGGATGGGTCTAGAGGGGAAAATATAGAATTTATTGATGTATTTCCACAATTCATATGAAATCTCACAATGACAATGTTATATTAAATGTAAATATTTAAAACAGTTTAGAAAAGCAGTATTGCAGTCACAATTAGAGGCTATTGCTGTCTTCATTCACAGAAAGAAAATGGTCTTGTGCCCGCAACAGTATTGTTGTATGCACAAGGCAGGCAGACCTTTATTGCAACAGCACAAAGTTCCTTTTGTCATTCTGCTTGACTTTGGCCACTTTTGTGCACACTGTTGATTACAGTCACATATTACTCAAAAGTGAGTCTAGACTTTCAAGCTAAGAGAAAACTAAAGCAAAGTAGGTGCTTTTCTTCTCTGTATGAAGATGATACACTGATTAAAAGCAGTCACGATAAAAACATAATCCCAGATTTGTTCTGATTATATCTACCATAACCCAAAAAGTATCTTCAGGTCTTTAGAATATGATGTTTCTCTGCAAGAGACACACTATGGTGGCCAGGTTTACTTAACATATTAAACTATCATTAGTTTATTTGATATTGATTATGTGCAATATACTCAGTCATAGCAATGTGGCAATCATAGTTAATGACAAATATATAACATAACATAAGCAATTGTGGCTTAATTAGTGAATCATAATTAAACAAATAACGGTTTAACACAATCTGTGAACCCATCCTAACAGATATATCAATTGTTCGGTAACACTTAAAATTATGGGATTTTGCCAATTTCCTTTTGAATTTAAATGTACATTTCCATTAAAAAATGTATATTATATGTATAAAATCACTAGCAGAAGCAAGTTAACATCATTGGATAAATCAATAGCAATGGAAATGAACAATTATCCCTTTCTCTGCATGTGATCTGCAAAGTATTAATGTATCCTGTAAATGTGAACAGAAAAATGTATACTATAAAAGACTTACTGTGCCTGGCATAATTAAGTGTTACATATTAAGTGGATGGTTAATAAATTTAGCATATACCTCTCACTATTTTTAATTGTGAGCTGATCAATGGAATCCATTGCATAAACATCTGTGCTTAGGTTGGCTATGTTACAGCCTATAATTGTACGATTTAATGGCAGGGTCCTAAATGGCAGTGGCTTATAAATATGAGATCCAATTCCAATCCAAAGGGTAATAATAAATCCAGAGACGAGACCTATAAAAGCACCCTATAAAACAAGAAATAAAATGTGATCACATTTAAAAGAAAAGTAGAAGTAAAAGAAATAAATCCCACCGTAATTTCTGAACAATGTACTTTTAGTAATGTAACAGATGTCACATTAGTTATTTAGGATTGCATATACTACTTTCCTTAAAAAAAGCAGCCATAGAACTTTTTAATATCATTTAGAACTTCAGAAAGAGAAGGATCTCCAAGTCATCCTGTTGATATTATTTCTGAAACAAACATTTTGCCCCTACAGTATACCAAAACTAAAAGAAAGGTAAGGTTCACCAAAATGCTTACAATTCACTATGGTTTGAATTGATACATTTAATAGCTTCAAATACATTTGATTAATTATTATTATTTTTTTGCAAGGAGGCTGAGGAATGTCTTGAATCAGAAGATGGGGCAGCAATTAAATAAATAGTTCTATAAACAGAAAAGTTTCTTACCAGAGCGTTGACAAATGGAAAAAGAATTCCCAAGGAAAAGAGTCCTAGGAGAGGCCCACCAATCATGCCAAAAATGGTCAATGCTGCCTAAGGAAACAAGAGGGGTTCAGTGAGAATTCAGCTATAGTTTTGAATGTATTCAAATTTCAAAAGACTATGAACCTGTTCACAAGTGGCAGTAAAATTTCTTTCTGTGTCTAATACAGTATGATATGGGAAGCTGCCCAAATGGTGAGTGAACAATGGAAAGTGAAAAAAAGTTATACATTTGAAAGATTAAAATTTACAAACAGTGCTAAATAGCTTCATTTTCATTTAAACGTGTTAAAATGAAAAGAGAATATTTAATTTTGTAATACACTTATCCATTTCTACTGGAAAAATATTCCGAACCAAAATAGTGGTTATTTATTAGAACATTCTCTAATTGAAGTCTTGCAGATATGTTGGGATTCAGAACGTTCAGCAAGCATTAACATTAACAAATATTAACAAATATACTGTAGGTAGGCATTTAGGAAACTGTGATAATCTCCAGCATCTGTGTAGAACACCACATAGGCAATAGTACATGAATTTACAGATAGGAAACACTATATATTAAGATACTGCTCAATTAGTAATAGGAAAGGGTGTTGAGACAATATAGTTAATCCTTTCCCTGAAAACCATTTCCCCTCTTCAAGTTGCCCATGCTGAATTGGTTGGGTTCTGATTTTTCAAATTAGAGACAAATATAATTGAAAGGAACATGTCTTGGAAAGTAGAAATGACCTGTGAGGAAATTATTCCCTTCCTTTATATTTTCTCTGCCATCATTTGCCCCACCTTAAAATAGCTTTTAAAACAATAAATGCACATAAACATGGACTGACACAAACAAAGGAAAAGGAAAGAAGAAAGAAAAGCAAACCATTTTATGCTGACTTTTAGTTGATTTTTACTGACTTTTAGTTGTAAATGTCTTATTGACACATCACATGTTTGTAGTGCACTCTTATACTGCACTTATCCTGTGCTCATGCTGAATCAATTCACTGCAGGATGAAAGCCCCTTCATTGAAGGTTATGGACTGCACTAGCTTACACAATTGAGGTTTACTCAATGCTAATACTACAATCAAAGAAAGTCCAAAGTATAAAAAAGAAAATTGAAAGGAATAAGGGTTGCTTTGTTTTCCAGAGAGTTTTCTTGACAAAGAAATTATTAAAGATACCTGTAATAATGCTCCTAGCTTTGATGCCACAACAGCCATAGCAACGCACACAGCACCATAAAATAAACCTATGTGAATGATGCACACAAAGAGATCAAATAACAAGTTTTTATTTATTTATTAGCAGTAAACAAGTCAGGTTGTTCTTTGTCAATAATAATCATAACAACAACAACAGTAACAATGTCAAATCCAGTCTAAACATCTGGCTGACTGTGCAACTAATCATAATAATATGCTTTTTTCACTATACAGACTTTTTCTGTAAGCATCTAGCCATTTAGCTTATATATAAAATGCTACAAAATAATAATTAATATATTTTAAAAATAGTAATTGTACATTTTAATATTTAAAAACAAATAAAACACTATCCTTCTTAAGATAATTTAAATTTAAAATAAATATTAATATATACTTACTCATGCACATAGAAATCCAAGACAATTTAAGTTCAGTTAATGTGAAATAAGGTTTAATGAGGTCCTCCACTGTCACAGCAGCTAAAGCATTGACGCTAGAGGACACTGTACTAAGGCAGGTAAAACAGAGTTCATGTAATTTCATATCAATTTAAAGGTGAATTTTATTTGCAATCAAATAGTTACTATAGTGTTTATTATTTCTGTTAAAATTAAGCAGCTGAATAATTACAATAATTAAAAGACATTAGTTTTTCAACTAGTTTTATCTATTACTTTGAAAAAAAGCCATAATTTAAACAGTCTCCATTCTGTTCAAAAACGTTCCTAATAAAACCTTAAATAAACCAGTCTATATAATAAAGAAATTATTGGCTTATTATAATATATGTTATAATAAACTATGATTAGTATATAACACAATGGATTCGTGGCTTATGCTAAAAAAAGCACATTTTGGTTTAGCATAATATACCAATCCAGTGACTTTCATTTCTCTGTAAAATTTTCCTAAATTCACTTTTCTTTTTATTTACTAATATTATTGTTACTAAAAGTTGTTCGTTAAATTATTTTAAGTCAAAGGGCAACAGTATTCCCATAAAATACGGCTACACATTCAAAGTAACATACTAATAAAATATGTGCCCTCAGCTCATATTTAGATTAAATGATATCACTTAAAATGTATAAACATGAAGCTGTGCAGAACTGGGATGAGCTGCTGTATAGATAACTTTAAGGGGAAAATATATACCATACCTCTGGAAATCCCATTAAAGTACAACCACACATCTTTCTTGAGAACTAAGTCTCCTTGAATTTAATGGGTATACCATTTGCGTTTGTTATAAGGTTGCTATTGTCATTTGATTCTATTGAAACATCCCCACTTCTCTGCCTATTGAATTTTGAATTAACTTACCTTAAAGTTCCACTATAAGCACAAGCAACAAAAAGGCCTATCATTCCTGGAAACTCGTTGAAAAGTTCCAATACCAGATAAGGCATGAGCTGAAATATGCAAATATAACATATATTTTATACATTTATTTTTATGTGGTTTTTTCTCTTATATTCTTCTGCCTCCCTTACAATAAAAGATAAATACTTTTACATGATAAAAACATATGTAAAATAATCTCTCAAATTGCTTTTTTTCAAGAAAGATACATTCATGGTTCAAAATCGGCATAAAAATACAACATTAATTTAATTCCTCAAATATGCATGGTGTCCTTTGAGAGACATTATCCAAAAATGTAATGTTATTAATTCCTTAATTGTTTCCTTCAAAAGAGGTTTCTCATAATTGTTGCTAGTAATTCACTGTAATCAAATCAAATCCCAATAGCAAACTGAAAATGACGGCCCTGATGTTTATTTAGCATTAATTAAGAATGTTTTAATACTAAACCTGGTCTGATGCTCCCACACACTTTGCTTTCAATGGGTCACAGTTCTTAAAAACAGAGTACATTACTAATCCACATAATACTGCACATGCAAGAATTAACCAGAGTCCCACGAGGTTTAAATAAAGAGATCTATGAGAAAACAAACAAGAGGATTTTTTTTACTTTGTAAATATTATAATTTTGTAGCATTATATAAGTGCACTTTGCATTGTATTGTACCTGTGTTCATTTCCTTTTTGGCAGGAAAAGAAAAAGTCTTTGTTAGATAGGAATGTACTAGTTTCTTTGGCTTAAAAAGTTATGCAAATATTCCAACAAAGGTAAATAGTTACATACATGTAAAAATCACTATCTGACTTGCCAGGATTTCAGGAGATTTTTCCCACATGAATTAAAACATGGTGGCGCAGTGGTTAAATGCAGCACTGCAGGCTACTGCTAGATCAGCAGGTCAGCGGTTCAAATCTCACCGGCTCAGGGTTGACTCAGCCTTCCATCCTTCCGAGGTGGGTAAAATGAGGACCCAGATTGTTGGGGGCAATATGCTGACTCTCTGTAAACCGCTTAGAGAGGCCTGAAAGGCCTATGAAGCGGTATATAAGTCTACTGCTATTGCTATAGAAAAAAAAACAAAAAAACAAATCTTCCTGGTGTTTAATTATTTTTATAAGGATTTAAAACATGGTAATATTCTTATTATTGTAAATATACCCCAAGAATAAGATGTCACAAAAATATGGAGACAAATAAATGAATAATATGCATCATATTGGACAGAACGAGGTATTATTTTGGGCTGCCTTTAGGTCAGTTTGAAAATTTAAAATACAGTTGCTAAGTAGTAAGAGATATATAATCTGTGAGAACTAATTTCCAAACAGCATGAAACTGCTACTCTTTTTTAATTGTTACCCTGTCAGCAAGTACCTTGAACAGCAAAATTAGCTCTTTGCTTAAAACACAGATTGGATAGGATCGTTAATTTCCAATGTTTATGTCAATAGTTAATTATGCCCTTCATGATGGTTATTCTTTACACATACATAAATGGGTAATAAATCAGACAGAGTTTACAAAAGCAAAGTTCCATGCCTGTTTGAGATTTTAATAATGGTAATAAATAATTTGATTATTGATTATTATAGTTGTGGTTTATATCCTTCAACAGAATGTCATATGAAATGCTAAAGTCATTGTTACTAAAGCTTTGCATTTAAAAAAGGCTATAATACATAACTACATTATAAGTATTCAGGTTGTATCATTATTGGACACTGATGTTGAGAATGCAGTTTAAATGAAAACCCTTGAGCAAACAAATAAAATATGTTAACTTACAATTTTGCTTGAAATCGGGATTTGCAGGAAAGATATCGCTGAACTTGAGACTGATTGACTGCATATATACCAAGCCAGGTATAAGTCCCACCTATAACAATTGTCCAGAATGTATGCCTTTGCAAAGGATTAGGATTGAAGCTACATTGAATAAAAATGTATTTTATAGTATTAGCTAACTGTTCATATGTCTATTAAACATGACTTTTTTTCTTTCAATGAATATTTATCAAGCTTAATTTGAAAACATATTAAAAATTCTAAATATTAAGTAGAAGTACTGAGAGCATGGAACACATTTTAAAAACTTATTCTACAGAGATAGTCCTCCAGATACAAAAGGTCAATTAACGAATGTTCAAAGTTACAACAGATACCCTCAAACCACATATGACTCTGTTTTAAAGTTATAATGGCTCCAGTGCCCACCTGGCCATTCACCCTTATAACTCAATATGGGAGTGCTGTAGCATCTCCCCACCTGTCTCCCTTCCCTCCCTCCTACCCTGACATGACCCTGAAGCACATGGGCCTGCTCCCCATGCCTCCTAGAAGCAGCTGGCATTTTCACAGCTCCGACAAGTCTTTGCAGAAAATGGCAGCTGCCTTTGAAGCTTTCTGCCCTGGTCAGCTGGCCATTGGGAGATTGCAAACTTCTCCTGGCATTTGTTAGTCTTTGGGTAACCAGACCCTACTGCACCATAGAGAGTATTTTAACATACTGCACCTGTGTATGTTTTGCCAATTGCACAGTGGCAGTTAGGACCGCGCTCCAGAGAGTTAACATCATTGCCCAGAGGATCATTGGTTGCCCTCTCACCTCTTTGGAAGAGCTTTATAGCTCCCACTGTCTTAAGAAAGTTCAAAACATTCTTAAAGATCCATCTCATCCTGGTTACCCTTTTTTTGAACTATTACCATCTGGCAGACGGTACAGGATAATAAAAACAAGGACAAATAGGCTTATATCCCAGGACAGTAACCATATTGAATTCTACTGAATAGAATTGCAATATTAATGCAATATCAGGAGTTTTCAATTCAATTGCATAGAATGTGAAGGGGGGGTGTTTGTGTTTTATTTTTATAGTTATAATGTACATTGAAGATGGCATTTAATTTCGTTGTACGAGGTGCAATGACAATAAACAACTAGTAAAGTAGTAGTAGCAGCTTTAGACCGAGCTTCCGACAACCTTTTCCTTACTTTAACCCCTCTCTCCTCCAAAAAGGGTGTTCCTCTCCTCTCCTTCATTTTTTCAATAAATAAAGCTAAAAAAAAAGCTGGGAGGGACAAAGTTGTTAATCTTTCTCCCCTCGTCCTGGTGATAAAATTAAACTCTTCTGCCTTCCAATTTCTATCCATTTTTAAAAAGCTAACTTTGATTCCAGGCTGAAGAGTAGAGGAAAGAAACCAAGCAGGCAAAGAAACTCTTTCTGCAGCTTTTTGCCTTGAGAAAAAATATTCAGCTCAGAAAGTTGAGCATCTGTATTAAAATGAGACAGAAGCGAGATCCTTACAAAACTTTCAGCTGTTTGTCTGATTGCTTGTAAGACCCAGCTAAGACTCTAAGAGTTTATTTGCTTGCTTGCTTGCTTGCTTTCCTCTATTCTTCAGAGTCTGATTTCCTAAGGCTAGAAAAAGCCAGGTGAAATCTGCAGTCTCCTGATAGCCAGCTGATGGGTAGACAGCTGATGAGGCAGAAAACTCTGAAAGGTTAGGGAACCAGTCTTTTTCCTCCAGAAAGGCAGGGGCATCTTGTCAGGAGGAAGGGCAGGGGCGGATTAGCACTGACAATTCTTGGTGCCCCTCCTTTGTACATACTGCACAAATCTTTATTGGTTTATTTTTTTTTCTTTCTCAACTTTGTGGTGCCCCCTTTGGGCCTGGCACCCTAAGCACGTGCTTAGTCTGCTTAATGGTTAATACACCACTGGGCAGAACCAGGAAAGGCAGGCATGTCCAACATTTTTCTTCTCCATTGTTTTTCGCTGATAGGACAGTTAATTGTGTAACAAGGCAAGAGTGGGAGCCTCTCAAGGGGCAAAAGCAGAGTATGGGATATCTCGGGGGTGGGTGGGGTGGGAGGGACTTGGGAGTCCCAAGGCAGGTGGGCTTGTCTCTGCACTAGGCCTCCCAAGATCTGCCCCATCCCCGAGGCACCCCTTGCTTCACTTAATGACTCACATATTTGATTAATGAATACCTTGGGTAGAGCAGGGATGGTTGGTCATTACTTGAGGCAGGTCATTTAATATTTATTCCAACCTCCGACCCTAATGGGCAAGCTTCATTACAGTCATAATAATTACATCATTAATAATTTTGGCATTGAAATGCAAATATTTCTTAGGAATAAATTCTACAATTGTATTGAAAACTATTTAAGCTCATGCAAAATTGGACACCCAATCTGCTATTTTCCTATCTTTTGTGGCCTATTATAGTCTTTTTTATGATATACCTGTACTATTTTGGATTCTTCCAACAAACCAAATCATATGGTAGACACATATTACAATAGGTAGGTAAGTTTTTACCTTATGAAAGTCTTTTTAACTTGTACCTACTTTCTCTCTCTCTCTCTCTCTTGCTGTCTCTCTCTCTCTCTTTTGTCTCTCTCTCATTATTTATTTATTTGACTTATATCCCACCTTCCCATCAAATCTACAATTTACTTGAAGATCTCTTTTTATTTTATCTCCTCCATTACAACTATGAAAAGTTTGAGCAGAGAAAATGTGAGTAATTCAATGTCACACATTGATTTTTCATGAATGAGACCTTCCTGGTCCTAATCCAGTAACTTAAGCATTCTGATCAGTAGATATAGAATCAGCCTTATTCTATATCTATTACTGGAAAATATCATTTGTTTGATATAACAAATAATATACTGTATATTTGAAGGTTTCTTCTCCAGCTCAAATAAATTAAGTACTTACTCCCAGAAATCTAATCTTTTTCCATGAGAGGCATCATTTATTATATTTCCAAACCCATGTTGTACTATCGCACCACGTATAATCACAGATAAAAATCCAGCAATCATGATTCCAGCTTGAAAAACATCTGTCCAAATCACTGCTTTTAGTCCACCCTGGATGGATAAGAAAAAACATAGATTAAAATACAAGGCAACTAACTAATATTAAAAGGAATATAATACTCATATTGGAGTCTAAGACATTCAATGCATTTCTTAGCCAAGCCATACAAATATCTTTGCATAATGCAGATTACAGGTGGTCCTTGACTTACATTTAGTGACTGTTCAAAGTTACAAAGGCACCAGAAAAGTGACTTATAACTGTTTTTCACATTTACAACTGTTGCAGGAACCCAATGATAACATGATTAAAATTCGGATACTTGGTAACTGTTCGTATTTATAACGGTTGCAGTGTCCTGAGCTCATGTGAACATCTTTTACAAACTTCTGACAAGCAAAATCAATGAGAAAGTCAGATTCACTTAACAACTGTGTTGTTAACTTAACAACTGCAGTGATTCGCTTAACAATTGCTGCAAAAAGGTCATAAAATGGAGCAAAGTTCACTTAACAAACATCTCATTTAACAACAGAAATGTTGGGCTCAATTGTGGTCGTTAGTTGAGGACTATCTGTACTTAAAATAACAGAAGTAAATATAATGAATTTGTTCAATTAAGTGTTTAAGCTTTGCAGTTGTAGCAATTTTCAAAATAATTGCAGACCTACCAGTGTGCAATAGAAAGTACAGACTACTCCTGTTCCAACAACTGCACCCCATAAATGAATTCCTGTAACTAGAGGAGAAAAAGTACAAAATATTTTTTTAAATTAAAATAGCAGGAAATGGTTAATCCAAAGCATATTCAACTTAATTTTAAAAATTAACTAATATGGGATTCCAATATGTTCTTAAATACACAACTCTCCTGGAATAATGCAGATAATTTAAATCAGCAAACAAAGGTAAAACTGAACTAAAGAGTGAATCTAATCATTTTCTTGTTGAAGGATTGATTAAAAATATATGTATATACATATTTATTATATATGTATTATTGAAGGCTATTATAAAAATAATGTAGAATATAAATATTTAGGTTTTTGTGAAAATAAGAATGAAAATCATTATAACAGAAATGTGCATTGTATTGCAAATATCACACACAAGATTAATTGTGAATTGATCACATTTTTAAAAGAATTAATTATACAGGTAGTCTCAATGTACAAACATTCATTTAGTGGACTGTTCAAAGTTAAATGGCATTGAAAAAAAATGATTTATGAACATTTTTCATACGACTGTTGTAACAGTTACCTTGATATAAAGCTAAGGCTGGAGCATAAATGACAATTCCAGTGTAAAGTATCTGAAAAATAAACAAACAACACAAACTGTTCATCTTGGCCTTCCAAGAACTCTTTAGAAACAGTACAATACTGAATTGCATGGTGAATTAAATTCAAACAATATAAGACATACATGTTGATAAAAGTGATAGGTTTCAATAGTGTTTACACAAAATACCAATAAAATAAGAATAGTTTTCATCTTTAGGATAAAAAAATAAGAAGCTATCATAATCATGAAAAAATGCAGAACATTATTGTCTGGAACATTACTGCAGGCAAAGTAACAGTAACAGTAATTACTTATAAGCCACTCAGAGTCACTTATTACAGTGAGATGAGTGGCCTATAAATTTGATCAATTAAATAAAGAAACAAGAAACAAGTTATTCTAAGAACATCGTTGAGTTCATGAACAACTAAATATTTCAAAAGTGGTCAAGGTACATTCATAGTCGTAAATTATGATTGAAATCTCAAGTTGATTAAAATTTGTTTTTCTTTTGATAATCATAATTCTGAGAAGTAAAATATGTTATGTGATAGTTTACTCCTGAAGTTAACAAAAAATTTACTATAGTTCATCTCCTGTTGTTCAGGAAAATCTCCGGTGTACCAAAGAAGTTTTAGGATAATGAAAAAAGTAATGAAGTAGAAGATGACTGAAGATACCCTTAAATTATTTTAGATTTGAATCCAAGGTATATTCCAAAGAACAGACTAAATGGCAAATATGCCACTTTACAGGATATAAAAAAGTTTGTAAATATCAGTAAAACATTTTCCTGTTTAAAAGGTTTAGTTCAAAATTCTTTAGCATATTTATTTATTTATTATAAATTTATTTATAATAAATATTTATTATAAATTTATTATTATTAATTAATTAATTAGACTTATATACCGCTTCATAGGGCTTTTAGCCCTCTCTAAGCGGTTTACAAATTTTTTTAGCAAATTGAGTCAGCAATTTGCCCCCACAGTCCAGGTCCTCATTTCACCCACCTCAGATAGATGGAAGGCTGAGTCAACCTTGAGCCGGTGAGATTTGAACTGCAGATCACAGTCAGCTAAAGTGGCCTGCAGTACTGCACCCTAACCACTGCACCACCTCATCACCTATCCACCTAAATATCTATTATAACTTAAATAGGCAATCAAACTCTCTTTGTCATTGGAGATGAAGATTTTCTTTACTTTGTACTTCAGTTTAGTTTCATATAAAATAATATAGTTAATAACTTCACATCTGTTTTTAAAAACCAACTTTATTTTACCACTATTTTACCACTATTATTTATACTACATTAAACTTCTTAGTTATGTAATCTACTGCAGAGTTATTAGATATTAAAATTTAGCAATAATAATAGCACTTAGACTTATATACGATGCTTTACAGCACTCTCTGAGCAGTTTATAATATGAGCATATTTCCTTCAACAATCTGGGTCCTCATTTTGCTAACCTTGGAAAGATGGCAGGCTGAGTCAATTTACTTTAGAAATATCATACATTAAGACATGTATAAAATTAATTTTCTTACCGTCAGTATAATAAAGAGTCCTGTTCCACACAGGCGCAGTGGTCTATTAAACCGCATTTCTAGGTACTGTAATAAACAAACACTTTGTAAGATTTGTGTGTAACTTTGAAGAAACAATTGACATTTTACTGAATAATTATTACTTTAGAGTTGTCTTAACTCTTCAGCCTTGCTTTATTCTGCCAACCTCTGTCATTCTATTCTGTTTATATAAATCTACATTCCACATCAAGTTTTATTCTATACATAATTGTTCTGTTGCATCTAATACAAGGTTTCACAATGATTATTATCCAATAAAACTTGTGTGCTGAGTCACGCATAATTCTATTTCATAAAATGAAACAATCACTTCAGGCAGCAGAATCTAGGGGGCTATATGACAAGGAAGCATATTCATTTGCCAGAAGCTATTCTGTCCTCTCTAACTAAACCAATGTTAGCAATGTTTAAGATGTGCGACTTTTAAGATGTGTGAATGCATGCTGGTTGGGGAATTCTAGGAGTTGGCGTTCACATATCAAGTTGCTGAGCTTGTGAAACTACTCTAAATTATTTTCATGCCTGCTGGGATCACATGGTAATGGAAGATCGATCTGCAGCGTCCAAGTCTATAGGACAAGCTGCAGAGCGTTTCCAACTCTTTCCAACTTACACCTCCTAGTTGAAAATGAGTGATGGAGTGGAGAAAACAATATGGCAGTAATTGTTTGTGTGCAATTACTAGGATGTGGATAAAACAATAGTCCGCAGCCAAGAAGAAACGGGCCAGTGCCTCTCGAGAAAGCAACTATGAGCAGAAGAAAAGCTGACCGGTCTCCCCCTCCCTACCTCGTAGGTGCTGGTGATTTTCAGGCGGTAGAAGACGGGCATGAAGATCTCCGCGCTTATGAGCGCCACGAACGCGTAGGAGATGGCGAAGAGGCTAAACATGCACCCGAAGCGGTAGATTTCGGCGGGGGTGCCTAGTATCGTCACGGCCGACATGAAGCTGGCCGTTAAGGAGAGCGCCACGGGGAAAGCTGACATGCTGCGGCCCCCCATTAAGAAGGATTCGCGGGTCCTCTGGCCACCACCCGCGAAGGCGTAGTACACTCCGATGACCGCGGAGATAACAAGCATGAGCGCGAAGACCACATAGTCCCAGACGCCGAAGCCCCCGACTTCTCTGCAGGTGACCATGGATGAGCTCCGTGCGACTCAGGGGCGCTCTGGACCGCCTGCTTCGCTTCTTCGCTCGGAGCGCGCTTTGACTTGTCACCTAGCCCCGCAAAACTCGGCACGCTCTGCTGAAGAGACGTCCGCTTCACCGGCAGCCTTCGCTTCGCACAACTCCAGAAAGTGCTGCTGTTCTCCTTCAGGACGAAGCTGCGCCTTTCTGGACGGGTCCCCCTGGCTGGCACTCGGCCGTTTGCCTCCTCGTTCCTTGCCCGGCGCCCAACAATAAGTTAACACCGGCGTTGATTCCTGACGCCTTTCCCGCCTGCCGTCTATGACGCGGTTGGAGACCAAACCTTCTAAGTGAGCTCCTCTCTGGTGCCTTGAGGAGGAGGCGGCACTTAATGTATAGGCTCCTTTTTATCTCCGGCTTCAGTACCGGAGTAATGTCATCATTGCGAGCATCGAAAGGGGAGGGAAAGAGAGAACAGCCCTAACCGGTCCAGACCAGGAAGACTTCCTCAACTGTGGAATACAACTGGTGACGGGAGGGTGTGGAGTGTCATAGTCATCCCCGCTCCCGCCCAGCTACTATCTCTTATTATTGGAGATGTTAGATTCTTTCATCCAGATAAGACCTTGTAATGTGATGTCCTCAGAACCAGGGCCCAGTCTTGCAGGTGGATTAAGCATTACTGCCAGGAACCCATAGCCTCCATTGATTTGTTTATTTAAATTGTCAGACTAATACCATCTTTGGTCTCAAAAGGTGGTCGTTTGTTTGTGTGTTTGCTATTTAATCTCTGCTGGTAAATTGATTCCTCCATTTCCTCCTCTTACCAATGCAGGAATGAACCTGGAATTAATCAATCCTTTCCCCAGTTTCTCAAGAAGCAGGTAGAATCACAGGTCTGCGACTAAAAAGCTGTTTAATTATTTTCATCTAATTTCCATGTATTTTGGTGTGTTGAAAACAAATAAAATATTTAAAAAACTCCTAGACGTCATGATTTGTCACAACATGCAAAATTGTGTTCAAATTTATCATTTTTTAAAATTTTTGGTATTTTTTATATTATGGGTTTTTAACCAAATTTAAAGTCCAAATTACTATTAATTAATTTACATAAGTGCATTTAAGATATAAAATGCCCCCCAAAAACCTAAAGGTTTTGTCCAAGTTATGTAAAAAAAATATAGCACTGTAAATCTGATGGTCAGCAATATATACATAAGCTAAGCAAGTTTTAAGTCTGTGCTTCTAATGGTAGAAGGGATTAATCTTTCCTGAAGAATCCAGTGAGAAGGAGACACAGGGCATACTGTGATGTCTCATGTACAGACACAGAGCTGCTCTCTCCTGCATGCCACACTTGTGCACGAATCATCATCAGGTTCTTGGTTCTAGGCTGTTCACAGTTTTTCATCGCAATTCATGTTAGCTCGTCATTCTTCAACCATTATGTTATGGCTCCACGAAAGTGTATTAATTTGCCACACAGTTTCTGTTTCATCTGTGGTGAATATACATTGTTGAAGCAGCAGCAGAATATTACAGACTTTGTGAAAAAAGTATACTTTGCATACTTTGGACTAAAAATTGGAGATCAAGATAAATTTTGGGCGCCTCATAAAGTGTGCAAACGGTGTGTTGAGGTTTAAGGGTAAGAAAAAATCTTTCCATTATGGGATTTCTATGGTATGGCGAGAGCAAAAGAACCATAGTGATGACTGTTACTTTTGTTCATGTGATGTGAAAGGATTTAATTCCAAATGGAAGCATTCCATTTCATACCCCAATCTTCACTCAGCAATTCATCCCATCCCCCATGGCACAGATATACCAGTACCCAAGCCCCCTGCTACCTTGGAAGAGATACCTAGCTCCAATGAAGGTGAAGTCATACCTGAACAAGATGACAAATCAAGTTCTGACTTTGAAGATGATACAAGACCAAAATTGTTTTCTCAGGAAGAGATGAATGATTTGGTAAGAGACTTGAATCTTCCCAAAGATGCCGCTGAGTTACTCAGATCAAGGCTGAAAAGCAGGAATGTATTGTTGCCAGGAGCGTCATCTTCATGGTTCAGACATGATGTCTTTTTATAGATTCTTCAAAAAGAAGTCTCAAAGCAGTTTTACTCCACAACAGTTTTTACACTTCCATACCTGTAGGTCATTCCGTACACTTGAAGAAAACCTAGGAGAACTTGGAATTGGTTCTTCATAAACTTAAATATGAAGACCATGGTTGGCAAGTGTGTGGGGACTTGAAGGTCTTGTGCATGCTGCTCGGGCAACAAGCTGGGTATACCAAGTACCCTTGTTTTCTGTGTCTATGGGACAGCCAAGACTGACAAAATCACTGGACCAAGAAGAGCTGGCAGCCAAGGGTGCTAACAGTCGGTGAAAAAAATGTCCTCCGAGAAACTTTGGTACCTTTCCATAAAGTTCTTCTACCACTTCTCCACGTAAAATTGGGATTGATGAAGCAATTCATAAAATCACTTCCAAGAGATGGAGAATGCTTCAAATACTTGGTCACCAAGTTTCCATGCCTGTTGGAGGCTAAATTGAAGGAAGATATGTCCGTCAGACCAGACATTAGAAGGCTTATAGTTGATCAAGAGTTTGTCAATACCATGACGGATCCTCAAAAAGAAGGGTGAATTGCATTTTAAAAAGTCATACAGAAATTTTTAGGCAATAACAAAGATCCTTACTACAAAAAGATCGTCAGAAGAATGCTGAAAGCATTTCAGGCTTTAGGTTGCCTGATGAGTTTGAAAGTGCATTTCCTCCAGTCCCATCTTGACTACTTTCCTGAAAATTTGGGAGCTGTGAGTGAGGAACAAGATGAACGATTCCACCAAGACATTAAAGAGATGGAAAGCAGGTACCAGGGAAAATGGAGCATTACAATGATGGCAGACTACTGTTGGATGCTTCAGAGAGACATTCCAGATGCTACTTACAAGCATAAATGCACCAAGAGGAGCCTCACAAGGAAGAAGAATCGAGTTTAGTGTGTGTAGGTGAGCTCATTTCAGTTCAAAAAAGGATTTTCATGAAAATATTGTAATAAAACTTTAATTTTATAAGTCTATTTCCATTTATTTTGAGGTATTGCCTTATTTAACATAGTTACCTAAATTGTCAGGAAACATTATGTCCTATGACAAAATGGAGGTCGTTTTCGGATTCAGCGCACCAAAAAACATAAAGATTACGTGGAATAACCAAAATAGCTCTTGAAAAAAATGTTTTTTGCAGACCTGTGATTTGTGAATGATTCTTCATATTACATCCATCCAAGTTAATATTTGCAAGGCAAGGGTGATACATTTTTAATCTTATTTGGTTGGCAATATGTGAACTGATGAGGTTATACACTATGTTAAACAGCCCATACATCATGTAAATTCAGCCAATTATGGTTTAGTTAATAAACAATTCTGAACAATGTTTAGAAAATGATATATGAACTTAAGCTTGATATAGAGTTGTCTGAAGGTGGCTCAGTGGCCAAGACGCTGAGCTTGTCAATCAGAAAGGTCAGTAGTTCGGAGGTTCAAATAGTTAGCGCTGCATAATGGAATGAGCTCCTGTTACTTGTCCCAGCTTCTGCCAATCTAGCAGTTTGAAAGCATGTAAAAGTGCAAGTAAAAAAAATAGGAACCACCTTTGGTGGGAAGGTAACAGTGTGCCTTCAGCATTTAGTCATGTAGACCACATGACCACGGAGGCATCTTTGGACAGCGCTGGCTCTTTGGCTTTGAAACAGATGAGCACTGCCCTCTAGAATCAGGAACAACTAGCACTTTTGCGAGGGAAACCTTTACGTTTACCTTTACTACAATTGCATGTAGGGGTTGTTTGTAAGCATAGGCTGCAGATAGCTGCAGACCTTCAATACACTCACCTCCCAAATTCCAACTTTGTGGAGTGCATATCCTATATGCTGATTGGTTGAGCCAACTTCCTGTTCTGTGCTTTGCTATTTGAGTGCCCCCTAGCCAGATTACATTTGCAGAAATATAAATGGAACATCTATGCAACCATCTGTGAAGGTGGCCTCCCTCAGTAACCAAGAAAGAAACCACTCAACTCCATTTTGCAGAATTAAGAGTACTTTTACTGGTCATGAGTAGATAGCAGCTAAGCAAAGCAAGATCTAAGGCAAAAGCACGTGTAATCATAGATATCATCAGGTTGGTATGCCGGACAGTTGACCTTGGCGGCAAATCCTGTATCTGCAGCATGCGCAGTAGATGGTGAGAACAACTCCCTTTTAACAGTCACTCCTGTACTGATACTTCCTCACCCAAATACCATGCCCCTCCCCTCCCCATTTCAATGGCAGCCGAAAGCAGCAAAAAAGAGGCTGACACTATCCCAGAATGACACATACATTCCCTGATGTGCAGTGCTGGATGAGTCTGCTTGATCCTTCACTAAAATGAACTACCTCCAACTTTATGATGTCTGATAGATGTAAACATGGTCTACTAATAAGTAAAATTAATCTGTATTAAAGCCAAACTGTTTTGTTTAGATCTATGGGGCTGCGTATTCATAACCCTTTACACAATGATCTCTTGTGAAAGTTAGTCCTCACATGATTTAAAGAAAACCATATTAGAACAGGCCATTACTAGAACAAGAACAAATAAAAACTGTATCTCCTGCACACAAAATAATTACTTCTGGCTCTTTACATATTGTGGTCAGAAAAAAGTAGGCATAGAGATTTGAACACTGACTGTATAAATCTTGCTTCGGTATAAAGCTGTATAAGTTTTATGGCAACTTTACTGCCATAAAAATTGAATTATTACAAATGTCTGTGTTGAATATTCATTAGTTGGATTGTGTATGCATTACGTTTTAGCCGGCAACAGCCTCTTGCGCCCTGATTGGCTGGGACACAGCTGATTGGCCGAGATACGATCTTAGCGGGGCCACCCAGTTCTCGGCCAGTGGTTGGTTGTATAATTGTATAAATATCTTGGCGTGTGTTTCCCCGCCAGGAATCGTTGTCACCTCTTTTTTAATGTTAAATAAACCTGCTACTGTTTGTTAATCCTGGCTTCCGCGTCCTCCTTCTGCCGAACTACAAAACTGGCGACGAAGGTGGGATTCTCCGCAACGAACGCTGACCTACGGAAGGAAAAAGTTCTGGTCTCTTCTCTCCACTCCGCAAGTCCTTTCCGCATCTAGCCACGATGACTTCTGCCTTGCCTCCGTTTGCTCCCTACGGTTCGGGGGGAGAATCCTGGGAGGGATTTATGGAACGTTTTGAGTGCTATCTCATTGCGTCCAGGAGCCAGGCACAGACCGACGAGGAAAAATGCAGTTTCTTCCTTTCTTGTTGCGAACCCTCCATGTTCGCCTCTGCCCGAGCCTTGGCCGCTCCAAGGCCGGCGTATAAGTTAGGCTGGGACATTTTAATGGCCAGGCTCAAAGGACATTATGCACCGACACCCTCAAAGATCGTCCGCCGCTTCGCTTTCCGTCGCCGGGTGCAGAGACCTAACGAGTCAATTAGCCAATTTTTAGAGTCCCTGCGGACTACGGCTGCCCAATGTGACTTTACCAACTTGGAAGAAAACCTGGTGGAGCAATTTGTTTGTGGTGTGCGGGATGTAAATTTGCGAAGCCGTATGTTCCGCCATCAAGACATTACCTTACTCCAGACCGTGGAGACTGCTAGAGCAGCGGAGGTCTCGGAGCAGTCCACGGCCGATATCGAGCGGCTACAACTGGCTTCGCCTACTCACACCTCTACTGGCCCCTTCTCGCAAACGAGCCTAGTTGATGACCTGCCACCCCCGGAGGACCCAACTGATGAAATCGTGGGGCAGCTTAGGACGCAGCCGAAGCGCAAACCTCAACCGCAGTCGGTTGCGCCTCCAACAGCTGGCGCCCCTTGCCGTGGCTGTGGTGGTCGCCATGCCCGTACAGCCTGCCCTTTCCGCAACGCAACCTGCCGCCGTTGCAACGGGCAAGGGCACATCGCTAGGGTTTGCCGGGCCTCGCTGCCTGCCCCATCCTTCCTGCAAACTGCTGTCCAACCCCAAGCGCAGCCGCGCCGCCAACCATCGCGGCCTGCTCGGCGGGCTGAAGACTGCTACACCATTGATCAATCGCAAGCCTTTGACTGCTCTCTTAACCAAGCCTCCGCCGGAGCCCGGAAGATCGCTACCTCGGTCCAGCTGGAAGGTCAGCTCTGCTGGATGGAGGTGGACTCCAGCTCCTCTCGTTCTCTGCTGTCCTGGGCTCTTTTCTCTCGCCTCTGCCCCATGGTCTCCCAAAGCCAGCTCCTGCCTGCTAAGACCACTTTAAGGGACTATCAGGGGAATTTCATTCCCACCTTGGGCTCTTTCCCCATTTCGGTCTCTTATGGCCCCTTTGAGGGAAAATTGCCCGTCCTGGTAGTTAAGGATTCCCTCCCTGCTCTTTTAGGCCTGGATTGGTTCCCTGCTCTGGGTCTTTCAATTGGGGGGGTGCACCGGGTTGTTTCTTCTTCCCTAGAAAGCGTCCTGTCTGATTTCGCGGACGTTTTTGACGGCCAGCTTGGCTGTTATAAAGGCACCCCCATATCCCTTAGTCTTGACCCCCAGGTTGCTCCAATTAGGCTGAAGGCCTGCAGGGTGCCTTTTGCCTTAAGGGCCAAGGTTGACGCTGAGCTTGATAAGCTCCTGGCGCAGGGAGTCATCGAGCCCGTTGACCACTCACCCTGGGAGACCCCGATCGTTCTCCCAGTTAAGCCGGATGGCTCGGTGAGGATCTGCGCCGACTATAAGTCAACGATCAACCTGGCCCTTCAGGCGAACCCCTATCCAGTCCCTGTGGTGCAACACCTGCTCCACTCATTGGGGCAGGGTTGCACATTCGCTAAACTGGATATGGCGCAGGCCTACCAACAGCTCCCGGTGGATGACGATGCGGCGGCTGCGCAGACCATCGTCACCCACCGTGGGGCTTTTCGTTGCCACCGCCTTCAATTCGGCATTTCCGTGGCCCTGGGGATCTTCCAGAGCCTCATGGAGCGGTTGCCCCACGGGCTTCCCGGCGTAGTACCATATTTCGACGATGTTCTGATCGCTGCTTCCAGCCGCTCAGGACTTGTCGAAGTACTAAGGAAGGTCCTCCTGCGTTTTAGGGGCGCGGGTCTCAAGTTAAAGCGCAGCAAATGTTCGTTTGCTGTCCTGAGGGTGGAATTCTTGGGCTTCTTAATTGACGCCCAAGGCATCCACCCTACGCCTTCTAAGGTTGCAGCTATCAGGAACGCCCCTGCACCCACCTCCAAGGCGGAGCTACAGGCGTTCCTGGGGCTACTTAACTTCTACGCGCCGTTCAATCCGCATAAGGCGTCACTAGTCGAGCCGCTGCATCGGTTGCTCGACCGATCCGCGGCCTGGCGCTGGGGGAGCCGCGAAGCGCATGCGTTCGCGGCTGTCAGAGAGGTGCTGACGTCATCGGCAGTCCTGGTTCAATATAATGACAGGATGCCTCTGACACTAGCATGTGACGCCTCTCCCTACGGTCTGGGGGCGGTCCTGAGCCATGTCCTTCCAAATGGCTCGGAGGCCCCGGTGGCCTTTTATTCCCGGACACTTTCCTCGGCGGAGCGCAATTACAGCCAGATCGACAAGGAGGCTCTGGCTGCGGTGTCCGGGATTAAGAGGTTCCACGACTACCTCTACGGTCGGCACTTTAGTCTTGTCACTGACCATAAGCCGCTCCTTGGGCTTTTGGCAGGTGACAGGCCGACCCCCCCATTCTCTCCCCATGCATGACACGCTGGACGGAATTCCTTGCGGCGTATTCTTATACGCTGCAATATCGTCCGGGCAAGCAGCTTGGGCATGCGGATGCCCTTAGCCGCTGCCCACTGCCGGAGACTGATACCGCCCCCGTGCCAGCCCTCTCTGTCCTATCCATCGCGGCCTCCGGCCTACCCATTTCAGCCGCGGAGGTCGCGGCCTACACGAAGGCCGATCCTATCCTTTCCCAGGTCTCCTCCTGGGTCTTGAGGGAATGGCCCACAGATAAAGTGGCGGAGGGTTTCCGGCCCTTTAAAGCTCGGCAAGCGGAGCTTTCCATTCATGGGGGGTGTCTCATTTGGGGGGATCGGGTAGTGATCCCTGCTGCACTACGGCCACAAGTGCTGCCTCTGCTCCACAAGGATCACCCGGGCATAGCGCGGATGAAGGCTTTAGCCCGCAGCTATGTCTGGTGGCCTTTGTTGGACTCAGAGATAGCGACTTATGTGGGCCGCTGCGCTACATGTCAACTCTCCAGGCCCAATCCTCCGGCCGGGCCCGCTCGGGAGTGGGAGGTTCCGAGAGGCCCATGGTCACGCCTCCATGTAGATTTTGCCGGTCCCTTCCATGGCCAGAATTTCCTAATTGTGGTGGACGCCTACTCTCAGTGGGTGGAACTGGTCCTGATGGCCTCCACCACGGCCGAGAGTACGGTTCGGGCCTTACGTAGACTGTTCGCAACCCATGGGTTGCCGGACATACTTGTTTCGGATAACGGCCCGCAATTCACAGCCGCCACATTTCAGGAGTTCTTGGCCGAGCAGGGGATCCGGCACGCGCCCATAGCCCCGTACCACCCGGCCAGTAATGGCCGGGCAGAGCGGGCAGTCCGCTCAGCTAAGGAGGCACTGGGCCGTATGGACCGGGGCGACTGGCAGACAAGAGTGGCGGCTTACTTATTAAGCCAGCATTCCACCCCCTGCCCGATAACCAACAAAAGCCCTGCGGAGCTCTTGATGGGCCGGCGCCTGCGGACCTCCCTGGATAGACTCCATCCGCTCTATTCAGGGGACCAGTCATGCAATCTGGGGGTTCTCCCTTCCCGTTCCTTTAGACAGGGGGAATCTGGTGTGTGCCCGCTCTTTTGCTGGGGAGCCCAGGTGGGTCCCAGCTAAAGTAACTGCCTTGACAGGCCCCTGTTCTTTTAGGATCGGATTGGCTGATGGATCCGAATGGAGGCGCCACTTGGATCAGTTAAGGAGGCGCCTCCCAGCGGAGACGGGCAACCCGGATTTCTCTGGACGAGACGACGCTGCACACTCGGGGTTGCCGTGTGAGGCCTTCACACATCCAGGCCTCGTCTATCCACAGCCAGACACTGCTCAATCCGACGAACCGCGACAACAGGCCTCCCACAAGCCAGGCCCGGCCTGTCCGAGTGCCCCCTGCCGGGAAGCGAAACTGTCGGCTCAAACCGCCATCGAAGAGTTACCGGCCTATGCTCCTATTCCCCGAGACACTCCTCCAATGCTCTCGCCTACATCTGTGGACGCGCCACCCCAGCCCAGCCTACCTGTGTTGTTGAGCCCGCCTTCTGGGCCGTGCCGAGATGGCGTCCCTCGGAGCTGCACTCCCTTTGGGGAGGAGCTACAACGAGCAGGTCCACCTCCGCCGACGACTGCTGTTGAACTAAGGAGATCTGGGCGGGTCCGGCACCGCCCCGCCTATCTTCGTGACTACGCATGCTCCATCTGGGAGCATGCGCAGAACTGGGGGGAAGGGGTGTTGAATATTCATTAGTTGGATTGTGTATGCATTACGTTTTAGCCGGCAACAACCTCTTGCGCCCTGATTGGCTGGGACGCAGCTGATTGGCCGAGATACGATCTTAGCGGGGCCGCCCAGTTCTCGGCCAGTGGTTGGTTGTATAATTGTATAAATATCTTGGCGTGTGTTTCCCCGCCAGGAATCGTTGTCACCTCTTTTTTAATGTTAAATAAACCTGCTACTGTTTGTTAATCCTGGCTTCCGCGTCCTCCTTCTGCCGAACTACAAAAGTCTGGATTCTAGATTGCCCACTTAATTGCTTCCCGAGAATCCTGTTAGGAAAAACCTGATGTCACACTGTTTTTGTTGTTATATGCTGTGTATATTGTTCTTATGATTACCTAGTAAAAGTTATAGCCTTTTGTGTTATATATTTCTGTGTTTTTAAAATGTATTCAGTAATATATGTAGAAAATTAGAAAGCCCTTATAAATATCACCAAAGTTATAATTAGTATTCAGTTCTGGGAAGGAAAGAGCTGAAATGTCACATTCAGTTTTGTTCAAATGCTGCTTAAACCTTAATGGCAAGAGATTAGTTACACCTATTTGAACTTTATCCTTTTGGCTTTCAAACTGTTTCCTTGTTTGCTTAAGGTTTTTAATTTTACAAAAACAGATTTATCATTTAACCAGATTGCTAACTATAGGTTAATTTAAGTGAAAGAACTCAGAAAGGTGACTGAGAGAGGTGAAAAGGAAGATAACTATAGAGATCAGTTCTCTTAATTCCTTCTGTTGTTAATCTGAGGTTGATGATTGTCCCCAGTTGCCAGCTCTTGATGTCAAATTAGTTCTTTCTTTCTCCTTAAATTATTGCTTTTCTGTGATTCCATTAAGACAGTTATAGTTGCTCCCAGTATTGTCTCTATTTAACTTTTCCCCATAACTAAGATTCCTTTATAAAAGCATAAATTAGAATCCAAGGTGTTTAAAATAAAAGGAAATCAATTCTTTATTTGAACAGTCTGATTCCTTATGATTCCTGATTTCCTTGAATTAAAATTTGTTGCTTTACAAAGTTTTTTTAAAATATAAGAAGTCTGTTTGACACAAATCACATTTAAAGAGTTAGCCTGACTTAGATCTGACTTAGTGGTACTATAATTGAAAAGTTTGCTGATGCTCTTTTTTCCTTTGCTCATCTCTCTGCATGTATTTTGACAGCATAAAATGGGGAGGTTTGTGCATTGGAAGGCAATAAAACATAAGGGTGATAGAAGCTGAAATAAGTTTATTGAACAAAGTAAATGAATGGCAAAATATAATATTCATGGACAAAGCAACAAATATGAAATGTCAACATTTAATAGAGAATAGGATAGAACAGAACAGAACAGAATATTGGGCAAGTATTCCGTATTTTTCAGAGTATAAGACACACCTTTTTCTCTCAAAAAAGAGGCTGAAAATCTGGCTGCGTCTTATACACTGAATACAGAATTTTCAGCCTCCCCAAACCCCACCCCCTTTGCAAAAATGGCCATGCATAGCCTTTAGGAGGCTTCCAGAGTGCTCCTGGGGGCCGGGAAGGGCAGAAATGAGCGAGAAATAGGCTGTTTCCCCCCCTCCAGCCCCCCAGGAGCACTCTACAAGCCTCCTAAAGGCTATGCATGCTCTTTTTTTGACAAAAATGGGTCATTTTGGGTAGGTCTGCAGAGTGCAAAAACTTTTTTAAAAAATTTGCTTCTTCAAAATCTTGGTGCGTCTTATACTCTGAAAAATACAGTAATTGGACATACAAGGAATTTGTTTCTGGTGCATAAGCTCAATATAGGAAACATCCAGACTGAACCCGAGGGAGGGATCAAATGTGTCATTAGGCATGAGTCCCTGCACACCCACAAGATATCTAAGTCCAACCCACTTTTAATTCCTTTGACTCTTATGTACCATCAATTTGCTTTGACTGTTAATAGCTGAGAATCATGTAGAAAGCTTAAGTTTGCAATAAATCTTTATACTCATTAAAAGTGCCCGAATCTACTGATTTCCACATGCTTGACCCTCTTAGTGTACAGGTAAACCTGGGTTACGAGTGTTCCCTTAGCGATCCACCACGTGGAAGCTCCATTTTGGCCTGCAATGGGCTGGGGGAGGCCTGCGGAGGGCTGAATGGAGTGGCAGATTCACTCCTCAGAAGCTCCATTTCAACCGGCAACTTGCTGGACAAGGCCTGCGGAGGCCCAAATGGACCTGCAGAGGGCGCACATGGCTGAGAGGCTGGAGAGGAGACTGCTTGCTAGATCATAAGGTAAGTGACCTGGTGCAGCAGGTTGGGGGGGGGAAGCAATTGTGGGGAACATGAAGTATTTCAGTGCGTCAGTGGAGGCGTTCGGTGGTCTTAGGCATGTGGCCTGTTCCATCAGTAGCCTCCCCCCCATTGCCTTCCCCACCTTGAAATACCTCATGCACTTACCAAGCCTCACATTTAATTAGCAAATCCATGGGCAAAAAGAAGGGAGTGATCCTGTTCAAGGTATGAGATTCACTTCCACAAATCCTTGGGTTATGAATGGAATGGAAAGGCTCCATTACATTCATAACTCAAGGACTATCTGTACCAATGGTGAAATTTAATTTTTTTGCTCACCAGTTCTCTGGTTGTGGCTTGGGGGGGGGGTGTCATGTGACTGGGTGGGCATGACCAACTTTTGTTCACTTTTTAAAGGATTTTTTTCCTGTCTATTCACCTGAACCGGCCGGAAAAAAACCCTTTAAAAAGTGGGGGGAGGAGCTTTTGACAATTGCACGGCTCACAGCTGATCTGCGCAATTGTTGGAAGATATTTTTAAAACTTTTTAAAGCATTTTTTCCCCTGCCTATACACCTGAACTGGCAGGAAAAAAAATCTTTTAAAAAGTGTGCGTGTGTGGAGGGGAAGCTTCCCATGATCACGCAGCTCACAGCTGAGCTTTTTTTTACTACTCCATCCCTATTTTCCCTACTGGTTTGGCCGAACCGGGCTGTACCAGGAGGATTTCACCCCTGATCTGTACATACAAACAACAAGATAATATAATAGTGTATACACAAACATACAAACATGTACATACAAATAACAAATGTACATACAAACAAAAAGGTAATATAAAATATCAGAAGGTAGATGATGATGATAATAATAATAACAACAACAATAAGAAGAACAATAATAATGTTCAGTTGGCTGAGTTTCATGTTTAATGAATAAACTATATAATAATAATAATAATAATAATAATAATAATAATAATAATAATACAACTCTGCCGTTGCCGGTCCCAAGCCCGGATGAGAAAAGAGGAGGGTTAGGGTCAGGTTGGCATCTGGTCCCATAAAAAAACCCCGCCAACCCATACAATATGGTGAAAAAATCGAATAAGAATTCCATACCGCATCGGTCGTCGCACGGGTTAACAAGGGCCACGGCGGATGTTGGAGTCCCTGGACATCCGTCGACAAGTGGGCTACAAGTGGACCAGCCAACAAAACGACAAAAATATAGTGCAGATGAAAACCGTGCCATAATGGCCTGTTACTACAACTCAGAGCCAGAAAAAAGAGGTTATTTAAAGTGAATGTATGAATTATGGAAAGAACAATATCCAGATTCAAATGTTAGTGAACAACGACTAGCAGATCAAAGGCGATTTATTATACGGAATAAAGTGTTCAGTGAAGTTGAACATGAGGAAATTCAGGCAAATTGCAAAACCCAAAAAACAATATCACAAGCGGAAATAACTGATATTCAAGACACAACTAAAGACATTATAGTAGAACTCCCAGAAGAAGCTCTCGGGGAGGAAATAACATCACCATCACTAGAATCCGTTATCACTGAACCAACTGATGAACTAACTCAAAAACAAAAAGAATTGAAGGATAAGATCATGGAGCATTTTCTGCTTAATGAGGAAAGGCAACGTTTACCATCACTAAAAACTGTGCCTAAGAAAATTTTGGCCCCTATCATGAAAATGGTTAATGCAGTGTTTTCAACAATTGAACTGGGATCCATCTTGGAAACAAACCAGTTAATGTACAGCGCAGCTGTAATAGTCACTAATGAACTAGGCATTAAAATTAAAGTACCTAGTCACACAACAGAAAAAGCATCAAAGCCAAAGTGGAAAATCCGTTTAGAACAAAAAATCAAAAAATTAAGGGCAGATGCTAGTAACTTAAAGAACATGCATGAGCAGCGGCTTAAAAACAACAAAATCATAGATCGGCTAATCAGAAGATATAGATTGGATACAAGAAACATCAATGAAGCTGTAGAGATTGTAAAACAGCAGATAACAGCAACAGCTAGAAAAATTGAAAGATATGAGGCACGAATCATCCAATATAAACAAAATCAGCAATTTCGATCAGACCAACAGCGTTTTTATCAAAGTCTTAATGTGAATGGTGACACCAAAAGTGAAAAACCAGAAAAGCAGGCCACAGTTGAATTCTGGAAAGAATTGTGGGAAAATGCAAAGGATTACAACAAGAAAGCAAAGTGGATACATGACTTTGAGAAAAGCATTGGCAACAAACAAATGCAAGTATTAGAAATAACAACTGAGATGGTCAAAAATCGAGTTAAAAAGGTAAAGAATTGGACATCACCTGGAAAAGACCAATTACATGGTTTCTGGCTCAAATATCTGACCAGTTTACATGCAATATTGGCCAGGCAACTGAATGAAATTTTACAAAAGGGCCAAATTGATGAATGGTTGACAACTGGAAAAACATACTTGATTCAGAAAGATGCAACTAAAGGAACAACACCTGAAAACTACACACCAATAACATGCTTGCCAACAACCTTCAAATTACTCACAGGCATTATTGCAGATAACATGATGGATTATTTGGAAACAAACAACATCTTGCCAGTAGAGCAAAAAGGCAACAAAAGAAGGAGCAGGGGCACAAAAGATCAGCTTCTAATTGATAAAATGATATTAGAAAATTGTAAGAACAGAAAAACGAACTTGAATATGGTCTGGATTGATTACAAAAAGGCATTTGACTCACTGCCACATAGTTGGATCATAAAATGCTTAGAAACAACTGGCATTAGCAAAAATATTACATCCTTTACTGAAAATGCGATGAAACAATGGAGAACTGAGTTGGCGGTAGGGAATGAGATCTACGGAATGGTTAATATCACACGAGGAATTTTCCAGGGTGATTCACTTTCACCTCTTCTCTTCATCATCGCAATGATCCCACTATCAGTAATCTTAAAAAAAATGAAATTAGGCTACCAAACAGCCAAAGAAGCTGAAAAAATTTCGCATTTACTATATATGGATGATTTGAAACTCTATGGAAAGTCAGAAATAGAAATCCAATCATTGACAAACACAGTCCGAGTATTCAGCACCGATATTTCAATGCAGTTTGGCATGGAAAAATGCGCCACTGTATCCATAAAAAGGGGCAAAATCACTGCATGTGAGGGAATTGAAATGCCCAATGGCCAATTAATTAAATGCAAAGAAAATGAAGCCTACAAATACTTAGGCATTCTGCAGTTGGATAACATCAAGCATGGAGAAGTAAAAACTATTGTCAGGCGAGAGTACACCAACAGAGTTAAGAAAATTTTGAAATCTAAATTGAATGGTGGAAATACAATCAAGGCCATAAATACCTGGGCAATACCAGTTATAAGATACACAGCTGGTATAGTTAACTGGACACAAGCTGATTTGGACCTTTTGTACCGAAAAACCAGGAAACTAATGACAATGCACTACAGTTTACATCCGCATGGTGATACTGATGCCCCGAAAATCAGGCGGCAGAGGATTATTACAAGTGAAGCAAACAGTTGAAGAAGAAAAACATGCACTGGCTGATTATTTAAAAGAAAGTCAAGAACATCTATTAATCAAAGTAAAGAACAAAAATCTACTGAAGGCCCAACAGACAAAACAAGAATACAGAAAAGATGCGATAAAATCAAGAATGGAGAGTTGGCAGAACAAAGCACTGCATGGCCAATTTCTGGAAAAAATAAAAGATAAAGTGGACAGTGAACAAACTTGGTTATGGTTAACAACAGGTACAGTAAAGAAAGAAACAGAGTCACTAATCCTGGCTGCGCAAGAACAAGCTATCCGCACAAATGCCATTAAGGCCAAAATCGAAAAATCCTCTGATGATGCCAAATGCAGACTTTGCAAAGAAGCTGATGAAACTGTTGATCACATACTCAGCTGTTGTAAAAAAATCGCGCAGACTGATTATAAATTGTGGCACAATTCAGTAGCACAAATGATCCATTGGAATTTGTGCAAAAATTATAATATTAAAACAGCAACAAACTGGTGGGAACATCAGCCTGAAAAAGTCACTGAAAATCAGATGGTCAAGATCTTGTGGGATTTCCGTATACAAACAGACAAAATACTGGCGCATAATACACCAGACATCACACTGGTTGAAATAAGGTCACAATCATAGACATCGCAATACCAGGTGATAGCAGGGTCGACGAGAAGGAATATGAAAAAATCGCAAGATACCAGGACTTAAAAATGGAAATTCAATGATTATGGCACAAACCAGCAGTGGTAATTCCAGTAGTAATTGGCACATTAGGTGCTATTCCAAAAGCACTGGAATTACATTTAAAACAGTTAAAATTGACAAAATCACCATGAGTCAAATGCAAAAAGCTGTACTGCTTGGATCTGCATGCATATTACGAAAATACGTTACAACGTCTTAGGCCCCTGGGTGGGGCCCGACTAGTAATCAATGCCAAATCCGGTGAAACAACTGGCCGCTGTGATACAATTCTGTTGTTGAGAATAATAATAATAATGATTGCAGCAAAATTTCACAAGCTAAGTACAAAGCTAGACACAACCAAGTTGCTAAATTAATCCACTGGTCATTATGTAAAAAATACGACTTATCTGTATCCAAAAAGTCATGGGAGCACAAGGAGGTTACCGAAAATGAGAAGGTAAAGATCTTTTGGGACTTTCAAATACAGACTGATTGTCATTTGGAACACAACACACCAGATACCATGGTTATAGAGGGTTGAAGTGTACAGTTTATTGATATCACTGTACCAGGAGATGCCAGAGTTGAAGAAAAAGAACATGAAAAAAATTACAAAATATCATGACCTGGCCATCAAAACTACACGGCTGTGGATGAAACATGTAACAGTGATATCCATTGTGATTTGGGCACTTGGTACCATGTTCAAGAATTTTACAAAACACATACAAAAATTGCAGATTCTTGCAATAACACCACTGGAACTGCAAAAAACTTTGCTACTGGGAACATCACATATTTTAAGATGGTACTTGGTTGATACCTAGGACTCTGGCAGCAACCCACATCAGCCATTAGCATCAGTCAATGATATATGTGACACATCTTTAAATATTCACTTGATTTGAGTTTCATGTTTAATGAATAAAATAAATAATAATAATAATAAAACAATACATCAAGAAATTGAAGCTTCCTGCAATAACACCAATGGAACTGTAAAAACAACTGTGCAACTCGGAACATTGTATATTTTAAGAAGATACTTGGTTGATACCTAGGGTGCTGGCAGCAACTCTTATCAACCATCAGCGCCAGTCAGTGATATTTGTGATACATTTTTAAATGTCCAGTTGACTGAGTTTCATGTTTAATGAATAAAAGAACAATAATATAGCCATACCATATGGGTAAATATCCTTAGTCATTAGGAAGTACTGTGGTAATTAGGTGTTCAGCAGACTGCTGGCACGAGGGGAGAAACTATCTTTGTGTCAAATTGTTTTGGCATGACTGTAGAGGCATTCTAAGGGGAGAAGTTGAAGCAGTTTCTGTCCAGGATATGAGGGGGTCTGTAGATATTTTCTCAGCCCTCTTTCTGACCCATGCAGTATACAGGTCCTCAATGGAAAGCAGGCTGGTTGCAATTGTTTTTCCTCCAGTCCTAACTATTTGTTGAAATCTGTACCTGTGCTGTTTGGTTAGTGTGCCAAACCAGCCATAGAAGTACAAATGACAGACTCAATAATTCCTTTGTATAATTGTATCAACAGCTACTGGGACAGTTTGAACTTTCTGAGTTGATGCAGGAAGAACATTCTTTGTTGTGCCTTTTTAATGGTGGTTCTAATATTACTGTAGGTATCCATTTCAAATCCTGGGAGATTACTGTATATTATCAGAAACCTGAAGTTTTCTACTGTTGATACTATATTGCCTTATATTGTTAAGAGGTGGTAGAATAGGAAGGGTACTCCTAAAATCCACTTTCATCTCTACAGTTTTAAGTGTGTTCAACTCCAGATTGTTACAAGTGCACCACATGACCAGTTTTTCAACCTCCCATCTATCTGCAGACTCATCACCATCTCAAATGAGACCAATGACATGTACAAACTTCAATATTTTAACTGAGGGATCCTTTGAGATGTAGTCATTGATATATAGAGAAAAGTATAACAGAGAGAGAGAATATAGCCAGGGGGGTGGGGTGGGGGGCTGTGCTAATTGAACAGGCATTCAATATGATTTTACCTAGCTTTGTTGATCAGAATTTTGATAATTCTGATAATGGGTCAAAAAGTTCTTATGTTGAAATGACAGAATTAAAGGTCAGGTCTTACTGTCCTTTAGAGCTGTGGAAAGTTCCATAATTAACCATAAGTCTGTGGGCTAAACATGTGATTCAAACAGCAAAAGGTATACATGAGTATTTTTATAACTTCTATACCTTATCCACTGTGTACTGATTTCCTCTTATGTAACCAAGTAAAAATAAGAAATCTATATATACTTGCTTCAAACTACATTCAGAGTTCTTCCAATTTAAGGGAGGACCCGTCTTTGTTCAGCTGAATAAATATGCTTTTGTTTTAAGAGAGCTAACCTGGACTCCATCTCTTTGTTCGCACCAAACCACACCTGATTCTTGCCTGACATTTTCACTTGCTGCTTTCTATCTGTCAGAAAGCTTATAATCCACCTGTAAGTTTGCACAGGCACAGCTAGCTGAGTTAGTTTAGAGTGGAGGATTTCTAGGATGATGGTATTGAATGCCAAGTTGAAGTCTACAAAAAGGACCCTTGCATAGATCATTGAGGATTCAAAATGTTGCAAGATGTAGTGTAGAAACATATTAATAGCATCATCTGCTGATCCATTTGCACAGGCAAACTGCAAGGGGTCCAGCAGCAGATCCATTAGGTGGATTAGGTGGGCCAACTTTACTTTACTTTACTTTAATAAGATTTGGCGGCTCACAGCAAGTAAAAACATTTAAAAATATAAAAAATACAATTATTAAAATTAATACATCATCCATTCAATCACGTGGAGCTGGATATTAATCAACAGTCCCAGGCCTGCGGGAACAGCCAGGTCTTGGCTTTACGGAAGGCCGGGAGAGTGGTAAGGGTCCGGATCTCTGCGGGTATCTCATTCCACAGGGCCGGTGCAGCTACAGAAAAGGCCCTCCCCCGGGGAGCCGCCAGCCGGCATTGTCCGGTCGACGGCACCCGGAGGAGGCTCAACCTGTGTGATCTTATTGGTCGTTGGGAGGTGAATAGCAGGAGGCGGTCTCTCAGGTAGCCAGGTCCTATACCATGTAGGGCTTTAAAAGTAACGACTAGCACCTTGAAGGTTAACACTGACCTTTCAAAGGTTTTCATAACTACAGATGTGCTACATTTCACTTAGCGACCATTCAAAATTACAACCTCCCAAAAGTAACCCCCTTGGTCCCGCAGTTATGTATGTTGCAGCATCACAGCGGTTGTTCGCTCTTATGACCGATCATAGAGACGCTGCAATATGCCCACTGCCTAGTCCTCCCCATTCTACCCCACCAAGGCACTGAGCCTGTTTTGCTAGCTTCCCAGATTCCCTTTGCTCCTTCCTATCCCATTTCTGATCACTCACTTACCTTTCGAAGATTTCCAGAGTTTCAGAGCAGGTTGACCCACGTGGCAGAAAAGCAGCAGTCTTTCACTCAGATGCTGTTGAACCTGTAAGAATGTGAGATCTAAGGATAACAGCTTCACCAGCATCTGAGTAAAAGACTGCTGCTTTTCTGCTACAAAAGCCAGCATCCCTGCAGGCCTCATTTGGTCCTCACCTGGGCGATGTCGCAACAGCCTCCTGCTTGCTGCTGGGTGGCTGGTTTGAATGAGCAGCTTTAGGGATTGGGGCGTGAAAGCAGTGGCAGCAATCAACGCAGAGCTTGCAATTCAGCTTGATGAGACAAAGGAAACAAACGTCAAGCCTCAATGACTCTCAGAGTGCTAATAACCAGATGACTATAAATAATATAAATCCTTCCATTCTCCACCATTTATTCAGAACTGAAGAAGCTTCTTGGATGAGAAATGAAACATCTTCAAGCAAAACCAAAGAAAGACCAGCTGTCTTTTAAAAAAGCACCTTTGGGACCACCATGACCTGAATGATTGAGAATCTCCATAGATATCAGTGAATTCAGCCAAGAACATTGAATTGAATTCAGAATTGAATACAGAACATAATCTTTTATATCTTCAGCTAGCGGCACTCCATTTCATCTAAAGCAACAACAAAGTTTTCCTGGGTAGTGATAGTGACGTTTTTTCTTCAGGAATCAGAACCAAACTAAAAAAGCCTTGGGAAAGACTTGAAAGTTATATAGTATACTACTGAAAATTCTACTTAAGAACATCTATTGTTTATGTCTTGCCTATCAGCTATCAAAAGCTTTATGAGACAGCACCAGCTCTTACACCAGACATTCCATACCACAAGATGATTCTGCTAAAAAAAAGATGATACTCTAGAACTATGCTGTCTCAGAAGGTGATAAAAAAAGCTCTGAAAAATAGCCAAAGGGGACTGGGGAAGGAAATGAGAAGCTTGGAGACTTTCTTTAAAACCTGATACCTTACTAAGTCATATTATATGTAAGAACAGGAGAACATAGAGGAAAATGGGGCACATCATCCTTAATAGACACCCTCTAGTGTGTTAATTATGGTGGCAGTGGTTAGAATGGACTTATGGTAGTGCAGTGGTTAGAATGCAGGCTAACTCTGCCCACTACCAGGATTTCAATCCTGACTGGCTCAAGGTTGACTCAGCCTTCCATTCTCCAAGGTTGGTAAAATGAGGACCCAGATTGTTGGAGGCAATACGCTGACATTGTAAATGGCTCTGAGAGTACTGTAAAGCACCGTGGAGCAGCAAATAAGTCTGTCCTATTGCTATTGCTAGTTATACAATTATCTAATTACTCCTATGGTTTTATTAGTTCCACTTTTAATCAAGTACTTCCTTTTTTTCTCTCTTTGTGCACAGACTCAAGTTTCTCCCACTTAATTTGATGACATATTCACAGATGACAAGTAACTGGGCATATTGGACAAGCTAATTTTGAATAGCTAAGTTTAAAAAGATGGGATTTTATAATAGGAAAACAAGTACACACCATTCAATGGGACTCCTTTCCCTATTTTCCCTAAGGCCCTAAGGCAGGTTTGTCAAACTTACAGCCCACAGGCTGGATGCATCACGCCCAGTTTAGCGAAGGGGAAAAAAGTCCTGATGCATCATGTAATGACGACACAAGTTTGACATCCCTGCCCTAAGGTAATAAAGCAGCTAGACTCTTTCAGTGACTTATGAACACAGCATTCTGCTAATTGCAAAGCTACCATATTTTTCAGACTGTAAGACGCACCGGAGTATAAGACGCACCAAGATTTTGAAGAGGTAAATTAAAAAAAAAAAGATTTTGCCCTCTCCGGCCCCCAGGAGCACTCTGCACATCAGGGTTTTTTTTTGTGAAAAATGGGGCATGCAGAGAGTTTGGGAGGCCTGAAAAGTGTTCCTGGGGGCCGGGGAGAGCAAAAATGTGACACATGTGGGGTTTGGGAGGTGAAAAACAGGTCAGTTTTTCACAAAGCCAGGGTGTGCAGAGGGTTTGGGAGACCTGTAGAGTGCTCCTGGGGGCTGGGGACAGCAAAAACGAGCAGAAAATGGGCCCCTTTTCACTCATTTTTGTCCTCCCCAGCCCCCAGGAGCACACTACAGGCATCCCAAGCACTCTGCGTGTCCATTTTTGCGAAAAATGGGATGTGCTGGGCAGGGATTTGGAAGGCCAAAAATAGTGTATTCAGTGTATAAGATGCATTCAGATTGTCACCCTCTTTTTTGGACGGAAAAAGTGTTTTATACTCCGAAAAATACAGTATATTGAAAAAGAAAATATTTTGCCCTCATTTGTGATCATGGTTCCTTTTGGTCTTCTAAGATTTGTTTTCTACAGTTCTGGTTCTCAAAGTTTGATATGCCAACTATCTGATAAAATGTTGACATGCTTCTCTCACTTTCTAATAATAGCTTCTTGAACTCTATTTCACAGATACTGGCTCTACCTTACTTGTGGCCTTTTAAAAAAATGTCCCATGGCATTATATTGGCTTCTAAACATTTTGTTGTTATATTGAATTTACATAAAGAAGTACAAAAAAAAAATCACATAAGAATTTAATTATACTTCCTACTTTTACAGAATTGATGAATTTTCTTCTAGTGTATAATAGTTACATAAAAGTATGCTAATGGTTAATGTCTCTGCTTATAAAGTATGCCTCTGCTTGTTTTGGTGTCACAAAAATGGCAGGTTTAGTTTGACAAATTGTACATTGTTTATCTTCTCTTCCTACAGCAACATTCCATGCTTTGCTTTACTACTACTTCTATTTAATATATAATATAATATAATAAATATATAATATCATGACGTTGTCAGGTATTCAGATGCCAAATACATTAACTTCTTTTATTGTGAGAAAGTCTAATACATTATTAATGTAAAAATGTGATAACAGCAGTTAAAAAGTCCTAGACTGAAAACAGAGGGACTGTGAGTTATAGTCTTTCCTCAGGCACAGAAGCTGAGTAGATGACTACTCCCTCAGACCAGCCCAACCCAACCCCACAAACTTTTTGTAAGGAGGAGAGTGGGAACATTATAGCCACTTACTTGAGTTGTACAAAAGAAAGGTGAATAGAAGTGGGATATAAACTAATAAATAAATAAAATATGCAAATATGCACACACATAATCTTTATCTAAATACTTTCTTGCCAGTTTACAACTTTATGTTCCCAAGGCCAAGACTACATTTGAGCTTGTTTGGAGGTTCTAGCAGGGGAGCGCAGCTCTCGTATACTCTTGACCGAAGATCGGTACACTCCTTCTATCTGGGATGGTCGTCCTCTTCCACCGAGCGCGCAGCTTCAGGGGTGGGGGGAGACGCACATGGAGCGGTGAGGGAGGAAGGGGACGCCCGCCTAGGCAGCCAGATCAGCCGAATCAACCCTGGTGATCAATGGGGTGACAGATGTCGCAGGGAGATCGCCATCACATCCCAAGGCCAAGACTTAATTATAGCTTTAATTACTGTAAATCTATTAAACTGTATTAATTTTTTCAATATTATCTTAGAAATGTACTTGCAAAAACCAGGGCAACTCCAGCCAGCCCCAAACTCATCACTTACAGGAATCACACTATCAATAGTACAAGATTCCCGTTATAGCGTTTGTCCAATTATTTATTTGTATTAGACTGGACTCCCAAGGACCCTCTGTCTATGGATCTAGTTCAAGATCCACCCATCAGTCACTTGCTAACGGATTCGGTTCAGCCTTTTCCTTCATTTCCCAAGCGCGTTCTCTCGCAGCCGAGCAATGCGCCGTGACACCAGCCTCTACAGAAGAAGAGCCGTGTTAAATTATAGCTGCAAAAAATTAGGAGTCTAGTAATGCTTTTTTCAACTGACAGATGTTATTAAAAGGCACAAACTCCTTCGGATTATCTCTCACAGAGACCCAGAAAGTTTTGTAAAACGACACCACGGCGCCGAGTTTTCCTTCCACTTTTCTGTTTTCCGGCTTACGTGTCACATGATAGTCGTATCCCAGAATCCCTCAATCAAGATGGTAGCCCCCGGGAGCTAAAGAGGCACATGTTTGTACCGGTGTCCGACTGAATACGTCGGGTTTTTTTTTGCAGGATCTCTTGCTTAGTTTACCGTCATCGTCTCCCAAAGTAGCTTTTTGCTGTTGTTTACATTTTCGAACACATGAAGACCAAATCGTCAGCTCATAAGACTGAGAACACGCATCGGGTGAGAAACGGGAGTCAGATCAATTTAATATTTGATTGACCGCAAAGGAGAATTATTGCTTGCGTTGCTGTTAATTTAATCCCGAATTCGTTATTGAGTTAGCCCTGAAATTGTGACATCTATTTTCATATCAGAATTATGAAATTAATATGTCTTTAGTAATGCTAAACATTAGCTAAATCGTTAGTTTGCAAATGAAAATAATGTCCATTCTGGTTGCCCATCCAATAGCATATACATTATAATAATGTTTAGTTTAAGAGAGGAATCATCTACAAGTCGGTGAACTGAACAAATTCGTCCAGACAGAACAATTTACAGTATTAGATTAGGAAGGCTCCTATTTGCAAGTTTTTCAGCCAGCTGTGTCACTATCTTCGGCTTATAGTATACTAATATTACTATTAATTATTATCCAGAATGTGGAACATGCGGTTAAGTGCAAAAAAGGATTAATTCACATTGACATATGTGTCAGTATCAGAAGATTATAGTGTATATGTAGGCCATGTGTTTTCAAGCATCATGCCATTATAAGAAAAAATATTTTAAAGATGCAGTAGCATCAGATTTGACCCAAATGATAAAGTATATTTTTTAACAATGTCATTCATGAATTACTGATATTCAGCCAGAGTATCTTCTGTGTTTTTCTTGTAGTTCCTCACTTTTTCAGAACGCTTAAGCAATGTAAACATTGACATTATACATCGTATTGATAGAACAGGAAGCTATGCTGAGGTAAGACCAACAGTCTTAAAGTCATATTGTCTTTGTGGTAATATTGTCATATATCATATTCCTTAGTGATAGGAACAGTTCTCTGTCTGTAAGAGCCAAGGTGGCGCAGTGGTTAAATGCAGCACTGCAGGCTACTGCTAGATCAGCAGGTCAGCGGTTCAAATCTCACCGGCTCAGGGTTGACTCAGCCTTCCATCCTTCTGAGGTGGGTAAAATGAGGACCCAGATTGTTGGGGGCAATATGCTGACTCTCTGTAAACCGCTTAGAGAGGCCTGAAAGGCCTATGAAGCGGTATATAAGTCTACTGCTATTGCTATTGCTATATTGTCTTCTTTTGTTTACTTGCTGAAATAGCTGCTCTTTAGGATTCTTTCATCTCAGCTGATACCATTGTCCTCCCTTTCTCCAAGTCTGGTAACAAGATTACTATCCCTTTTTGGTACATTCTTATATTATTCCCATGATGCAATTAGCTGTCTTGATTGCCACTATTAATAGAACGTTTGAGGTATACATTAAAGAAGTTCTGTAGCTCCACTATAAAGAAGAAGAACTATGGCAGAAACACATATGGGCCTTGTTATACCACATCTCAAATTGTGGGTGTGTGTGTATACATACGTACACATACTGTATATACACATACACATATAATAATATATATCAACCTTGGAGGGCAATTGATGCACCACAAATATCCTTTTTTACTGGACACATGTATATCAGCTTCCATGCTGAAATTATGGCATTATGAAAGAATTGTTGTCATGGAAATGTACCTTGAATTGAGAACACTTATTGAATGGATTCTCATTATTTATTCTTAAATGCTATGATAAACAGTATTGTTTTCAGTTCAGCAGTAATTATAATATAGATGCAGACCCTATTTTAGACAGATCTGCATCCTGTCAAAATCAGGTTCTGAATACGATTGTTTAGTTTTAAAAAGAAGAAACAAATTTTTAAAAACTCAAGGAAAATTTACATACATATTCCATTATCTTATATAATGTTGCCATGGTTATGATTTCATGTAGTTTAATGAATGATCTGGCTGTAAAACATTTCTATTAATTTTAGTGAAAATGTATATTAACTGTAGAAAGCCTCTCCCTAATGTTCCTATTCTTCTCTACTCTTTTCTTCTCACAAGCAAATTAATCTTACTGTAAAAAAAAATGGCACTTGGCTTCCTACTGTCAAATCATTACTATTGGATTATACGATATTGCCATAGTCATTGATTTATTAGGATTTTAAGTTCTTTTTGTAATTAATTGGCAAATCATTTCAAATTATGTATGCAATAGAATAATCACTGGAATATTTCAGAGCTTTTTTGTTATATATCACAAAATATTGATCTACCATAGAAAAGATTGTTTGTATGCCTTATTCTTTGAAAAATAATATGTATGTCTACTGATTAATGTATATGCTTGATTTTGGTAGGAGGTTGAGACCTATTTTCATGAAGGACTTGAGAAATGGAGAGAGCTGAATCTGACATGGCATTTTGGTATACTCTTTTCCCCCCCAAAAAAAATTTATATTGCATTTCACTCAGAAATGCAAGTACTTACAATAAAAAATTCAGAACTACATGATTATTTTCTCCCATTGTTTCTGCTACTTTCAGTTTCTAAACTAAGTCTTCAGTTTTTGGTTAGCATCAGTCAAAAATCGTTTTTTCTGTGCCTTCCTTCTCCCTCTATAAAAACAGAGTTGTCTTGTAAGATAGCCAGGAATTTTCTGGAAAGATTATGTTTGACTACGTAACAAGTGTCAAGTACTTTCCATATTATCCACATCTCCCCTTAGATTGGATGGACAGTAATGACCAAAAACACTATTACCGTGTCCCACCCCCCTAAAACAAGGCCTTATTTTCTTTTGACCAGTGAAATAAGCACTTAGCCTTATTTTCAGGGAGGTTTTATTATTTTTGAGGTGCAGGAGGCGGTGAGCATGGTCACCTGGCTGCTGCTGTGTGGCAATATTTTTGGGGAGGGCTTATTTTAGTGCATGCACTCAAAAGCCCAATTGGACTTATTATCCAGGGAGATCTTATTTTCAGGGAAACAGGGTACTTCGTTGGTTCCTTGACTTAATTTAACCCTAGAACTTGCTACAACATTGCTTAATTCATTCATTTAGATTGTTGAGCAAGAGTGGATATTTTTAAAATGCAATGCAACTTCTCACTTACTAATACTTTTTTTCCTTAATGAAGTCATTGCATTCAACTCATTCTGGTCATGGGAATCATTTCATCAGGTTGTTGTATCAAATAAACCATATTTTCCTGTATATGTAAAAGATTAAAGATCAAAAGATTATACACACACACACACACACACACACACGCACACACACACACAAATACATACATACTGAACACCAAGCAGGTTTTGCACAGTTTTATCATTAGACTAAATAGATAAATATTGTGTAGAAGTAGCCTCCAAAACAATGTGTTTCTCTGTTTGCAAATTGATAAATATCTAAATAACTGAAACGTTGCTTGTTAGTGACACATGTAAACCATATAGGATTATTACAGTCTAAATAACTTTGCTAACAACATTTATTAGCAAGCTTTTTAGATAGGAATATAATAACTATTGCATTTGTGCAGGATCATCATCTCCTGGAACCAGTATAGTAGTACAGGTAGTGCTCAACTTACCACCACAATTGAGCCCAATTTTTTTTGTTGCTAAGTGAAACATTTGTTAAATGAGTTTTGCTCCATTTTACGACCTTTCTTGCCACAATTGTTGAAAGGGAAAGAGAGTTATAATTACTTATTTTTTTATTTTTTTAAATTGGAAGATTTCTGATATGTTCTTTATAAGAGAAGGATGAATGTTAATTCATCTTGACTCATCCCCTTGAGTGTATATAATTAGAGCTTTAGCCCTTAGTCCCTTTAGCCCTGACCAAAAAGTACCATCCTTTGAATTATTTATAGCTGTTACTAATTACTTTGTTTTCTCAGTTTTTCCCCTAATGTTTTTTTATATATATTTTTTTACATAGTGACATTCTACAGACAGGTAGTCAACAAATGCCAGTCTTTCAATCAAATAGTATACTATCAGAATAACATTGTAAAAAGCTTGAAAACCCACCTGCAAGTGAAAAACAGCCTTGCATTTCAACCTCTTTTGGAGTAAGTATATGTTGTCATCGGACATACATTTTCTTCACAGACACAAGACAAGAATGTGGGTATTTTTATCTGTAAATAAAAAGAGAATGATTCTGTGGTTCTAAGTGCCTTTAATTTTTTTAATCCTAATTGTTTCTGTTGCTTTATTTGCAACACTTTGATTGGGTTCACATAATGCATTAACCCTATAATGTGATCTCTTTACTTTTGGTTTAAGGGTATGAGGTAAAATAAATTACAGTGCAATGTGTAACCAATCTGTATGAATCACATAATTCACGTAGGCCCATACATCACATATAATTGAAAACTATAGTTTTGTAGCTGAACATATTGTGTGAGCCTATCCAATTAAGGGGTACTCAGTTAAACAAACTATAGCTTAATACAGCATGCAAACCAAGTCATAATTCTGCTATGTGTTTTTCAATCTAGTTTGGTGGTACAGCTGGCCCGTGATCTTCAGACAGATTTTTATCCACATTTTCAAGATTTTTTTCTCTGCATTACAAGTCTGTTAGAAACTCAGGACACAGAGTTGTTAGAATGGGCCTTTACATCACTTTCCTACCTTTACAAATATTTATGGAGGCTTATGGTGAAGGACATGACCAACATTTATGGGTAAGCATTTTGATCAAAAATACTATAGAGGATTTTGGTATACAAGTTTTATTAACTACCATCATTTGAGTGCTAATCCTTAATTCATTTTACTGACCATGCAAAATATATGCTATACACCTAACCCTGGAAATACTAATAGTAATATATATGTTAGTCTACCATAAGCTTAAGATGCACCCTAATAATTATTGTAACATTAATTTTAGCCAAAGTCCTTAATGAACTAGAACCCTAACTTCATAACTCAATGTGACTCTAGTTCTAGAAGAAAATCTCAACCATAACATATATCAGGGTCTGTCATTAATCTTAAACATGTCTCCTAATTCTTATGACATTAATTTTAACCGAAGCCCTTAGTGTACTAGAACCTTTCTGGTGTGTGTGTGTGTTTGTATGTGTGTGTGTGTGAAGGAGTTGATAGGAATATATTTTCTTTATAGAAAATACAGGAATGTATTTTTCTTTAATCTGATCACCCCACTTCTGTGCTTTCATGGAACTACTTAGGAACAACCATTGCAATTTGTGTCCCCAGTTTCTTCCGTACCTAAGTAAACTTTGTCAATGTTTTCCCCATTCTCATGAGCTATCTTACTTTGGTGTATGTGTTCTGCTTATACATATAACAAAACATATCCTATACTGAATTAGATTGGTGAGTCTGCAAAATGTTGCTGGAGGAATCACTTGACCTGGCTACTTTTCATTCTTATTTTTGTACATGAAAACGTGTTTACAGATTGTACAGCACACTTCTGGCTCATCGCAAACAGCACATCAGAAACTTTGCAGCAGAAAGCTTCACCTTCCTGATGAGGAAGGTAGGTGTTGTGATGGACAGGGGGAGCAGTACTGGGAAGAATGAATGGGAAAGGGATAGTTTTCCTTGAGACCAGTTGGCCATGGTATTTAAGTCAATGGAAACAGTTGCCAGGAATCCCTTTGGCACTGGCGTCTATTTCTGTTTCATGAAGAGCATATACTCTACCATGAATGATCATCTCTTCTTAATAATACATGTTAGAAGCTATAATCCTGTTTTAATCAAGGGTTTGTTAGATAACTATGCAGTAATATCAGTTCTCAAGGTATAATACAAAGGTCACAGGATTAAGAGTAGCTCTTCTCTCCCAATATACATATATGTTATATAATACTTGAAACTGCCCAAGATATATCCAGTTTATATTTTAGAGAACGGGGAGAGGAAGATCTATACCTGAGCCAGTTGTATTCATGCCTGCAGTTTGATTTGAACCAAGGATTTCTGACTCTTGAATTAACCTACTGTATGAGCTCAGAATTTTTCAATTTTCTACTATGAACTATTTAATGGGAAGTGTGGTAAATTATGGGCATTGCTGTGTGTTAATTCAAGATCCTTGTCTCAGCTTAATCGTCTAGCATAACAAATTTTGTTTCAGTTTGTGATGTGCAAGTTTGGCTTGTGCTTATCCATCTGACCTGGATAGCAAGAATCAGTAGGTATGATTGTTATCATTATAGTGATTGCAACTATAGTGATCTTAAGGCAATGAGTGACTGTAATACACAACCACAGAAGTGGGTGGCGAAGAAGGCAGGAAGGAAAACACAACATTTTATGATAGTGTTGAATGTTTTTTTTCCTGAAGAACACAGATGGACATTTGGAAAACCGTATAATCATCGTGCGAGTTTTTCTACATATATTACTGAATAAAAACAAAGAAATATAACACAGAAGGCTATAAATTTTACTGGGTAATCATGCAACACCAACAATGACAATGATAATAATATACACATAGTATGACAAAAAAAGACATCAGGTTTGTCATGGCAGGATTCTCACATTTAGGCAATCAAGAATCCAGAAACGTGGTATGTTTTTATGACTGTAAAGCTAACAAGCTTTACAATAGAATTTCAGTGATATGTATACAGCTTTTATCATATAGAAGATTTATTTATGCAATCAGTGTTCAAATTTCTATGAGATACCTAATAAAACAACTAATAAAATGTTGAAAATAAAATATTTATTATAGTAATATGTAGACATAAACTAACTCATGGTAATTTAAAGCGTAAATAAAACCAAAATAGTAAAATTCAATTAAAATATAAAATCAATAAAATAGCAAACAATAATTAATAGGACAGTAAAATGTTGGTAATAATAAACATGTCAGGCAGCCAATAATAAGACATCTTTCCATAATAGTAGTATTATTGGCTATGGTGTTCACCCACCTACTTTTTCCAATTAAGTTTAAGTAACATGGAGTGTTGAGAATTTCAGGTTGAGAAGTCAGTATCAATGGGAATTAACTGAATTTTGAGTGTAATAGTGGAACACTACATTTTCATTCTTCAATTTTGTCTCACAGGTTTCTGACAAAAATGCCCTTTTAAACCTTATGTTCCTTGATCTGGGAGAGCATCCAGAGAAAGTGGAAGGTGTGGGACAATTAATTTTTGAGATGTGCAAAGGTGTTAGAAACATGTTCCATTCCTGTGCAGAAAAGGTAAATTATTCTTGGTGAATGAAAAATATATACCCTAATTTATAGAAGATATATAATCATGATCACATTGTGTCTGGCTGTAAGCTGAGGGCATATACTGGTCCAGAATCTGATTTTTTAAATATAAATGGTGCTGCGCTTCATGGTTAGATGGCCTAGACATTGTATTTGAATATAGATCTTTTTAACATTTATATTTTATTGTGTTTTACTAATCTAGGTGAAATGTTAATATAGAATGCTACTCCATATATGATATAACATACACTAAATAATAGAGTATTTGATTTGCTATATTTAGGTTAGCTTAGATTTGGATTGTTTAATTTTTAAGCACTATTAACCAAAATTTAAGAATGTTTTGCTTATTACTTGGTCAATGGGTAGGCTGAAAGTAAGTGCCAATGGTGGAATTCAATTTTGAAAGGTCTTAAAAATATATATTTTAGTAAAACATGTATCCATATGATGTATCCATCATCATATCTGTTTTTTATTTTTTAAAGGACAAAATCACATTACCATAAGGCAGGAGTGTCAAACTCGATTTCATTGAGGGCCGCATCAGGGTTGTGTTTGACCTTAGTGTGTGTGTGTGGCCAGGGGGTGTGTGCATAGCCAGCTCAACATCCCCAGTGTCGGGTGGCTGTGGCGACCCTAGCACTCTGCCAGCAAAAACAGGCTGCTGAGTTCCATTTCTGGCTGTGGCAGCCTCTTGCAACCCTCTGCCAGCGAAAACAGGGCAGCCCTCCTGAGCTCCATTTTCACCGGGAAAGGCACTGCAGGCCAGTCTCTCACTGTTTCCAGGGTGGGCCCATGGCTGAGATAAAGCATCCCCTGGGCTGAATCCGGCCCACAGGACTTGAGGTTGACCCCCTTGCCATATGGGGTCCTTGTTACTGTCTGAACTTAATTAGAGGCAATCCTTGACTTATGACCAACATTGAGCCCAACATTTCTGTTATTAAGTGAAACATTTATTAAGTGAGTTGTGCCCCATTTTATGACTTCTTGCCACAGTTGTTAAGTGAATCCCTGTAGTTGATAAATTAGTAATCTGGTTAAGTGAATGTGGCTTCTCCGTTGACTTTGCTTGTCAGAAAGTCTCAAAAGGTGATCATATGATCTCGGGACACTGCAACCCTCATAAATATGAACCAGTTGCCAAGCATCTGAATTTTAGTCACATGATGATGGGGATACTGCTAAGATTGTAAATATGAAAAATGGTCATAAATCACATTTTTCAGTGCCATTTTAACATTGAATGGTCACTAAATGAACTGTTGTAAGTCAAGGACTACCTGTATTAGTGCACTAATGATGTTGCCACGTTTGAGTAATGAAACATCTGCAAGAAAACAATTAAGCTCAGAGAGCACCAAGGATCCCTCATTTCAACTCTGAGCTACAAATATTCTCTTATGTTGGTACCACATTACCATAATCTGGTCATATGAGAACATCTTTCAGCAGTGTTATTGAGTGAGTGTGGTAGATTGCTCATTTCTCCCATATACTAAAAGGAAACTTTTTAGACATTTGATCCAATATTTAATTATTATCCTTTGATTAGTTGAAATACTGAATTGGACACTCTTAGAAATCATGGTTATGGAAGGAAGAATTATATCTCTACTTTTTGATTTCTGTATTCTGTAATGATCAACTCACATAGAATAACAAATTATTGTAGAGGTTATTGACAATAACCGTTTAAAAATTTTATTTAGAAAATAGCTCTCATATATCTGAGATTTTTTTTGCAGGCCATACTGTTAATTTTGAAGAAGTTGGGACCAGTTACAGAAACAGAGGTTATACTCCCTTGGGTTTCCATTGGAGAAGTTTGCAAACAAATGACACAATCAGCTGCTAGATTCATCTATAGAGAACATTTTGATACCTTTTTCAAATGTTTGCAGGTGAGTTGAAGATGATTGAAATACAGAGAGAAGTCCCAACTCTCAGCCTAATATTAATGATAAGATTACATAATGAAAAATTTAGGAAAAGTATTTTATGTTGAACTAGCAAGGATCTAGTATTATTTTGTATTCCAGCAAAGAATGGAGTATTCTATATAAGCCATCCCAAAATGGTTGTCTGCCTGGGGCATATGAGAGTAGTTGTTCCAATTACTGTAGACTTATGCTTGGGGGAAACTGTTCTGAAAGCTGAACTGATGAAAAAATAAAGCAGATGTACAGATAGCAAGTTTACAGACTCATCTAAAACTTGGGTAAAAATAGTATTTTTTCCAAGATTGCTTTCATACCAGCCACATTTAAGTGTTATAAAGCAGTGCGGTGCGAGTAGCAGGGCAGGATCCATCACATCTATAATGTTGCTTTGATGACACCAGTGATGAGCCAGACTCCATAACTATAATATTATCATTTATCTTTTGGAGTGGCACATATTACAGCTTCTGTATAAGTTGAAATCTTTATAGTTCAGCTTTGGAGCCATATGGAAAAGCCTCAGAGATAAACAAAAATATTGTACTCACCAAGACTGGTTCTTTATTGGTATTATATGCCCGTGTGGAAATGAGTGGCTATCCACTTCTGAAGTTATCTCTGAAATAAGAAGACAAAACCAGCAAAGTTATAAACACTGAATCTCATTAATCGTAATGAATCTTATTTTTATTAATCTAAACTTTGAATATATTTTTGTCAAAAAAAATCAGGAATCAGTTTTTACGTTGCAAGAAAAGGTAACCAAGGACAACAGTTGCGAAGCTTCTGAACAAATGGAAAGATTATTGCAGGTGTACTTAATAATAGTAGAGTATGCATATGGCTCAAAAATTTCACAACCTGAAGAAGTTTGTAAGGTAAGGTTAACCTTTTTTTAAAAAAATTGGGGCAGGTCATGGTTTGTTATGAGGAAACCCTCTTTAATCTGATGCTCTTGGGAGCATTTCCAAACTGAAATGACAATCCTGGGAATATTAATTATTGTAGTGTGAATATATTTAACCGGGACCAGGTTGGGAAAGGCAGGCAAGCAGCATAATTGTTGTATAGGTCAGGGGTCGGCAACCGTAAACATTCAAAGAGCCACAAAGGTCCTAACCGGAACCCCCTGTTCAATATTAGAGTCGACCAGAAATCCGGTTTCCCTACCATAGAATCTCTTCCAAGCATGGCGTCCTTTTTCCTCTATCTGTCCTAACTGAAAGCCCTATCAATTGTGGAGCTGACCAGAAAACCCGTCCCTTGCCGTAGAGTCTCCTGGCACACCCTGCTTCCCCCCCCCAAAAAAAAACTGGATATCTCTGCCCGAATGTGTGGTTCTCTTTTCTTACACCTCACTGACTCTCTTATTATACAGTTGTGCAATACTGGCAATATTGCTCCAGAAGGAAGAAACAGCTAGGAGGAACATGTTAATAGAAAGATTGCAAGATAGGCACAGCTCACAGTGTGATAGAATGGAACACTGAATAAGGTGTCAGATAAGACAACATTTTCAGGTGAACGAATAACAAAAATGTTTTCAACTTGATGGCGTCAGAAATAAATGTTAAAAAACCCATTTTGTAAAGATTCTTAATTCTCACTAAAATTAGTCACCATATAATACTAGAATGAATTGCCATTAGAACAAAAGATTTCATTGAAAGAAATGTAGGCAATGTGTCACACTTGCATAATTCTAAATCTTAAATGCAATTGGATTATCATTTTAAATTTGTCATTCTTTTTTAGTCTCCATTTTCAGCCCACCTGCTGAAAACTTTCTGAGAAAAAGTATTTTATAGACACCTTTTGGTAGAAAGAAATATCACAGTATTTTGTTTATGTTTTCACATTGTGAGGCTTCTTTATGAGTACTGCTGTATATGTGAAATAATGAGAGAAACAATAATATTGAATTGAAACATATTTTGATTTTGCCTGAATGTCTTAGAATTTTGAAAATCATTATTTGTTCTTCTATTCCAGACATTAACAAAAATAATAGATACATCTGATCTCACAGCGTCTTGCTGTAATTCCCTCCTTAAAGTTATTTCTATTTTGCTTCTCCATGAGAATGTCTTATTGCCTGATTCTTTGGTGAAAGAAACTGTTGAAAAGGTAATAAGGCACTGTTAAATTAATATTTAAACTAATGATCTAATGAACATATGCCCGTTGTACTGTAATGTTTGCTTTGCATTTTTCTGGAATAGATTGAATATTTCTCATAATAAATGACTAATTTATCCTCAGCAATGTAAATGATGTATATGTGTATTGACTGTGTGAAAAATGCAGGATATGTGCTATTTAAGGAATTTGAGTTTTATGGCACTTTAAGGATTAAGAAATTTATTATAATTGTTTATGGATTGTAGTCTACTTCATCAAACATAAAGTGCACCATCCACAAAAGGAAAGTTACTGTATATACCAATAACTATACCCAATTTACTTTCACTGAAAAAAACTGCCCAAATATATATGGAAAAGAATAAATGAGTACAAAACTGAAATGTCAATGATAAAAAACTCATTGGAAAATGGAACAAGAGGAGTAACAATTCTACTTTTTGGTCTATGAATTTTTCATGCAAAACATTTTTTGTACTACTGCATATTTATGGGATGTTGCATTTTAAATAAAAGACCACAGTCAATATAGCAGAAATGAAATGCATGAAAGCATTTTAAGAACAGCAAAATATTGTGTCATTTCAAGGTGCAGTGGAGGAAATATCAGGTTAAATAAAATACTAGGTTTTATAGCAATAGGAAGATTTTTGCCAAGTGTTTGGCCAAATATTAAATCTGCAGTTTATGTCTTAAGAGAATTATTCCTTTCAGTGTTTTTTTTTATTTTTTTATTTAAATTTTAAATGTGTAAATGTTTTAAATTTATTTAGCTAGATGTTTTAGTTTTCTCCCTTGAGTTGGGATACTCGATCAACAGTGCCTGAATATGAAAAAGGAGGGCAAGAACTGGGGACATTGATATTGAGATGTCAGATTTGTTCAGCCATTTTTTAGTATGATCTGTGATGATGCTTGTATATATAAAAACAGTTAATTCTGGAAAGATGCCCCTCGTGAATCAGTGTTAACTTTTGTGACATGATTACCTTTGGGCAAACTTTGCAGAATCAGTTTCAGAGTCCTTTGGAAAAGTCATATTGAATCTGGACCGGTCCTTTTTTCCCCTTTTTAATAGGTTTTCAGAGGGGGATTTGAATGGTATTCTGTTTTGAATTTTTCTAAAGAGATGTTTCTGATGAAGCAATTTGAAAAGGTAAGCAACCATTTCAGCACCTTTTCACCTGTGGGGAAACAAAACAAACATCTCTGTATATTGTTGAGTTTCAGTCCAAGCAGTCATTTCCAACAATGTCAAATGCAGAGTTGCCCACCCATGTTTTAATTAATGCGGAATTATATGGAAAGAAGCTTAAATGCCTACAAGCGTTTATAGTATGCAAAATCCAACTGCCATTGGCTAAGAGAATCCAGTGCCTAGGGCTGTATTTATTTGTTCTGAGATAGCTTTATATTTATACTATTCTTCGTGTTTCAGCTAATAATAAAAAAATAAAATAATTGCTTTATGCCAGATCAAAAATCTCAAAAGAATATCCTGGGTATGAAATTTGCACAGCTCACAACTTTCAAATTAATAGCTGCTAGATTCTTGAAAATCTTGTTTAGAGATAATGCATGAACTTAATTAACATTGACATGTTTTGTTTTATGCAGCGTATGTAAACATTCACAGAAGTGAGTAATAAGAGCACTTCAGGTTTGGTTTATACACTTCATTATCCTAGTAAGCCCTGGGCTATTTCATAAAGAATGCTACTGTTATCTCATAGTGCAGACAGGGCTGAGGCTGGGGAACGCAAGTAGTCCTTGTCTTACAATAGTGCCCAAAGCAAGAAAGTTAAAGCAGTGGTGCCCCATTTTACGAACTCTTTTTCATAGTTGTTAAGCGAATCCTTGCAGTTGTTAAGTGAATCATGGGGTGGTGAAATGGAACTCGCTTTCCCCATTGCCTTTGTTTATTGGAAGTCAGCTGGGAAGGTTACAAATGGTGATCACATGAGGCTGAGTATAACTGTCATAAATATATACCAGTTGGCAAGCGCCCAAATTTTAATCACATGGCCCTGGGGATGCTTCAACGGCCATAAGTGTGAAAACTCTTTTTTTTTTCAGTGCTGTTGTAACTTTGAATCATCATTGAGCAAATGATTGTAACTTGAGGCTTATCTGTAGTGCTTACCATGACAGTTTGTGGAGCATGTAGCTTAGTGGGAGATGAATTGCAGAATTCCCATGCCCAGCTTATATATTTAACTGCTCTTAGAGTGAACCCAATTTTTTTAAACAGCCTGAATAATAAGTGTCTTCTACACCTTAGGAAGTTTAGTAAATTTTCTCATGTCTACAATTTAGCGCATTTTTCGGAGTATAAGATGTATCTTTTTCCCTCAAAAAAGAGAGCGAAAATCAGGGTGCAAAAATCAGGGTGAATACAGCATTTTTGGAGCTTTCCTGTTTTTTTGTTTAAATTGTTCAGTCTATTCTGTAGTCTTATTAGCTTCTCTCTACATTTGCAATTAGAAACCAAGTAGGGTATGGCGAAGTAATGCCACTTCCCTGAAGTTGCTTTTAAGACTCCAAAAGATTTGATTGAAGAAGTTGAGCAATAGGGTTGCTAGGAATCAGGCAGTGTAAACTTTTAATGTAAATAAATGAATAATAGAAAATAGGGAGGAAAACATATGTTAGATGCCCACATAGTGAATCTTTCACATGAGGCATGATGGGCAACCTGTAGCCTTCCAGTAGTGTTTTTGCCACTCCCAGATTCCCTCTAAAATGCATCACCAACAAAGCAACACAACAGCCATTTATGACTGTGATTTTTTTTCCCACTCTCTGAAAGCTAAAATGGTGAAAAAACTGTTTTGAAGCCTTTGGAAGATATACGATATCTGTTTTCTATATATCTCCCCAAATCCACCCCTAAGTGTTCTTGAAGATTAAAAATAATGGCACACACTAAGTTCAATGCGTATGTGGAAAATTGGCTTCCTGATTCTGATGTATCTGTGTCCTAGCTTGAAAAGTCTTGTACAGGTAGTCCTTGACTTGACTTTGGACTATAGTTGAGGCCAAAATTTATGTTGCTAAGTGAGACATTGGTTCAGTGACTTTTGCCGCATTTTACGCATTTCTTGCCACGCCTGTTAAACGAATCACTGCAATTGTTAACTTAGTCACACAGTTGTTAAAAGAATCTGTCTTCCCCATTGACTTTGCTTGTCAGAAGGTCGCAAAAGGTTATCACATGACCCCAGGACATTGCATTTGTCAAAAATAGGTCAGTTGCCAAGGGTCTGAATTTTTACCATATGACAATGGCGATGCTGCAGTGTTCATAAGTCACTTTTTTCAGTGCTGTTGTACCTTCTAACAGTCACTAAATGAACTGTTGTAAGTTGAGGACTACCTGTATTGTCTTGTCCTTTTCTTTTCAGCAATTTCTTCCCAGTCTCCTTGAATACATTGAGCACTGTATCTACAGCGATGATGATGCGATCCAGCAAATGGCCTTAGCAGTTCTCTCTAGACTTATCCTAAAGAAAGCAGAACCTCCCTCTGTTGGATCAATGGCATATGAGAAATATCCCCTTGTTTTTGCAGACTCAGCCAAAGGGTATGGATGTCCTTAACCTTAACTGGAATTGTACAAATGATGTTCCTCAGAACTTGTAAACTTAGATGGTCTAGCAAATGATCTGTTTTAACACCCGATAAAGGTTCTTTAACTCCCATTTTGTTTTAGTTGTTTTGCAGTTACTACATTTAAAACAGAAGGGACTTTAATTGAAGCATCATCTTGCTGCAGTTCTATCAGTACTAAAAATCATTCATTTCTATTAACCCAATTTGAAGTGGAAGACACCTATTGCCGGGGCTGTTCTAAGCCAGTGATAAAGAGTTAATCTGGCCCTTCAAATATTTAAACACTATTGTGTTGCTGCATTAATCTTTAGTGTTGGGTCAATGTCATAATTTCATATTTTAAAAATGCCTTATTTAGCAACCACATTTGTGACGGGCACCTATTGGGATCAATTGAGGTGATTGCAAGTGAAACCACAACTGGACTTACTGTCTTACTTTAGCTTTCCTTTGCTTTACAGATTTGCAAAGGTTGTAAATGCAAGGAGTGCATTTTTTTAAGTTGCTTTTTTTAAAATCATAACTGTGAATGGTTGTTAAACAAGGCAGTTGGTATCTAGGACCACCTATATGAGTAATTAATTCATTTAGAATATTTCTCAGGTTGTGTTTCTACTTTCTAGTTCAATTATCACCCTTTAAGAATCAAGAGTGCAAGTTCATGTCTGATTCAGCTCCATAATGAAAGAACTATGCAAATTAATTTCTGTTGAAACCCAAAGCAGTTGTTGGTTTTTAGTTTTTTTAAAATCCTGCCTTTATTATTTTGTACAAATACGGTAACTCAAGACAGCAAACATACCCAATACTCCTTCCTTCTTCCATTTTTCCCACAACAAAAACTCTTGAGGTGAGTTGAGCTGAGTGAGTGATTGACCCAAAGTCACCTCGCCAGTTTTCATCCCAAGAGTGAAACTAACACTCACCATTTCCTGGTTTCTAGCCTGGTGCTTTAACCACTAGACTAAACTGGTCTGTTTATACTTAATAAACATATTGGCTTGGCTTATTTTTTAACTATTACTTAGCATGAGTTTGCATATCACTAAATTAAAAAAACCCAGTGATCCATAAACCAGATCAAAATTTTTATAATAAAGAAAAATAGCAAGAATTAAGAGTTCCAAATGTGTAGGAACCTAATCTGTTCTTTTGTATTAATATTATGTATGTATGTATGTATGTATGTATGTATGTATGTATGTATGTATGTGAGAGATCTTTGTTGGGCAAGTGGCTAGTGCATAGGTGGAAAGCATAATCTCTAAAATCTGATAACTTTGAAATAACATAGTGCAAACCATTTTGATGTAACTCTTATAGCCGTGATGGTGAACAGGTGGCACGCAGCGCCATATTTGCTGGCACGCCAGCCATCAATTCCGGCCAGCTTATTTTTGGCCTCCTGGATGGGCGGGGGAGGCCATTTTCGCTCTCCCCAGGCTTCAGGAAATGCTCTGGAGGCTGGGGAGGGTGAAAAACAGGCCCAACAGGCCATCTGGAAGTTCATTTCTGAACTTCCGGTTGGCACATTGGTGCCGTTTTTTTTTCTCCCCACGCTTCGGGAAAGCCTCTTGAGGTTGGGGAGGGTGAAAAATCTGCCCAATCAGCCAACCGGAAGTTTGGGAACGATCCATTTCCGACTTCCAAAGGGCCTCCAGAGGGCCAGTGGAGGCTGTTTTCGCACACTCCCCAGGCTTTAGGAAAGCCTCCAGAGCCTGGTGAGGGGTCGTGTGCGCATGCGCGGGGGAGGGGAGGTCTTGCGCGCATGCGCAGGGGATATGGCAGATTGAATAGGTGTGGGCACAATTGTGGCACGCCATAAGAAAACGGTTCGCCATCACTTTCTTATAGTATCCATTCAATTTTATTTTAGGCTGAATAGAAGATATTTGAGAAGTAAGAAGATGGGAGAAAAAGAAGAGAAGACTGTGCTTGATCATATTCTGTCTTGCATCAGATTCCCCACAAGCAGAAACACAGCTGATATTTCACAATCCTGGGCAGCCCTTGTAGTTCTTCCACATATAAGGCAACTATAAATCATCTTGGCTTATTTATTACTTCTTTCTACATACTGGAGTACATGTATTGTAATTGATGTGTAGATCTCAGGACTTATTCTTCTGCTTTCTAGAACAACATCAACCAGAACTAGGAAGTTAGAAATAGTAAAATAACCCACCCCAAATATTTTTCTGCTTAAATGACTATTTAGAAATCCAAAGGTTGAAAGTCAAGGTCATTTGCAGTATTGCCAATGATACCTGAGCACATTTCCTGGATTTATTACTGATCCCTTGCTTCCTCTATTATTACTCAGAAGCTGTTTGCAGTCATGCTAACAATCATTGTGTTAACAAATTAGCAGATTTAATATAAAATATAGACTTGAATTTCTTTCTTTTTTTGAAATAAGACCCACTAATTTTGCAAGATAGATATCTTAATTTGGAGTTGCATGTAAAGAGAACTAGATACATCTACAATGTTACCTTTAATCTGCTACTCTTCATTTTTCTTACAGCTTTGAAGGTACAGCTAAACATAAAGTTACAATTCTCAGTTCAAATTGGCCCAAACAAATTACAAATTTTCTCTTTTCTAATTTTCTCTAAGGATGGTGGCTCAGTGGCTAAGAAACTGAGCTTGTCAATCAGAATGGTCAGCAGTTCGGCAGTTTGAATCGCTAGTGCCGCATAACGGAGTGAGCTCCCGTTGCTTGACTCAGTTTCTGCTAACCTAGCAGTTCAAAAGCATGTAAAAATGCAAGTAGAAAAATGGGGAACACCTTTGGTGGAAAGGTAACAGTGTTCCATGCACCTTCAGTGTTTAGTCATGCCGGCCACATGACCACGGAGACGTCTTCAGACAGCCCTGGCTCTTTGGCTTTGAAACAGAGTTGAGCACCATCCCTTAGAGTTGGGAAGGACTAGCACATATGTGCAAGGGGAATCTTTATCTTTAATTTTCTCTAAATTTCTTTCTCCTTAATTAAAATTCACTACTATTTCTTTTTTCGTGATTTGGGGTACATGGGAGGGTAAAATAAAACCACAGTTCAAGGGTGAAATTCAGAAACTAATTCTTAGCCTTCAGTACAATTATAACTTATGTTTGCGTTTACATGTTTGACAGGCCACTTGTGAAAGAAAAAATTACACCAGTGTTTTCAAGATTCTCTGAGAATCTCTTTGCTGCCCTTGACAAAGGACAGTTCTGCAAAGGTTAGCTCTTTAGATTAACCTGTACTTTCTTTGTAAGTAAAGTAAAAATAAATGCAGTCTGTACTCTCCCTGATTCTTCCCGCAAACCCCCCCCTTTTGTAGAAATGTGGTTAATTTTGACTGCTGCAGGATTGAGACTCCCTTATTTATCCAGATTTTTAAAAAAAACTTTGCCTTTTCGTTGTATTTAAGTACAATGACAATAAAGATTATACTACTACTTTCCAGCATGATCCCTCGAGGTAACTGCGGTTGCCAACATGTTACTTGGCACCATCCAGTTCCCTCCCTTACTGAATTTAATTTTTCTATTTTTATTAATTTTTAAAAAATGAATAGGTAGCCAGATTGCTCAAGTATAATCACTAACCTCAAGTACACCCTGCATTTCCAACTCTGCATTTTGGTCCTGTATGAATCCCAGAAGCGTTCTTAGAAAAACGTTTGGGGGCTGCAGCCCAGTGCTTTGTTTGCCTTATAATAATTTGTGATCAGCCTCACCATGATGACAATCATTTTTGAAATACTCATAAAATGCTCTCAAAATTCCAAATGTGCCTCAAAAAAGTTGGGCAGTTCTATTTTAAAACATTTTTATTTGTTTGATTGGCCTAATCTGCTGGTTTAATGTTTTAGTTTGCTTTTAATGGAAGGTTGACTTAGCCTTCCATCCTTCTGAGGTGGGTAAAATGGGGACCCAGATTGTTGCGGGCAATATGCTTAAAACTGCTTAGAGGTGGCTATAAAAGCACTAGGAAGCGGCATATAAGTCTAAATGCTTTTGTTAAGTGGTATTAATACAGTATTAATCAGTTGAGATAAATAAATAACAGTACAGGGACAAGATTATATGGGGAAACCTTTGTTCTTATAGCTACTTATTTCTGTTGTGGGGTACTGTTGTGGAACTTCTGATTGCATTATTACACTAAGGTTGTTTAAGTGCGTTATTGTTTTGTGGAAGATGCATACTAGAAAGATACATCTGCATCACTGATGTGCAGATGTTTCATGGAATACTTTGAAAGAAAGTAATCTTTCCTAATCTGGTACTTATTCTCTGTATATGATTAGCTTCAGCTTTTCTTATTCAAACCTGTTTCTTTGATAATCATACTTCCTTGGTTCTTATCTAAGCAATTTGTTAGACTTTTGCTGTGCACTTAATTTACCGTATGAAATTTAGTTAATATTTTTTCATATTTATCCATCTTTTCTGTAAGCTTATATAAAAACAGGTATTTTGCAGGTGATGTGCATGTTTTATAAGAAATTGAAATAATATTTTATTTTTAAAACTTTTAAAGTATATCTGAAATGGGCATATTGACTATAAAACAATTTGTTTTTCATTTTCTCAGGAAACTTATTTGTGGCTTGTCAAGCTGTGAGTACGCTTCTTAGTTTAGTGGAATCCTTGGAAATTTTAGATATGTTACCAGCGGAACGTATAAAGACTTTATTGATGTATGTATAATAGGAAAAAAAATTCCCTATGAAATAGCAACTCTAGCTGAAGTTAGCTTATTTTATTCTTTATTGTTACTCAAAACTAGGTTGAAGTTGCTGGGACAAGGAAATATACACATATACACACACACACACACACAAATACACACATATGTATATATAATAAATGAAAGGTAATCCTCAGGATATGAAAACAGCTGTGCAGGGATTGTTGCTCCTATGTGATGAAGTTATAAAGCACTATGTCATGTGGTTGCATCGCTTAGTGATGGCAATCTTGGACAGTCCCAGTTGCTGCGATAACCCCAAGATGTATGAGTTGTTAAGTGGGAAGAGGTGGAAGTCCAAGGTAATGGGCGTGGGATCCTACATTGGGCTGAAGAGGCCAGGGAATGGCGTAGAGGGCCGGTGCAGGCTGCATGTGAGTCATAGGAAACTGGAGGAGAGCCTGTGAAGTCTTGCATGAGCCAGGGGATGGTGCAATCAAGAAAAAAAGGTGGGAGGGAATTAGCAGAGTGATTTGTGGCCTTTTCTGCTACTTTTCCTGTTCAGTTTTTTGTAGGAAATTGGGAAGGTTGCAAATAGCAATCGTGTTACCATGGCTCCCTGCAGCTGCCATTGCAATCATAATTGCAACAATGGTTATGGAGATGCTGCATTGGCCGGATTTTTTTCAGAAAATCCGGAATGGTCATTGAAAAAAAATAAGCCAAGGACTATTTTTAATATTTTTGTTTAATATTTACATGTTTATTGCTAGACTTAGAGTTTAACCTCTGTTGAAACTCCTTTTTTACGTGGAACATGTAAAAGACACAATTGGTGTTTATTCCATGTTAATACAGCAGAGATGGGACTGTTTTCTTTCCCTGTAGAAATGCATTCCCCAGGGTTAATAATCACAGACAGTTTTTCAGACTACTGTGAAAAAATACTTCATGATAGAAATTCCAATTATTGTAAAGGATCCTTGGCAATACAGCTGTGCTTGGAAAAGTAGAAAAGTGAACATGTGTATTTAAAGTTCCCATGGGCTTGAGGTTTTAGGTAAAAATGACATGGAGCAAAATTCTGGAGGCTTATATTGAATCCCCTAATGGGATTCTGGAGTTTGCTGCTGCATGAGCTTTATTTTAATTTTGTCATCAATTGTGCTTAGGATTGATTGTCATTGCCATCTTACCTGTCACTGATGTGCATATTAGAGAGGGAGTAGTCAGCATCATGAGCAACAGATAAAACAATTGTTCTGTAAGACATGGGTTCTCTATAGGTTACTGATAATCTGAGAACCAGTGTGGTAAAATGATAAAAAAGACTAAGATGCAAATAATAAAGTATAGTTTTACCCTGGCGTAAACTTAATAGAAGGCATTAAAGCAAGCATGTTGTGTTGTCATTTAAATTTGCAATATGAGGGATAAAACATATCATAACTATATAGAGGTATTGTAAGGATTAAGATTAAGTAAAACAGGGTAAGATCTTAAATATTTGAAAGCAGACAGCAGAACTGCTATATTTGCTTATTGCTAACAGTTGGATTGAATTTATCCTCCATCTTCTGGGAGGCTATCATACTCAACTGCTCTTTGAAGAACAAGATTCTATGCTTAGAAGGTGCTAGAGCCGGCTTGACATCTCGTTTGCTCCCTTCCATTAAAACTGGCCAGTTAATGTCCAGGTACCTTTACCTATTTTCCTTATCCCCAACTCTGTTGTCATTAGTCACTAAGTCATGACCATCTCTTCACAATATCATGGATCATAACACACCAGGCCACCCTGCCTTCCATTTTCTCCGAGAGTTTGCCCAAATTCATGTTCATTGCACAAATGGCACAGTCTACCCAACCTTTTTTCTGTACCACATCACTAAGAATGCAAGATGATTATTATAGAAAGCCTGGGGTTAAGACAAAAACAAAGGAAAAATTCATGCTTTTAAAATATATACTGATTACTGTTTTCTTTTTCCCTCAGGACATTTCCCTCAGAACCATCTGCCTTACTGATGGCTGATCTCTATTTTACAAGATTAGCATTGTGTGGTTATCACGAACACTTGTCTAAAGAGACTCTGATGGAATTATTTTCTAAATTGCAATTCAATATTTCTTCCAGTATACCTAAAGTAAGCCAATTTCCAACTTATTTTTTCTTTTCTTTTTTTACTTTTCCACTCTTCTTCCCTGCTTCACAAAGAATCACTGCTGCAGAATGAGCAATAAAACTGCAGCAAAGCAATCAGCAGTCTGTGGCATCTACTGTGTTCTCACCCTGATGTCAATTAGTATTACATACATAATTCTTTGCATTGAATCCCCTCTGGCACTACCCAGATGAACAAGAATGGTCTCTGGCAATGACTCAAAAGAAATAAATCAGGACACAGAACAAACATTGGAGGATTTTTAAATCTCTGTAATCACATTCACAGATCTTAAGGATAGCTATTTGCAAGAAAATCAGTTTGAGGGGGATATAGAAGATGAGATTGTAGATTGTAATTCCTATTAAAATATGATTCCATCCATTTTACCTTAAACATAAATTATCAACTAGATATTTTCTCCAAGAAGTCAGAATTTGTAATTATATTACTTTTTCCATGATACTATTATATTGCACTTTCGTTAAAATATAGAAATGGATATTCATTTTTTTTTACTTCCTTATATTGACTTCCACTTTCTTTTCTTCTGTCTATATTTGATGTAACAGATTTTGATATAAATTAAATTATTAGTCTGACTGACCATACATCAGTTGTCAGAAAAAAAACAACCCTCTATTTAAGTATGATGGGTAACAGGAAAGAAATGCATATGTTGTATTTGGAATACACTATTCTTATCCAAGTAATGTGAAGTTTAAAAAAACCCTAACTTTAGTGATATTGGCTAAAGGTCATGAAAAAAGAAGCAAAAAATATTTGGAGACATAGTTTATCTATTGCTGGCTTACATATTATTAAATGAATTAATGAAGCATGATATCTTTGGAACAGGTGCGACTGCTAACCATACGGATTTTAAGTCGTTTTGATGACCTGCTTTCAACAGGAACTCAGGTAATATTTCAAATTATAATTTAGTGCAACAAATGGTACAGCATTCATGTGGAAAGAGGCTTCTCTAGTGTTCCTAAAACTGCTAAAATTGCAGTGATAGATTAACCATAGTATAGGTCTAGTTGTGCTGCTAACTTATATTTCTGAATGCTGGTATGCCATTATTTTTGGTGCATTTTTGGTGAAGATTTGATTCCTGCAAAATATTTTATACATTAGTAGAATTTTTATTTATTTAAACCAATAATGAATTGCTAGGAAGAGCTCTGATTTAACTTTAGAGTGAGGGTTTTTTCCTAAAAACAATATTTGATGTTATTCATATCCATGCACTGAATTTCTTTTCACCAAATGTTTTTTGACATAGTGGATTATTAGCTGATTCCTAGCAACAATGAGGAAACTTTCTGCTAAATAAGCTAGGAATACATTTCGCTTTGAAGAAAATTGTTCATGCATTTCTTTTTCTTATTTGCTAAGGATGTGGGGTTATTTGGTATGTTGCTTCAAGCTGAACTTGTGCCAGCAAATATCAATGATTATCGTGAGAAGCTGCTCTACCTGAGTAAACTGAGACATGATTTGGTGTGCTCCATGATCCCCGAGGGAGCTTTGCAGGAGGTAAAAGTGGCTTTTGTGAAAAGTCTTAGCATAATTGCATTTTCCTACCAGCAGATCATACAGTTTTTGTATATTATCATAATGGCTTTAATAACGTGATGAGTAATAAAATCAGTTCACACCCAGGATTTCCATGGAATATAGAGATCATAGCCATCTTTATTTTTATTTTCTGATCAGATAAATTTGGGGTTATGTGCCAGTATCAGCTGATGATTAATTTATGTTAGCAATTAGGTTTCAAATCAAGGGCAATTATTCTGTTGTTTTTTAAGGCAAAGACATTTATCTTTATTTAATTACAGTACCTTATCTTTCTGTAAAGTCTGAAGTATTATTTTTATTTTCTTAACCAAATGACTCTTAAATTAGTCAGATTTTTGCAGGAGGGCACTCAGTATTGTAAAAACTACTAGGCGGATGTGGGATTCAGTGCAATTTTCCCTTTGTAACACAGACCACATTTACATAGAGCATTTGGCGGTATTGTGGCTTCAGTTACTGTACTAGCTGGCTAAACATGGAAAGAAATACTCTTTGTGATGAGAGAAAGAGTCATTAATCACAGTCCATAACCACAGTATATCAAGTGGTTTAGTATGAGCTGGCATGTCATCCAAAATTTGATTAAGAATTAACTTCTAAGCTGTTGATACAAGAGTGGCTACACGTGTAGCTAATAAAGGAGGATATAATATATGTAGCCCAAGATTTCAGGAATAAAAGTCCACTCTTATGCCAATTGTTATTAGAATTTAAGAAAATTAACAAAATTAACGCATTGGATATTAATATACTGATGGTATTTAAGAAGAATATCTTTGTGGCCAATGATCTTGTTGAATATGTAATTGTGGTGATTTTGAAAAAGGCAATCAAACATGTTAGCCTGTTATTCTAGGTGCCTCTTCGGTATTTACTGGGAATGCTTTATATCAACTTTAGTCCACTGTGGGAACCTGTGATTGAGCTTATAAGGTAAGTCTTTGTTTTTTCAAAAAAAAAAGAGCAAATTGGGTATTGTGGTTAAGGATTCGGATTTAGGTCAGCCCTAAGCCATGGGATATCACTGGGTGATATAGGGTCAGTCCCCCTAAGCCCAACCTTGTGGGAATTGTTGTAGGAAAGAATGAAGTATATGTCACTTTAAATTTCTGAAAGAAAAGCAAATATAGTTCTAAAGTTATGTAGTTATAAATAAGGACAAAAATCAATTGTATCATATACCTGTGAATTATGTTGGATGGAGAGTTTGTTTAACATACTAATGAAGTAAATGTCTTATTTCTGGTGAGACTGTTGAATGTGCCAGTCTTTCAAAGGAGGGGATTATTAACATTGTTCAGCCTATGAGAAATATTACTTCTTTATTTTCTGGCACCTGGTAGGATTTTTTCAACGTAATAGATGATTTGTATAATATGAATCATATGATTCATATGATATGAATAGACAGTATATAATGCCTGAGTTAACTTGAAATTCTAGCTTTCATATTCATCATGAAGAAAACTGTTTTGTTTCATAAATCAATTTAGTCTTATAGAATTATGTTGGTTTCACCCAATACATTGGAATGTGACCTCAGAGTCTTTTGTTCATCTTGAGTCTGGGAGAAAATGTTTGATGCCAAACATTTGTGGGAAGGAAATTTACTTAATGAGCAGATGTGAAGGAGTGCAGTTTCATGTTTGAGGTAGTGCAGTTTAAGGACTCCTTGCACAATCAAAGAGTAGAGAACAAAGTTCCTCATCCCTCTCTGTAATTGAGTTTCTGGGTGGAATGGCTCTCCTTTCCCGCTCACGTATGACGAACATCTAGCAGGCTGAATCCATGGAGCTTTTCCATGAGTGGAGATGAGGAAAGAGCTGAAATCCCAGTTGCACAAGATGTTGCATAAGTCTTAAGATGAATTCTTGACTTGTGTCTGTGCTGTGGGTAGTAAGTACCGTATCTTTCAGAAGTAGCTGGCGGAACTGCTAGAATGTCTTTCACTGACATTGCTCACTAAATGATTTCCCACTTTGTTCTTATCCCTGCATATCTGTGTTGTGGATAAATCACTCTAAATTCATTCTTGCAAATTGCCCTTAATAATTAACCAAAAACATATTTTTGTGTGTGTGTTAAATTAAACAGATTAATTAAACAGATTAATTTATGAAGGATCCTATTACTGAACTCTCCAGTTTAGTTGAAAATCTACTCTTCTCTAGTGTGTATTTAAGCTGCAATGAGGATAAAAAGATTATTTATATTTATAACTTTGCTTTACAAAGGAAAATTCAAGAGCAAAACCAAGAAAATAAATACTTAAATAAATTTAAAGTGTAGCTTTCTGAAGTAAAGAACTGCCTTTTCTGATAAAGAACATGTGGTCATTGAAATTTAAGCACATGCTGAAGAATGACCACAAATAAAAAGAAAAAAAAACCAGTTCACTGCGCAAAAGAAAACTGAACAAGCAGAAACTTTTCAAAGAGAAAAGAATTAAGATATAATCCCAACCTGGTGCCTTTTTTCCTTCTCTTTGTGACTTAATGAAGCACCATTTCCTGAATATTTCAGCATCATCATTCTCATGTTAAATTACTTTGCAGTTTTGAAACAAATCAGATTATGGAATGACATGAGCAAGTTAGATATATTTATCAAATTTTTTATGCTTCTGTTTTTCAAACATACAACAAAATGATTTTGGATTGTGTTGCAGTCCTATTGTGATACAATAAGAATAAAACCCCATAAATTCAGAAAAGAACATTGCAAAATAGTTTATTTTTTGTGAAGAAAAGATGGCATGCCTATGATAGTTAATAATTGATTTGTTCAGTTACCTTTTTTTAAAAAAAAAAATCCCTTTTTTAATTAGGTCCCATGCAGATGAAATGGAAAACAAACTATTCTGGAAAGTTTATTATGAACATTTGGAAAAAGCTGTATCCTATGCTGGTAAGACATTGTCATATAAAAGAGTCAGTAATGATGGAGACAAGGCCACAGCTGCTTGTTAACTAGGCAAATAGTGTCTGACTTTGTACTCTTCAGGAATTTTCTCCCATACCCCCTCTGTTTCTCTCAGGTTCTAGTGGCAAAACAGGCATGCTTCCAGTGATCTGGAATACTTGCGATTTTATGTTTTTCTTTTCTGTCTCAAACAATGATTTTATTTTATTTTATTGATAAGAGGCCTCAATTTCTGGAAGTACCCAATTTTCTGGGCCTGCTGCAGAGCCCCAGTGATTGAACAGTAGTCACTAAAGTGGAACTCTTAAATTTTAAGTTTTTTTAAAATTCTTTATAAACCAGGACTATAAATCGATTTCCTGCAAATTTGCAATAATAGGTTAGCTGGCATGACTAAAAAGTTGTTTATTTTGATGCTCATTTTGATGATTTTTCCATAGAAAAAGAGCTACGTAATGAGCTAGAAGAAGAACCAAAATCTGTTACGGATGTTGTAAGTGAGGAAATCTATCAGCATCATGTCAGAGCTGTGTATGATGAGCAATTGAAATGTCAGACATGCTGTTACGAGAGAATGGATCATACAAACTTTAGATTTCTCCTTTGGAAAGCAATGTCAAGATTTGCATACAGGGTGGAATCCAGGTCAAGAGAACTCTCTCCACTTCTACTAAGATTTATTAAGTAAGTGAGGATTTTTATGGAAGAAATACTTTATGTACATGTTTCACAAACACTATTAGAATTACTTGGTTACTCTTAAAGAAATATAAGCAGTTTTTCAATTAAATCATATGATGGAATAGTTCATATTATGATTTTATCAACAAGGAAGTCTGACTGTACTTGCTGTCCCCCCCCCCCCCAACCCAAGCACTCATGACAAATAGATCATGGTGTGTAGTTGACTGTGAGAATAAGTTTTAGGAACAGTAGCAAAAGCTGCAACCAAGACATTGATTACACAAATAAAATCTAAATCCAACACAAAAATGCATTTTTTAAAAAATGTCTCAGACCTGATCCTCCTCAGTTCTCTTATGGATAAAGGTGGGGGGACTGGGCTGGGGGCTGGGGGAGGTGCAGGTGCATTCACTTGTGTAATATTCTGTTACTAACACTATAATTAAAGTAGTTTATTATAGCATTGTTTCCCAGTTGGTTTTCTTTGAAGTACAATATCAATAGGCAAAGAGTCTGCTTGGCCCTTGTGTGCATAACACAGACATTAAAACAGAGGGAGAGGTTGGGGCACAAAGAGTAACAGTGACACAACAGGGTTATTATTTACTGAGGCACAAGTAATTCACTAGAATGAATTGAAAAAAAGATAGGTAAGGAGACCAACTCCTGTATTTGAATTTGTTACAGCAATGAGTATTATCCTGCTGATTCACAAATAGCCCCAGTGCAAGATCTTAGAAAGAAAAGCAGTTGTAGTGAGGATGTAAAAGATCTTTCTGAGAAAATGGATCTTCAAGACACAACTGAGGATGAGTCACATGACTTCGAAGAAGAGAAGCAAACTTCTGAAGGCCAAATGACTGAAGAGATGCCAAGAAGGAAAACCAGAAGAGCTGCAACAAAGTATGTTTGTCTTAACTGCAATGAAAATGATAAGGGTTTTCTTCAAAACTTGTAAGAAAATCTGCATTTAAATATAATTTAGCCTTTGGTTCTTGTTATTCAACCCTAACGTGCCTTGCATAGTTTCTTAATTCTTTCTTTCTTTTTCTCCAGTCATTAGAATATGTAATGGAACATTTTAGTCATATGTTAATTATGCTCACAATTCAGGTTCAGTAATGTTGATTTGTTAATCAAGCCCATGATTTAATGTAACATGGGACCAGTGATGGATCAGAGACAAAGTAAAAGGAGTTCATATTTATTGACTATGTAGAGACTTATGATTGTGGATAACCCTTAAAAAACCTGGGTGTTCCTCACCTATATGATATGTGGGAAGCAGCAGAATGGAATATGTTGCAATTAATTAATTCAAAATTTGGAAAGATGTATGCAAACATTGTATATACTGTTCTCTTATACTGGTCTTGTTGTATTCGGGTCTTTTCTCGTGTAAGATTGAGATTGTCTTGGCAACGTTTCGGCGAGGTCTCACTTCCATCTTCAGGCTGTTGTTTCCGGCTTCTTTCTATAAATCTTGGTGGGGTGTGTGTAGAGTGCTGGCTTTGTTTTAGTAAGTGGATTGATTGGCTGTGTGGTTGTATCATGATTGGTAGATTGGTGCTGGCTGTGTGTCCATTGTTGTTTTGTGTTGTAACAGTCTGGGTGGTGGGTGGGGCTCGTTTATTCTCTTATAATTTATATAGTTTGGATTGAAAAAGTGAGAAAATGTAAGGAATAGTTTTGAAGGTAAAAAAGGCAACATAAACAGGCTATTGTTCAATATTTTAAAAATTAAGATTATTTCAGCAGGCAATACCAACCCCATGAAATTTCAGCAGAAATTGAAATAGTGATTGGTTTAATCATTTTAAGTTTAAAAATTTACTGTAGTCAAGAAATTGTGAAAAAGTCATGAAAGAATTTTCATCATGTCTTCTGACAACTAGTTGGTGTTCATGGATGCGTTCTGCAAGTCTCCTGCCTGTTTGTCCTACATAGTGGCTTTTGCAGTCATTACAATGTATGTTGTGGATCAGAGTTCCCCAACCTTTTTGGTTTTGTGGACTAGCGAGTGGGGAGAGTTTTGTGCAAGCGCATGCGCTTACTCGTGCAAGTGGTGATGCATACTTGTGTTTGCCTACCACTTCTGTGACCTAGATCTGAATGGCTCAAGGCCCAGGGGTTTGGGATCCCTGTTGTAGATGACTCCTGTTTTTCTTTCAGAGCTGCTAGTTTTTTTTGGTTTACTTAGGATGTTTTGAAGGGCTTTAAATTGACGTGTACTGTGTGAATTCCATGTGGTTGTGATAATCTGTTGGTTTCTCAGATGTTCTTGAGGTATGGCAGCGTTATTCTTTTAAGGCCTTGGTTTGGTTGTGCTGTATTGGGTTGAGTGCCAGGCACTTTTTGATAAAGTTGCATGGATATCCATTTTGTTGGTATATGTTGCATAGATGCTCTGTTTCCTTTTTCTGCTGTTGAAGGTTGCTGCAGTGAGTTTGTGCTTTGTCTAAACAAAGTTCTGAAACACAGATTCTCTTGTGGGAGATTGGCTTGTTGCTTTGGTAGTGAAGCACTTGGTGTGGGTGGTTTTTCTGTACACTTGTGTTTCCAGTTTGCCATTTTAATCTCTGCTGATCAGGATGTCCAGGAAAGGGAGTGACTTGTTTTCTTCTTCTCTGGTAAACTGGATTCCTTTAAAGATGTTGTTGAGGTTCTATGGATGTTTTCTAATTGGCCCCTTTTTATTATGGTGAAGGTGTCTACATATCTGAACCATATTTGGGTTGTATTTGTGGAAGTGCTGTGCTTCTAGGCACTGCATAACAACCTCCTCTATAAGTCCTGAAAGCGATGATCACATAGGTGTACCTTAATGTGTTGGTAAATTTGTCCATCAAATTGGAAGTATCTGTTTAGACAGAGAAAGAATCTATGACCACATTGCTCCACAACACATCTGATCTCACGAAACACACGAAGATTAAAAGGATTATGAGATCCTTTGTGTATTTGATTAAGTCAGGTGTGCTTTGGAACGATGTGCTCATAGATTCTTTGGCTAAGCCTGGATCTGTAGATGTGAAAAGAGCTGTGGTATCGAATGAGTATGATTTTGTCCTCATCTATAGTATCGACTCTGATTTTTTGAAGGCACTGTTTTGGGAGTTGAGAGTCAAACCACTAGAATATAAACTGAGAGCAAATCACACTGTTACCAGCACTGATGATTTTACCTAGTTTGAGTAATGAAATGTCTGCAAGAAAACAACTAAGTTCATAGAGCAAAGACCCCTCAATTCAGTACTGGTGTGAGAAAAGGTTTTCTAATTCTAATAAGTTTTTCCAAAAGTCTGCTTCAAAGAACTCAAAAGAAGCAAACAGTGATATATAACAATGACATAATGATATTATTTGGATCATGAGGGGTTAGAAGTGTCTAACCAACAGAGTGATCCCCGGGATTTTTCCAAATTAAATGCATTAGTGTTACCTTCTCTGGAAAAAATATGAGACTGGAATTTTCTGATTTTAGTTGATGAAAAAGTGCTTAGTTTTCTACAGCTTAACATAGCATCCAAACCCAGGTAAACTAGTCTTATTCTTAATATGATTAATGGAAGTAGATTTCTAACTGAATGGAATTGGCTTTTTTTGTTATTGTTAATCACTAGCTAAGGATAGCATTAATGGGGTTTGGGTGACATAAATGTGGCTAACACAGAATGGAAGCAAAGGCATCTGAAATCTCATGTGCAGTCCTGGCTTGTTCCTTTTCATAATGTCTGAACCAAGACAGGCTATCAGTCAATACTAGATTCAATAAAATAACCCAGTGATATTTGCAAAGAGCTTTGTAAACTTAAGAACATACAAGAAAGCATTTGATAAATTTGTTTGCAGTTTTAAAATGTTTCCATCTCAAAAGTCAAATTTTGTTTTTTGGTGTGTTTTTTTACTAACAGCTGGTCTGTTCTGTTTTGTTTTTCAGGCAGCTTATCAGTCACTTACAAGTTTTCACTCAGTTTTCAAATCCCCGTGCTTTGTATTTAGAACCCAAATTGAATGAAATATATGTTCAGGTAAAGAATGTTTTTAATGGTTAATTTAAAAACTGATTAAAATGATTAACACACCTACGTATTTATTATCTTACAGCTTTGAAATAATTTGGGAAAGTTTTTTTGTTTCAGAATTTGTTCCCACTTGAGAATGCCACTTCCAGAATTACTAGCCAGCATGAAAGTGACTACATTATTTTCCAGAAATTAGTTACTTAACAAATAAATAAAAACAAAGCAAACATAAGATAGCTAAAAATAAAAAGGGGGAAAAGAAAAATAAACAAAATGTATTCACATGATAATCTGAATTAGGATGTTCACATTAGAAAGTAATAATTTCTGAGCTCTGTTATGATCTTTTTTGGCTGGTGGTAGAATTATTATGATAGTAGTCAGAAATAGCTTAAATCAGCCTTCAATTTATTAAGAAAAATAAGCTGCAAGATCTAGGCTTGCTGTCTCCTATCTCAGCAAGTCAAATAGGCAAAGCGGAATTGAATTTTGTTAAGTATATTAGGGGTCCCCAAGCTGCGGGCTGTGACCCAGTACCGGGCTGTGGCCTGTTTGGAACTGGGCTGCAGAAGTGATGGATATGCACATGTGCAGCTCTATTTGTGTGAACGGCGAGCACAATGCACGTGCAAATGGAGCTGTGTGCGTATTCACCCGCCACTTGTGCTGTGCTGAAACATCCCCTCACCTCCTGCCAGTCCTCAAAGCCAGAAAGGTTGGGGAATGCTGAAGTACATGATGAATTTTGCAGGTAAAGGAAAAGCCTTATAGAAGTAAGAATTTAAGTGGATTCCCTTCAGTAAAAGACAGTGTAAATTGTGAAAGAGTATTGTTGTAATATGCTACTATAACACAGCTCTGTTTTAACCTTGGTTTGTTTTAAAACATTAATTTCAGCTGCTGACCCACCAAGACCAAAATGTGCAAAAAGTAGCTCTTGACTGTATCATGACTTACAAACATCCACATCTTCTGCCCTATAAGTAAGAGATAATGTCTGCTTGTCTGCATTGAATTATATGTGATCCATATACTCACAAATATAGCTTCAGACTTAGTATATAGATTCTGTAATTGTGTTACTTGCTATTGCTTTATTGCTTTGGACTAATATTTTAGAAGTATACTTACCTGATTTAATGACATACACTGTATCATTACACTAGTTTATGTTACATGTTTATTATAGAGTGTGAGGGAGATGGGCAATTTAAAAATGAGACAGAAAGATAGATAAAACATACCAAAAATGACTGGAGGCTCCTTGTTGTGTTGGTATTTTATCCAATCCATTTGATTTTACTTTCATGTTATGTATTTTGTCAATTTTGCTGGTCATCGATTGAATAAACATCTCTCACATGTATTTTCTCAAATACTAAAAAGCTTGTGACCTTGTATTTTAATAAATTATGCAAAGAATCTTTGTTTAAGTTGTGTTATGTACTTACAGAGAGAATTTATATCGGCTATTGGAAGATAAGAGTTTTAAAGAAGAAATAGTTCATTTTAGTATTTCTGAAGAAAACAGTATAGTAAAACCACAGCACCGACCAGAACTTATTCCTGTTTTGATGAGGTAAGGGACTTTTGTATGTTAATATAGGTATTGTTTTACTTTTTATTGCTTTAGGCAATGTGTGTTTCCACTGCTCAGCCTGTAATATTTTAAACTTCTACTTGCACAGTTTACCAGATGATACGTGCTGTGATGAATGTTTAAAAATAAAATCTTACCTCCTACCTCCCAGAGAAAATGGACATTTTGATCCATTGTCCAGATTATAGTATAAACATACCATCTTTGCAATAAACTTGTTAACTCATGTTCTTGTATAAAACTACTATCATAACTTATTGTTTTTAAGTGGCTTTTCTCTTAAATTATAAAAGCTAACTTTATTTCTAATCAAACAAAGGACAGATTTCCCAACTGTGGGCTTGATGGTAGACCCTAAGGAAGATCAAATGTGGTGAAATGGTTATATTGCTGATTTGGGATTGGAAAAAAAGCTAACTCTGAATACCACTAAGTAATGAAGTTTACTTTGAACTATTTACTACTTTCTACTCTAAAATATTTCAGAGATATTGTAAAAATAAATGAAGGCAAAACTGTTTACCATATGCATATAAACTGGGGTTTAATTAAATCTAGGGTTATTTGAATCAAATTTGGCCACATAATTTTATGGCAACAATATAGAAAGGGTTTTTCAACATTGCAGTAGTCTGTAGTCCTGAGATTTCCTGGTGATGTTCTGTCAAAGTTTCATGCCTGATCCTGCTTAGCTTCCCAATATCAGCCAAGCTTGGAGAGATCCACCCCAGAGCTATGTAAAGTGGGTGACTGTAGAAGATAAAATTATCAATAAATAAAATAAATGTGGATAAAGAATGAAATAAGTTCTAATAAGTATGGATGTAAGAATAAAACAACTTTCAGTTGTGAATTATTTTGCAATAACATTCATTATAATCGTTGATCAGACGGATATCCCGCCTTTATCTTTTACATCTTAAGATGTTTATTGCTACTGGTTTCCCCACAGCAAAAACCCTGTGAAGTGCATTGGGGTAAGAGGAGTGACTATCCAATGATCCCACCAGCTTCCATGCCTAAAGGAGGACTAGAACTCATTGTGCCCCAGTTTCTAGATCAGCATTTAATCACTACACCAAACTGCCTGTTTGATTTGGGATGATTATTGCAGTTTGTAGCATGCTGGGAATTTCTGCTAGAACTAGCAAATACAGAGCCTTTTGCCTATAGACCCATAGCTTCTGAAAAGCTAATATGATTTCTTTTTACCCCTTGAAGGATTCTGTATGGACGGATGAAAAACAAAACTGGAAGCAAAACACAAGGGAAATCAGCCGCAGGGACCCGTATGGCTATTGTTTTGAGATTCCTTGCAGGCTCTCTATCTGAAGAGATAAGGGTGTTTTTGGATCTGCTGTTTGAGCCTGTGAGACATTTCAACAATGGTACGTTTTGCACAGGAAAAAAAAAGTTTTGGCAAATATAATGGAGCTATCAACAAGTTTAAAGGGATTGAAGCTTGTAGAAATAAACATAACACAAAACCATATGGGAAGTGTCTCTACTGTCAACATTGCCCATTGAAGAT